>NC_134867.1:48964936-49647020 GCF_049852395.1 Peromyscus maniculatus bairdii | reverse complement strand
CCTTTAAAAGCCCTATACAATTTCCAGCGTACAGGAGAGGGCTGACAAAGGATGGAGAAAGAACTCCACTTTTCTGCTTTTAAACTAATTTCCCATCATTTGCAGATCACTCAACATTCACATTTTCACACAAGGAAAGAACTACAGTTATCCAACTCTGGTTCTTAAATTCTTGATTTAATCTGCTCTATCTCAACTTCAAGTATCTTCTAGGACCATGAAAAAGCATTAGTAGACCTTCCGTTTATAATTGACTTGGTTGTAAATATCCTTGGAGTTCCATATAACAAGATGTTTGGGTCGACAGTTGGAAGTCCCTGGGCTGAGACTGCAGTCTCCTGTTGGAGACCAGGGAGAAATTCAGACTTCAACCTTGTGATGCAATGTACCCTCATCTATTGAAAATGGCAACCCAAAGGGGACCAGAGCAGAAGAAGGTAACAGATATTTACCACCAATTACAGTGGCATACACCTAAAACCCCATTGCTCGCTAGAATGAGAAAGGAATATTTTAAGTTCAAAGGCAATCTGGGCTCCAGAGTGAGTCTGTGTCAAAATAAAGTAACAACTGGAAGAATGAGATTGCTAGTAACATTGGGATAAACTGAGGCGGCAAACTGTGGTATTTAGTAATATAGCCATCAACTCATCATTCAATGTTTCTGAGGTTCTTTTCCTAAATACAAAATGAAAATAGTAATACTGCCTGATCAGTTTCAGGGGATTACAATAAATTCCAACAAATAATTTGTTTTCTCTATTTTTCATTCATGAATTATATTTTCCTTTTATTTTTGAGATTATTATATACTTAGACCAGTTCTTTTTCCCCTTCCTCCCTCCAAACTCTCCCATCCATAGTCTCACCAACATGACCACCAAAGCATGAACTGAAGAAGGACCACAATAGACATGCCGAAGGAGACAGGGGGAAAGACCATGAAGCCTCAGCCCTACACAGAACCGCCGGCAACTACAGAATGCTGAGCGTGGCTTGCTAAGAAATTTTATAACCTAAACATCTCTAACAACTGAAGCTTTGAGTATGATATGCAATGTCACGTTAGTCTTTGGTATTTCCGCCAGTGTGATTACACAAGTCATACAAGGGGTAATGAATCCAAGGGAAGAGAAGAAAACCATTCATACTATTGTATTATTCTGCTAGCCTCTTCTTGGCTATGCGACAATATTAATTAATCGGCTATACTATATGCATGCCACATTTCATGTATTCATTATGTTAAAGATTTTGTGGTTCTCTACTTTGTTTCATTTTTCAAGAATGGACACTCCAAGGATAATCCTTATAACAGCAGATGACTGAAAAATAGCCACATTCCAAAATCACCATGATGTGCTTAGGTAATTATTTTGTAGATAGAATGTTCTGCAGACTTATGATATAGCCCATTAAAAGCTTATGCAGAATTATGGTTCAGCATTAGTGCACGTGGGAAAAAAACACATGGCTGTGGTTGTTCATAAACATAATTTATGTTCATGGTAAATTTGGCTGCCATAAAAAGTACAGTTTTCAGTTCCATTGGTGAAAGCTAGCCTATAGAACATTGAGAAAGCAGGTCATCTATACTTAACATGGGATAGATCATGCAGGACAGCTTGGACCCATTCCAAAGGTGATGCATGCAATGATTTCTATGCCATTGGACATAGGTCATGTTCCCCAAATGGAAGTACATAGAAATATTTAGTCTAAAAAAAGATATATTATTACCTGTCTTTGCAAACCTGAAATTCTGTCATGGAGAAGATAGGTTTACAGCTCCAAAATGTAAGTCAAGAATCATAATTACTGAGATAACAGTAGGCAATGGTGTGCCAAGTTCCTTTCCAGTGTTCAGACTTTCCCAAATCAAACAGGGCACCTTGTGGGGCAGTGGCTCCTTGTCACTTTCAATGTTAAAGAAGCAGTTCGAGTTTTTGTGTCTGGTGGTGGGGGGACAATAAACTAGTCAGGTATTTCCCAATTATGACCTGCAGTATCTAAGGAAGACCCAAAGATGGCTGTGGGAGTGATGTAGAACAGGACAGCATGGGATGCTCAGTGGTCTCAGGGGCTCTAAGCCCTCATCCTTGACTCAAGTGGAGCAGTCTGGCTTCTGTCTGTTGCTGAGTTCCTGTTGTCATTTTGTGTGTGTGTGTGTGTGTGTGTGTGTGTGTGTGTGCGCGCGCGCGCGCGCGCGCCTGCAAGCCTGCCTGTGTGTTTGCTTGTTTATTTAATGTAAGGGCTCTGTATGGTTTTAATTTTGGCAAAAAAAAAAAAAAATGGGATGGAGAAGTTCTACCAAGCAATTTATTTAAAACCACAGACATCAAATCTTCTTCTCCTGCCAGGTTTCCACAAGGATGTGATTTGAAGTCCGAAGAGTGGTACACTGTGCTCAAACATCCCTGTGGCTCAACTTGAAAATAATTCCTAAAGTATCCATCTCCTTTCCAACACTGTCTGCTAATGTTCTTTTCTACATGTGACAACAGAAGTCATTCCAAGGATTTAAGATACCAAACACTTGATTAAGAAAATAAGCCATTAAGAATACAGCAAGTTTTATACAAAATACAGTTCAGAAAATCAATATAGGTGACTATGTTTTACTGATTTTTTTAAACTTTAAAACTAAATATTAAAAAGAAATTTTTTCTGTGGACCTTATTTTAAATTTGGGATTTCATTAAATTTTCCTCCAAGGAGCCTCACAAGCTGAATATTCTTTATTTGATTGATCCTGTGTATAGATATAGCATTTATGGCATATTTTGCTTATATATGATGTCCTTAATGTCATTGTAGTCTTAATAATTTTTAGCAAGATTATATTTTGAGACAGGATTTTGCTGTGTAGCCTTGGCTGTCCTAGAACTCACTCTGTAGACCAGGCTGGCCTTGAACTCACAGAGATCTGTCTGCCTTTGCCTCCTGAGTGCTGAGATTAAAGGTATGTGCCACTACATCCAGCATTTAACAAGTATTTTTAAGCAATCAGATTCTGAGACTTTGGGGGTTCACTGAAAAGTAGATATGGAATATGAATTGTTCATCAGATGTTCAAGAATATTAAATGTCATTAGGAAAACAGGAAGAATAATTTATACATAAAACTTATTTCAGTCCTATTAAAATATAAATAAGTATGTCTCCTAGAATCTCTCTCTCTCTCTCTCTCTCTCTCTCTCTATATATATATATATATATATATATATATATATATATATATATATACATATATATATATATTCTGTCTATCCATCATCGATCTATCATCTCTATCATTTTTATAACTTTGAAGGAAAAATACAAGTATTATCAAGCAGGCATAGAAACCAGAATCTTTGTGGATTGCTGGTGGAAGTGTAAAGTGTTGTGACCACTATAGAAAATAGTTTGGCAATTCCGCAAAAAGTTCCACATAGAGTTCCTATATGACCCACAAATTCTACTCCTCAGTATATATGCAAGAGAATGAAAACCAGAGTCTTAAACAAAACCACCATAAGGGCAGTTTTCATAGTAGCCAAGGTGTAAAAACAACTCAAATGTCCTGCAGTGAATGAACCTACCAGTGAGCTGCTATTACAGAAGGTCGTGATGAATGCAGAGACTCACCGTCGGGTCAACGCGCAGAAGCTATGTGACTGTGAGTGCTCAGTCCTAAAGGGGAACTCTCAGAAGTGTGGGCAATGTAAGTGCTGCATGATAGGGAAGCAAGCTTGTGAGATGCTGGTCTCTGGACATGGCATGGCTGCTGCATGCTGAACTCATAGCAGCTTGTGGTCAACTCCACACGATCAAGCTACTTAAAGATCTAGCATGAAGGGGGATGGGGATCCTAATGCTCCTACCCATAGTGAAGGAGCTAATGGCAACTGATGGTCGCTGAAGCAAGGTGAGTCACTTTTCTTTGGGTTGGGGGAGGCACAGTCATTGGTTGTTGCCAATGTCCCAGTGGGTGACCCAATACCCATGCATATGAGCAGCAGTAACAGGACTCAATGAGTTATTTAAAAGAAAAAGAGGACATTAAGTTGGGAGGGAGACATGCTGGGAGAGGTGCAGGGGGAGTTGGAGGGAAGAAATAGTGGGTAGACATGACCAAAATACATTGTATATTCATATGCAGACTTCAAAAAAATTACTGAAGGCAAAGGCTTGGTAAATGTTCACTGAATTATTTTAAGAAAATTCTATGAAAAAAAATTAGAGAATTCAATCATGTAAGGAGGGAGAAACAACTCACGCTATAACTTATAATAAGTCCAAAAACATGATGTTAGTTTAAATAAAACAAAACAAAAAACACTAACCCACCCAATATCAATCAAAACAAAACAAAATGAACAAATGAACATACACACAACTGTAAAAAACAATTATATATTGCAAGATATAGAATTGGTACAGACAGGAATTACAGTGGTGACTGCTAGGGGCTTGGAAGAGGAGGAGGAGGAGGAAGAGGAGGAGGAAGAGCACCATAACTGGAATGGGCATGGGCACTCTTTGGGAATGATGAGAATGTTTTAGAATTAGACAGAGGTAGTAGGCATATAACACATATGTTTCAATGGTTTCTAAACTGTTTATAATGATTAATTTTCATTTGGGAATTTCATGCCAATTAAAGAGCCATGCAGAGGAAATTAATTTTGTGAATCACCTCTGGGAATAAAATATTAAATATCCTTAGCTGTTGAAAACATGACAAAAGGTAGTTTTATCTTAAATTTAATATTAAAAAATGTTTCACCTCAGCTTCCCTGCTCAGAGGTGGCTTCTGTAGATTGCGATTTGTTCATCTCTATTTTATGAAATATTTGAGACAGTGTTTTGTTATGCATCCCATACTGCCTTGAACTTACTATACAGCCTAGGGCAGCATTGAATTTGTGATTCTCCATCCAGTTTCTGAGATTATATAAACATAGTACCATACCAAGAAGCACTGGCTAGTTTTTAAGTGACATTGTTCAGGAGGAATGCTATGACTTATCAGAATGTACACACCAATTCCTGCTGTGGAATAATCCTTTTGTATGCTATGAAGATTTGTCTCTGTGATTGGTTTAATAAAAAGCTGACTAGCCTATAGCTGAACAGGACAAAGTTAGGCAGGAGAGCTAGACTAAGAATGGTGGGAGGAAGAAGGGTGGAGTTTGAAGCTGCCAGCAGATGCGGAGGAAGCAGGAGATAAACATGCCATGCTAAAAGTATGGTACCATCATGTGGCAAAGTGAAAATAAGAAATATGGGTTAATTAAAAAATGTAAGAACCAGTTAGTAATAAGCCTGAGCTATCAGCTGAGCATTTATAATTAATATATAAGTCTCCGTGTTGGTTATTTGGGAGCAGGCATTTGGGACTGGGAGTCTCTCATTGAGAGGAGAAACTTCCACCTACAAATGCCTCAGTCACTGAGTCAAATGTACAGTTAGGCCCTGGAAACCACTTCTCATCTGTTGTGTTGGTAACTGAAGGAACCTTCAGTTCATTTTGGAAGACCAGACTCACTCCAAGAGAAATGCATTATCCTTCTTGACCCAATGTTCTGATTTCCAGTAGCACCCAACATATCAAAACTCGACCCAAGTTCTAGAAGGGACAAACCATATATAGCTGTAGAAAGACTTTTCATTTTTATTTGAAATGACAAGTGAAATGTAGAAACTATCTGAGTTCACTTAGACTTGTGAATTGCTTAGTAGAAGAGAAAGGCGCTCACAAATCTCGGTCCATTTTAGACGAAATGTATAGGAAGCACAGCATAACTTGCCTTCTCAACAAGAGACTCCAAACTCTTCCATATTTCTCAGACCTCTCAGATCAGGGGTACATTTCACATGAAATTCCAGAAGAGGGTCTATACATTAGGCAGTAGTTATTCAATAACTAATTTAGAGCTCAACATCTTTCCTCCCCAAGCTTGTTGTCATGGGCAAGACTATGTGCCAATGACAGCCAGACATTGTTCATCACAGGGCTGGAGCCTGCAGCTTTTCTCCCTTTGGTGGTTCACCAGAACCAGAGTCTGGCAGGTTGTAAAGCCTGGTGCACAGTCTGTTTGTTTTCATAACCTTTTAATTAAAATTTTACCTGGAGCTTCTAATTGAATTTTATGTTGCAGACAGGCAACTTCTCCTGTGCTAACGACCCTGCTACTGTGTAACATCACCACCACCATCCTTGAATGTACACATTTCTAAACTATGGGAGTCAGAAGCCAAAAGGCTGGAGGAATTCTCTAGCTCTGTAGAAGTAAGAGGGAATCACATTTGTCAACTGGGCACAGCCTGCCCACCTTTCTCAATGGAAATTGTTTTCTTCTTTCTCTTTAAAATATTTATTGAATACCAAAATTTCCTTTTTTCTCTTTTCTTAGGAAAAAACACACAAACAAAAAAACTAATTCTCAATCCAGAACAAAGACTGTCAATAGAAAAATATCAGAGAATTTGGGCGCAAACTTCTGACAGCATTGAGTTTTTCATATTGACAGGCTACATTTTCCAAAATAACATGATGGTGTAATCAGTATTTCAATTCAGTCAGCATGAATGCAGCCCAGGTCTTTCTCTGTTCTTATCTTTTTTTTTTTTTTTTTATTAATGCCATGAAAAGAAAGTCATTTTTTTTTTTTTGCTTTATTTCAAATTCAACAAACCACTAATCTAAGGAAAGGGGACTCGATCTTCTTTCTCAAACCCAGGGTAACCTTGGCAGCACACAAGCCCCCATCAAAGGCAAACATGGCTGTAAATACCAATCATTTCCTATTCATAAAAGCTGCCCTTGACAGTCCAAGAAATAACAAATTACAAGTGAATAGTTCCCGAGAGCTTCCGAAGCACTTTAATCACCCTGAATCTGTTTTGATGTTGTTTCTTTGGAGGGGGATTATTAACAGCTTTGAGTAAGTACAGCCCGGCTTGTGATTTCTGGGTGTTCTACCTGAGCCGAGAGTTGGAGGCAGAAAAATTCACTGTCCATTATTAATGTTATTCTGCCTCGAAGACTAAGACATTCAAGATATTTGAATGCCATCTGTTCAGAAATCCCATCTCCTTTCTTTATATTTGCACCATAAAAGGGTGCTAATGAAATGCATGGCCTCCTTTCAGGATGATGACCTACAGGCAACTACAGTTCATTCTTTCTTTTGATTCCCAGGCTCTTCATTTCCCGGGCCTAATGAGTTCTTACAGTGTTGGTGTTGGATTGGGAATACAGCGGAGGTGAAGGCATTTTGATGGAGTAGAGAATGAGACTAAATCTGCATGTGAAGGGCTGTTGACCCCGGAGCCTGTGAGGGGAGTACTGAAGGTACAGAAGAAAGGGGTCTCAGCATCCTTCAGAGTTGAAGTTGTCCTCATGGGAAGAGGCCCTTCCTAGTTGCAGAATTCTTTTCTTCCAGTCCTAGTAACCCACTGTTCATACAACAAGAACCATTGCCATCACTTCCAGGCAGGTGCTGTTAAGGATGCTAAACTAGGACTAGATGATAAGGATGGAGCAGGGATTAGTCATGTGAGCAGCTCACACAATACACAATCAAAGAGCATCCAATTGTGAAGACTCTTGAACTATATAATGAGTTTTCTATTCTGTTTTGATATAATAACAAAGTCCTTAAATGGAATTATACTTAAGACTGAGAAGAGCCAGCTGGTGGTAATGTCGTATAATTCCATCAAGAAATTCAGCTAGCTCTCTAATGTTAAAGTAGATGCTTAGGTGATTTGATTTGTATATGCTTATCTACTATTTCCAGAAAATGACAATTTCTATAATCGTTTGAAAAATAATTCCTACAGTTTCTTCCCGTGAACGAGGTTCTTTATTCCAAATCACGGTCTGACCTCAATTTTATTTTGTCATGCATATCTTATTACAGAAATGGAAAGTGAACTAGCTGGTCTATTCCAAAATTGTGTCTGTTGTCAAGTGCTGTGGTTCAAAAGATACGTTTACAAGGTAACACAGCTCTGCTACATCACTGCTTTCTGTCAGCGAGACAAGAGTTTCACCTGCAGGAAAATCAGAGCTACTTCTGCCAGAGGCACCGGATGAGAATCTGACAGTTCAAGCAGCTTCATGCTTATACTTCAAGATTGGTAGTGATTTCGTTTTCATATATGAGACACATTTGGGTGCATGGGCATGGACTGTGTATGTGTGTGTACGGTATATGTATGATATGTAAATGTATACCAGCATGCATGTATGTTGTATGTGGTGATATCCATGTCTATGTGCATGCATGTGAGTGTGTGTATTGTATATGGGAAATGTACACCTATAGATACATGCATGCATGTGTGTATGTGTGTGTGTGTGTGTGTATACCTGTGGAGGCCAGAGATCAACCTTAGCTATCATTCCTCAGGAGCTAGCTACCTTGTTTTATGAGACAGGGCTTCTTAATGGCCTGGAACTTGCAAGGTAGACTAGGCTGGCTGGCTGGCAAGCCCCAGGGACCAGCCTGTCTCTGCCTCCCCTGTGCTAGGCGGCACCATCACCTCTAGATTTTTAATTGTCGGTTCTGGGGATTGAACTCAGATCCTCTTGCTTATATGGCAAACACTCTACTGAGTGACTTATCACCTTCTCTGTGGAGCACTTTAGTGTTGTAGTGTAGTCAAAAAGCTAACCAGAAAATTCTAGAAAGGCTTTGTCTTTCTCTTGGATTTTTCCAGAATAGTAAAGAAACACTACAGATCTAGGAATTTGTGACTCATGCATAATTACAAGGGAATATGGGCTTGAGACTGATAGTCTGACACCATTTTCTTTTCTAAGAAGAAAATATAAAGGATTTATTTAGGCATTATTACTAAAAATCACTGTGGCATTCATTATTCCTTATGGTTTAAATAATAATTACTGTAGGAAATTAAAATTCAACTAGACAGTGATGTTCAATATAACCACTGGTAATTGATTTCAATGTCATAAAATCTCCATTTTTACAGATCAAAAAACCTTGGATATTGGCATTTCATACAACTCAATCATTTAGCTGGATTTAGAAAAACTTTTCCACATGACTTCATAAAATATAACTGCAGCCATACTAATTTATTTCTTAATTGAATATTTAATTTATCCATGTTGCAGATTTTTTTCCCTAAAGGATATGGTTCATTACCAAAGTCTTCAATAAGTAACTTTATGTAGACTATGGATATATTCGCATGACTGTACACTAGTAATTCCATTTTTTTTCTCCTAGGACTAGAGGAATGCTCACAAATATTAACATTTACAGGACTATTTTTTGAAATTTCTATCAGTTCTGAGACATCAAGTGTAAAAGTAATGTCCTTTCATAGAGAGCTTCATTGTTTGATGAAGAAAAGTCCTCAAAGAGAATTTATTTAATTCTGGGACTCTTGATATTTAATTTGCTTCAGTCTATGGACAGCCATTTTGAACACCCATGGTGTGTCTGTTGCAAGAATGTCTATTAGTTCCTGTGGTGCTCATCACATGGAACACATTCAAAGAACATTTTGGATCTCAAACTGAAGCATCGGGAAGCCTTCTGAAAACCCCTCAATGCCTGCTGTGAAGTTCACTTAGATTAAACATGCTATTCTTTAGTTTGGTAGCAGAGGAGAGGTAATGCTAGGAAGTACAGCCATACCTTACTTGTGGGAGTAGATTCTGCCATTAGAGTCAGCTAGAATAGACTGTATTTTCTGAGTTATCATGCTTTAGAGTAGAAAGAAGGAAAGAGAAACTTATCATGCTCCCCTGGGCTCTACTATGAAGACACAAAATGCCACTCAAAAGCTACAGACAGAAGAAATTATTGCAGGGTAAGCTCCAGGGAGAGGCCGCCAGTTTTATGTTCTTTGGAAACCCACAAAGACATCAGTGTTGTGTTTAAGTCTAGTCAGACATCCTTCCAGGCTGGGACATACCAAGTGACTCAGTCTGCCCCTAGGTACTCATGGGTCACAGGGGAAGGAAAGCCACCCTGGGGACTCTGTGCAAAGGCCTTGGCCATTTTCCAATTCCAAGAAAGCTAGGAGTGATTGTGACCAACTGAGTGGGAGGTGGAAGCTGAGTGAGGGGAATGGGGGAAGGGAGGTGGTGAACAATGAGGCTCCTTCCATGCCACTGGCTTCAACCTTTCCTCAAGATTCGCAACATAAACAATCTTACTGTTGACACTGTGTTGTTAAAAAAAAAAAGCAAAACATAATAAATTTGCGTTAAAATAAACAAGTAAAAATTCAGACCCCAAAGATAGTCACCTGTGCTTCTTTCGGTGTCTTTTGAGGTGTGTCTACTTACACTTTATACTGAAAATTCCATTCTTCCTGAAAAAGCATGAATTTCCATTTTTCAACTAAAATACCTATACCAAGACAATACTGTTCACAAGGGGCTGTTGGTAGACTCATCAGCGGAATAGATGTCAGAGAAAGGCGATATGTTTATGGTTTATTTTTTATTATTTTTAATGAATAACATATTCAATACACAATAGAATGAGTTTCATTGTGACACTTTCATACATCACTTCATCATTACAATTCTCTGCACTGTATATCAAATACAGTAGAAGTCCCATATCACAGGCTCCAAAGGAGGTGGCTCACAGTGGGTAAATACAGTGTGCCCACAGTGTAGTTGGCCAGGGCACAGAAATTTTGATGGTAGAAGTTGATGTATTTGGTCACAAAATTAAATTAGTTTAATGGTAGAAGTAAAGCAGTGTTTTGTCCCTTCTACTAATAGTCTAACTGAGGAGTATCTGGGATGAGGAGCTTTCTGCTGGTGCAGATTCAGCTAGAATCAAGTTTGTGGGGACAGATGTACAAATGCTGTGTCACTGGTTATGAAGCAAAGATATTACACATGACTTTTTAATATCTCCTTAGAGGGATATAATAAAGAAAATGCATTAGCTTTCTAAGAAAACATATCAAATAAGGTGGATGATTCAATATATAAGAAAAATTTCCATTAATATTTTTCATAAAAAGCCTATATGTGAAGATAATTTTTCACTCAAACAGATTCACTCTTTGATGCTAATAGACTTAGCTGCTCAAATTAATTTTACATTTTGCAAAAACTGAAATATTATCTTTCTTACAATCTACGTGATTATTTTTTAATACTTCTTTGTACCCTCAAGCAATTTAAAATCTGCCAAGTAATATGTTCTTCCATAGGTAACAATCATTGGCCATCCTGAAACCTTAACTTTTATATTAAAGAAAAGTGTTAGGCTTAAGTTTATTAAGGCAACAAAATGAAACACACTTGTTTTAAAATATTGCCAGTAAGTAATAAAATATTTAGAGATGATTTAACTGTTTTTAGTTTTAAAAAGTTATTTTAAATATTTTTTTGTAGGTGTAGTGTGAGTAGTGAAAATTAAAGCCATTGGTAGCTCAAATATGTTGCAATCAAAATTAAAACCTACAAATTAACTATGTAAAGTCACTTCTAGTGTACTTTTTGCTTATGTCAAACGAGGGGGATTATATGTCATCACCAAAGTAAGTTATTGTAAAATCATAGCAATCTCTGAAGTATTTTCGGCTCCTATTTAAACTTTATCAGTATTTCACGGAGTTACAAAATTCAACACCGAATTCCATTAGACAATTCTAGAATCATGCAAAGTCTTCTACATAAATGGAAAAAAATAGTGAATATATTTGGCACAAAGAAAACGCTATCAAATGTCTCATCATTAATAATTTTTAATCTGAAATCCTAGACTCTGACCAGTTTCCAAATTTACTTTTTGAGTTTAATGGAAGGAACAGAGACTACTTTATTTATTAAATACTCTTCAATGTAAATACAAACTTAAAACTCTAAGGGGAACCACAATAAGGACAATCATGACAAGATATTCATAAGGTGCACTAAGTAGCATTTACATGTTGGTTATAACCAATGGCTATCTGATTGGATTAAGATCCTTGTAATCAGAAGGAAATGATACCTAGTACTAGAAAGCTACCCAACTTTTCAGTGCTAGTGAGGACATGGATCTTAAAAGACCAGCATCATTCCTAACTATATTCCAAATATTGTCTTTGTATCCTCAACTAAGTGCAACCCTCACTCCCTCATCAAAGAATCTCCTCTTTAAGCAAATGGAGTCAATCACAGAAAATCACAACTGATCCCCAATGCTGAGCCTCCCAGGGATACATTTACATCACAGCTCCTGCATATACAGCTCAGGGACCATCTCAGAAGAGGGGGCAGAAAGTATTAGAGCCAGAATACCAGGAAGCATTCCGTGAAACAGTCTCTCCTAGATAGGCTGCATAAATGAGACCTGAACAATGGCAGTATCAAGAGACGTGCTAAAGCAGAAGGAAAAACCGTATGGGGTCTCACCCTTAGACAAAGAACTGCCGGCAATTAATGACTGCTGAGAGAGGGAGAAATAGTCTTTCTCAGGGATGAACTTCCTAATTGGTTATCCACTACAAAGTGGTGAGTCCTGAAACCATATACATACAAACAACACAAACAGACCCAGCAGGATGTATTTATATATTTGTGCATACTTATATATACAATATATATATATATATATATATATCACAAAAATAATCAAAGAGGCTATCAATTTAAGGGGGTATGTGAGGAGTTGGAATGAGAAAATTGGGATGGGCTGGATGGACGAAAGAGAAGGTGGAAAGTGATGTAATTATATTTTAGTTAAACCTGTATTTTAAAAATTTTAAAAACCCCAAGGAGATTAAACAGTGACTTCATTTACTTAATATTGTTGTGACAATTAAAAAAATGTAAATTTTTGTGGGTTTCCAACCATAGCTGGTTCATCTCCAACACAATCCCTACACGTAAGGCTAGGAAACAGGGTGCAGGAAGATTCTAAGACCCAGAAGTCTAGGACATCCATCTGCTGTGAGCCTGTGTCTTCTATGCCTGACATGAAGTGGCACCCATGGAGTCTCACCAAAATGGTTGCCTGAACAAGATCAGCATAATGACAATATCAGTTGACATGGCAATTTGGACTGGGAAATTTTACATGGTCCCACCCCCACACACGAAGAGCTATCTATATATGGTCAATGATTGTGGAAAGAGGGAGAATCAGTATCCTCCAAGGACAGATAGCCACATATGCTAACTAACCCCAACTCATCAGCCCTGAAAACATGACCATATTAGGAAACTAAAGAGACTGAATAGGTTTTATATATACATACATATATATATATGTATATATATGTATATGTGTGTGTACTTATTGTATATATATGTATATATGTGTGTGTATGATTGTATATATGTACACATATACACACACAAAAGAGTAATAAAGAAGATATCCTGAATTTAGGAGAGGGCAAGGGAGGACTCGGAGGCAGAGATGGAGAAGCAGGAGTGATATAGATGAAATTCTCAAAATATCAAAATAATTACAAAGTAATTGCATAGACAATTACCATTAGCTTTGTTATAGCATAAATTCCATTAGCATAAGGACATATGGTAGCCTATTCTGAGGGGTCTCTTTGGTAGCTTAGTATTGTTCATAACTGATCTCTTTTGTTTGTTTGTTTGTTTTGTTTTTTGAGATAGGATTTCTCTGTGTAGTTTTGGTGCCTGTCCTGGATCTCGCTCTGTAGACCAGGCTGGCCTTGAACTCACAGAGATTCACCTGGCTCTGTCTCCTGAGTGCTGGGATTAAAGGTTTGCACCACTGCTGCCCAGCCATAACTGATCTTCAAATGTCTTATCTAGGCTGGCAAAATGACTCAGTAAGTAAACGCACTCACTGCCAAGCCTGACCTCTGAGTTCGATTCCTGGAAACATGCATGGTAAAAGGAACCAACTCCTTAATTTTGTCTTCTGACTTCTATAAGTACATAGTGACTCTCCCTCTCTCTCAAAATAAATGTAAGAAAAATACGCCATATTTGTGGAATTTCCAAAATAGTGCATCTATGAAAATATACTTGAGTTTCTTTTAGTCTGATAAATTTAGCTTTTCTAAAGGAAATGATAGTAGTTTATTATAATATGAAATCTGAATTCCATGATTATAGTTCATTCTCCAGTAAAGAAACTTTTAAAATGCATTGTACTTAAGATTGAGTATTCAAAGATATATTTGCAGAATAGGCAAGTAAACCATGGAATATATTACAGCCCATTTTTAGGAAACTTTATATGTTATATGCATGCATATTTATACTTCAAATGGTGAGTGGTTTACCTATAATATATAGTTATATCATGTCACTGGAAGAATTTTATAGTGTTGGTCATGAGTAGAAGTTTATGTATGGTATGTATTTTAGCTGAATTGAATATGATTAAAAATAAGTATACTTAGAAATTACCACAGATAATCACTAAATTGCAGACAAATGTATAATTTTAAATATTGTTGAAACTTTGTTTTATACAACAAGAAGACCATGTCATTGAGAGGTACAAAGATAATTCTGGAGCAAATCAGAAAGCCAGGCTGCATGCTCTCTATGGTCCTTCATAGCTCTAATATCATACATTCCTTTTTGACCTTCCCTAGAGATCATTGGCATATTTAATATCTACTTACTTTTTTTCTGATAGAACTTCTGAGAGTTAACGTTTGAGTTGCCAAAAATTACCAAAGGAATGGAGAAAGAAAAAGTTCACCAAACAGAGAAGTTACAGTTGAATAAGCAAAAAATTCTCATAAAGACTTGTTTGACCCCTTGTCTTCCAAAGATCTAAACATACGTATTTTTCAAGCTGTGCTACATGATCTTAAAGAGACAGGATGGGGCTGGGGAGATGGCTCAGTCTGCAAGGCACTTGCTATGCATGTGTGAGGATCTGAGTTTGAAGCCTCAGAACCCACATACATCACCAGGCATATGGCACATTCCTGTCGCCCTAGCACTGGCAAGGAGTGGGGAACAGAACAGAAGCCCATTTGCCAGCCAGCCTAGCTAAATTGAAGAGATTCAGGCTCTCTGAGAAATCCTGTCTCAAAAAATAAAAAAGGGGAATGACTGAAGAAAGGCACAACATCTTTCTCTCTCTCTCTCTCTCTCACACACACACACACACACACACACACACACACACACACACACACACACAAAAGAACGTACATGTACATGCACCCATGCACATTCAGTAACATGCACTTACATGCACACACATGTACCTGCTCTAACAAATGTGTATACACCATACATAGAACAAGGTTCACAGGATGGTTATTGATAAAAAAACAAACAAACAAAAAAAAACAAAAAAAAAAAAAACAGTTGTGTTTGAGTTAGACGATTTTAGAAATCTTGACCCCTAGTCTAAGGGATCTGAACTGTGGGGTATTTTGAATATGTTAGAGTGCTCAGTGAAGAGAGAAGAACACTCAAAGAAGAACACCATTTGAAGGAAGGAGGGAGAAATTAAAATATAAAATTAGTCAAGCCATAAAAAATATAATTAAAAAGTCCTCTGAGGCATTCTGTCATGATTAGCATGGAAAGTTACAACATTTTCAATTTTAAAAGGAGGTATTCCATTATAAAATGAAAGGTAGGCCTCCCTGAGTGTTATTTCATGTAAGTCCTTTCAAAGATCACCAGAATAGTTTAAATTAACATGAATAAGTATTTCGTAATATCTGGATGTTACGTTCAAACTGTGGAATGTAATTGGAAGACATTACCATTAATTATTAGGCTAACTCAGAAAAGGAAATGCGGAAACCATTTGCTACAATCAGTTATTTGGGGGGAGCAGGTAGTGAAGAGGTGTCAGAACACAGTCTAAGAATGGAGTCATATGAGGAGAATTCTGATTGCTTGTGAGAAAACTCCAAGGAAACACAATAAAAGTTTTGTGACCTCAGTTTCTTCAGAGCATGAATTACTCTTAGAATGTGTTTTTGTGCTCTGCCCAGGTGTAGCAGACAGGAGTGAGTTTACTTCAGATTATTCATTACAATTGGCTATTGTTATCTGTTTTTATGCCTCTATGGAAAAACATGTTTTTGCCATATGTAGCTTGTGCATCACGTGTGGCTTGTCTTTGTGATAGTATGCTTTACTCCTGTGACTCTCCTTAATCTCAGAGTATAAACTGTCTGATGCTCTGAATAAAGCTGGCTACTACATCAGACGTTAGTCTGCCTCATTTATTGCTTCCATCCCCCGAGGCCCCACCACCTCAGGAGTGGTACACAAACAGGTACTGAATATAGCTGATATTTCACACCTCTTAAACAGGAAGCCAGGAATTTTGACAAACTCCAAACCCACAAGAAATGACTTGACATACATTTTTGGCATGTCTTTTACACAGTAGGTCCTTAATAGATTGGTATGGAGTTCTTAGACCTTAAGAACTACCCTTGGCTCATCATTAAATTTGCAGCAGCTAACTTCTCTAAGTCAGCAAGTATAACATGAATTTGGCCCACACAGGCTAAATGGTGCTAGACTCATGCCTGTAGGTCAAGAATTTATCTGAAATGTTAACTTGCTAACATTTACAGATCTTCATGGAGGGACACTTGCTATGGAGTGACTCTCAAAAAGAATTGTTTAGTGTCTTTCCCAATATCTTACTGAACCACTGCTTTGCCCAGGTTGCTTTAGAAATGTGCTTCTCAATGGGCGAATGTCTTGCTAATCTAGCCCATGCCCATTGTTCCCTTCATGCAGGGGAGTCTTTCTCTGCAACTCACATTAGCCTGTGCTGATTAAAGGCACAATCTCCCCGAAAACATCCTCACATGCTTTAATGTATTTTCTTCTCAATTTCTGTGTAATGAGTTGGTCACTTACGAGCCCAAGGCAGTGACCTGCTTGGTGTAGAGAGGGCTATAGGGTTATGTTAGAGGAATAATAATGGCGGCGGGTGTGTGTGTGTGTGTGTGTGTGTGTGTGTGTGTGTGTGTGTGAGAGAGAGAGAGAGAGAGAGAGAGAGAGAGAGAGAGAGAGAGAGAGAGAGAGAGAGAACGTGTCTGTAATCAGCTTTTGATGACTAAACACAATCTTTAAGTTAAGCCAATAATTCTTAGGTCAGCGCTGATGAGAAAAGAATATTTTGAAGTCTTACTTGCTTTCCTTCCAAATAAAACCAGTTTGGCTACTAGTTCTTGGAATTTACCATACACTAGGACTAGAGAGACCCCAGAGTATAAGGAAGCAAGTAAAAGACAAAAGTAGAAGACCATTCCCAAAGGACTGTGAGGAGGGGACAGAGAAGCTATCTTCTCTGCTTGCCCTACTCCATAATCCCAATGACAAGAGTGTTGCACTGATTTGAGGGTAAGAGGTTTAATATCTCACATACTTTGGGGCATTTGGGAAAGTGTTTTGAAGGGGTTCAGGATGTGCAGTTGGCTGATACAGCAAGGAACCAAAAGCCTCCAACAAATCTATCAATCTAGTTGAGCCGCCCTGTGTAGATGCCCTGGACATCTGTGCCTCATCAACATTGACTGGCAACCCCCCCAAGCCTACCTGTCCCTGTAGTCTGAATGCAGGATAACCTTGCCAGCTGGAGGACAAATGCACTCTAGCCAAACCTTAGGAGGGACGTATCAAGAGAAGAGGGGTAAACCACAGTTCACTGCAGGAATCTGGGACCCACACACAAATCTTGACCTAATTCAGGGAGGTCTCAGGAGTGTGTATCTATGACCCAGTGGGGCACCGAGAGATGATGCCTCAAACACCCTCCTGTGCCTAGGCAGCCTATCATGGGAGCTATAGGACAACTGATTCTCTTAGAACCCTTAGGAAGGTGAACCTCTATATTTTAATTTACTTTTGTAATGGAAGAAGACCATTTACGTAAGAGTCTGAGATCAAGTAAGTCATCAGCAAATCCAGGTTCCCCTGCTTGATGAAGCGAGAGTTCACAAAGATCAGCTCAGCTCTAGAAATATTGAGTTGTGCTTTTTTTTTTCCTACACAATGAACAATGCGCAAATTTCAATACTACCTATCCTCCAATTCTTCCAAGACATCTGATTTCTACACCGTGTCTTAGATCCCATTTTGCATTGTGATCATCTCCATTTTTTAAGGCTGACATTTCCTATGACCTCTTCTTTGGTATTGTAGTTTCAAAAGGACAAGGCTACATACATTGCAGTTCTCATTATCAGTACAATACAGACTTAGTTACTAAAGTGAAGAGATTAATCACAAGGCTTCTCAAGATTCAGGACAATTTTTCATCACACTTGGTCATATTTGGATTATATGATAAATGCTATGTAGCAAAATGAATGTAATGTAATTAAAAATTTAATGTTGAAGAATTGTAATATCTCTTAGTTAATGATATTGCACATGAATTTTCAAGCAACACAGAAAGGAATGTTGTACAACTATCACTCATATAATCATGTAGAAATCTGGCATGGTCATTAAATGATGTAGATGGTTACGTTGGCATTTTCTAGTATGACAAATAAGGATATTTGAAATGAACTCACAGGCAGAGACTCGACTGCATCTGATTGCAAAGTGGAAGCCATTCATAATAGAAATCACATGGAATAAATCATGAAATCTACATTAAAAATAGACTCTCTTACATTAAGTATTTTCTAGTTCCTTTTATAGTGAACATAAAGCTGAGCTACTTCGTCAGATCTGACCTTTCTGCATGGCTTACCTGAATAAGATGAAAAGAATTTAAAAATAACAAAGGAAGATCTCAGACCCAAACAGAGCTACAGATTAGAACCACAGCACCTTTGTATGACTGTGCCTGAGCAAACTGGATGGAGTTAAACACACTGTGTTTGTTCATGCCTTGGTCCCCCCCTCCATACCCACCCCACCCCCGTCAATGGAGAGGTATAAATACGTAGCCTCTGGTCTTTTCAAACCTACACCACCATATTTCATTTATGGCATGCAATAAGGTCAATGGCAAAGAATAAAAAGTACCCACAAGGGCTAACTTTGTCAATTTAAAATGTGGCTCACCGTCTGGCCCATTGTTAAGCAAGCTGTTCAAATAACGTCTTGGTTCACATGTCTGTGGGGCTCTGATAGGCTTCAAAGTCTCTGGGAAAGCCCATGCAAGTTTGAAATCTAACCCCCTTCACCTTGCCATCTTTTTCTCTCCCCTTTTCTGATCTCTTTAATCCAGAATCTTTAATAGAAAAATTCCACTGAAAGACTGGAAACAGCAGGCGCTCAGAATCCCATTACACGTTATTTAAAGCAACATCTGTAGTCTTTTGAACATGTCAAGAGCAACTTAGGTGACCTCTGGGGACTCTTCTTCAAACATGTCCTATTAAACACACACAAACACAAGTAAAATGTATTTTAAGGTCTGATTACAGAAAAATCCTCTCCAGAAACCAAGCTAGCACTAAACGTTTCAATGAAACCCTGTTCAAGAAAAACAAACAAGAGCCCCAAATCCTACCTAGATCTCTGATTCGTTAATTAATGTAAGAGCAAGGTTGTTTTGCTTGTTTTGGATGAGGAACGTGAAGGAGCAGATTCTAGAATATAGCCGAACCAAGTCCAGTGCTTTTAAGGAGCAACTGTGTCCACCAGAACCAATACCCTGAATGATGTAAGAAAGCCACATGCATGTGACTCTTCCTCTTCCTCAACCAGAAGACAACACTGACAGCATTTTCTATGTCCAGAAAGTGGAAGTGTCCACTCTCAGAAACAAAACAAAGCCACCCCTACATCACTTACATTCTACTGTGATATGTATAAGTCAGAGAGGACCCAGGTTTCCTTTTTTTTTTCTTGTTATTTCTTTTCTGTGTTATGCTCCAGTCATTCTTTGAAGGGAGAGATCTTAGCATTAATGTTAACATCTAGAAAAATACCAATTCCTGTCATTAACTTGCAGAAAGAAATCCATAACCCAATGCATATGTGATTATAACTAGAGAGATAGGAACATACCGGATTTTGTAGCTTAATAGAAATGTTGTAATACAGTAGAACTTAATGATTATGGGTAGTCCCTCTAGACCCCCAATACTGTACAGATAAAGTCATTGTGTATGGGAGGAGGAGACCAGAGCATGACAGAGAAAGTGTGATAGGAACACAGCCATTACAGCAGAACAACATGCTCCCATAAGTAGCAAAACCTTAAATAAAACACCTCCTTCTGGAGTTTTATGGTTTTATAATAATTGGGATGGGAGACATTTAGAAAAGTCCAATGACAGCAGAAAGAAGTTCAGAAAAATAAGAAAAGAAAATCCACTTAAAAAGAATGTCTGGAAGGCAACTTTCATCAACACTTCATCAGCCGCTGGGCCTTCTTCCAGAAGTAAGAACCGAGTGAGCGACAGCTCCCGACAACGATCCCCCAAAACCAAAATCCCTCTAAAACAGATTTAACACACACCAGCAGCCCACTACAAAGCAACTCGTGTTTTCCACTTCGTGTTTTCGTTCTCACAGGCGCTTCTCATGTAGCCTTGGAGCCACACCGGGTCCCACAACAAAGCGAACACTTACCCGACAGATCAATACTCCCCGAAGCAACGAAGAAGAAATACCACTTACCTAGGAAAAGAAGAGAGAAATAGAGATTAAGATGCTGTCGTTTCAAGACAATTATAGCAGTTCTCAGATGATCTGAGTCCCTGGCTGCTGGTATTTTCATAGTGAGCATCATTAAGGTTTTTCTGGGGGAGTGGAAGGTGGCAAAATTGAGTTTATTTGTACACGAAGGGAAGTTGGTGAGGAATAAGGAGGGTTTCCACTGTTGTATTGTCCACAAACCCACTGTGAGTTAATTTCACTCTAAATCAAGGTGACGTGCTACCACAGGTGGGCTAAAGTAGGAGTTGTTAGCAGGAATCCGACAGGAATGGAAATACACTTTAGCTGTTTCCAGGCAGAGGAAAAGATGGCCAGAGTCAAACCCCAGACAGGTCTGTACAATGAATCTCTGTCCAGTTACTAAAGATTCTGCTTCCCTGAACCAGGGCTCTCCATTCTCCGCACGCATTAGATTGGCCAAGTAGTTCCTAGGGCCAAAGTCAGAGGTTTTGAGGAAGAAGCAATAACCATAGCTTATTGCCTTCCAAGTCCTCAGATTTGCGACCATGAAATAACCACTATGACTTTCAGCTAACTGTTTTGAAATATTTCAAATGACAAAGATTCAAAATGTGAATAATAATTTGTATGAAACTTCTCATTTCAGTTTCTAATTTTTTATAATGAAAAACTATGCCTCAGCTACCCACTAGGTAACAAGACAAGGCAACAGACACCGTGCACTAGAAATTAGCCCATATTTAAAACAGTGTGCAGCAATAGTCTACAGTACATAAATAACTACTTCAGTTGTCCTATTCTTATATTTATAATATGGAATAGTTTTTCTTCTAAAGCCTGAAGTCTTGTGACTATTAAAAAAGGAATTTATAATGAAATAACAGAATAGGAAACATAGCTGGGAGTGACGTGCTACCCCCCACCCCCTCCACCCCCACCCCCTTCCCATCCCCCCACCTCCTCCCTCCCCTCCCACCCCCCACCCCCTCCCACCCCCCCAACCTCCCCCGCCGCCAAAAAAAAGTCAAGGAAATGGTTTATAGGCCTAAGTTACTTTTGCATCTCCAAAATTATTCATAGCTGCTTTGTTCATTTATTCAGGAGATATCTATTGAATGCTTTATGTATATAAAAGTTGATCATAGACATTACACAGATATCAACTACTTATGAAAGCAGCATTGATGCTACCAACAACCTCACAGTTCAGGGGAAATGGATGTTTTTGTAGATATCAAGATGGTGGAAGGGAATTGTGGTCCAAAGTCTTCACCAACATGTAAAGGAGATCGGACAACAGTGTGGCTGCTTACTCTTCTACTCCCTGTTGTATTGTGTCTGATATGGGACAGATTCTCCAGAGTGCAACTCTTACGTGCTTACACGGACACGAAGGTTGGTATGCATCATCTCAATGATCCCCATGCACAGGTCTTGGAGGATGGGGCCCATGTGCCTGCTCCTTTCACTTGGCCAATGTTACTCATGTGTTGCATCTTCATATCTACAACATCTAATTCCCATCAATTCCTCTCCTACACAGCTACTAACCATCACTTTATAGGGAAGTTTCATTATTCAATGAATGACCTTTTACCAAATCCCTGACATCAGTTCCAAAGAACTCACCATCTTGGATAAGTGATATTTTTGTCTGTTACTTGGTCATATTTAATTCTTTGAAATAAATTTCAGACGAGTATATGGTATATATTTATGCATGGGTAAATACTCTTTGGAGGTTAAAAGTCTTTAAGAATAGGAATGGTTGTTCAATATAATTTAGTTCCTGTGTAAAAGACTTGTACAGGGAAAATTCAATGGGAGCAAAGAGCTAAAGATGGGAAACATGCGTCTATAAGCTAAGGATTTCAGTGACTGTCACTATCACAAGAAACCAAGAAGAACCACGAAGCAGACTTGTCCTAGTGAGGATTTCTATTGCTATGACAAAACACCATGACTAAAGCACCTCGGGATCAAAGGGTTTCTTTGGCTTATGCTTACACAGCACTGTTCATCACTGAAGGAAGTCAGGGCAGGAACTTAAGTGGGCCATGAACCTGGAGGCAGGAGCTGATGCAGAGGCCATGAGAGATGTTGCTTGCTCTGGCTTGCTTGCTTATAGAACTCAAGACCACCAGCCCTGGGATGACACCACCCACAATGGGCTGGGCCCTCCCCCCCCCTTCAATCACTAATTTAGAAAATGCCTTACATGCTTGCCTACATCCCGGTCTTATGGGGGCATTTTTTTTTTCTCACTTGAGGTTCGCTCCTTTTATATAACTCTGTCTTGTATATAAAACTATCCAGCAAGCACACTTTCAAAGCATGTCCAGGGGAACAAATCCTGTCAAGATTTTACTTTTTTATTTCTAGCTACAAGAACAGAAGGTCGTCAACTTCTGCTCTTTACACACCTTTGTCTGTGGTACTTTCCTGAAGCAAATCTAGAAAACGAGCATCCCTTTGTGAAAACAGAAAGGAAAAACCCCTGAGATTTTTACGGATGTGAATTTGTCTTAGTTTGGGTATTCTGATGACAGAGATGCTAAGGTAGGAAGAAATATGCATGGGCTCTCTTATGATGTTCACTAAAGGATATAGTGAGGAAACAGGTGGAGAGGGAGAGAGATAGGAAGCTGGGGAGAAGTGGATGATACTTCTGAGAGGTGGAAAGGCCACTATAGAGTCTTTAGTCTCCCCCTAGAAGTAGCATCCTTGTCTCCACACTCAGCCAATGAGCAGCCAGAGTCAGGCTTGGATCACGACCTTTAAGGCTACTCTCCTTCTCTATCAGGTCAGCCAGATACATCCCAACGGCCTCCAAGCAATCAGATATCCAGAGCAAAGAGACAAAAGACAGAGGTTGAACTAGTAGGACCAAGTGGTTAATGCACCATGATGTGAGACTGGTTTTGACATAAGCAGAGGTTTTAGCCTCTGGTGCACATTCGGAGTGTTGGAACGGACAGTCAAAAGTCTGTTCAGGTGAGAGGATGCAGGTGGAGATTTCTTAGGCCTCTGAACAAAAGTCTCAGTCCTAGGAGATCGTGACAGGTCAGTGTACAACTAGAAAGGAGAGAAAACCCCCACAAAAGACACAAGCATGATACAATGGAGAGGGGGGAGGGGCAGAAAGAGACCCCAAATCAATGGAATTTGCAGAAGAGCATGGTGGGGGCCAGCTGAGGTGGAGCTGCAGTGTTTGGGGAGCCCAGGGAGGAGCTGGATGGGCTGGTGAAGGACTGCAGGGCCATCAGGGAAGATGAGCACGGAGGAGGCAGGCAGCTCTTTCCACTGAGAGCATTTTATCAAGGTGACTGAGCGGAAGCCTGGTCTCAAGGGAAAAGCAATGAGTCATGGGAGATTAGGGTCAGGACCAGCAGGTGCTGGCTCTCTATTTCCTGCTTTTCTCATGATGGCAAGGACAGAGACAGGATATAAAAGACGGAAAAGCTCAAACTAACCGAAGGAACAGCATTAGGTTTTGAAGATGAACACGGAAACTTACTAGCAAATAAAATAACATTATAGCTCCTCCTGTGTTCTCTAATCCTAACTTATCTACAAGATGTTAAGGTTTCTGTTCTGGAATTTGTATTCCCAAATTGATGAAGCAATAGACAGATGCATCTGTGGGATTTAAGCCTCTCTGTACTTCGAAGTTATGCTATTTCCATTTACCACGCCTCCCCCTTTCACCAGACAAGAGAATCGATCTCCAACTGATTGTAATCAGGAGGAGAGAGCAGTCCAGTGTTCCTTCTTTCTTCCCCCTAATTGGGAATTCTCAGAGCAAGCCCGTTAGCATTCCATGGTTACCAGACTAAGGCTGTAGCTGCAGATTTTCCACAGGGAGCTTTTAGCCAACAACTAACAGATCAATGCTTGTGCTTTGTAGGAGATGAGGTGTTCCCATAGCCACCACACTGACCTCTTCATTGCTCACAGCTGGAGGGACTTCCCTACAGTCCCAACCCTCTGCCTACTCTTTGCTGATCATGGCAAGGTTAATAGGAAGCTATGCAAAGCATTTAGTCACTCAGACATCACGATGGCTAAAGATCAAGTCAAACGGGTCATGTGACTATGTCCTGTTTACATTTGCTTTTATTTCACATTTTCTCAGGAATCTAATAGTGCTCAGATGAGACTCAGGGCAAGGAAGATCCTCTTCAAATGAGAAACTCCTGAACCCAGAGCAATTTCATCCTGGTTTTCGTTATCACGCCTATCAGTAAATACCACACATCAGTAAATGTCCCCAGTAGGAAAACTACATACACGTGAATGTGTGTACACGCACACACACAATCAATTGATTTGAGCTTGTTATGTTGCATTCCAAGGTACTATGTTTATGTCAGTTAATACCTTTCAGAAATATTTTATTTTTGTTTCGTAGGTTTTTACACTGAAGTAACGTTCTCCGTGGGTTGCTTTGTATTGCAAACTAAATGAACTGAATCACAACCACCACCAGGCTAAAGCCAAGCAGACTGTTTTGAAGTGTTCATGTGGTTTATATCCCTATGTTTTTCTCTCACAAATGCTAATTTTCTATGAAAGGACCGGATAGCTCGTACCTCAAATGACTCTGTTTCAGTATGAGTTATTCCAGTGCTTGTGTGCTCAGATGAAATCGAAGCTGACAAAGGCTGCCACGCTATTAACTCACAACTTACTGTTACACAGGCAGGCATGTTTGGAATTCCAGTGCCAGCAAGGGCTCTAGCTACCCAGAGCCAAGCCCTCCAGAGGGGAAATCTGCCAGAGCCCTTTTAACCACATGCCTGTAGGAATTTGTGCACTTAATTAAATGCACAGACCAAGCAAGCAGCGGAGGGGTGTTTATTCACACACATGTCACGGGATCAGCAGATGGCATTGCATTAGAGACTGAAATTCCCTGATGGCATGCTACACATCCTGCAGAACACATCAGACCCAGGTATCTAGTGCCTCTAATATTTTTTTATATAGAAAGAGGAAAATAACATACATAACTGTAAGTGGGAGGAAAAGCCTGTATGATGTTTCAGTCACCAAATTTCCAAAATATAGTTTGCAGCCATCAGTAGAGCAAGGCCTGCAAAGAAAATGTTTTGGCAAAAATGTGAGTCATCCTACACCTTTTGACCACAAGATGAGGCATGATATACAGTGCATAATATTTGGTGGTCTCTCAGGGCTGTGTCCTGGAAAAGTTTTGATTCCTAGGATTTTCCTAAGATCGAAGTTGCTTCCGAACAGCACACAATGCATTGTACTGGGGAGATGCTCTGTAGCCACATTCACACTCACAGTGAGAACAAGCAGGGAGACCGGCAGCAGATCAGCTGTGGGGAACACACTTACAGGGAATTCAGCTTCTGGTATTCACACCCTTGAGTGTGACTTCCTTCAAACCCACAGGACAAGAAAGGTATATGACTCTCTCGGTTAGGTAATGAAAGGCCCCGTCTTGCTAGCATACTTCATGTGTGTATGCGTATGCATGGATCACTGTGTGCACGTGTGTGCTGCTGGCTTTGAAGATATAACTTTCCATGAATTGTAGAATTGTAAAGTGAGGTCCATAGATAGGACCATGAAAGCTAATTGCCAGAAAGACCATGCCTCAGCTAAAGGGTCATAACTTCCACGCCACCTTCTGTCTCATGCTCCAATGTCAGTTTGCACAAAGGGAAGAGGAACAGAGGACTGAGTCAAAACAAGTGGGTAATATTTAAATCAGCCCTGCTTCTATAATGATACTTCCATAAGCTCCTTAAACAGAGGGATAACTCTTCAGAATTGGTTCACATATCAAGGTAGTGGGAATAGGCATGCTTAGAGAAGGTATGGGAACTCCCTAATCATTGTACCATACCTCGACCATTTATCTGCTCTTGGGTTAGAGTATTTAAAATAAACCATTGATAGTAATCAAAGTATCTTCCTGAGTTCTGCAAGCCATTTTAGCCATTGAGAAGTGTAGTGGGTAGCTGTTCCAGCTTTGACCTGGAAGTACTACCCCCATTGAGGCCAAGACAGGAGCCCTTAAGACCTGAGATCCAGAGTGCCAGCTCTCTTGGTTCCTGGATCCTGGATGCTGGAGGTAGACCAAGCAGAGTTCTCCAGAGAACACCGATGGACTGCGCTTCACCTTTCCCAGACCCTGCAGCCTATCCCTTTACTTGCAAGTTACCCCACCAAATAAACCTTCCTTTTAACTATGTAGAGTTGCCTTAATACTTCCACCAATAGAGAAGAAAGTTACAGGAGTCCCAGATTCTGCAGGGGAGTCAACCAGATGTGTGGGCACCCTGGGTACCCAACTCCTAGGATTGACATCTGCTGAGGATATGGGGCTTGTGACATTGACATCTTAACCCGGGGAAATTGTTTCAGAATTTAACTGAATTATTGTACAACTAACCAGTTGGGATCCAAAGAGTTGGGGAAATCATTGGAATGAAGAAAATTACGCATTCTTTGGAGCCAGAATGCTGAGAGGAAAAACAGTTTATGTCAGGTCAAATACTTCTCCTTTACTGAATCCAGGTCCTGTCTACTCAGTTGAAGCAACCCACTCTAATATATCAGCATTTAATTTCCCACCTCAATCCTAAATGAAAAGGAAGAGATTCTGAATTACTACTTGGTGTCTTAATGACCAGTAACCATCTATTATTTAATAGGTTCATCAGCACAAAATAGATATTCGATAAATATTCATTGAGTGAATAAAAAGAATTATTTCGGCCTTTGACATTTCCTTTAATAACAGCAGTAATTAAAGTTCTTTAATGGAAGTATTAACAACAAATGTTTCTTTCATGGTCTTCAAAAGCACTAGGTGGATAACTAAGAGACCAAAGCTTTGCTGAACATAGATTAGTGAGGAGTAGGACTGATCTGCTCCTCCCATCGAACGCATGCTCACTAATGTAGATTAATCTCCCACTTTAAGCCAGTATTTCCTAGAATGGAACACAAGGCATAGGTTCATTGACGACTCAATCACCTCTTGAATTACAAAGAATTTTCACTCTGCTTGGAGCTCTACTATTATTCATAAATGACTCAACTTAACCAGCCATGAATTTTCCCATGGAAAAAGTCCTAACTGTTATAAAGTGTTTCAGAGAGCTGGAAGTACTATTCCCCAGAAGTACTGTGCATGTTTAAGCATATATATACTAACTTTAAGTTTTCATTTTTTAAACTAAGAAATCTACCTGAGAAAACTCCTAGGCAGTTTCTAATTTATAAGAAATATAGGCCAGTGTTAACCCTTAAATCCTCCTATAGACTTTTGGTCCACAAAATCACAGACTCAGAATGGTTTAGCCCTCTGGTTATTAATAATATCACTTGATGCTTTCCTGAAAATAATCCTATGTTCATTCTAACTTCAGTTTAAATCCTTCCACTGAGATGTATAGTTCATTATCCTGAGTCCAGCTGCATTATTGTGAAGTAATGGTACACCTTTCCTGCTTCCAAGGCTAAGGAAAGTGCCAGTGTCTGATAGTGACTTTCTGCACAGTCTTCTTCCATAAGCCTAATTCAGGAAAGCAGTAGATAGCCCTTAAGGATGGTTAGGTCTCTCTGTTATAGATCATGTACCCTTGCTTGCTAAGGGACTTGAGTTTCTTTGTATCTTGATAATCTCTAGACATTATCCCCTCTATCAGGAAGAGTCATCTATTTGAATATGGCTGATTGAATTTCAAAAGAAAAGGAAACTGGGGGTTTATCTGAAGGTCTTTTAATGCTATTGTTAGAAAAAAATCCCTTAGTCTTTATCCAGTAGGGTTTAGATGACAGAGACAGAGCTGAGTTGATGGCGTATGGCTGTTGGCCATGACGAGCCAGTTGTTCAGTTCCCAAGGACATATTAGCAATTTAGTTCTGTATTCCTGTCTTCGTGTGTGTCTCTGGAAAGCTGGACCTGCTTTTTTTGTCGGTTTTATCTTTCTGTGTCTTCCCACCTTCCTTCTCCAACACACATGCACAGGCTATGACAATGTTTATGACTGCTGTGTGGAGACATGAATTCTGGGATCATGGAAAGTGTAGCAAGGGGCGGGGGAAAGAGCTGTCCTGTGGTCTCAGAAACATTTTCACCTAAGTGAAAAATATCTTTGCAGCTTATTTTGGCAAAGAACCTGAAAGTGATGAATGGAAGGCAAGGGAGAAAGTAGAGGGCAATGAATTTGCTTCTTGACCCTGGATGTCTCCTCTTTCTGCTTGTGATAAAGCTGCTATGAAAAAAAAATCATCTCAATTTAACCTTTATCATAGAGGTCATGATCAGACTAGGAAGGCTAATGGACTAAGAAGAGTTAGATGGCCCAAGAGCCTTTCAAACTCTGCCTTGTGTTCCTCTAATTACAGCTGTTTTTCTCCTGCTTAGAGAGATGGCTGGTGTCTGTGACTTTACTCCGTCTTGTATCTTCTTCCAGATGTCACTAGGTCTCCTCTTAAGTGCCTGATGTGACAAGAATGGTGGTAGTAAGTCGTGTGGTGATACAGAATCTTCCCAGTGGATGGGGCGCTTTCAGTTTTAAATCTTATAAACTTACTTGTTCTTACTTGTTACCCTTTCTCTGTTTCCTAATTCTGAGGGAAAACCTGAGCGGGCTTTGAGATTGCTAACGATGTCAGACTCCAGGATGTAGAAACATAGGCTTTGGCTCTGGCATATTACCTGGAATAAGTCTTGCCAGTTTGCTCTCCCCTGGTTTACAAAGGATGGCAAGCTGTGCAAAACCCAGGAAATATTTGCCAAGGTTGTCCCGTTGGCAGAGTGGTCTGTTATAGAATCATGTCTTTGAGTTCCTAATTTGGTATCTCGTTCCCTTAAAAAAATATAGGAGGATTCTTTTATACCTATTAATATTGTCAAAAGAATGCTTTTCCATGAGGATGAAAATATTTTGAGTCTGTTTCAGGAGATATTTCCCCAAGAGGCTAATTCCTATGCTGTTAG
The DNA here is from genome assembly GCF_049852395.1 of Peromyscus maniculatus bairdii. Lineage (NCBI taxonomy): Eukaryota > Metazoa > Chordata > Mammalia > Rodentia > Cricetidae > Peromyscus > Peromyscus maniculatus. The sequence continues at coordinate 49,617,474 of NC_134867.1, read as the reverse complement.
GCATGAGTCATCTTGTCCAACTTGTCCAACCTTATGTAGCATGCCAGCTTAAATCTTCCTTCTTTATGTCTATTTCACACTAGGAGGAAGAGCTGTAGTGTTAGATGTCTGTAGTTGGTTGTTCTTTACTCTTATTACTATTTGGTGGCCTGCAACCCAGGTCCCAAATAAATCACCCTATTCTTCTTTCTTATGAATGCCAGGTCTTAGCTTGGCTTATTTCTAGCCAGCTTTCCTTAACTTAAATTATCCCATCTACCTTTTGCCTCTGGGATTTTTATCTTTCCCTATTCTATATACCTTTGTTTCCTTTTTACTCTGTTGCTGATTGTGTTGCTGGGTGGCTGGCCCCTGATGTCCTCCTCTCCTCTTTTCTTGCTCTTCAATCTTCTCTTCCCAGATTTCTCTTCCTATTAATTCTCTCTGCCTGCCAACCCCACCTATCCTTTCTCCTGCCCAGCTATTGACCATGCAGCTCTTTATTACACCAATCAGGTGTTTTAGACAGGCAAAGTAACACAGCTTCACAGAGTTAAAAAATTCAACATAAAAGAATACAACACATCTTTGTATCATTACACAAATGTTCCATAGCATAAACAAATTTAACATCTCTTCAATTGATAGTCCAAAACGGATGTCAAGTTCTTATTGATCACTGGTGAAACAGTAATCTAGAGGCCAGGGAAAGGCTCATTTAGTAAAGCACTTGTCACCCAAGCCTGCGGGGCTCACGCTTGGATCCTCAGCACCCACATGATGCCAGGTGCTGCATCAGGTACCTGAAATCCCACCACTGAGAGGAAGAGACAAGAGCATTCTTAGGGCTTGTTGCTTAGTCAGTCTAGTGACTTGGTAAGATCTAGTTTTGGTGTGGGGGTGGGGACCTTTCCTCAAAACAGAAGTCGAAGAAGACACCTGACATGGACACATACACACCCATTCCCACACGTATTTGTATATACAATAACACAGACACACAACAGTAATCAATGAAGATTGGCTTGTTCTTTAATGCCATAAGACACCCCTGCAAAAGAGTAATTTGGCATCGACACTATGCTCGTTTTATCAAAGAATTGCATTAGACCCGATTTCTCAGACTGCAGATGTAGAATGCTCAGATCTGTAAATCTGTTTGCAAAGAAGTGGGTGTGGAGGGAGAATAAGACAGAGAGGACCCTCTCTTTGAATCCTACTCTTCTTTTGAATCTTGCCCTCCCCAAGAGCCATTAACTGTCCATAGGTCCTCATGGTGGAGTAGTAATGCCTATTCCCCCCCCCACCCCCCACCCCCCCGATCTGTAACGGAACATTGGAGGTCTTATGCAGGTAACCACAGCTACTGTGATTTTATGAGTGCAATGGCCATGCCATGTCTTTGGTCAGGTTTCTATTGCTGTAATAAAATGACATGTTCTTTGAAGGAGGGTAGCAAAGTTTCCCTGCAGAACTAGCAGACAGGAAGCCTGGGGCCCCTGATCTCCAGGTTGGCCTTTTGTCCTCATAGCTATGAGAATCTGCTTTTTAGCACGGGCAGCACGGAACTACCCAAGGCTTCTCTCTGCCTGCTGAGGTCTTAGAAACTTTCCAGTCCTCAGATTCTTTCTAGAGGACTTAATTGTAGTACAGGGATATACATCTCCTTGCCTCCCAGGCCAAGCTGATCAGGTTAACACCCAAGAGCATCATCAGATAGACTTTACCAAAGCCACTCACCCAAGGGGAATGGGTTGTCCCATTTCATAAACATTTTGGTTTTTCGAGATACAAATTCTGAAATTTAATTTTCTTCAAGATATGTGTATATGTGTGTATCTGTATGCACATACGAGTGCAGTTTCCCATGAAGGCTAGAAGAGGGTGTTGGATCCCTGGAGCTAGAATTACAGACAATTGTGATCTGTCCAACATGGGTGTGGGGAACCGAACTTGAGTCATTAACAAGAATGTTATGTTCTCCTAACCTCTGAGCCATCTCTCCAGGCCCTGAGATCCCATATTTGATTCAATAAATGTCTGCATAAAACTTCCTTTGGAAAAAATATACAACCCTTTTACATCTACAGAAAAAAATACACCATGTTCAAATTGAGACCTACCATGGTTGGTTTCCCAAAGAAGAGTTTACTTTAGATGACTATTTATACCTTCCTCCCAGTCTGTTTCCCTTCCTGCTTTATTTCCCACCACATCATCTTCAGATGACAGACTATATGGAATGAGGTCATTTATTTGTTTATTGCCTGCTTCTTCCAGGTCAAACAGCAATACATGAAGGCAAAGAGTTTTGTTCACTTTGTTAATTTCTCCTAGCACCAATACTCAGAATGATCAGTGGAACAAAGCGACTAAAAAATTATCCATTAAACAAATGACCTGGATGAGAAGATCATGCTGTCCATTATAGGGCAGGCTTGTTTTGTAGGAGCGAGAAGGCTGGGGGATGCAGCAGGTTATACTAAAGACCACAGAAGGATCCAAGGGAGAACAGGAAGGGAAGGATAACTATAAGCAGGTGATGAGGGGGTACATTGTAACTTAAGGCATCAAGCAAAATGCAGAGGAGGTGTCTAATATGGCCTGGAGCTTCCTTCATTTACATCCCTGTTTTTAGCCACGTTGACTGCCCCCTCCATCCTCCATAAGGCCATATGATGCCACTATGAAGTTTGGCTATTAGCATTGTCATGTATGAGTGAGCTTGAGAGGCAAGAATATGTAGGAGCACCAAGTCAAGCTCTGCCATGTCCCCATGGCATACCTGGTCCCATCATAAACTCATGCAAAGCAAGGTTTGCATTATCTATTCCAATCCTGGAACAGGCCAGTTATAAGAGAGATACTCAGGGTGTGTGTGTGTGTGTGTGTGTGTGTGTGTGTGTGTGTGTGTGTGTATGTGTAAAAGCACATATTACATTATAAGCTAAAAACCACTAAAAAGCAGTATCTTAGGTGTTCATGATACTGTCACTGCCTTGACGTGTGTTTTGAAGCAAGTATAAGCCCCTTGAAATTTAGTTATACCCTTTTACCTTTGGCCTCAGTAGGACTTCCCACCCCTGTGTGACTGTTTTCAATTCAGCAGATTTGTTCCTCCCCTCAAACCCCCAAACCCCCAGACATCCCAATGTCTGGTACTGATAACAAAACCTAATGCTCAAGACCAGAGTCATGTGGATAAGTTCCAACCTTCGCTCTTTTGTTCTTTAGACTAGCCAACCTGCAAATTGGTATGTGAGAGCCCAAGGGACAATGCCCATACCATAAAAAAGCATGTTCCCAAAGCATCTCTCTGCTGCTGTCTCTATCACCACCCCCTATTTTGTCATCCATTGGTTGAACCTCTTCTCACCTTAGACTTTGCTGAGCACCTCTGAGATAGGGGACTCACTTCTCTCTGGGCACTGGACAGTGTTAAACATTATAAACTATCTCTTTAAATTGCTGTTTTGGTTAATGGTTAGTTCTTTCAGTTTATATTGTAAACACGCCTTCTAATGTTCCTTTCGTATATATAAGGAATGATGTTAGCGATGGGACAAATTGACTCCCTGTTGAGGCAGTTGCTGGACTCTCTTGCAGCCTGGGCTGCCTTGAGCAAAAGGACTATCAGTTAAACTTCCAGCTGGACCATGCTTATGCCAGCAGCAGCTCTCTCCAACACTCCATGGGTTCCTGGAGACAACTGCACAGAGACTGCAGCTCTGTGCCTGGGCTCCTGAGTGCACATATGCAGCCAGCACTGTTTGGAAGTGTGTGCAGAATTTTTGCTATAGGGAGCCTCAATGAACTGTTTCTATGTTGGCCAGAGGGGGTACCCTTCTCTTGATGGAGGGATTTCTTGTGTCTGGTACTAGGAGACAAGGCTAATAGATTGTTGCTGTTGAGGCCAAGTTGTGATTTGGTCCAGAGACGATGGCTGTAATTGGTCCAAACACCCCTTCCCTGGCTTTTAAGCAAGCTGCTAAGGCTCCTTCAATGAATTAGCTGGGAAACATTCTCTTGTTCTGCCTCCCCTGGAGGTGTAACACCAGTGCCAATAACAGCTTCTCTCAAGTGGTCTTTTCTTGCTACATTTGGCAGCATGGTCTGAACTGGTAACATTCAGAGTGCAGGGGCAGTAAGCAGGACCCTTGGTGGCTTGGCCCACTCTCCTCAAAGGTGGTCTCAAAGGCTCACTCTTGAACTCTGATTCCTGTCGGTAGACTCTTGACCAGTCAAGCTCTCATCCTCCAGCAACCAGTGTGGAAACCTCAAGCCATGGCTTCCAAGAACAGTCTCTAGGCAACAGAAGCTTGAGAGATGAAGATGCAGTGGATCCCCTGCTTTCCAGTAATCATATCCACCTACTCAGATTCTGCCCACCGCAGACACCCATGCCTGGATGATCCTGGTCAGCCTTGGCACCCAGATCCTTAGTTGTTCATCATAAGTCCAGGCTCTCAAGAAGTGCCAGGTGCCCTGTCTTGCACCCTGGCTCCTGAATAGGATCCCAGCAGAGGCAGGTACCCTGAGTTATCCAAGTAGCAGCCACTGGGTTGTAGAAGAAAGTGAAGAGGGAGAGCAATACTTTGAGAGCAGTTGGGGCAGGAAACAGGAGGGAAGCCAAAGGAGAGACATACTAAGAAAGTGGAGAGTTGATGAAGGATCATAAAGAACTAGAAAAAAGAACTCTGAGGCCATCCATCAGGAGAGATTGGAGAACTGCCAAGTCTTCAGAGCCAAGGGCCTAAAGACTCTTGCCTCACAACTGGAATACTGGCTTTGCCAAGGGCCCAGGGTCCTTACTTCCAAGACCTGCTTGTTTGGAGACTGTAACACTAGAGGACACCACTTGTCACTGCATCTACCTTGCCTACTGCTGACTACCAGGTATAGAGAGATAAAAGCACTGGAGACCTCTGATTTCCATCTGGAAGGATTCTAAGCCAGCTGACTTAACACCCATCAGCACCTTTAACCTGTCTGGAACTATGACCTATTCTTTGGTTTTACTTCTTTATTGTATCTCACCTGTATCCCCTTTCCCAAAGGAAACCTTCCTTCTGGTCAGAGGTCTCTTCGACAATGGCTAGCCTGACTTGAAGACATTCACAAAAGAGACCTCACAATCAATAGAATTAGTAAAAGGCACAATGTTCACTCAAAGGCTGCTGAGCATCCTCTGTTGCTGGAACCAGAGAGCTTGCCCTAGTTTCATTTATTTTATGATGAAATGCATTAACCAAAAGCAACCCAGGAAGAAGGATTTATTTGATTCACAATCCCAGATCATAGTTCATCATTGCAGGGAAGTCACAGAGGCAGAAGCCTGGAGCTTGAAGCTTGATGATGTCATACGACATTCATAGCCGAGAGCACAGAGAAATCAAGGCACCCATGCTGTCAGCTTGCTGCTTTTGCCCTATTATTACACAGTTCAGGGTTCCCTGCCTAGGGAATGATGCCACCCATAGTGTGCTGGGTCTTCTCACATCAACCGCTAATTACAATAACCCCCCACAGACATCCCCACAGGCCAACATGATGCAGACACTTCTTCAATTAAGAGTCTCTTCTCAGCTGATTCTAGGTGTGGCAAGTTGATGTTGATGTTGAAGAGCTGACCATTATAGAGACAGGGCATGACTGGTACACTCTACAAAGAGTTCAGTGTTTTCAAAGCTATAATATTTTACTGTATAGCTAATATTTCTAGCTTTCTGGAAAATTCCATTTCTAGAATGACTTCTGTATTAGTTTCTTCTCCTGTTGCTATGACATAATGTCCCAACAAAAGCAACATAAGAGAGAAAGGATTTATTTTGGCTTATATTTCCAGAGAAATACAATCCATCATGGTGGGGAAAAGACGACACTGGACAGGGAAGGGATGGTGCCAGGTCAGGAGGCTGGCTGGCCACACTGCACTCACACTCAGGAAGTTGGACATGCATAGGAAGAGGGACCAACCCATAATGCCTCAGGGCCCACCACCAGTGATCCACTTCCTCCAGCAAGGCTGCACCTCTTAAAGATTCCACAGTCTTCCAAACTCGCACCAGCATCTGGGCAGCAAGTGTTCAAACATGAGCCTATGGGGGCCATTTCACAGTCAAACCACAACGAACTCATCCCTTATCAGTGCAAATAGCGAAGCTGTGCATCAAAATGTTCTTTTCTGTTTCCTTTCCCCCATCATCTTTAATATGCTATACTTACGATCCAAGAGTGAAAGTGTTTCCCACCACACTCAGAGTAGGTAAGGGCATTGCGCACCCTGCCTCATCAGAGGGTGTATTTTATGGGGAAGAAGTAAATCAGAGGCATATATTAGGAAGCGCCCATGGGCACACCCCCAGCAATGACCTTTAAAGGGCAGTATTAAGTACCGTGAGAGCAAAACCAGTAAGTGAATGATCTATGAAAGGTCATTTGCAACCAAGCAATATTTCCTCTTTCAGCACATAACCTGCTGCCTTTTGACACCTTTCCTTTGGGGTGATGTGGTTCCTGAAACATGGACCAGGCATATTTTCTCTGCTTTATAACGAATAGTCTCAATTTGAGCTCATGGTAGAACTCATGTCCTTAAGTAGTTCTTGTAATTTCTGTCGCTTTTAATGTTGGGTGTAACAAAGTGACATTTACATTTCTCTGGGTTATTCTGAGGTGCCATGGAAGTTTATGTTGTTTAGAATTACAAAGGGCCTCTGAAAACCCTAAAGAGAACTAGTTTTAGAGAGAATAGTCATTTGCCTGACATTAGACAGCAGGGAAGGGTGTCTCAGCTCCAGGTCCCTCATCTGATGCAATCTCCATTCTAAATATTAAGCAGCATGGGATGTGAAGTTCCTTATTTAGGAGTCGTTCTACAGTAACACAGTAATTTTATATCCACTTGCAACTTCCCCAATAAATTCCAAAGACTCCCAACTTTGCTCTTCCTTCATTCCATCTTTCTCCACATCATATCCACATATGTGTTGGAAGGCCACCACCACTTTTACCTTCCAATCTGAATGAACAGACTCTGCTTTCATATTCTCCACTCTAGCTTCATGACCATGACTTGCCAAATCTTGTGTCTAAGGTGATTGTTGGTACTTCTCATTCTTCTGTGTGTCCATTGTCCCAAAGGAGAAAGAGATCTGAAGCAACCATGTAAGCTCATATGGCCCTGTGCCTGGTTAGAGACACAGGCACTCACTGAAGGGCTGACTCCTGTTGTCCTGGTATGGGTCTTGTTCAGCTTTTGCCTCCCTAGAAGTATGTCTACTCTTTTTAAAATGTAAAATATAAAAGGGTGATTTGGTGACATTGCAGTGATTTTGTAACAGAAACGAGTTAAAACACAGCAGTCACTGGATAGTCATCTACATTATGTTGAACAACGGCATCCGTAGCCTCTGTCGGGGTGTGTACTGTGGACACACCAACATTCTATGTCTGGGTGTGTACTGTAGATGCACACCAACATTCTCTGAGGCTAAGTGCAGCTGGTGGGGTGGATATGGTATGTACATTTTCCCTAAGATTAACTTCATCCTGCCCCATCCCAGTGTATACACACACACACACACACACACACACACACACACACACACACACACACACTACACTCTATAAAATCTGCTACAACTCTGCTTTCACTTCAAGAAGAAATAGAGGGAGCTGGATGTGGTTCAATATTCCTAAACTACAACATAAGGCTAAGGCATGAGAATCCCAAATGTAAGGCTAGTCTGGGCTACACAGTAAGACTTTGTTTAAAGAAAAAAAAAGATATACTAGAAAGACAATTTTATTATCTATGTGACTGAAGTGTTATTTTCTAGTTGTTAGCTAGGAAAAGTAAAATTTCCCAAAGACTTTTAATGACATACCTGCTTGTCATTCTGTGAGTATTTGAGTAAAACTCACACTCCTGGATGCTGTGGGTGAGACCACTTGCATATGAGCCAAGTTCAGGGTAGTCAACAGGGCTTGACTTGGATCTTTCCCATCTGACCACCCTAGATTCCAGCTCCCTGACACGACCTTGTCTTCACTGAAGTATTTGGTGTTGCCTACCAACACCTCTGTGCTCCATTTTGCTCACTTATAAAACAGAAATGCTGCTATTCTCCTAGTCTACAAATACACCATATATAATGCTAAAACAAGGCAATGGAAAAGTGATTTTAACATTCCAGAAGAAAGAGACTAATTCAATGCTATTATAAAAAAAATCACATTATTGCATTTTTTCTATCTCTTTATGTAAAATAGCAATGAAAGATAGATGTGGAGGACTGCTCTGGAAAACATTTAGAACACAAACAAAGTGTTGCTTTAAGGTGTCTTTTCATTAAAAAATGTCAGGAAAAATACTATGCATGTTGAACTGTATATTTTTATGTGATATATCACTGCATCATTGAATATTTTTGATATGCAAATGCTGATGAAACCAAATATGAAAGTCTCTCTCATTGATTGCCATGGGCTTTTGTACAATAAAGAGAAATGCATAGTAAAATTGGAATTCAAAGAGCATTCTTATCAGCAACAACAGACTGGCAGTCTGCTTCTGTGCTCTGAAGCACAATAAAAATTTTTATGACATTCTGTAAGTTGAATATGAATTTATTGATTTCTTTCCATTTCTTGTTCAGAAACACATGGCATCAAACAAAGAAGTGACTTTGTCAATGCAATTCAAACAATCCAAATACTAATTTCTACAGTGTTCATTTTGAGATTCAACAAGATGCTATTGAACAGGTACGGTAAAATGTGAGGGAGCTAGCTTGTCCGGCAGGGCCTTGTATTTTGGATCCGTGTTCTACTGAGCATAGGCTCTACAAAGGAGGAAAGAAAAAGTCTATCTGTAGTAAATAATTTTGAAAACTGAGATGAAATAAAATATAAATACAAAGTCTATGTGTGTTTGGTGCTGGAGGGTCACAAAAAGGAGAGGCTATGATTTCATCACGTCCCATTTTTCTTATAATAAAGCCATATTTTGTTTTTATTCAAATATTTATTTTTATTCTTTTTAAGTTATGTGTATTTATGTGTGTGCCTGTGAGTTTGCATGTGTATATGAGTACAGAAGTGGGAGGAGTCTAGAAGAGGGACTTGAATCCCTGGAGCTACAGTTCTAGGCAGTTGTGAACCACCTGATGTGGGTGCTGGGAACTGAACTCAGGTCCTCTACAAGACCAGTGCATATTCTTATCCAATGAGTTCTCCCTTTAGCTCCTCAACCCTGAACCCAAACCATCTACATACTTAAGCCACCACACAGTATTCTCAAAGGATAAGAAAGAACAGATAAATTTATGATCACATTCTGTCTCACACAGAACACCCTTCTGCACCAGGAAGAACGAAAGCTTCCTCCTCACATGAGCAGAAAGTTCTTCTCCTCCTACTGATCACAATGGGAAGCAGTATGACCTTAGAACAGGTAGTCTCTAAGAGAGCTAATACCTCCCAGGAGAAGTTTTTGAAAAGTGTGGGGGCACTGTCTTGTTTCATCAAATGACGGGGGTCTCCACTGTCATAGGCCACTTCCAAAGATGCTCATGCATTCCATAGTGTGCATCAGAGCTCCCCACAGCAATGAACTGACTTTCATGTAGCTGGTGTCCTTCTGGGCATCTGTGAAAGTGAAATCAGTTTATGATTTCCTGACCCCACAACTGAGCTTGGCTTCTGTATGCCAGCCTCACCCTAATGAGATAATCCAGCCCTGGAGCAAGCATGCTAACTAGCGGCTAGTTGTAGACACAGGTTTCTCAACCTCTCTGAATTAGTTCTCTCATCTACAGAGTGTGAGTAACATCTGCCCTGACTTACTCCTATCTAAACAAAAAATGCAATAGCAAAGCCTTCCGTCAACTGTGCAGTGCTGAATGAACCCAGTCTTAAATAGTTTCTTTCTGCAGTCATCCAAATGCACAGGACATAGCAAGGCCTTGGCACCCTCATTGATTATCTCAACATGATTATGATAATTGGTGATTTTCTATTGACAAGCCCATAATTACCCCAAATTGATTGGCAATGATGTGGCGTATACACAGAAATAACCATCTAATCCTATGCTAAAATTCAAGGCCCCCACAGACAAAACAAAACAATGAAGTGTATTTGATCAGCATATCAACTCAATGATTATATACCCACGGTATTCGGATTTGTACTTCATACAAATCCACAAGCTGGAGCTTCCTATTAGATACAATTTGTTTAAGCTTGCCTGTTGTTTTCCTTGGGCTGGAACACCCCACACACAACGTTCGAGACAGGCAGTAACTCCAGTTTGTTCCTCTACTGGCTTGTTTGCATGTTGGATTTTTTTTTAATCATCGTTACTTTGCGATTTAACAGTAGGTGGCTAATGGAAATGTTGTTCTCCGCGGTAGCAGACTAAATCAGTGGGAAGTGAGGGGGTGGGTGGGGCGAGGTAGGGGAGAGGAAGAAATGTGTTTATACTTGAAGATGTCACATGAGGCAGCTGGAGCCCCCCAGCCCTTGATGTTGGGATGGCCATGAGCTTTGCAGAACTCATCTACATTATCACCCGCTCTTTCACACTTAGGAATCTATTAATTTACAATTAGTTGTATGGATTTTCTAGTAGATTTGTAATTTCTGTAATAATTTACAGAGCACTGAAGAAATTAACTATGCCCCTTGGAAAGATAAGCATTACTGAAAGAGGAGATCCCAGCACGAGTTATTGAACACATCATTGAACGTCTGGGTTTTTAGCTTTAAATTCTAATTTAATTACAGCAGAACTGATTGGAGAACTCTATTTTACTATCTGAAAAAATATCCTTATTCACTTAGCTCACCCTACCCACACTCATAGTCATAAGATTTTTGTTTTTAATTTTATTTTTCCAAGACAGGGTTTCTCTGTGTAGTTTTTGGTACCTGTCCTGAATCTTGCTCTGTAGACCAGGCTGCCCTCAAACTCACAGAGATCTTCCTGGCTCTGCCTCCCGAGTGCTGGCCACAAGATTTTAATAAGAAACTTGAGATACAGATTATATATATTTGAGAATTTGAAAGGGGGCAGACTCATCTTTAGCCTAAAAACAAAACTGGAGAACTTTTCTCCTAACAATACACACATACCCAAACTCTCTTTCCCCAACATGACAAAAAATATAACAATAGCATCATACAAAAATGCATACAAATGACTGCAACTATTCAAATTATTGCAGTTTCCTTAGACATTGCAGAGAGAGAGAGTCTATGGGAGGAGGGAGGCAGGGTGACCAAGTAGCAACATTAGCCCCGTTCTGAATGCTGTGCCAAAGATAAGGGCAGGGCACCGAAGAATTCTGGGGGGCGGGGGCGCAGCAAATAGGTGTAACTAGGACATTCTAGGAGACCTGGATCTACTCACAGGAAACAAATGGGAAGGAAAACACAATTGTTTGTTACTGGGGACGGAGCCTAGGGCCTTGCTCATGTGAAGCCAGTTCTCTACTACTGAGCCACACCCCAGCCCATGCTATTATTCTGTTTTATAATTTCTTTCACACATTCGTTGTTATAATTGTGTGTATGTGTGTGTGTGTGTTAGCCTTCTCCTTTTTGTTCCAGAAAAGTGTCCTGGAACAAACAACAGAATAGAGTGTATAAGAAGCTCCAGGGATGCTTTGCCCTCTGATGGCAATTTCTTGTTAGTTTACCCATCTGGGCACTAGCTAATAGATACTTTCTTACTCTAGACTAGTGGTCACCTCAGAAGAGCTGCAATAAATATGTCATTAACAATTATTAAAATTTTGGTTGCCTGAACTCTGGAGTTGAATCAACTCAGGTCTTAGATTTTAAAAATATTTTCTGGTTTCTTCTATCTGTAAACATTTATAGAGGAGATAAAAGCACAGTGGCTCTCCCAGCTGTCAGGGGTAAGATAGATTTTTAGTTCTGGGCCTGGCTAACTCATTGCTGCACGCCTATGATGTTTTCTTATTGTTCCCGAGAAGACACACTACTCCGGGACTTGAGCTGTCCATCACGGTGCCGCCCTCCTGGATGTGACAAGGGAAAACACTCTGGATCCAAACCATCCCTGCTCACTTTCTTCTCGTTACCAGTGCCAGCTCCATGGAGTGCAAATACTGTTGAGGGAAATTTGCGCGGAAAGTTCTGGAGCTGACAGCCTTTTCAATTACATACTACTAATAATTTGCCTCAAGTGATTTTTACATTCAAAGAGACGGTGAACATTAAATCTAATTACAAAGGACTAAATAACGGCTATAAAAGGATTTAGTGAAAAATCATGCATAATACTAAAAATAAGAGCCCTCCGCAGGGGGCACTGGGTCCTCAGTGGGATCCTGACTGTCACTAACCATCAACCCCTGTGAGGTCACCCCACCTCTCCCATCTCAAAAGACAACGGGTAAGACAATCTCTTCAGTTTTTCTTTAGCGGTGAAATTGTACAGTTTCAAATACCTTCAAAAACACTTCTGAAGTTAAAGTAGAGGGCAAAGGAAATCCAGGAACACATTTTAGAAGTCAGGACACAAAAGGCCCTGGGTTCAATCCCACGCACCACAAGTAGTAAGTAAATAAATAAACAAAATAAAAGCCAAGGTTAAAATTGGAAATTTATAATTCACATTGAATCAGAAAATATAGTCAAGTCTTTCCAAAGGGAAAGCGTTACTTTTTTTCTCTCTCCAAAGAACTAAAAGGAGATATTTAAGATGAAAGAGCAGCGACACATGAATATTCAGAATGCTAATGCCAATGAATATTTGCTGTGTGCCAGGGTTATAAATCTCATTCTCTTTCCCTGCCATAAATCAGTGGGCTACGGTGACACTTACTGCCTTCTGGTGTTTGTTTCTGTAAGGTCTTGGAGAATTTAACTTCAGGGACATGATTACTCACTTCAAATCTTAAAAAACATTATGGCCCAGAAGTTATAACTCACATTCTAAAAGAACACAGGGACCTTACCATGGCAAAAAAGATCTCTGTGGAAACATAGCTCACAGCCTTACTCCCTATCTAAGGTCTTAGATCTTGGGGTGGTGTACACACTTGGATCAGTGAACACATATTAGTAACCAGTAGTTTTAGAAGATGCTATGCCTTGGTAGGCTTCCTTCTTGGCCATTAGATGGATAAGTAAATGAGCAACTTAGATCACTTTGTCAAAGGTCAGGCACAGCACCTGATTAGTTTTGTTTTTCCCACCTTTGGACTAGAGTGTGGGTTGCCCTTAATTCAGTTCAGCTCTGGGCTCACTACATGCTAATCGTTTGCAGTTATAAAACACACTGTTTTCTTGGAGCTTTCAGATTGTCCTAAAATAAAAAAAAATGGTTACCGTTAGCAAAGCTGTTCCATAGAAGATAATCTGAGTATGATTCCATGTGGATCAGAAATCAATCATTTATGGAACATCTACTGTGTAGTCTTGGGCACTTTGCCAATCATGTGACATACATTGCCTTCTCCTCAGGAGAAGGCAAAGTGATGTTCTTCCTTAACCAGTGGGAGGACAAAAGTTAAGAGGACTAGGTTATGCAACTAGCATTTGGTAGATCAGAATCAAGCTTACTTGTCTTTTAAAAAACCTTTTTCACTTTGTTTCAATTAGAAATAATTTTAAATTGACAGAAAAAAATGCAAAACAAGATTCACTTCATGTGTCCTATCTACTATCTCATTTTCATAATATCCCTTGTCTTGTTATAAAGACAAAACTTAAATACCATTGTGGTTCTAGAATCATTTGAAGGTCCATCATACATCATAATCCTTTGCCTGGGGAAGACATGAACAAATGACTGTTCACCCCAGACAGGGCATCAACAAAAGACTAATTAATGGAACTATTCTGTACCACCCCTAGCTTGGTGAACCAATGTGTTTATTTGCCTACTTACAGGAACATAGATGACTCAAAACTAACAGACTCACTGAAAAGCCCTGCTCTGCTTTACTTCTTGGTGCCTGTGACAACTAGCTAATATGAACAAAAGCAACTTTAGTGGAAAGTGGGGGTCTCTTTGACTTACAAGTCACAGTCCATCCTGGAAGGAGACTGAGGCAGAAATGCAAGGCTGGAACCTGGAGGCAGGAACTGAACCAGAGACCATGGAAGAATGGTGCTTATTGGATTGCACCTAGGTTTGCTCAGCCTGCTTTCTTTTGCAATCCAGAACCATCTGTGGAGGAGTGGCATCATTCACCAAGGGTTGAATCCTTCCATATCAGTCACTAATAAAGAAATGCTCTCTACATATTCCTACAGGCTGGTCTGATGGTGGCAATTCTTCAACTGAGGCTTCCTCTTTCTCAGGTGACTCCAATTTTAGTCAAGTTGGCTAAAAGTAGCCAGCATCACCCCACCTCATTTTGGTAAATACCTCACTGATGTCACATCATAGAATTCCACCTGTGTATGCATGCAGCTGGCAACAGGAGGAAGTGATGGCTGAGATCCAAAGTGATGGTTCTCAGACCCTCCTCCCTCTTCTAGAGATTGTTAAGAGCCCATTTCAATTACCATAGGCCTAGCTATCATTATATTGTTCTGCTTATTTTGTTACCATGACTACTGGACCAAGGTTATCTTTGCTCTATGATGGCAAGGAGACTCTTAGAGAAAGAGCAATACTTCAACAGTATATGACAATGTATCTCATGAGACTAGACTGTGTTCTTAAAAAAAAAGAGCTTTCAATATATTTAACATTGGTACAAAATTCTTCTCTATTGTCTTTGTTCCAATTTTCTTAATTGCTCAATTATGCCATTTGTAAAGTTTCTTTCCCCCATGTTACTGGATCTAGTTAACGGGATACAGCCCCAGTTGCCTCATTTCAAGATAGAGCTAGGATGGAGTAGTAAGTAAGAAATCTTACATGTGTGAGCACCTTGTTTGCACACACATTTTTCATCCATAAATAAACACTTTCTCATTTGTTTTTTGGAGTGGCTTTTGAATAGGATTTCCCTAAAAGAACGAAGAAGTGACGGTGTTCCACTCTCAAATGGAAGCGTCAAGAGGCCTTGAATATTTTCTTCACTCACTCCTTGAACTGTGTCCCTATCACATGGGAAAAACCTGGCCAAACATAGTACATCACAAGAACGATGTCCCAGTCTCATCATCATCCTCAACCATCAGCCACCAAATAAGTGAATGAGATCCTTCCAAGTCATCAGAACCGCTGATGGGGGATGCATGGCTAGACCACCTGAGCTCAGCCACTCACCTTACACGTGTGCTCATGAACAGCGTCTCAGCATTATCCCAGGTCACCACATCCTGGGGATGGTTTGTTACACAGAACAGAAGTGGTACAACAGAAGTTATGTCACCAGGAGAAGGTGACTCCATACATCTTCAAACATGCATAATAAAAGGAGGATTTTCACCAACAGAAAGGCATTCCCTAAGAAAGCTGATGTTGGAGTCTCCAAGGGGAAGGGCTGACTGGAGGTGGCAGGGCTATTTTGCTGCTTAGGTCACGGTAGTAGTGGAGCCTCACTTGGGTGCCAGTTTGAGCTCTATGACAATCAGTGACATCCTACTGGTTGGTGTCTGGGCTGCTGTGCGTCAGCTTGTAAGGGGAGCAGAGGACTGCAAAGTCCATTCCTACACCACTTGTTAGCTGATATGCTCATCTCATTCAGAAGGCCTGCCATTTGGCTAGGTTGACGCACAGACCCTTGTTTTTAAAGGCAATTGAGGCAGCCCGACAAGAAATCAGACCAGGAGGATTTTGTACGACGATCACCTTGTCTGTACCATGAGATGCTGCTTTACTCATGAGGCCATGTGGTCAGAAACGTCCAAAGGAAACTCCCTGCCCCCTCCTTAGGAACTTTTTAAGAGAAGGAGATCGGGAATAAATTCTGCAGTTTTATCTTTCATAAGCATTTCTGTTCAGTCACACAGAAGCCTTGAAGAAACAATTTTGCCCTAGGCAACAGGTTACATCAACGATGTATAATGTTCACCTACCATGAAGGAGATTGTGTAACATTTGACAGAACATTCCATTTTTTTAAAAAAGAAAACATCACCAAGAGATGAATTCTGTCTCTGAAAATATGACTAGCATTGACAATTAGTACCATCTGTGCCAAAGAGGCACAGAAAAGATTCACGTCTTATGCACTAGAATGTTGAGCATACTAATAAATGAAGATATAATTATGAAATCTGTTTGTAAAACTGATATTTCTACAAAGAAAATTTAATGGCATATTAATTATCTGTGATTTTGTTGTATTGGTGGAAGAAAACTTCTTCTTTTTCTGTTTTTTTAAATGCAAATAGATTGGCCTGCACAAATCACCCAGCTTCATTCATCTCTATTGTACTGCCTGAAGAATTTAAAATAAATGACCTCATTGGCTTAGCACCCTGTGCATGAGCAGACCTGGAGATTGCTTTTTTTACTTACTTACATGAGATCTTACAAGCAATACAAGCTTTATAAGGGAGCTCTCTGTGAGTGTATTTCAACTTCTCTTTCTGTGAGTCCTAAGTCTTCCTTTGGTGACATTTTTTTTACCCACCTACCCAGCAATAATTAGAGTCACCACCACGAGAATGGCTGGGGGCAGGGAGAGAACACAGAAGCAGGCAGCAGGAGGTAGGGGCAGCAGGACCCCAGCAGAACAGGAAGTTTCCTTCTCACACACTCTGACTCCTCCTCTCAACAATCCCTCAGCCAATAATAGCAGGGGGACTTTCTGAGACATCTCCTCCCCCAAACAGCACTTGCCAACTACCACCTAATTGCCAGTGGGGAGGGAGAAAGAAGTTTGAGCAAAATCATCCAACTGATGGGAACTGAGCACAGCTCAGAGATACCATTCATTCTGAGAACCTGGTTCTGGCCATCCGAGGGAATATCTGTTACTTAAATGGGACACGTGCAGTGACAAAGAACTTAAAAAGAGACTGTTGATCACACTTGTTTTTATTCCACCGGGAAATGGTCCTGGAGGGATTGGATAGTACCTTCCTAGAGTCCTATGGGAGAAAATAGAATACCATCCAAGAGTCTACTTTTCTACAAAGATATCACTATACAACAAAATAGAGGGCTAAATACATCCACATGGAGGTAACAGATGTTCTCTAACAATGGGCTCTGGGTCCACATCATCACTGGACAAGTTCCTTGGATGCATCATGAATTGGCTTCCTCACTTCAGGTTGAATGGGCAGACCTGGGGGACCTGTGTCTTGAGTCTTGGTTGGCAAACTTCCTGTAAACAGTCAGATAGTAGTAAGCACTGCAGGCTTTTAGGACCATAAGGTTCATGTCACAACTAGTCAACGTTACTGATGCAGTGTGAAAACGGTTACAGACCATATGGGAACAAATAAGGTGGCCCTTCTAGTAAGACTGTATCTACAAGAACAGCTGGAGCATGAGACAGTTTGCCAGTACTGGTTCACTTATTTCCCACTAATGATGTCGTATTTAATTTCTTTGAGTCTGTCTTCTAATACGCCAAGTAAGGATCCCTACCATCCATATCTTGGCCTCGCTCTTTTTCTTGGATACCATGCAGACCTTCAGGGGGTGAAGTTGCACATGAATATAATGGGCTTCCATTCCAGTGAGACTGTGCAGTACTGACTTAGGTTTAGTGTAGATTCTTCTAGGATTTGGGTGTACAAAGTGGCCTGTAAGATTCAAATAAACCCAGATTGATGGGGTTCTGGGCCACCCACAGCAAGGCCCAGTGCTGAGGAATGTCTAGCACAGGCCTGTTCTGCATCTGGTACTGACAGTATACACTTTTCATTCTCAGGATTGCCCCAGACCTGCTGTGCAGCAATAACTAGAATAGATTTTCCTTCCTTGGCCCAAGGGTTTGAATTGTGCAAACATATCCCAGGACCCTTTCTATAGTCATTCCACATCAATGACCCTTTCCTACTATTTTGTCCTTTTTCAATCTGCCTCCATTGGGTTCCCTCTAGACATATGTATGTCTAGACAAGTCTATATGAATATATGTAAGATGTACATATTTCTCCTTCCCTGCCACAATGTGGTACTATCCCACATGGAGACTCAATGTTCCATCTCATGACAGATTAACTTAATGGCCAGCGAATCAGGAGAGGAAAGTAAATCTCAATAGACACCACATGAAGTTTACTACAGTTGAAGAAATAGTAATAAAAATCAAACTAATTACATCCTACCACAAAACCAGTTTTCACAGCCAGTCTTGTCTGTAGCATAAGATTTTCTAGAGTCTTCAACAAGCACACACCCATCTTTGCATTTCATATTATAGGATTGGTCCAGTCTGGCCTCTGCCCACATCTGCACAGGATGTGGATCCCACCCCAGGGGAAAAGTTATTATCAGAAATTTTGAAACAAGTACTTGCTAAATAGAGGGCTGATAATGGAGCCAAAGTCAGCAGTCGCCCGCTGCTCTGTTTTGCGCTGCATATGAAGGAGTGTAGAAACATTTTAAGCAGCTTAGGGGCAGAAATAATGGAAAACTAGTGATTTTGGTAATTTACATATTTATAGAGACTGTGGGGATTTTAGTCAGGAAACAATGAGGAAAACAAAGTTGTCAGTGATCAAATGCTGCCTGCCACGCAGAGCTAAAACCAGCAATTTATGGCTAAGCTCAGTTACACCTTTGAAATTACTGCAAAGAGAGAGAGAGAGAGAGAGAGAGAGAGAGAGAGAGAGAGAGAGAGAGAGAGAGAGAGAGAGAAAGAAAAAGAAAATACCAAAAATGTGCATTTTGGTTCAGGTTATCAGCTTTAGAGCTCTATTAAATGGATGGATCTGAGCATGTGACATTTCATACAGTCCGAGAGAGAAAGAGAGAGAGTGAGAGTGAGAGAGAGAGAGAGAGAGAGAAAGAGAGGGAGAGAGAGAGAGAGAGAGAGTGTGTGTGTGCATTATAGAGAATAAGAGGACAACTAAAACCAAACTGTGCACATGGAAAAGATTTCATATGTTGTTCTCTTTGGAATATCTACTTTTATAGGAACAAAGGCTTTCAGTCAAAGGAATAACTCTTAGATAGTATCACAAAATCCAAGGTGTCATTTACAGTGGAAAAATCTTTCCCATCACATTCTATCCCTGATGAGACTTGGTAATGTCTTCACCAACTCTCTGACCAGGACTTGGTCACCTGATGCTTATAGCACCCATTTTCTCCACATGTCTGCTCTGCAATGAGTTAAAACTTTCACATTACCCACAGGTCACAGTGTCCATGTAGGCATGAGGGCTCATACAATCTACATGCAGGCCAGTTACTGATGTTCAATAGCAATTGCTCAGCCTAGACAAAGAGAAAAGAAGAGACACTAGTTCTTTGGTCCTCACAATAGCCTTATGAGGCACATGTTATGATCTCCATGTCAGAATAGGAAAGCAGGGCATAGTGTTTAGGGAGCTTGCTCATCAAGGCAATTTACAGCAGATGAGTGAGGATGCTGGTGTCAATCAAGGTCATACTCTTATTGCCTCACCACCACTTCAACTGTCTGCAATGGGGACTGCACCTTTAGTGATGTAGAGGTTCCCACCAGGTTGCACTGAAAATCTGTTTCCTGATATGGGAGTTGACTTAAGGCTCTCTACATAAAAACATCAGTGGAAGGCCTGTGGGAAAATAAACCACAGCAATTACTAAGTCGGGAAAGAAAGCCTTATCATGTGTTTTATGTCTTTGGATCACTTGTTCCAGTTCCATACAGCACCCGGCCTTTGTTTCCTGGGCGCTGTGTCAATTAGTCATACTACGAATTTGATACACTAATGTGTAGATCAGTAAATACTATAAGCAGCCTTTGATTGGCTGGAGATTGGTTAAATAATTAATCCACGATAATGGTTTCCTTCATACTGTCATAGGAAGGGAGAGGATGATGATTACTTTAGATCGAGGAAGAAGGAAACAGAAGGAAGGAGAAGAGAAGTGAGGGAGGAAGATAGAGAAAGGAAGTAAGGGAGGATAACAAGGAAGGAGAAAGGAGGAGGAAAAGAAAGAGAAGAGGGAGGAGAGAGAAAGATGGAGGTGGTCCCTCCATACACTGAGGGGTGACTCAGACACTTCTCTCACAAGCAGCAGTGTGCATAGCCTATGTGTCAAATGAGCCCAGACTGAGGAGGATAGGATGGCTGGGGCTTCTGAACCCCATTTTCAGCCAGCCCATTATAGTGGACCAATTTCCCACACCATTGTTCTACCTGACCCTGCGTAGGAGGGAAGGAAGGGCCATCTCGCCTAGGCTCGGGTCTCCTACGTTCTTGACAGGCCTGAGCGACACCAGCCCTTACGAGAGAGCTGGCTAGCCTCAGCCTTTGGAAAGATGCCCAGGAAGATCCAAGCAGAATCTTTCAAACCTCGATTAACCGCGGGGCACCCATTCCCATCTCTACCTATTCCTACCAATGCTGGCAAAAATAAAGGCAGTTTTTACTAGAAAAACTTAAAAAAACGTGCAGGGAAGGGCTGAGACACATGCCATGAGTGAGTGCCAAACTGATTCATATGGCCCCTGGGCTCCCTTGCTTCAGGGTAGACTAAGGACTTTGGTTTCATCTAGGCGGTTCAGTGGGAAACCAGTCCAGATGCAGAGTGGAGTCTGTCCCTGGAGACTGGTTCTTTGAGTGAAAAGCAATTTGGGGACAGGCAGAAACTTCAGGGGAGGCACTTTCTCTTTTCCTCTCAATTTCTGTGAATTCGGCATCCAATTATGATGCGAAAGGAGGATGAATCAGATGTAGACAAGCCTAAACACATCAAATGTTCTGGCGGAGAGAGGCAGCCACTGTGCTGGCTATTACACACAGATAACTTTGAAAAAACTCTTAGCTGGGACAAAGACACCTCAGTCCCCAGACTGCAGCTGACAGCCTAAGCCTTTTTTTTTTTTTTTTTAAACAATCATTTCTGCTGAAGTGATGGCTGGACTCCTGTGGAATGTCAAAAGAAATCCGTTGTATCAATGTTAGAAGAAAGACTTAAATGTTACCTTTAGAAAGACTTCCCTGGATGTCTGCATAGCATGTTGTTAGATTCTAAAGACCAAGTAATGATTCTGTGCAAGTATGTATACTTATCTCACTGATGCCTGCCAGGCAGGACTTGCAGAATGCTCTACCCACTGCACTTCCCAGCCACCATGCTGCAGCCAAGGAACCTGTTCTTCCAAGAGTGATTTGCTGCCCCAGGCACCTGTCAACAAACTCACGAGATGAATTGCATCTCAGCTCTGGCTCTTTCCCCTTGAAACGTTTAAGGGATGTTAGTTTGGCCAGAGAGAGGATCTGTGGATTCTGGAGTGCAAAAGCTGGAAGTAGAGAAAGGCAGAGGCCATTGACCTCAGCCCCCTTATTTCACCAGTGAGGAATGGAAGGCTTGGACATGGATGAGAAAATGAGTGTAACTTCACAATTACAAGTGAAAATCAATGTGAATCTGAACTTTCAGCCTGTGCATGGCCTCCGGGCCCTACCAAGGCTTCCAGAAGGCAGAAAAAGAAATCAAAAGGAATCCAAACAGGAAAAAAAATGTGTTTGCTGAGAAGTAAGAATAATTCCAGTGGAAACCCTCCAGAAAAGACTCTTTTATTCTCATTAAAATACATCCCCAAATCTCTTGCAGTTCCACACAGGATGCTGTGACTGCCTCTCTCAGAAACACTTGAGGACAGGCTTTGCAGATGGTTCTGGCTGAAGTCGTCATTTAAACACATCTTCACACATTCACAAAGCAATTCCTGAGCTCTTACTGTATACTAGGCACAGGGATATAAAGTGAATAAAGGCCACACCATGCTTGAATTGTTCAGAACTTAATGGGTTTCAAAGAAGGGGCTTTCAGAGAGCACTTGAAATCATTATATACTGCTTTGGTCCAATAAGAAGAAGAAAGTCCAGCTGATGGAAGCCCAGGGTGTGGTCAGATCTAGTGAAAAACCCATAGGAAAAGCATCTGGCGGGCCCACATACTTAAGGAACTTATCTAAAGTTTATGTATTTTATCCTTTGACTTTAAATGGGGTTTGGGGTTCATATTTCATTCATGAGGGAATTACTCAATTGTGCCTTTAAGGAGACCAGGATTTTCATTTTTCAACTTGGCAACTTTAAACCAAACCTGGGACAGTGGTTACTCCTGGATGGTGACATTAGAGCTGATTTTTTTTTTTTCAGTTTCACTCACCTATATTTTATAAAATTTCTTCCAAAATTTACTTTTGGAATACAAATGTTCATAAATCGTGTTTTCAAAATCATAGTGTGTTTTTAAATTAAGTGCTAATGAAGAATATGTATCTATGGGTGATGTATCTATAGGTTGGTCCAAAATGTAAAATTTCTTTCAAGCTCATTGTATTGATGGAGAGAAGGTCTGTATATGGCAGAGTTGTGTAAAATAGAATAAGCTATCCAGTCAGTCCTAGGCTCATTATCTTAATTTATAGGGGACGATGAAGATGTAATTAGAAACAGAGGATTAGTCCAGGCAATCAGTAGTAGGCAAGTCAATGAAATGTGAAAGTCTCCATCTTATAGCACTACCTTGGCAATCCATAATGCCTATCAATATATTAAGTGATCTTAGAATTTAAAAAAAAAGGATTTAGTGTGTGTGTGTGTGTGTGTGTGTGTGTGTGTGTGTGTGTGTGTGTGTGTGCTG
Source organism: Peromyscus maniculatus bairdii (assembly GCF_049852395.1). NCBI lineage: Eukaryota > Metazoa > Chordata > Mammalia > Rodentia > Cricetidae > Peromyscus > Peromyscus maniculatus. The sequence continues at coordinate 49,594,787 of NC_134867.1, read as the reverse complement.
TTGCCCACAAAAATCAGAAGAGGGCATCAGATTCCCTGCAGTTGGGGTTACAAGGACTTGTCCAGTGTGAATGATAGAAACTGAAGTCGGGTCTTCTGCAAGAGTAGCAAGTGCTCTTAACACATGGAGCCAATCCTAACCTTTATAACAAATAGATCTAATATCCATAGGATGTGGCTAAGTTCTTCTCATTTCTTATATAGATGTGCCAGCAAATAAGATTCCATATTTGTAGGCTTATCCAGCACATTGAAAGAGTTGCTGAAATATGCTGCTGGCTATGCATTTCTCAATTTTCAGCAAAGTACATATTTAGCCTAAATATGCCCTTCTTTTGTTTTCATCAGAAGATCTCTTCACTCTGTTCGACATTGGGTAGGGTGAGTTTTTATTTTGTTTTATCATTGCTATAGATGATGACCTTGAGGTAATAAATCAGATCAAGTTTTTACATCTTCTTTCCCCATCCATAAAACGAGGGCCAGAATATTGACCTATCTTGTAATGCATTTTACAAAATCAACATAAAGGTTTATAGTAATGATATTAATCAAATTAGCTATCAAATGACTAATAAGTAATTATCCACGGAACAGTGGCTCTATTATAATTGTATGCTCAAGATTTGCCGCTCCTCCAGAAGGTCTGACCCCATAGAGAAAATAATTAACACTAGTCCTTACCCTTTGATGTTATGGATGGCAAATAAGGTTATGGCCTTAAAGATCATTTCTAGAAAATGAATCCTTAGAAGTATTATAGAGCTAATGCTTTGCAATTTAGCCAAAATACTTTCTAATTTAAAAAGTACTACATTTATTTGTGTGTGTGTGTGTATGTGTGTGCATGCATGCACAGGCATGCATGTGTGCATACCTATGTGACATGTTATGCATATGGAAGTTAGAGGACAACTTGTGGGAGTTAATTCTCTCTTTCCACCATATGGATTCTGGGCTCAATCACTATGCTTGGAGACAAGCATCTTTACCTATTATCCCATCTTACCAGTCCCCCAAGTATTTATTTATTTATTTATTTATTTATTTATTTGTTTATTTGTTTGTTTGTTTTTTATGACAGGGTTTCTCCGTATAGTTTTGGTGCATGTCCTGGATATCACTCTACAGACCAGGCTGGCCTCGAACTCACAGAGATCACCCTAGCTCTGCCTCCTGAGTGCTGGGACTAAAGGCATGTACCACTGCCGCCCAGCTCCCCCAAGTATTTATAAGCACATTTTTTAAACTAGCTTTATGGGGAGTCCTGTGAAAAAATTTGCATAATTTCTGTCTTCCAATAACATATATGTACACACATAATTTTGATAAAAATCAGGATTTGATGGGACAGTTTCTAGAAAATTCTTTTGAAAGGTATATAGGGAGAGTAGCAGAAAAGAATAAGTAGAATTTGAGACTTTTTTTAAGGAATGGCTAAGAATTCATCAAAGACACCACACACTTTGGTTACAGAACATGGAAATTTCAAGCTAGTATTGATAAGGAAGCTTCCTCCCGATTGCGTAGCTTTTACAGCACCACAAGGTACTATACTAGCTGACTGAGGAGAAAAGTCCTCAACTATCTCACCTAGATGTGAAACTTGTAAGTTATAACAAACCTTACAAGCTTAGTAAACTAGAGGGGCCTGATAAGATAGGCCCGTGCGTGTAATAGTGGCACAAATGTTAGGGGGACAACCAACTATGCTCTGATTGGATTTAAGGGCCCATTCAGGAGAAAACATAAGCCTGGTATGGTAAATATGGCCAAGAACCCATGACTGGGCAGCTCATAGGACCTAGGAGTGAACCTACTATTATTTAAATAAATAGACATACTATCAAACTTTCTTCTAAATATAACGAAGACTACTGGGGTCTGACCCCTTATAGTCTTTTCCTAGGGTTCCAGAAGAGATGCTACCAGTGGCAAAGATTAATCCAAGGGATGTTGAATGAATCTAAATACACTGAGCTCTTTAGTTCATTCACTTTATTCTTCTAAGTCAACATCTCCCCATGCTATGGGGGTACCAGTGTATAAATACTTACAAACAAATAATACTTGGACAATGTAATGCGAGGTTTTCCGGGTCATAAGATACACACAAAGAGCAGTCATTGTCAGCTTCATTTGCAACCCAAAAGGGGAGTGATTAAAGGAGATGGGGTCAACTAAGGGTTAAAATCAGTTAATAAATCAGAAAGGGAAATTTATGTGCTCAAACTGTATGTATTCTTAGAAATGGTTAGGTAAAAGTGTTAGGATTTTTATGTCACTAAGTCATGGGCAAAATAAAACTACCTTTTTTCCCCCCCTTTGGAGCTGTATTTATCTCAGTCTAATTCCAATTGCACTGTTTTCTGGCAGGGCAGGGGTAGCCAGGCAGCCTGTGTCACAGCTTGATGTACCTGGTATGTTCAAAGCCCTTTTGTCCTTAGTTAATTGTTAAAGGGGAAGTCTAGAGACACCACTTGGGCTATGGGAGAAAGGAGGGTTTAAGCTTAATTTGCACAAGAAACAAGGCTTTGTACCTAATATCCACCTGGCCTTAGTGGCTGTCTCTGTATGGATATTTATCTTACTTTCAGGAGACTAGCAGGTGGGCTGGATGCTTATCTATCTGCAGTTTTTCTTTGGATGTTTGAGAGCTATCTCAGATAAAATGTTTTTGTCCGGATGGCCCTGGCCCTGGATACTTGCTAAAGGAGATATCTGATTTTGATGCTAAAAAGGGGAGACAGAAGCTTGGAAAAAAAGAAGTATTGCTTGTGTGACTGTTGTCAACACACTTGGGGGAAGTTTTCTAAATACCTTAATTGTACAAGGATCAATCACACCACTGGAAGTTCTTAGAATCAAATGGGAAAGCTATAATAGCACATGTGAAATTTATAGCAGGAAACGGCTAATATTCAAAAGCCAATATCACCAATATTCCTTAAGTCTTGGCTTTATCCTCTGGAGGAGCGCTTAGCTTCTTCCAGGTTTAGCTTTGTCATAGTCAGCTGAACTCCTACTTCATATTTCTGTGTCCCGCAGCATAAATATGTATCTCTGTATACATAAACTAGTCCAGTTCCCAGTCCCCATCAAAGAAGTTTCTTTGTGCTGTGGACAGTGGTTAATGAAAAAACCACAACTGGTCAAACACACAGAAAATAAGTGTCTTTGGAGTTACCAGCCACAAATGGGACATCTATAGGCTTACTAATCCCACAAAGGCTCAGGGAACATCACGGAAGAGGGAGCAGCAAGATTGTAGTCAGGGATCAACTAAGATTGGTGTAAAATAGTGTCTTCTGGTTGTGCTAAGACTCACGAACTCACAGGAATCTGCAGTCTGCGGAAGGCTTGTACAAGACCAAACCAGTCAACATTCCAGCACGCAGTGGGTTGGGGCTCGTGAGGTCTCAACCATTGACAGGTGACGTCTGTTAGTTATCTTTAGCACTGTGGCTCCAATAGGTTGCCTATGCTCCCGTGAGTGTCTCTAAACCCACACATATATTGCCAGTACGAACTGGACTCAGTTGTTTATAAAGAAACAAGAGGACATGCATGGGGTAGGTGTGGGTGGGAGAGTAGGAGGTAACTCTGAGAGGAGTAAGGGTTGAATAAGGTTGAAATACATTGTATGAGAGCAAGAGATTCTAGTGCTAATAAATATTATGTTTTAGAAAGCAAGTCATCCTTCAAGATTGGGGTGCTGTATATGAAATACAAGACCACACAATTTTTTTCTCACAATTAGAATCATATTAACAGAAGAAAGAATTCTTTCATTTGCATGAATCATTGATGACAGCTACAAGGAAAAGGAGCCAACCCTTCGGGTCAGTTTTCCCAAAGTGTTTGCACATCCTTTGTTTGCTGACAGGTTAATGTGGGCTCTGAGAAGAAAAAGGTTCCCACGGTCAAAAAGTAAGTCAGGAAGTAAGAGGTTAAAGCCAGTTAAGCCTGCATCATTACTGTATGCTGCCCAGAGAACAAGGCTCTGCAAATGATATCTGTGGTTCTCCATGAGATGGAGCGGCAGCAGAGAATTCTGTAAAGCTGTGTCAAGGTCTACACGGTCTCAGAGAATGTTCATGCACAATACCTTAGGGATGGATTAGAGTTCATTGTTCATCTGGTTTTTGTAAAGTATCTTTAATACATAGGTATTCATTCATGCATGCACCCATATGCAGAGATGCACCCATGCTTCTTCTGCACATGGGTATGCATGTGTGTGGAGATCAAGGGACAACCTCAGGTGTCAATCTTCAGTATCCATGGTGACTTGTCACAAAACAAACAAAAGGTAATTCACACGAATAAGAGAATTTTTTTTAACAGTCTACCTGTAGCAGGAATGATGTGGGGTCTAATGCCTCCTAGTACTGCCTGGAGAATAAAAGCTGAATACACAGACACTCACATTGTCTTCCATTCTTGGAGTCAGGTTTAGGTTCATTTTCACTCTTTTAAACACAAGTGTCAAACCTCTCAGTTCCTGGGCTTGGCAGAAGATTCTCAGTACCCTCAGGAGAGTAGAAAGTGTCCCGCAACATGGTAAACACTATCTATTTATTCTAGACTGGAAGGGAATCATAACAGAATGAGCACCATCTCTTATCCTATTACAACAAGTGATCAGAATGAGCTTAAGCAGCAGAGGGAACAATGCAAGTTCTGTAACCACAGAACAGTTGCTCCTGGGTCCCGAAGGAGTGGTAGTTGACACGCTGCCCTATCTGTATAGAACTGCTGTCCACTCATTCAAAAGGTGAGACAAGCATGCTCTAGATAATGCACTCTATCAATTAACTATCACACTTCTATGAACACATGGGTATATACAGATGAAAACATGAATAAACAAATATTAGCTGACAAATACTGAGTGGGCACTCTGGACCAGGCACCGTTCCTTCTAAAACTTCCATTCATTCTTTACTTTTTCTTTTCTTGACAGTGTCTCCTGTAGTACAGGCTGGCCTTGAACAACTATGTACCCCTGGGTAGTCTTGAACTTCTGTTCTTTCTGTCTCTCTCTACTAAGTGCTGAGATTATGCGTGTGCCATCACACCTGTTTATGTAGAGATTGAACCCATGTCTTTGCACATGCTAGACTGGTACTTTATATCTTTAACCCATTAAGATTATTTTATTTTTAAGTAAAAGGAGACAAAATTGGGTGGGTAGGGAAGGGGTGGTAGGAAGGAACTGCAGGTTAATATGACCAAAACACAGTGTATAATGCTCTCAAAGAAGTAATACAAATTTATAGAAGTTCTTAATATATATGCACACACACATAATTGTTTAATTTTCCTATCTCTTTGAGATTGAGTGTTATTATCCCATTTCCCAGACAGGGAAACTGAGGAACAGAGCTATTAAGAGACTCAATCAGAATGATACAGTTAGCAGTTAGTGAAGCTATGCTTTGAATCCTGCCGTCATAGCTGGGGAAGTAGCACTATTTGTTCTATGAGTACAGTAATATGCCTCCTTTAAAAAAAAACTAGGAGCTGGGCGGTGGTGGCGCACGCCTTTAATCCCAGCACTCGGGAGGCAGAGCCAGGCAGATCTCTGTGAGTTCGAGGCCAGTCTGGGCTACCAAGTGAGCTCCAGGAAAGACGCAAAGCTACGCAGAGAAACCCTGTCTCGAAAAAACTAAAAAAAACAAAACAAAACAAAACAAAAAAACAAAAAACTAGGTTTTGATCACTCAGCTATCCTACCCAGGTATGAACAACAAATTAACAGATATGTATGAAAAATATTCTTTGTTTACTTTCATCAAAAAGAAAATTAGATTAGGCAAAATATTTGTACAGAATAATAACTTCCCTAGAGACCATCTATTAATTTTATCCTTTAAAGATATTAATCGTGAATGGCATGGCATTTCTAGCTAACCCAGAAAATCACCTGGCCCTGGCCTTCCTTGGGTCTTCCAGGAAGAAGTTGGCATGCTGTGTTAGAGTAGGCAGGCTGCCTGCATTTAGAATGGCGTGAATCACTGGCATGGTTAGTGAGGGAAATAGAGAGTCTCTGCTTTTCCAGAATTGTCTAGGCAACTACTCCAGTTCCTCATTTCCCTCTGGCAGATGACCTGCTGACCAAGCCCCCATTAGACACCTTTCTCATATGTCACCTACTTCCACATCACATCCCAGGGCCACAATGTTCATTACAAGGGCTGGTTTTACCGCTGTGCGCTGCTCATTATGAATGACCTGTGTGCGTGCATGTACATCAGCAGTGAAATGACAAAAGGCAAAATAGCAGAATTGGCTCATTTCCCAGGGAGCTTTTGCAAATTCCTTGTGAGTCTCAGAGAATGTATTGTGGCTTATGAACCCTTATCAACTCAATATCAGGGAAGTAGTCATAATCTCTGGTTGGTGTGAGCCATTTTGGTGTATTCTAGCAATGTTACCTCCTTCTAACTCCTTTTGATATCTTTGGAAGCCTGGCAGATATGGCCCTTTCTCTGAACTCATCCTACACACTCACAATGGTTCCATGGTGCAGAATGTTGGTGGAGCTTTGGGGAAATGCTGATTAGGCTTCAGGGGTGCTGAGACTGTCTTAAAGACATGAATGCCAACACTGTTATCAAGCAGAAAATGTCTGCTTTATAGGCAGACACTGGTCTGCTTCTCGGTTCCATTGTTCTTTCTTCAAAACTCTTCACTGTCCCAGCAGAAGAGACAACAGTTTCCCTTGAGTGCTTGAGAAACGTCTACCAGAACTGTACCCAAATCAACAATGCGGCAATTTGAATTTGGTGGGAATAATTTACCTGTACCAAGAGTGTGAGGTTGTCTACTTAACTGTGGTACCTTGGCTATTAAACATTAATCTGAACTTTCAGAGAGTGAACAGAAGGGGTTTTTGAACAGGAAGACTTTTGTGAAACTTCTAAAACCATTCCAAACCCAGAGGAGACTGTTCAAATGACTATGAATGCCAGTGTGGAGAGGCAGAGAAAGACAAGAGGAAGTGCGGAGGCCTGGGGTACACTGGAGAACTTACATGTCTCTAAAGACTTCATTGTTGCTGCAGAGCAAGAACATAAAAATCCCCAAATTTATATAGCTGTTGCTTATTTAAGGACAAAACTTACAAACTGTATGAAAGACTGTGTATGCAAAACTAGCCTTGTCAACCATGCTATTTTAAAATACAAATGTTTAAAAATGTACTTTGGTGACTTCTCAGATTTAAATGTTAGCAATGAATTAAACATCTACACATATTCTGTAAGCCTTACATACACAGTATAGGGCCCGGACATTTCCAGAGACATAAGGTTTCAGACATCTACCTTGAATAGTCTCCACTCCAGCTCAGCTTACCTACATTCCAACAACTGGTATACTTTCAGGCTGTATGAATAGCCCCCAATTGGATCTAGTCCAGAGCTGGCCATTAACACCTTGTATGAGGACATTGATTTATAGCTTTCAATGCAATGTATGGTTAACAGACATTATCTTATATGATTTTCATACTTATTAATCAGTGTGCTTTTATGATTAGATGTAGGGTGACATTATTTGCTTAATTATAATGGTATATGCATATAGGATAGGAATGTATATATGTACATGTTCCTAAAGATCAACTATAGCCTTTTCATTGGCTAAGACCAGATGATTCAAAAAGAAAACTTGGAGCTAAAATATTTTCTGAGTTATATATTAAAGGAGAGAGAAAAGGCTAAGGTATAATATGAAATATGAAGAAGTTAGTATAAACAGATACTAATCTTTAATGGTTGCATCACTGGTGAGTTTGATAAAAAACAGTCCTATCTCAAAACTCTTGTCCCTTCTAGGTATTTCTAGAGGACAAAGACCAACCTAACAGTCCAACCTGGACTCTGCTGTCCTAGAGGTGGACAGATAATCACTCAGAAATGGAACCCACAGCAAGACACTATTGTGGTTTAGCTAAATGTGTGTGATGTGACACTCAAGTTGTCTTCTAAATACTTGTGTTTATGCCATAGGTGACTGCCACTGACCACTCTGATTACAGAGACTTCTGTCTTCAGTGAGTTTCAATTATTGTAGAGACTTACAACTTACATGTTACCCCTTTTAAGGCTCAAAGAACATCATAAAAGGGGGTAGAAAGAATGGAGGAGCTGGACGAGGGGCGATGGGTTATGGAACCCTCTCTCCTGGGCATGATATGGTTATTTCACTCAGAAACTCACAGAGCTGTGATTATTTACCTGCATGTGACTTGTGGAACACTGGGCTTATCTACATCCTGTTGTGGAGTGGGAAGGAGCTTATGAGGCTCCACCTCTTTCTAAGCATCTCTTCAGTGGTTCCTAGACTTCCTAGTGCTGCGGCATTTTAATTCAGTTCCTCATGTTGTGGTGACCCCCAACTATGGAATTATTTTGTTGTTATTTTTTGCTACTGTTGTGAATTATAATGTAAATACCTGATATGCAGGATAACTGATATGTAGCTCCCAAAAGGGTTACGACCCACGGGTTGAGAACCATTAGTCTATAGGCAGTTAATTCTGGAGGAGCGACTAACATTTTCTTCAGTGGTGTAGACATTAGTTTTTTTGGAGGGGTGGGTGGGTTTTGAGACAGGGTCTCTCTGTGCAGCCTTGGCTGTCCAGGAACTCACATTGTAGACCAGGCTGGCCTTGAATACGCAGGGATCCACCTGCCTCTGCCTCCAGAGTGCTGAGATTAAAGGTGTGTGCCACTACCACCCAGCTGTGTAGACACTGTTAAGCTGTCCATTGTCCTATAAGTAACCGTTCACCCATATGCCTGTAAGTTGTTTTTTTTTTTTATAATTTAGATAACTCACTTTAGATAATTTAGATAACCTTCCTGGGTTGTTCCCAAACTGAACTTTAAGGGAAGCCAGGTAGAATTCTTGGAATTCTCCACCAGCCTTAGTTCCCTGAATAGCTGTTGGTCCCCACAAGCTGCCCAAAGGACATTTTCCCTGTTTAAACAAGTGCAAAAAATGGTCAAGCATGACTACTCCAACTGTGACTCCAGGGCAAGCCTTGAACACAGAGTGCTGTGCAAAGAGTGCTGGTATAGGGCAGAGATCACAGCCATGACCTGAGTCAGCTGCCTACTCATAGTGTGCCTTGTGGCCAATCCCCCTGGGGCCTTGGTGTCTTCTCTAGTAAATGGGAAACTGGATTATGAGGAAGTGGCTTTGGTAGGATTGTGGGAGTGTCACAGATGTGTAAGGACCCTTTTGATGAGGTGACTGGGGAACGGGTCCAGCTGAGAGCCCTGTCTGTGGATCATTCGTTCATCCACAGTTACAGACGCTCTTAGAGCTAACCTCTTGGTGGAAGCCGAGCTACAACTCCCATGGTACTTGATACAACTTCTCCTATCCAGTGTACCCATTCCCTTTACAAAAATCTAAATCCCATCTCTCATTATAGACTGAAAGTTGGTTGGTTAGTTTTGAATCACAAGATTCCAATGTGGGTTTATTCATTTATTTTTCCCTTTGTCAACCAATGAGTTTAAGTAGGGTTACTAAAAGGAACATGGGTGAGGGGTTAGTTATTTATAGAGACAACAACAATTTAGCAGGAGTTACACCACGCAAGAAAACGGTTTTCTCTCCCCTAGCAACCATTAACTGCCCATAGCTCTTCAGGAAGGGGTGGAGCCTAATGAGCTCCTCCCTCTTCCTTGATAGGGTGTGGATGTCTTGTGCAGGAAATCACTGCTGATTTTTCACGTACAACATATGGCACGTGGTCCTTTGTGAGTGGCCTCCTAACTTGAGCATTGCGTTTCTGAGGGTCACCCAAGCCATGTTGTAACAACTAACAGTTTTTCTTTACAGGTGCTATGAATATTTGGTTGTGGCTAAAAAATCTCCTAGTACAAACTGATGATAGATTCATGTTTTTTAATAATAATATAAAAGGCATTATATTCGTCATGATTTTTCTTGACAGAAAGGCTGCATCATAGTATCTTATCCAGGAGAATACTTATTTCTCTCACTTTAATGTAAGCAACACCACTGATTTGGAAACCACAACTTGTTGTCCTTTCTTTTATCAGTTTAATTTTTATGTAATTCTTCCCTGCATTCTTTCTTTCTTCTCCCCAGCCAGGCTGTTTCCACCACCCTGCTGAGACTCCTGCTCTGTAGGCATGCACACTGAGGTCAACCTGGTGGGTACCGTGGAACCTTCCTTCAAGTCAACAGGCAACATGAATGGTCCCATCTTTGAGTACCCTCTACCCAGGACCTTCAGACTTGACTTTGGGAATTCAACTTATTACTGGAATGACTCCATGGTGATTAGGAGCAACAGGAAGTTCACCTTATCTCTCACACACTCCCACCCACCACACTGCAACTCAGTAAATGTGTTATAGATGGATTTCTGTTGTTGAGGTCCACAAAATGATATGTAAACTACAGCACCTTGGTGTGTCCACACTACATGAAGCTTCCTTCTGAAGTTTCCTTATTTATCTGAAGATTAGGTCTCCCAGAAGACAGCTATCCTGTTTTCTAACTGAAAGCTAATTAACCAAGGGAAAATAAACTCATGTCCAGACCATTGTTCTTCCAAGATCTCTCTAGAAATCATTTATTACTCTTTTAAATTGCCTTGGCCCTTCTTTTCCTGCTTTCCTATATATGTTTATGAACTTCCTCTTCCTATGATGCCTCCACACAAATATGTTCCCTCTTTTATGGCCTAATAACAGTTTACTTTAGTAGATTTCCCCCTTCAAACTTCAGAGGAGGAAGAAGGAATCCTCTTACCCTTGTATGTTAGCTGTGTTTCTCACTGTTATGATCAAAATACTTGGCAAGAGCAACTTAAGGGAGGATAACTTGACTTTGGCCTATAGCTCTGCAGCCTACAATGGCAGGGCATCCACAGTGATAGCACAAGGCAGCTGGTCGTATGGCATCCACGATCAGGAGGCAGAGAGAGATGAATGCTAGTGCTCAGTTAGCCATCTCGTTCACTATGTTCCACAACCACAGCCCACAGTGTGGTGCGATGCACATTCAGAGTGGGACTCCCACCGCCGTGAACCTAATCTAGATAACCTTTCACGGATATGCCTAGAGGTTTGTCTTGTGCACAGTACTAGATCCTACCAGGTTGTCAATCAATATTAACCCTCACATCTTTTTGGACTTATTTGGGAATTTAGTCACAGGAAAATAGCAAAGTTCCTCAGTGCCCCAAGGAGGTTGGATTATATAGATAACCTCTGTTCATTCCAGAGAGGTGACATAGACTCGAGAGAAACTCTCTAAGATAGAATAGATGTCTTAATGCCATACTTGACATATTCCTTATGGCTATTGCTAATGAAATCCAAGTGCTGATCAGCCACTGTCCTTACAAATCTCCTTGACGGTCGGGTGCTGTTTGCAGTTCAGTTTTCCCCGGATATGGCTGATTTGGTGTTGTTTCTCTGTCCACTGGCAGGAGCTTGTATCTGATTACTATAAGAACCCTTTCAGGTGATCGGATTTTCTCTCCTAGCCTAAGTCAGATTAGCTGGTAAACTCTTCCTGGTTTTGCATCTCCCCTGTCCAGGCACCATGTGCTTTTATTATTCTTTTGAGACGTATGAGTGGTGGCCAGGCCAAGGCAGGGTAATGGGATCATGCCTCTCATTACTCTCATTGGCTCGGCTTGTGGCATCTGAGCAGTAGCAGGGATGAGAGGGGAAGCCGCAGATGCCACCTGCGGTCCCCTGTCCTGGGCCCACTGCTCAGACTGCCTGCTTCGTTCTGAATTCCTCCGGCGAGTGTGTCAGCACCTGATGCCGCTTCCATTTTCATTCTCATATTTCACTCGGTGAGCCTGCTACATGGCTAGACCTGACAAGAATAAATTTATAAGGATGCCAGCTACAGAAAGCCTTGAATACATTCCAGGGAAAGGTCCATAGGGGCAACAAAGAAATCATCTCTAACTCATTTTTGGAGCACTGTAACAAGGGCATTTTCCAGGAGAGAAAAATCATATTTTATTGTTGCACTTGTAATGTTCACAGCTGTTAAGGACTTTGCCACCTCTAAATGACAATATATTATGGATAGTATTCCAGCAGCTGTAAGGGAAGGCAGGGCCCATGCTTAGGGCTGGCCTGGGCTATTCCTGGCAGCTTCTCTTTTTTTCCAAACAAAACCAATTACTATATTGATGCTGGAATTGGGTAACTGGTTTTAAATGAATGACTCAGGCTTGGTATCAATTCATTCCCCTCCCACACAAATAATTTTTTAATCATGAGAAGTGAGATGAAAAAAAAAAATAACATGTCACCTTGACCCTGTCACCTTGACCAGCCTGCCTCCACAGTGCTGGGGTTCTATCCTAGCCTCTGTGCTTGGACTGCATGTGGGTGATAGGAACCTGCACTCAATCGCCACGCTTTCTTAGCAAACCCTTTCCCACAATGCTACCACCCCCGCCCCACAGCTAGTACACATTTGATTCCACGGTAACAATGTGGGGTTGAATCATATGTTTTTCTTAGTCATTTGCACAATGAAAATAGTGGGATTGGAGGGTTGCTGAGTGAATAGAAACAGTTACTCTTCTAGCATAGGACCTGGGATGGGGCCCCAGCTCCCACATGGTGGCTCACAACTATCTGTAACTTTATTTCCAGGGGATCTGACATTCTCTTCTGACCTCCATGGGCACCAAACAACATACTCTCGGTACACTAACATACACACAGACCAAACACTCATACCCAGAAAAGAAATCTTAAAAGAGTTTTAAAAATCATTGTGAGGCAGCTGAGTGGTTATGAGCGGGAGTTCTATAGAAAGACTCTGCCTCCATGTTCTTGCTTCATGATTGGCTCCATGGCTTTGGACAAGTTTCTCAAATGCTCTAACCCTCACATCTCTCCTCTGTCAGATGGAGACAATGTCATCCATCTCACAGCGGGGATGTGAGAATGTGAAATACTAACCACAGTTTCTAACACATATTCGGTACTTCAAAGACGTGAATTACTGTTAAAAAAAAAAAAAAACAGAAGTGGCCAAGAATAATGCCTTCAGAAGCCTTAAGAGGAGCATCATGGGAAAAAGACTAAAGCAGAAGTCTAGGGAACACTAAACCCATCAAAAAGTAGTGTGAAGTGTCGTGCATGCCTCTGAGAGTGGCTATCCCAGACCTGTCCCTATTGTATTAAAACAGCATCTTTTTTTAAAAAAGAAAATATTATTTATTTTTATTTAGTGCATTGTTATTTTACCTACATGTATGTCTGTGTGAGGGTGTTTGATCCCCTGGAACTGGAGTTAAGGACAATTGTGAGCTGCTATGTGGGTGCTGGGAATTGAACCTGCATCTTCTGAAAGAGCAGCCAGTGCTCTTAACCTCTGCACCATCTCTCCAGCCCTCCTATCCCATCATATTCCAAGTCTCTGGTCATTAGTTTTAATAAATTGGCAAATGTACTACTGAAGCCATCCTCTAAGGGAATATTATCTAAGAGTATCCCAGGAATTATAATTCTACTCCTGAGTGTTGGGGTTACAGGGATGTGCCACCATGGTCCAGTGTGTGTAGTGCTGGAGACCAAAATCAGAACTTTGTGCATGCCAGGCAAGGACTCTACCAAATGAGCTCCAGGCTGAGCTGTGCCCAAGCATCTGAGAGATGGGGGAAAGGTCACATTCAAAGAGGGAACTCAGTTAGGGCCTTTGGGAAGTTGAACTCCCAATCTAACACTTAGATTTACAGGTACCTAAGATGATCTTTGTCAACGCAAACAAAATTCTATCCAGAGAGTGTAATTCACACTAAGTAAATTTCTGAGGGCTTGATTTATAAGCCAAACTGCTAATTCATTTGCCTTGCATGCTTATAAGTAAGTTTGTAAGCCAGTTGGTCAGAATATATTCTCCACAACAGAATGTCAGATTTGACACTGATAAGTTCCATTCTGGAAAGCCAGATGAAGGGTGAGGGAACTGTAGCCATGATGGTTTTTCTCCTTGTAAAACTGGCCAGTGTAAAATGTTGACAAGAGTAACTTCTCAATAAACTATTGTTGAGTTGGAGAAAAGAATAAAGTAACAAAGAACAGGAGAGAGAGCAAAGGGAGGAATGAGGCAGGAGAGAGGATGGTGGCTGACTATCAACACTCCACGAGGACCTGAGCCCTGGTCACAGTCATGCTGGGGCTCCCAGACATGCACCCGGACTTGCTGTTAAGGGCTTACTTGGTGTATTTGATCAATCGGGGTGCTGACCCACCCACAAATCTTTGCTTAAAGAAATATTGCAGAAGAATTCAGAATTTGATTTTTATTTTACAATTAGCATGTGTGTGTGCATGTGTGCGTGTGCATGTGCGTGTGTGTGTGCGTGTGCGTGTGCGTGTGTGTGTGTGTGTGTGTGTGTGTGTGTGTGTGTGTGTATACGTACGTACGTACATGTGGATCCCATGTATGGTGAAAAAGATAACATACAGAAGTCGGTTCTCTCCTACCCGTTAGGACCTAGGGATAGGACTCAGGTCCCCAGCCTTGGTGGCAAGTGCTTTTACTTATTGAGTTATTTTGTTGTCACAAAATGCAGAATTTTTGAAATTTTTGAATATCTGAGAGCAGGCTAGAGCCAGGAGAAATGGGACATGGTAGAAGGCTAGTCTTCTTTCTCCTTTCGCCAGGCTCCAATGGTGAGATTTTACTCCCCCACAAAACCCTTCAGTGTTTTACTCTAATGTAAATCCTGTCACTGTGGAAAGGCCTGCATATTTACAAGAGATGAGCTTTCAGCCTCATATCTAAGGAGAGAGCTTAAATGAGTTCAGAAATGGATTTCTCCTTTTTAAAAACCTCCATTTCCTTACATTAGATCTTATGGTATTGCCTGTCTGTCCTTAACAATAAGCTGCAGGCTTGAGAGCTCTTCCTCCTTCCTCAAATGGAATTGCTTTGGTTACACCTCTAATCTCATCATTCACTCCAGTACACACAGCAGGATGAATAATGATAGACGCCACCCTTAAAATTCTATTATGTCCCCTACATCCCAAGGCCCTCTCCAGAACAGACCAGGAATGTGTAAACCAACTCTCCGTATTCCACATGACAAATCCCAAAACTGTATGGTATTCCTTTTATTGTCTTATTGACTGTATTTTGGATTCCTTCTTTGTTGTGGCATTTAATTCCTCCACATTTTATTCTCAAAATTACACACAAAGTACAATGGTTTTCCCTTACCCACACAAAATACATTGAAGATCTCAAGTGGATGCCAGAAAACTATGGAGAATGTTAGATCCTGTATACGCTATGCCACATCCTCTTCATACATCCCTATGATAATGTTTAATTTATGAATCAGTCACAGGAATAGGTTAACAATACTAATAGTGAAACAATGATTAAAATATACTATCATAGAAGTTATATTAGTTTAGTCTCTCAAAATTCCTAGTGTGCTATATTTGTGATGACATGAGATGGCTCTCAAAAGAAGCACTTGATGGCTTCTCTTGATGAATTGTCATCATTCACTACTCTTGTGAGTTGATTTATCAAAGTACTATGACCTGCTGCTGTTAGTATAATAACACACACAGCTACTAAAAAGTCAACAGGCAGGTAGTGTACATACTATAGATACCAAACTGAAAAGGATGGTCCACATATGAAGTGGGAGGGAGCGGAATGACATTAGACTGCACTACACTCCTCAGAACAGTGTGTAACTTAAAATTTATAGAACTGGGTACACTGATCCATGACTATCATCCCAGTTGAGACAGGAGGATCTTGAGCTTGATGCCAGACTGGGACCAGGAGGACTCTACAGGACCAGGAGGACTGCTTCAGTGTAGCATCTTCTGGATGCAAAAAGGATATGGAATGCTGGAACTTAGCAGCTGAAGTTGTCTGCACAAGACCACACCAGTCAACATTGCATCATAGATGAGAAGAGAGCTCACAAGTCCCCAATCCTACCTGAGGAGACACAGAGGTCAATGGCGCTAAGGGAGGGTCAGTTTACTTCAGAGACAAGTCCTCTTATAGGTTCCCCAGGGCCTCCAGTGGTCAGCTCTACACACAGCCATATATGGGCCACACTAATTGGACTCAGTAGGTTTCACACACACACACACACACACACACACACACACACACACACACACACACACACACAAAGGACATGAAGGGGAATATTCATTGCACTTCTATATGAAATTCTTAAAAGATAAAAACTAGTATTCCATTTTGAAAACAAACAAATAATTTAGGGTTTTTTTTTAGAATACTCTGGATTATTTATTTATCTGTTATTTAATTTTTGAGACAGAGTTTCATGCATCCTGGGTTGAATTTACTAAGTAGCAAAGGATAACTATAAGCCTACTTGTACCTCCTGAGTACTAGGATTACAAGTGTGCAGTACCACACCCAGTTTATGTGATGCTGGGCATTGAACTCAGGACTCTGTGCATGGTAGGCAAGCACTCTTCCAACTGAGCGACACCCCCAGAACCAACATGGATGGTTTATTCTTGAAATTAAAGCAATATGGAAGTCATAGAAGTATAAAAGCTTCTCTTGGGTCCACTCCACATCTCCTTGCTTCTCCCAGTGGTAATTTTGGTTCAGCACAGAATCCATAGCCTTCCTATCTTTCATTTTTTATCTTCCTATAGCTCAAAAGAAAAAAAAAACTAAACCAAAAAACAAAACAACAAGAACAAAAAAATATTTACTCATACGGAAAGTTATTTTTTAAAAACATAAGTAGGATCTTACTGTATGTAAGATTATCATTTTGCACTTAATAATATGTTTTGGAAACATCTAATTGCATAGGGCTAACCATAGAAATTTGATAACTACATAGCTTTCTATGATATGCACCAGACCATAGTGTGTTGTGCCATTCTTTATTGTTGGCCACTGATGTTCCCCTATTTTTGTCCCCAACTTTATTTTCAGGGAAAGCAAATTTGAAAATTTTTATGCATGATATGAAAAAAGGTATAAGTAAATTAGGACAACCACAAGAATTGGAAAGGCTGAGTTAAAGGACAAACATATCTAATATCTTAGTGATAATTGCCTAAATTTCCTTCAAGGCTATCCAAATATGCACTGATATCCATGATCCTCAAGAATCTCTATTTCTGTATGCTTCATGTACATTCCCTTTGTGACTCTTAGCTCAGGTGTAAGTGTGTATGCATTTTAACCATGCCTATTTGTCTGTGAATTTGACTACTATTATGAAGTGTTCTGCATTTTTCTTGATAATTTACATTTTAAATAATATAATTTCTTCTATACACGGAATAGCTTTTTCTCCTGGTCTCACATTTGGTTTTATAAACACTTATGGTGTTTTCTTTCCTCTAATTTAGAAATTTTCAATTTATTTATTATCTATCTATCTATCTATTTATTATTTGTGAGTAAATGTGTATGGGTGTGAGTTGTGTGCAGATGTGTCATGCAGAAGTCATAGGAGGATGCTGGGTATCCCATAATATCATTCTTCATCTTATTCTCACAAAACAAGGTTTTCCCCTGAATCTTGAGCTAGACTGACAGCCATGAAGCCTCTGGAACCTTCCAGTCTCTGACCTCCATAGCCTTGGGATTACAGTAGTATGTGATGCTTGGACTAACTTTTTTTTTTTATGTGGGTGCTGAGACTGTGAACTGGGGTCCTTAGGCATGTATAGCTAGCACTCTTATTCACTGAGCAATCTCCTTAGCCCTGGCTTGGAAAACAAGCAACCAAACAAACAAACAAGCCCACATTTAACTGTTACATTATTAAAGGTAAGTAAGCTATGATTATCCAATTTTCCTGCCTAGAGATAGGTTCTAAAGTCTGCTATGGGGATATCAAATAGAAACTGGCAATCCGCCCAATTTAAGTTTATAGAATTTGGAGTCTGGGAATGGCAAGGCAGGTGTACTTGAAAACAGCATTTCAAAGAGGAAAGAGAAACACAGAGAAAGCTTCCAAGATCTGCAAGGGCTCCCACTGAAAATATAGCAGAGTTCCAATAGACAAAGAGTATGAGCAGAATAATCAAGGCCAGAGAAAGGACCAGAAGCAATCCCTAGTCTAGAACAGTATGTATTCTTCATAGTCAGATTATATCGGGATTGTTGGCTCATGATCTCTGAGTATGTTTAGGACAAAAAGAGAAATCTTCCTTCAGGAAAGCAGGAAAATCCTTTGACCCACATTTGATGATAGAACCAAAAGAATATAGGAACATAAAAATCTAGCCACCAATAAGGTAAAATTAAAAATGTCTGGTATCTAATAATACCTGACCCAGAAATAACACAGATGATAGAATTAGCAGAGAGAGAGAGAGACATGGAAACAGTTATTACAGCTGAATTATGTATGTTCAAGAAGCCAAAGGGAGCATGGGACATGTTATGCAGAGACATGAGACATACCAGAAAAAGCCAAGTCAAAGTTTCTAAAGGTTAAAAATAAGATAAGGATAAAAAAGATTACCAGTGGGATTAATGTCAAATTAGACATTATAGACACACAAAAACAGGAGAGCAAGAAGAAATTGCAACAGAAAATGTTTAGACCAAAACACAGAAAGCAATATAAGTGGTATAGTTTGGGGATCAATTTTGTGCCCTGGGGTTCATGTTTATAGGCTTGATCCAAAGATAACCAGGGTATTGAGAATATTTAAACTTTGGGCTCTATATAGGCTCCAGGTATATCAAATTCTTTCCTTTCCCTGGCTTTGGTAATGTTGGGAGATGTGGCACATTTAAGAAGGGGCTCTAGGGGGAGAAGGCCAGATCATCAGGATATCACCCCTAGAAGGGGTTAACTAGAGCACTCAAATTGATCCCCACTGGGGTAGGTTGTTACAGAAGATCCAGCAGGCCCTTCTCTGTGCTCCGATTTCCTTTTGCTCACTCCCGCGTGCATTCCTGCCTGAAGACCATCTGTTAGAACATGTTCAACCAAGGAACCCTCACTGGAGGGTAAACCAATGGGGGCCACTGACCTTGGACTTTCATTTTCCACACGTAAATATGAAGTTTTGGTAAATACCCATTCTCTGGCATTTTGTTATAGCAATGGTAAATGTACTAATATCAACAGTGAACTAGAAATAACAGACCAAATATAAAAGTAATTGGAGTACACACAGGGGAAGAAGTAAAAAAGAACCGAAAAACATGTGAAGAAAACCAAAACGTTTCCAAATTAGATAAAAAAAAATTTATTTCACTGACTACAGATCCAAGAAGGTGAAAAAACCATAAGCAGGAGAAATTCATGAAGAAAAACTACAATATACATCATTTTCAATTTGCTTAAGCAGAGATGAAAAGAAATCTCACAACTATCTATTGTGAAAAAGGACACAATATACCAGGAACAAAGAGAGGTATGACAACTGGTGTCCCTCTGGGTTCAAGCTGCAGGAGCTCACCAGCAGACCTACAAAGTGTATTACAAAAATAGTAAAGTATTTCAAATACATAGTCACTAGTAATGGATGGAACATTTGGCCTGTATGAATTGATAAAGACTACTAGAGAAAAAAACTTGTAAACTTCAGTAATGCAAAGATAGTCTAGATAGATAAAAATCTCCCTGAAGATGATTCATTTAAAAAAAATTAATTTCAACCAAATTAAGAACTTCCTCTTTTTGAAAGGCTCTGACAAGAAAATGAAAGAAAGTCCACAAATAGGAGCCGATATTTGCCAAACTATTAAAAAAAAAACTCTCAAAAAATGAGCAGTAATTTACAATTCAATATAAAACAGATCAAAAGAAATTAAAAGAGACATTTTACAAAAGAAGATACATGGATGAAGAATAAGATCATGATAAAATGTTTACCATCATTAGTAATGAGGGATATGCAAATTAAAATCACCAGAGATGCTACACATACACATATGTAGAATGTATATTCCAGAACATCTGATCAGAGAGATATGACAGGATGCAGAGGAAAGGAAATTCTCTCATACTGCCTATGAAAATGTAAAATGATGCAATAATTTTTTATGTTTAAAAAATCTGTCTTTTTTTTTTTGCTTTTTTTTTTTGTTGTTTGTTTTTTAGAAACAGGGTTTATCTGTGTAGTTTTGGAGCCTGTCCTGGATCTTGCTCTGTAGACCAGGCTGGCCTCAAACTCACAGAAATCCACCTACCTCTGCCTCATGAGTGCTGGGATTAAAGGTGTTACCCACCACTGCCTGGTGAAAAAAAAATGTCATTTTTTTAATATTTGAATATTTAGAACATGGATCTCACTTATTCTGTGCCTACTTATTCTTCCCAGACAAAGGAATACATGTGTTTACATAAAAGCTTGTTACAGGACAATCTTTTTGTACACTGTAAAGATGTTTCTCTGCTAAGGCACCTTCTGATTGGTTTAATAAAGTGGCTGAATGGCCAATAGCTAGGCAGGAGAAGATAGGCAGGAGAGGATAGGCAGGACTTCCAGGCAGAGATAGGAACTCTTGGAAGAAGAGAGGTGAGATTCTCCAGCCAGACACAGAGGAAGTGGGACACATGGCACTGAGCAAAGGTAATGAGCCATGTGGCAGAATATAGATTAATATAAATGGGTAAATTCAAGTTATAAGAGCTAGTTGGAAACAAGCCTAAGCTAAGGCCAAGCTTTCATAATTAATAATGTTTCTGTGTCATTGTTTGGGAGCTGGTGGTCCAAAGAAAGACCTGATTACAAAGACTTGTATACCTATGCTCAGAATTGTTTGTTACATAAAACATATGAAAACTCACCGGGAGGTGGTGGCACATGCCTTTAATCCCAGCACTTGGAGGTAGAGCCAGGCAGATTTTTGTGAGTTCGAGGCCAGCCTGGTCTACAGAGTGAGTTCCAGGAAAGGCACAAAGCTACACAGAGAAACCCTGTCTTGAAAAACAAACAAACAAACAAAACACCAAAAAAATATGAAAACTCAACAGACAAAAAACAAATTGTATTTTTCTTATAGAATCCACCACCACTCAACAAATCGAGTAAACCATTAATATATGCTTTTACAGGACTGACTCTCAGAATGATTATAATGAGGGGAAAAAGATAAAAAATAATTCAAGAATATTCTAGATGTATTAGCATTATTTATTTTGCTTATTTTTGAGGTTGTATTTTATTGATAACATGTATCCCTTCTTTTTCCTCCTCTAAATCCTTCCACAACCTCTACTTTCCTTTAAATTCATGGTCTCTTTTTTCATTAATTATTATTGGGTGCATGTATGTATTTATATATACATACATATTCCTAAATATAACCTTTTGAGTCTGTATAATGTTACCTACAAGCGTTATTTTTATTGCTGTTGTTTTGAAATCAGGGCTCACTCTGTAGGCCTTAAGTCACTATGTAGTCCATCCTAGCTTTAAACAATCCTTTTGCCTCAGCTTCCTACGTAGCAGGGTTATGGGTGGGATCCACAATACCTGTCCATTCTGGAATTCTCAAAGACATAGATTCAGACTAACTGATAATCACAAAAAGTAAATAGCCGTCCCCTGGCAATGAGGATCAGGAATGAAGTCACAAAGAGCCCTGGGAAACATGAATGTGATTAGTCACTGTGCTGCTCTCATACACGAATATATATGTCAGAATTTATCAAATTGCTATTAGAAATATGGCCTGTTGCATGTCAATGAACCCTTTACACTACAGCATTAAAAACTTAAATGTTAAAAAGAAAGTGCTGATAATAAGCTCTATTATTCATTGTCCATTTATTACTGTAAACTTTTTAAAAACTTTAGTCTGAAGCGACTAAACACAGTCACTCACTTCCTCACAGTTTCTGTGGGCTCATCTGGGTTCTCTGTATCAAGATTGCAGGAGTTATCATCAGGTGTACCCTTGGCTCCATGCCCACTTCCTAATTCAATTGGAAGAGAATCTACAATTCATGCTCGCTGAAGATGCTGGCAGGCCTTTTTCCTTCTTTGCTGTCAGGATAAACGCTTCAGAATATTTGCCTTGTTGTTGAATACAGTATTCTTTCTGTGACTGGATATCAACCTCAGGTTTCTTGTCATTTAGCTCCCTTAGTGCAACTTTATAATGTAGCAGCTGGCTTTCTGTCAGTAGGAGAATGAGAAAAGGAAGAACAAAACAAAACAAAACAACAACAACAAAAATATGCTGGCAAGATGGAGTCTTATGCAGCTCAGTAAGTCCAGGAGTGTTGTCCCATTATTTCTGTTGGCTGGAAGCCACAAGTCCCTATATTCAAAAAGAGATTCCACAGGGCCAGGTCCACCAAAATACAGAGTCATCTTAGTGTCATGTACCATGGAGACTTTTCTTTTCTTAGTAATATGAGTGATAAACTGTCAACATCACATGCTTGGTTGTGATACACGCCTGTATCAATCAGGTCTTTTTCAAGTCCAAGTGTATGCTGAGAACTATTTTCTTCTGTTTGTGCATCCACAGAAATGAGCACATGGCATATATATATATATATATATATATATATAGTTTTTTCAATTTTTTACATATATATGTATAGTTTTTTTTCAATTTATTTAATGTGTCATTAATTTCTAATGTACTACAATGTAGTGAATAACTAATGATAAGTCATAGCTGTATTCCTTTGAAACGTGTTTTTAAGTGTATTTCTGGATTTATTTGTATTTTACTTAATCAGTTTTGTTGCATCTAAATTTAGAAATAAGTTTAGCCTACAGCTTTCAATTCACTTTCCGGAATTTTGCTGTTCTTGCCTTAGGGAGTAAGATAGGAAACTCTAACACTTCATTTTCTTTGGAATTATTTATGCAACATGGGAATCATACCCTCTTTAAACATATAGTAGAATTTCTCCATAAAACCAGATACTCTGTTGCTGCCCATAGAGCAACAGAAGTTAGAGAAAAAAAGGGCTCCTTGGCTGGGCAGCTCCGGGGCTTCTGTGTAGTCCCCATGGCCATTGCTCAGAGGCCTTTCCCACTTCTGTATTTATTGTTCTGGAGCTTGGAAAGCCCACTGGACATACCCATCCCACCACCAATCCTTCCCTGTATTTTATCTGGGCACTATTAAGAGTAGATGTGTATGTGTTTTGTGGCTTTTGTTGTTATTGCTCTGTGATTTGTTTTAAGCATCTCCTTCCCAGTGGATCGGATCTGGTTTGCTTTCGAGGAAAGCTGAGGTTCACCTAAGTTTCTAATTATCTCATGTGTTTTTGTCTACCATAAAGATGTATGGAAGTGTTTTCCCGACACCACAGGGCCATTGTATACATCAACTCACAGTGTCTGTCACCCACAGGACCCAAACAAGATGAAGCCAGTCCAAATTCCAGCATGCATAAGGGAGGGTCTCACAGAGTCCTACCCCTAGCTGAGGATCTATTGACAATGGATGGTTACCGGGTCTGGAAGAGTCAGTTTTCTTTGGGTAGCTCTACACACATGCGTATGCTGGTAGCACTAAGTGGACTGGCTTTTAAAAAGAACACATGAGGTTGGCAGGGAAGAGTGGTGTGGTGAGAGTGTTGGAGGAATTGACAGGGGTAGGGTACAGTATATTTAATCAAAGAAGAGTTTATTCACGTATGAAATTCTCAACAAGTTTTAAAAGATGATTCTTACACATTTCATTTTGAAGGAACTAGGTGAGACTATAAACCAAATATTGGTTATGTTTGCCATCTTGACACAGCTTTATTTTATTTTTAGGGAAAGGAGAGTTGAGTCAAACTTAGATGTGGAAATTTGTTAAGTAACATTACCCAAATCTCAGAGCATGTGCACCTGAACTTGGGGGAAGATTTCCTGGGGTTGTACAACATTCGAAAGACTGTCTCAGAAGACAACTGAGAGTCAAAACTAATACTGGCAGTGCAGTAGACTTTTAGAAAGGAGAGTGTTCATAATCAGACTTATGAAATTAATTGGAGCAGAACATGATTTTAAAGCTTTAAAAAATGCGATTCAACATCTCCCAATCGTAAGGAATTAGATTGGGCTTTGTAGCAGGATTGGAAGCAGCATCTTCTAAGGTGGAAATGGCTTCTATCTTATTAATAAATAAAGCTATAGTGAAAACATGTTTCAAGTTTCTGTACTTTCCAAGATGATAACTCCTCAATAATGCAAATCCTGTGATAGACAGTTAAGCCATGCATTCATATTTAGATGTTGTCATTCGACTGAACATTTGATGGATAACACTGACTGCCACAGAATTAAATGGATTCAGGTAATTACTGTTTGTATAATTACCACGGACAATACAAAGCAATTAAATTGAAATAAGATGAGACAAACAAAAGCTGAGGAAAGTAAACAGGAGCTTAGAAGGTTTTTAAAAAATTATCTGATACCCTTTCTTTCTATTTCAAAGTCTATTGCAATGTCTCATTAACACATTCAAGAGTTCCTTTCACTTTGGAGGACTTGAGATGAGTTTAAAACTAATTTGTGATAAGAAAGATGATATCAATTATGACGGGTATAAAGAATCTGCAGCAGGTAACTAATTGAACACTCAGAGACTGGAGCATGTGGGTCCTCGAATGTGAAAATGTAGCCCTTTCCAAAATACTGAATGCGCAGGTGTTCTGGGAAATCCTGTTTAATTCTCCTTGGCTTGGGGGGGGGGAGTTGGGGGGGTTGGGGGGTGCTGCCTTGGCTCCCTACGTGTCTCACTGGGGAGCTTTTGAGAAAGCAGTACTTTTGTGGATCCCAAAGGGACATGTTCCACGTTCACAGGTGTCCTCTTCACCTTGGACCAACAGCAATTTCAATGTGCCAACCTGGAGAAGGGTAAACTCTTTGCCAGCTAATCTTATCTTGGGCAAGATGCCTGTGTTCTTCCAGGCTGCCGTCAGGATAAACTTCAATGTTATTCCCCAAGGTAACCAAAGGGAAGAAAAAACTGGAAACAAAGGAAGAATAGTGGCTACAGAAAAAAAAATGTGCTAAAAAAAAAAAAAGATAACTATGCTCAAGAAGATACCACAAAGAGGAGCTGAGAGCTCAGAGACTTGAAGCTTAGAAGTGGCTGTCTTCTGTGAAGCCAAGCCTGTAAGCCACAAACTTCCTTTAATGTACAGCATTTAATAATGCAGACATAATATGATTAATAACAACGATGTCTTTGCTTGTAGTTTGGAAAGAATCAAGTGTCCATATGCCTTTTCACATTTTAATAATCTTCATGATTACATTATCAATGATGGGAACAATAAAATTAAAACATTAAAACCCAAACCGTTGCTTTCACTCCAGCTACCGATTAATGTAGACATGACACATCTCCTTCACTGTCACCAAATGAAAACCAGAGCTGGCTATTACTTTGGAAGTTTTCAATGCTGCAAACAGAAGAAACTGAATTAATCGATACCTTTATAATCCCTGGGATTTTCCAATGTCCTATCCATTTTTTAAAATGTCTAGCTAATCTCAGAGATGAAGGAATGAAGAAATGAAAATGATTTCTTGAACAATCTTCTACACAGGAAGGGCATACTCCACTCTGAACTGTCCTTGTGAGGGAAAGGAGGGGGTGTTTGAGGTTTGGAAGTTAACAGAATTCTGAGCATTTCTTATGTTTTGTCCTTAGAATGCAGTCTTTATGGCCTGTATCTTTAGAGCATCGTAAGGCCAGAATTACATGACTCAGATCCGCTCAAACCCACTCCGAGGGGCAGCCCTGAAATAAAATTAGAAATGGCACAGTAATCCTCGGCTTTTTATTATAATTTTATTTTATTTTTAAGCATCACTTACATTATAGCAAAATGCCCCTTGTGTCTGCTAGACTTGGGTACAAATGAAGTAGAAATTAGATACACAAGCATGCGTACGACATTCAATCATGGAAAAACCTTCATCCCTGTGTAAATTAAAATGATCCTCCGCACAGATGCGCGAGAGCTCCTCCAAGTAAAAACATTTACATGTAATTTACAGAATGTTTTCTCCCTGGGAAGCAATTGCTTCCCCCAGAATCATAAAAACCTACACTTTAAATGTTGACTAATGCTCAAAGACCCTGAACCAAGCTAATAAACTCTACAAACGGAAAGAGATCCAAATGGGAAAATGGGAAATAACCATGTATTTTGATCTTCTTGAGAAATGTTTATCTGATAGTAATTTTAGGTACTGTATTAAGCAAATTGCTTAAATTATAATTACTCATTTTATAAGTTTTTGCTCCCTAATGGTAGGGCAAGATATATATATATATATATATATATATATATATATATATATGTGTGTGTGTGTATTTATGTACATATATGTATGTATATATGTATACACACATGCACACACTAGCTATGTATCTTCTAATGTGGATGTTCAAATTTAATGGTGAGGTTTTATCTTTCATATTTTCCTCAGCCCTCATATTGGCATGTTCATAACAGCTACTTATCCGTCATAAGAAGAGGTGATTTGCTGAGCCAGAGGCCCATCAACACAGTGAGTGACTTGGCTAGAGCTACCCCACACTGAAACACACAAGAGGATTTTGCTTAGCACTTGTACAATTCTTCCATCCCTGTGTTCATTGCTTGTAACTTTGGTTAGTAGGGGCTAATCACACCCTTGTTCCTTATTTTCCATATCTATGAAATGAAAATAATAAATAGATACTGCTAGTCGTGGTTCTGGGGATAAACAAGATACTTCTAGTTCTGTGCCTAGGGAAATGTCCAGGAACGAGGGGATAAAAATTGGGGATAATTACATCCTAAGATCTAGGATGCTGCTGCAGGCTGAGACGTGTGGACTTCTGCACCTCTGGCCAAAAGAGAATTGTGGCGCAGAAAGAGTTCTCAGTGTCGTATACACAGACGTGCCCCCGTCCAACAGGAGAAAACATTCACTGAGCATGGCCCTTCAAGAGAACTCACTCTCCCTTTTAGAAGATGAGGTATCCAAAGTAATGGGTGGGACATCCCTGACTGAGACCACCTCCAGGTCTTTGGAACTCTTGGAAAGCAATAGCATTTTTTTTTTTTTAATATGGCAAATTCTCAAGGCCCAGGGCATTATGCTGAATCCAAACTCCCTGAGGGTTTAACTGAGCAGCTGAAGTTACACGTCTTGGTCCTGGACTTCTGGTGGTCAGAGCTGAGAGCGGTAAGCAATTTCAGCAAGGGGCTGCTATTCTCTCAGGTCTCTTGGACTATTGCTCTGTGCTCCAATCTGATGGGAGCAGACACTTAGAGATTGAGACGCAGAGCCCAGCCAGCAACTATTGTGTGCTGTGGCAGCCGAAAGAACTCAAGCGGTGTAGTCTCTTTCCAGCAGGACTCAAGCTGGCACTTTGTTATGAAAATCAGGTGCTAGAGGGATATCTCCCCTGTGTGGAGGCCCAGTGTAAGATGACAGGTAAGCAGAGATGTTCTTGGATTCTGTGTCTAGTCCTCAGGGAGAATATGACAAGGCCACTGAGGAAGGTGAGGGTCTGATATACCATTTATCTGTCCCTGCCACAGGGACCCCTGACAGGGGGGTCGGAGTAAGCCTCATTTTGAGCACAGCAGTGTCAAACTGGATGCCTTCTTTGCTCAAACTCCTTGTGGATAATGAACTGCCTCACCTTGTTGCATTGCTGTGTATCACACTTGCTCAGAATATTAAGAGTTCCTGACCAAAACAAAACAAACCAACCAAGATCTTGGTTTCCCTGTAAAGACAGCAGAGCTGTCATTTCTGAGAATTAGCAGCCCATGGTTTTCCTCCCTGTTAGGGCCCCTCCTGGGTTGAACTGGGTCATCCATATGGAAGAGGGGCTCATCATGTGTGCGCTATGACAGGTAGATACACAGCTCACTTCCTCTGTAACCTGTGTCAAACTGCTCTAGTAAAAACTTTAGAAGGAGAATAGATCTAGCCAGGGCCTAGGCTGTTCAAGACTAAGATCTGAATCCTTGGAAGATCAGGCCCCTGAAAATGAGAAGGATCTGAAGCTACAACCCTTATTTTAAAAATTACATAAATGTAGGATAAAGGTTCCTCTGGTCCCACCCAGCCCTGCAGTTGGGACAAATCTCTCTTACCTGTGCCCTGCAGGTACTTGGTCCCAAGTAAACACACAGAGGCTTATATTATATTATATTATATTGTATTGTATTATATTATATTATATTATATTATATTATATTATTATATTATATTATTTACAAACTGTATGGCCTATGGCAGGTCTCTTGCTAGCTAGCTCTTATAACTTAAATGAACCCATTTCTATCCATCTATGTTTTGCCACGTGTTCTGTGGCTTACCAGCCTTCAGGCATGTTGGTCCTTGGGCCGCAGGCCGGCTTCTCTCTAGACTCAGCCTTTCTCCTTCCTTTCTCTCTCCTTGAATTTCCCGCCTGCCTCTAAGCTGCCTTGCGATAGGCCAAAGAAGCTTATTTATTAACCAATGATAACAGCATATATTCACAGCATTCAGAAAGACATCCCCTAGCACATAAAACATGCACATATGGTATCTAATATATTACATATAATTATGTTTTATGTGTAAGTAATCTGGTATACTCCCAAGAATCTCACCCACATTTTGACTCTATTCTAGAACTGCCTTCTAGAAAGCCCCTGTTTAGCCAGTGGAGTGATAGCAAGCATGCAGAATGTCAGGGCTCGGCAGCATTGAAGAGCTGCAGAGACGGTGGGCAACAGTTGGAAGAGAAGCTGGGATGTGAAACCAGAGGCTGGGCTGGAAACAAGAGGCCCCAGTGAGGGATTATCTGAAGGGCACAAGGAAACTCCATCCCAAACCACAATTCCAACCGTTTGAAAATCAATTTATGAAGCAATCCTTTTTAAGCACTACCCTGTCTCTTTCTGACCTTCTGTATTACAATGCCCAGCATAGGTAGCCTATGTTAAGTCCCTATTAATTGAATATGAATGAGTTTGAATATGACTGAGTTCATCAGAGGCTTTTGCCCCCAAATAACAGATGCCTAGAAGAAGGTAAGTGGGGCAGAGGGGTTGAGTTGTACTTTATCTACGAGACCCTCTGAGATGGGTTACTTGATATCTTAAACTCCGTTTCTTCTGAGAAGAAAGAGATAGCAATATTCTTCCCCCACATTCACGGAGTTTTATGAAGATTAAGTTAACAAGCAGATTAAGTCAAGGCAAGCACGTGGCCCGCAGGAGACGGTCCATAAACAGTTTATTAGCTGTACTGGTTTTGCGGCTTCATGACTTTCTTTGAGTTGCCTGAAGTGCAACAGAGGAGAGTAAGGCCGTGGGATGACTAGATAGAGCTGGGATGAGAGGAATTTCCATTTTCCTTCTCGCCGGGTCCTGTGTTGCACAAAAAGAAAGCTAGTGCCTCTCGGTGTCCAACACCACGGGGTAGAACACGCTAATTTCTATTTACATATCGTGTGCTGTCGGGAAACCCGAATCCAGTTGGTGTCTAGGAGTCCTTGCTTATTGGCACACCATTATTCTTTAAACATGTGCCGAGAGCTAGCTGGTAAACGGTCCTGCAGGACAGGCTTTTAGGCAAACAATCCCCCATTGCTTTTTGCGCACTGTTTTCAAAAGCCTCTGTTAATGACTGCATTTCGATCAGATCTCTGAGCACAAATGAACCTCCCATCAAAACTCTAAGGGCAACCCATGATATTATCTTTGCCAATTGAAATTCTCAAGGTGAAATACATATGTGCTGTAATTGGCACCTTTGAAACATCATTTTCCCATGGAAAGCTTTCAAAGCTGCCGCCAGCAAATGCAGCCTGGCAGGTCCGGAAAGGCCAGGTCTGAGTATGAATGCTTCATTACCAGCAGGGCTTTACCCAGGTGACAGAGTTTCGGCTCCCTGTCAATCACGCCCATTGCTGGTCTCGAAGGAGTCCATAGGCACTAAGCCAGAGGCATCAGCCTGTGCAGACAAATAATTACCCGAGCTGAGCCATTTCACGGAGAGGCAAAA
Organism: Peromyscus maniculatus bairdii; assembly: GCF_049852395.1. Classification (NCBI taxonomy): domain Eukaryota; kingdom Metazoa; phylum Chordata; class Mammalia; order Rodentia; family Cricetidae; genus Peromyscus; species Peromyscus maniculatus. The sequence continues at coordinate 49,564,777 of NC_134867.1, read as the reverse complement.
CTCTTTATCAATATTGCGTGCCCAGAAGCAGTAGTGAAATCCGCAGCTTCTTCAGTATAGCTTGGAGAGCAGAGTGATACAGACAAGGAAAACACGGGCCACAGGCAGTCCTTGTTAATCTGCACATTCTTGGATTTCCATTATTGTAAAAGTTGCTTCATTTGATACCACAGTGAAGACTTAATGCACAGATTCTCCCCTTCCTTAGAGTAACTTCATGCCAAAACACTCAGTTTGGTGAGCCAAATGCTCTAGGCAATGTTTGTGTCTCACCAATATCACGTGACAGTGAAATCATAACAGTTCTTTACTTAGGTTGTACTGTTAGACTTCTACAGAGAAACTGGACCAATTAACAAAATCTATATTTGCATCTATCTATCAGTCATCTATCTTTCTATTGCTGCTGGAGTATATATACATAGCATTTATATATCCATTTACATATTGCTGTTGCCATACATGCATATATATTTATATAAATATATCTCACTTTTTTTTGTTTGGCTTCTGTTAAATTTTCATAGTTCTTAAGTTTAAATTTTTCTTGGTAGTTCACAATTAATTCTAGAATTGATCACATAATTTGTTCTAGACAGCATGGACTTGGACATTTAAGTGATTAATTATAAATGCTATATATATATATTTATACTTGCATATATATTTATGTATTATGAAGTTCTCCACCTTCAATAAACAGCCATGGGAAGTCAATGAAATGCAGACTCCTGGCACTAGCCCCTCAAGACTGTGATTCATCCTAGTGACTAAGGAATCTAAGTTTTCACTAAATGTTTTTTTTTTGCATAAATGTTCACAGGCATTTTTGGGGAAATAGGTAATGCCAAACTCAAGTCTGTGAGGATGTAGCAAGGCTGAGGGAGGGGAGGGAAGTGGGGGAGGGACAGAGGAAGAGAGAGAGAAAGGGGGAGGGGTTTTCTTCTTAAAGGGAACAGAGGATGACATCAGGAGGACTCCAGGCGGATCCCCAAGGGGCGGGTCAGAATACTAACAAGTGAATGGACAATCCATGCTTTAAAAACAAAATAGCATGAAGAGAATAGGCAGAAGAGTTCATTTCATATCCTGTGGGCATTTTCTTAGAGTGAGGTGGACCGGCCTCTCAGGAAACTGTCGTGGCTCCTCCACAAAATAATGATGCCATTTTCAAAGTCTTGCCCCAATTTCACTGACTGAATCTGTCATAGCAAACACATCCAAACCTAAATGTTGAATATTATCAATTTCATTTTTGTTAAAAGTCCAAGTGTCCATACTGACCCTTCCCACACCCAGACAATTCTTGGCCTATATTTTCCAAAGTTCTGGTGCTCTGAGTGTGGACTGGAAGTACTGAGCGCTTCTTCAGAGACAAACTTTCTCCTGGTGTCAGTATTTCTGCCTCTTTCTTTAGAATCCAAATTAGGACACAAAGCTGGTCATTTGCTGAGGACTTCATAGCAGGGGCAATGAATAGTGGGCCCAATGCCCCAGCTTCTGTGGCCAGCTGTCTGCAAAGTGGGGCCGGCTGTCCCAAGCAAATACTCTCAGAGCTCACTGCCGGCTCATCAACATGCTTTTCAGCCAGCTCACAAAAGGTTCCATTTAATGTGGGCTGTAAAGCTAGCTTGACAATAAATACAAGAAAAGGTCATTTGAGATTGAACACAGCTTTTCAATAATAGGAATTATGGGATGCAACACATCGCGTGTTCCTCCTTTGCCCCAGAGAGCTGGAGACATTTTAGATCAGTGTTAGGATGAGGAAATCTAAAATCGAATATGGAATGAATGAAGATCTTAGCCTACAGGAGGTGATGGTAAGTCAAACAATCAGGACATTTGCTCACCCTAGGAAAAGATGTCCATTCTTGCCCTATATTTGTTTGTTTGCTTATTCATTTTAGCAGCTAATTTAATGTGATACCCTTCTTCACTGGTAGAAGACAGCAACTGAGGATTTCCTTTCTATAGGTGACATGCCTTACTTCTTCAAAGGTGTTCACTTTCCATGACTTGTTCTCTAGAGATACGCCATATCAAGCAATTCACTGACTCAGCCTGCCTCTTCTCTAAGCCTACTGTTAGTCTGGGGATTTTGAAATAACACTGGTGATGCAACACAAAACACACCCTAAGCTTCCAGAAGGACAGGACATTAAGTAATGCATCTAGTTAAATTAATAAGGAAATAAAGACAAATCTGATAAAAGAAAGCATTGGATTTGTAATCACAGAGAAAGGATGGGAAATTAAATAGTAATTCATTATCTACCCCAGGTACTCCAGAATTCCTCTAGTTTTAAAACTAGAAGGATTTAATAGAAAATTTATACTTTTAATGAACAATCAATTAAAATAACTAAGTACTACTAGCATTAGTATAATTTTTGAACAAAGGAAGGTATGTGTGTATGTTTGGGTTATTCGTTTCCCTCCGTACAAAACTCACCACAATGTCTAGCAACATTAAAGCATCAACTAGCAATGTAATGAGAAAAGAAAGCACATGAAGACTTCGTCTGTTCACATGTGTTTTCTTTATATAAGTAGTTTAAAAAAATCTTCAGGAGTGCAGCTATTAATGAGATTACTGCAAAGTCAGATATCAGCCCCCTAAAATGTTTGATGGTTGAATAATCCATGGAAGAAACTATTTCTATCCTTGTGGCTGACTTTGCAAAGTACATTAAGGGAAGTTTAAAAATTAGGCCTAACTCCTGTCCCACACACCTAGTTAGGAAACGTGTCAGAGAAGCAGAATTTCCATTCTGAGCTAGTTTTTTTTTTTTTCTTCCAATATATCCATTGGCATGTCCATTCATTGTCATTGTTGGACCCCTCATGACAGTGTTCTGAACTGTCACCAGATTGAAGGTACAGGGTCAAAAAGAGGCTTTCTTCATGTCTATTCCAAGGACCGTGGCATCCCCTCTAAAGGACCCTCCTTCCATCGTTCATTAGGGGAAAATAACATAGTAGAGCAGCTCACGCTCACACATGTTCAAACTCAGACTCAGTCTCTTTCCAGTAGAACTGTGGAGAAGTAACCAGACCTCTGATACATTGTATTATTTGTAGAATGAGGATTAGAGCATTCTCAAATCGATGTGCTGTAATGGTTTGATTCTGGAACATTCCTAAAGGCCTACCTATGCATTGAAGGCTTGGCCTTCAGCTAGGCATGCCTTAGGAAGGTAGTAGACACTATAGAAAATGGGGTTCTACTAGGTCACTGGAGTCATGCCCCTGAAGGGTATCTTTTGTCCAGTCCTTTGTATGCTGGTTATCTCCTCCATTGCCCTCCTCCTGGTTGCTATGAAGTGAACAGCTTTTCCGAACCAGGCATTGCCTGCCATGATGCTCTGCTTTACCATAGGCCCAGAAAAAAAAAATGGAGCCAAGTACCAAAGCACATACACTTCTGAAATGCTGAGCCAAATGTACATCGTCTCCAAGTTGATTTCTCCAGATTTTTTTTTCCAGAGCCACAGAAAGCATTCTAGCACAGATGCTGTAAAGGTCTAATTAATTAATTCAGGTAAAGCACATTTACCAACAGTGACTGTGGCCATTCATCAGAATAAAGCAATTGCAAAGCTGAGAAACAAATGCAAAACAAACATGATACTTTGCAGAAAGTAGTACCATTCTCTTTTCTTAATTGAAAACATTTGATTTTTGAATTAAAATAACTTCCCTTATATGTACTTAAACATTTTTCTTATAGTGATATTTCTCTTTGTTATTTAGGGGAAGCAGTTATGGGTCTAATTCACTGTATGAGAAACAGTTGGTTGGCATTATGAAAACAAGTTTTGGAACTGGGAAGGAATTTCAATAGGAGATGAAAGACTAATAAAATTTGAAAAAGAAGACGAACAGTGTTTTGAACGATATGATCAAATATGCATTTTTGGTGTGTGCACATACATGTGTATGTGTGTTTTATGTTTGCAGCTCCACCTATATGCACATGCATGTGGACGAGGCCAGTGGACAACCTTGAATATCCTTCCTCAGGACCCATCCATCTTGTTTTTTGAGACAAGATCTCTCACTGGCCCAGAACTCAGCAAGCAGGCTAGTCTGGATGCTAAGCGAGCCCCACAGATCCATCTATCCACCTTCTCAGTACCAGGATCACAAGTGAAAACCATTGACAGACTTTTATTTTTAAATGTGGGTCTGGTGATTGAAATCAGGTCCTCGCGTAAGCTAAGACTTGAGAACTAAGCTGTCTACCCAGCCCCAAATATGCCCATTCTTACAATTGCCTTGTTGGTCTTTCTACCAGGGCAAAGAAAAGGAGCACAGTGAATTGTTGAGGGTTTTAGATGCCAATAATAAGTAATGACCTCCTGGTGGTACCCAAGGAACAGCAGCCACCATATTGTAGGGTTTCCTCTGCTGGTAAACTGAACACAAAAGACAAATAAAATTCCTAAGTTTCCTCACTTTTATATCTCACTTTCCTCCACGTCTATTATTTTGAGGTCCTGCTGGGTAATCCTTAAAACTCGGTTGAATTTTAGAGATTTGTCCTGTCAAGTTTATTGTTTCACTGGGAAAATCAGCCTCAAACAACACTCTAATAGCACAGGGCACAGCTTCATGTGGGTGTGGATAGTTCTCACTAGTCTAGCCTTAAGCTTAAATGTACTCCTTTTTATATTCATAATTTTTAAAAGATAAACTATTTTTAAAATGTCATATTTAACTTGAAATTATTGGTTGATTTTCATATGCTTTTCCTCCATTAAATCATTATTGAATCTATCAAAAATAGATTTCTAATTCGATTATCTGAACATCATTGAAAAATGTTTAATTTAAATCTGTATGATTGATAAGTTGATCTAAGGAGAACATTCTGGAGTATGTACACATTGTGTCTCAGTGTCTTATTTTCTAATAAAGGAAATAGTTATATGTGGTGATATATTGTGTACCCCCATATATTGTGTACCCTAATAAACTTATCTAGGGATCAGAGGACAGAGCCAGCCACTAGATTAGACATAGAGGCCAGACAGTGGTGGCACACATCTTTAATCCTATCACTTGGGAGGCAGAGATCCTTCTGGATCTCTGTGAGTTCAAGGCCACACTCAGAACAGAGCCAGGAGTGGTGGCACACACCTTTAATCCCAGCACTTGAGAGATCTTGTTTTTTTGCTTGGGAAGTACACACGCCTTTAATCCTAGGAAAAGACATGGCTGGGTAGAGAATGATGAGGAGACAGGAATTAAGCAGCAGTTCAACTGAGACCCTCAGGGGTGAGGACTCAGAGACTGTCAGTCTGAGGATTGGTGGAAACAGAATTGGCTGAGGAGTTGGCGAGGAGAGGTTGGCTGTGGCTTGTTATGTTTCTCCGATCTTTCAGCGTTCACCCCAAAGTCTGGCTCCAGGTTTTATTTATTTATTTATTTATTTATTTATTTATTTATTTATTTATTTATTTATTTATTTTATTAATAAGACCTTTTAAGATTCACGTTACAATTATACAAAAACAAGGTCAAATATTGCTTTCATCAACCTCACAAGAGATCACTGACGCAAATATTTCCATCTTCGCCCCCGTTTCCAAACTGTATTTCCCGTAACAAGGGAAGGAGGAAAAGCAGGGAAAGTCTCCCAGAATGTGAAGTGAAAACACAACAGATGGGCGAGCAGGAATCTTCTTTATAAAAAGTACCTGCTTTGTTTTGTTAAACTAAATTTAACCGGAAGCTGCCTCTGTAAGTAGCAAACTGTATCCTAACACAGGAATCTATTCCTACAACAAATAGAGCTTCAGCCTATCACAGTAGCTGAGCTCTAGCCAATCACAGGCTGCCATATGATCAGGCTATATCAATACAGGCAAAAATCAAGCTCTAACCAACCAAGCCTTTTCTAACTATGAATGCCACCTGTTCTGGTGGCTGTGTGACATTCTCCGAACGGTTTCTGCTTCTGAGGGCTGCAACATTCATGGGCTGTTTTCTTGCACAAACAAAATCTGCCAAATTCAATTTAATCAAAGATGTTCTTCTAACGATGTCTTCCAAGTGCGGTTCCAGGCTCATGCACTGCGCTACCTCGGTGTCTTTGCCGTTCTTGGGAATACCAGTTGCCATTATGTTGCTCATTATCCAGAATGTGCTAAGATGGTGCCCACTCGTCACAGGGAGCCACGGGATACTCAAAATGGATTGTAGCAGCTAATTTTGGTTGTCAACTTGTCTAGATGTGGAATCAACTAAAAGGCAGGCTGCTGGGAACTCCTGTGAGGAATTATCTTGACCAGATTATTCGAAATGAGAAATTCACCCTGAATGTCAGTTCAGGTGGCTATTTAGCAAAAGGAAAAGGAAGAAGGAAAGTGGACCACTTTTTGCCTGCTTGCCTTTACTCTTGTAGGCAGATTCACCTACCTTGATTTTACTGTTCCTGCCTTCCTATTTTGATATTAGCACTGAGCTTCAGGTTTCCGAGGTGAATTGAAGACCAGCAGCTCTCTAGGGATCCTCCCGGGCTTGAGTATAACAGACTGGGGACTTCTGAGATACTCAGCTTCATGGACTGAGCAACTACTGGGCTTTTAGCTTCTCCCACCACGTGAGAGAGAGAGAGAGAGAGAGAGAGAGAGAGAGAGAGAGAGAGAGAGAGAGAGAGAGAGAGAGAGAGCCATTTTTATTTTATTTTATTTTATTTTATTTTATTTTATTTTTTGGTTTTTTTGAGACAGGGTTTCTCTGTGTAGCTTTGTGCCTTTCCTGGAACTCACTTGGTAGCCCAGGCTGGCTTCGAACTCACAGAGATCTGCCTGCCTCTGCCTTCCAAGTGCTGGGATTAAAGGCGTGCGCCACCACCGCCCAGCTGAGAGAGCCATTGTTGAGTACCTAGATCATATTATGTAAGCTAACCTAATACATCGCCTTTTAATACACATCATTCTGTACATTTTGTTCCTCTAGAGAACCAGAACTAACACAACTGGACTGGCCAAGTTGAGATGTGTTGTGAAAAACATGCAATAGATTTTGCAGAATTTGTAGAGGAAAAAAAAAACCCACAAAATATTGCGTTAATAGTTCTTATACTGATCACAAGTACAAAGAGTCATTTGACCATATCAAATCAAATGTATGCTTTTGAACGTAATCACATTTTACCTGTTTCTACTCACTTCCAAAAATGTGGCCACAAGAAAACATCACATGGGGCTGGTTCTTCTGCTGGGTGGTATTCATTTGACCCTCCTCAGCTTTACAGAGGTCAGCTCCACACCTCCCCCCTCATCCTCTTAAGGGGCTCCTCAAATGAGAAACACATGCTGACCTGGCATGACCATGGTGGCTTTGGAAGGCCAAGACCTAGATTCTGTGTCCGCACTGACAGAGTATCTTCCCACGGTCTGGGAGGCAGTGTACACACAGATGGGAGGGGATGTCTTACTAGCAACGTGCAGGATTCTGGGCTCCCAGAGCACAGATGCTCCCTGCTGGGCCCATGGTCTGATGCTGACTGTCATGGTACGAGGAGACCCCACGATCAGCCAACTTGACCCCCCATTTAAAGCTTTCAGAGTGTGCTCAGTTCCCTTGTAATTGGTTCGCGCAGCACAACATTCTTAAGAGGAAGAAACTCTCAGGATGAAAAATGAAGCGAACACCCGGCCTTCTTCAGTTTACCGCGATGGTCACTTCCCCCACCCACGGCGTAGCCATCACCATCTGTTTCCTGTGATCTAATTACAAATGGAATAAGCTCTTGATTCCCCTTTTCCATCATCTGAACATGTATGACATGAAAATGTCTCCGAGGACTGCAGGAGTCCTCATTTTTGTCACGTCTTCCAAACAACTTACGGGGGCACCGTTATTTGTTTGCGTGGAAATAAATTTCACTGAGAGCTGTTTACATGACAGAGATTGATATGTGGCCTGTGTCTGTGCGCTGCCTGTTTCTTCAATTTGTTTACTGAAGACTATCTTAGGAAAACAGGGAAGACATGTATTTAACAGGAAGTTAAAGGGTTCGGTTTCTTTTTTTTGTTTTGTTTTTGTTTTTGTTTGTAAGAACCATGTAAAATTCTCATTCTTTAAAAAGTAATTACCACCCACTGGAGAGCCTCCTCCACCAAATGTTGCTGGATGCATAATTTGGTTTCAGGTTTCCTGTGCACCACAGAAAGGCTTTTCTTTCTGTCATAGCTGATCTTCACCCTTTCCCATCTGGGGAATTTGAACTCTATTTTTAGCCATTTCATGAGTTGCCAATTTAATGCATCTAAAAGAGTGCAGAGCAGATGTCTAAAACATTGAAGGTAATTAATTAAGTCCCACAATTTCCAGACTACACAAAAACAATTTGCTATTGCCTGTAAAATGGTATAATTGAGTATTATAAATGTTTCCAGGCCAAGTCTTGCTATGAACTATTTAGTGCATCTGTCCTAATTAAAGACCTATTGGAAGATTAATGTCTCGTAACCTGACAAACTACTTTACTTAGTAACAAATTATCCATATAATGACCTCAAACTAAATTTATATAACCCAAGAAGCCACCAGAAAGAACTTAACATGCACATGTCAATAGAAGAATTTTCCTCCGTGTATTCCTATCATCTGCCTAATGGTTTCCCAGTTCTGAACAGGTGTAATGAATATTGATCTGACCCCAAGTCAGTTTTCCAAGGACATACCTAACTCTGGTCGAAATCCTATCAAAATACATAATTTCCACCCCCCATCCAGCCTCCTTGCTGAACCCAACATATAATTCGCACTCAAGACAAAGACAGGTGAATTCTTTGTTGGGATCAAATGCCTATTGGGAAACAAACTAATGGAGGAAGGCTTTATTCTGATTTCTAGTTTTAAAAAGAATACAGCCCATGGGGAAAGTATTATGGCAGGAGTATGACTTTTCCTGCCTAAAACGCTTGATTGGTCTAATAAGGACCTGAACGGCCAATAGCTAGGCAGAAGAGGGGTAGGTGGGGCTGTGAGGCAGAGAGAATAAACCAAAGGAGAAAAAGAGCTGGGAGGAGGGAGAAAAGGAGAAGGAGAGGGGGACACCAGGGGCCAACCACACAGTCAGCCACGGGGTAAGAAGGAAAGGAACAATATACAGAAATAGAGAAAGGTAAAATCTCAGAGGCAAAAGGTAGATGGGATAATTTAAGTTAAGAAAAGCTGGCTAGAAAACCAAGCTAAGGCTGGGCATTCTTATGTAAGAATAAGCTTTCGTGTATTTATTTTGGAGCTGGGTGTTGGGCCCCTAAAGAGTAAAAAAAAAAACAAAAAACCGCAAACTCAACTACGGTTTCATCATCAGGAAATGTGAAATGAACAAGTGGGTCAGGCTACAAAACTCTCCAGTACTACTCCACAGGACATACTTCCTCTAGAAAGGCTCCACCCCCTAAAGGCTCCATAATCTCCCCAAAGAGCAACACCATGGGGGAACCAGGTATTCAAACACATGAACTTCCACCTGGCATTTCACAACTCAACTCCAATTCCTAATACTAACTACTAAATATTTTTCTTTTTAATAATTTAAGTTGTAGGCTTGCACAATTACTCTAAAGGAAATGTAATTATTTTTCCAGAGTAGTATAGACACCAAATACTCAGTGAACGAAGTGTTAGGACACTGTTCTGCAGGGATAAACCTCAGGGTATCGCACAGAATTATAGTACCGAGATCATTCCAACCTAAAAAGCAAGCTAGAGGGACTGTTCCTCCTTGGGCATTAGGGACATAATGTGAATCACATATCATGACACTTCTGTAAAAGTCAATGGCACAGTATCTATCTGATGGGCAACAGAGGGGTACCTTTGGCCTGTGTGGACTACACCTATGACATATCCTCATTTGTTGATGTTGTTGTTTTGCTTTTCAAGACAGGGCTTCTCTGTGTAGCCCTGGCTGATCTTGAAACTCTGTCTGTAGACCAGGCTGGTCTCAAACTCAGGGATTCATCTGCTTCTGCTGGGATTAAAGGTATGTGCCACCACACCCAACCATATTCTCATTTTAAAAGTGGAAAAGCTTTTCTCTTTCTTGACAAATATACTGCCCTCACAAACTTCTTTAAAGAGCATTTTGGTATGATTTCTAAAGCTTTCCAAGAAACGCTTTCTACCCAGGAAAGATTCACAAGAGATTTTCAAAATGTTCAGCAGTTCTGAAGATCTCCTTCTACACACACACACACACACACACTCACATATATAGGTGACCATATTTTACAGCCTAAAATATAAAAATATAAAAATGCCAATGTTAAGTAAAAAGTAATTATCAAATATTTCAAAATATGGTCAATTGGCCACAACTGTGAAAAATACATAAAACATATTAAGTAACATATATATGCATATGTGTTTTATATAAAATATATACATATACTGTTATGAATATATTATAGATACACAGTAATACAAATTATTAATATATGTACAATAGTAGCAGGCAGCCATATATATTGTGCTTGAAAGAAATATTTAGCAAGGATTTTTAGTGTGATAAGTACAATGGAAATTTGTTTATAAAATATAATTCACTTTCATGTGCACAGGCTGCTAATAGTTCACAATTTTCTCTCCCCCAGCTTATATGACAGAATTCATAAAATGAAAGCTGTGAAGCATTCCTTCTTCACAACTTTCCATACAGACTTCCTCACACAGGATACTAACTCAATTTCTTTTCTTTTCTTTTCTTTTTTTTACCAGCCTCTCATAAACTATATATTTCAACAGAAATTCAGGTCCTATACTTTTATAGGAAATAAGCCCAATAACATCAAATTGATAGAGTGCCCCCTCTTTCCTCTACTGCACCCACAGAGCATTTGATGTTCTCTTAAAATGACTTTTGTCAGAGTATATGGCATGGACAAGGTGCGCAGGGGTCTCCAGGTATACACTCTATGGGCTTAAGGCTTCCTTGTCTATTTAGAAAATGCTGGCAGTGAAACCGTGTGAGGAAAGATGGCGCCTTGTATTCATTCTTTCAAAACATTTCCTCATTGTAGGAATCTGGACCTAAGGAAAGTATAGTAAACATTTAAATTGTCTAGAGCCCCAGAAAGGCAATGGTGATCTCAGCATTTTGTCCTATCTTCTTTTATTTCAAGCTACTTACTGGACACTTGAGTTGTTTCTCAGAGTCCTCTAACTCATGCCCTACTTTCACTGACGGTGGGGACTTCCCAGTGGTCCTCACATGGTAAAACTTTCCTATGGGAGGTGTCTCTTCTCCCTTGTAATCATACATGTCATTGGCGTAACACTGTAGACCTGTGTCCTTCCCATGCAATTAAATTCCAGACTTCTCAGAAGTGGCAACTCAAGAAAAGTATGCTAACCTACTCTCTGACACATCTGCTCAGAGCTGAGTGAGTTGAGTTGTCCACTGATCAACAGAGGACAGATGCACGTCTGTTTGCATGGATGCATGTGTGCATATTATCGAAGTAGTTAATTAGCAAAGAAATTCAAGCTGAGTAAGAAGATATGGTGATAGGTCAAATAATAAATGCTCAAATAATACATTTTATAAATCTCACCCAGTTCATTTATTTAACAGGCATAAATGATTTTTAATAAAAAAAATCAGAGGCATAACAATTGGTTATATCTTTAAAATGCAGTATTGTATTACACATATTCAACTGTGTATTTTAAAGATCGATGTTATTTTAAATTATGTGTATGTGTGTATGTGGGGGGGTGTTTGTGTATGGGGGTGTATTTGCACATGGCTACTTGTGCCTGTGGCCAGAAGAGGAAGTCAGATCCCCTGCAGCTGGAGTTACAGATGTTTTTGAGCCACCCTCCAAGGGTGCTGGGAACTGAACTCAGGCCCCCTAGAAGAGTAGAAGGTAGCTGCTAAGCCATCTCTATAGCCTTCTCAAATATGTTTTGGAGATTGTTTATTATTATTAGATGACTATGTCATTGACAAGTAAACATGAATTAATTGCTCAGAGCAGGCAATCTGTTATTTACTCATCTATTTAAAATTGATTTGAAACTAAAAACATATTAGGCTTTAGCAAAACACAATGAAACAATTTTCTCGTTCTTTTGCCTTAGATTAGCCCTCAGAGAACAAAACTGCAGTCTTAGTTTCACAAATATTCAAGCTCATTATCCTTAGTTGGCATCTATGGCACCCAGAAGATCAACTCTGAATTGAAACCACTTAGAAAATATATCAGGAAACTATGCACACAAAAAGAGAATCTTTGAGGCATCTCTTCATGCATATATTAATTCACCCAACAATGATTAATATCAGGCTCTAGAATGCAGAAGCAGCTAACAATAATGTAATAGGGAAAGGAAAGTGCAAATATATGTTCCATCAACACAGTCCAGGTATTGCATGATTCCTAGGTTCAAGTGACCACGTGAACTGACCTCAGGAGATCAGTCTTCCATCATCTGGTTTTCCTCTTGTTCTCTCTATCTCTTTCTGTTTCTCTCTATTTCATACCACATACATGTGCATAATACACACACAGGCGCACATGTCTGAGTCTATTTCATACCACACACATGTGCATAATACACACACAGACACACATGTCTGAGTCTATTTCATACCACACATATGTGCATACATACACACACAGACACACATGTCTGAGTCTCTGTATCCCATACCACACATATGTGCATACATATGCACACACAGGCACACATGTCTGAGTCTGTGTCCATAGTGCATTATGATGCAATCCTTGGTGTAAATAAGTCGCATTGTACCTACTAACCAGTCTCTAGTTCACTGTAAAGCAAGAGGAAAATGTGATGCACAGAGATCTGAACTTGGAAGATGCCAGCCCCACAAATGGTTCCCTGGTGAAGTAAGTTCAGAAAGAAATAGGTTTTCCTCCCCTGGTGTAGTTTTATAATACAGATTAGCACAGGGAAGACTCTGAAGGAAGTCCTGAAATAAAGAAACCTGCTTTAAAGTTGTTTTCCTCAACTGTTTTAGCTTGGAAGCATTTGTTGCTCGGCTATACATTATCAGCCATAGGGAATAGGCAGTGACGCATAGCACAGCACACCTTAGGATTGAAATATTTGGACTAGACACATGGGATGCAATGAAAGTCATAACATATCCATCTTTCTCCCAGGACTCCTCCAGCTTGTTTTATAAAGAACTACATAATCTGAAAAGTTTCAATATAAAGCCAATGTGTTCACACAATAAAATAAGCAAATTAATTAAATCAAGTAAAATTAACCTTTGGCTTTCTTGTGTTGCAGCAAAAGCTCCTTTACAGACCTCTGATATATAACAGCCTTTGTTTCTTTTAAACATGGAATTCTATGATCTTGCAAAAATAATTCATGGAAGATGCATCCCATTTCTAATGCTTCTCTGGGTATTACAGTATAAAGCCCCATTCAGAGATATAGCACAAATAGCAGGCTCAACAACTGCCTTTATTTATCAACAAAACCATCCCTTAATATTTAAAATAGTCTTAAAGGAAAATGGGAAAAGCTTTGTTAAAGCTAGTACCATCCACTTCCAGAACACATAGGGGCCATTTTTTTTCTCTTAAGAATTCTCCAACAGTGAAATTGACTTTTTTTCCCCTCCAAGTTCTTTAGAATGAAAGATAAGAGGATATTCCCCCAGGCAGGGAAATTCAAGGGACTCAGCATGCGTGGGTGGCAATGATGTTTATGCTGTTGGGTGGCAGTTCTCTGTGTAAAACCCTTTAAAGGAAGAGAGAAATCAGAGCGGGACACTGAAAGGAAATGAGAAGGTGGCTACTTGTCTACTACCAATGACAGATGAAACCTAATAGCCGGAAGGTAGGTTGGGCAGCTCAAATAGTGACAGGTGAACAGTCAAAGGGAAGACCTGGGGTCCTGTTTGGCATGATGACATATGTGCTACCTATAAATCTCCCTACAGAAGAAAGATGCCATAAAAATGGGAACAAAGAGGGTGAGAAAGATATTGCTCAACTTTATCCTTAACACCATTTTACAACTCCCCAATAAACAACTGGCTTCTTAAGCTTTTGCTTCAGTGGCTTTTATAATAGGTGATAAAATATTTTGCTTCACTTCATCATCTGAGGCAATGTGATGTGCTCTCTAAGTAGATATTAGGTGTTTAGTGATTCCGTTATGACTTATGGTCTTATCTATTTATATGTTATGACCATCAATCTTCATTGACTGTGTTTGGAATAAGGTAGGTTTATTGGAGGAAAGAAAACACATCCTGCATGAAGATACCATCCAATGGGCTGGGGTCCCAGGTTGAATGGACAGGGGAAGAGGAGAAGGTGAGGTGAACATTATTTATTAGCATTTATCTCCCTCTCTCTGCATCTTGAATGGAGACGTAATGGGAGCAGCCACTTCATACTCCCACTTTATGATTTTCCCACACCTTCCCTTAGTTGTTTTTGTCAAAGCAACCAGGAAAGCCATCAATATATACAATTGGTGCCAAGAAGTGAGGTGTTGCTGTGACTATCTGGCCGTGCAGTCCATAGCCTTTTGGGGGAAGAATTTGAAACAGTGTGAGCCTGTGGGCTAGGGAAGCTGAAGCCATAGGATGCTGAAAGCAGACCCTCATGTGTTATGGTGGTAGGAGTATAGATGATCAGGAATTCTGCTGTTAGGGAAGATGGTAAGGACTGTGCTCTTGAGATTATAAAGGTGAATAGCAATTTTACTGGGAATTGGACTAGAAAGGCCCTTCACATTGTACTCTGGCTAAAACAATATGAACAACAGAATTCTGCCTACATCTTTAGAACCCGAAAAGCATGAGTTCAAAAGCAAGTGGCTGAGTTGTGTAGCAGAGGAAAAGTCAACATGGTAAAATACCCAGACTGTGCCATGGTTACTGCTCACTGTCCTTTGTCAGATCTACAATGAGAGGGAGGAGCAGGAAGATAGAGAAAACGTGCAGTTTAGTGAAAGGACCATAATCATGTTGACGGTAGCAGGGGAGAAGAAAGCAGTTGTAAGTGTTAGACATCAGTGCCATTGAAGAATAACCTTGTGTTCTATACTGAGTCGAGAGGACAGGCATCAGGAGGGAAGACCATGCCCATCAAACACAACTGCCTGTGAATATGCAAATTCATTGGAGAAAATCTGAACTGAGAATGGTGCTGACAAGTTTTTCTGCTCAAAAACGACTGCCCAGAGAAGTGCTTTCCTGGGTTTGGATGCCAAGATGCACAATGACAACTATATCTCAAGAAGATGAGGATCTGACTACATTTCAAAATAGGAGCAGAACAGGGAAGCCCCATTCAATGTGGTAGTGGTTTTCCTGGGCACGTCAAACTAAGAGTCATAAAGACTTATCCTGAAATTTCAGAAAGTCACTGAGGCCTGGGAATGTATGTCCGAGAGAAATTTATTGGGAGGGGATCCTTAGAAGCCACTGTGTGAAGTTGTAAATGTGAGTACACATCTCAGCCAGAACTGTTGGATGTTGGAGGCACCAGGTCTTTGAGATGTCCACCAAGGAATGTTGCAAGTACTGAGTTTTCCCATGGGCTTACATGTGTGGTAGGTGTCTAAGATAGAGGTGCAGTGCTAGCCAAGGTCACTGGAGCTCAGATGATCCTATCACAAGTTCTAGAGAGCAGACAAGGAGCCCCAGGGCTTGGTGCTTTTGTTAACTCGGACTCGCTGATTTTGGTTCTTATTTTGATCTGATCTTTCCAAATGTGAATGTTTAGGTTGTTGTATATTAGAAGCATGTAAGTTAGTTTTTGACTTTACAGAACCTCAGAGTTATGAGATTGCCCTGATGGGGGCTAGAGAGATGGCTCAGTGTGGCTGCTCCTCCAGAGGACCTGGGTTCAATTCCCAGCACCCACATGGCAGCTCACAACTGTCTATAACTCCAGTTCTAGGGAATCTGGCTCCCTTACACAGACACACATGCAGACAAAACACCAATGCATATAAAATTAAAGTAAATAAATGAGAGAGAGAGAGAGAGAGAGAGAGAGAGAGAGAGAGAGAGAGAGAGAGAGAGAGAATGCCCTGAGTATTAGGAGAGATTTGATTTTTGAATTGTTTTGACACTATTAAAACTGTGGGTACTTTTGAAGTTGGAATGAATATGTTTTACATTATGAGCAAAATATACGATTTTTAAAAATCAAGGTTGGAATGTTAAGGCTTAAAAATTAAGTCTGGGTGTCAAGTTGGCAAGGGGTAGAATTGCAATAGTCAATCTTTATTGTCAATTTGGACTAATTAGGGTTTACCCAGGAGCTATGCCTCTGGGCTTGTCTTAGAGGAGGTTTCCAGAGAGGTTCAACTGAGAAAGGAAGGCCTAACATGAATGTGTTTTTACCAACTCAATGGTTATTGCCCAAGATGTCTAAAAAGACAAAAAAGGAAAGAGACTGAGTTGAACGCTAACATTCATTTCTCTCTGCTTCCTGGCTGTGGATGAATGTGACCAGCTGCCTCATGCCATGACTTCCAGCCATGATGGACTGTATCCCTTCTAAGTATGAGCCAAGAGCAATGGTTTCTTCTTTCAGCTGCCATTGCCAAAGCCATGGGAAAATGAGCAAATATAGATCAAGTCAGTTGTAATATACCCGTGAGGGATTCTTATTTGGGTCAACCCTCTCCCCTAGTAGTTCATCTTTACTAATATGAATAAATTTTAAAGTGATATTTCTGAGGGGCTATAAAAGCTTAGGTTGCTAAATCTCAAAATGAGTTCAGAGAATGTGGTGAAAAGTTTTAAAAATGTTCAGTCTATATGGATTTCAATTAGTATTGTTTCTAGAATTATAGACTCACATCTCTTAATAGGGTCAAATTGTAAAGAGAAGTCATTTAAAATGAGGCTACGACCTGCTATGGCTTCTTAGCCCCTCATCTCTACGGCTTGTCATTGTCCCTAAGCTATGGAGTACCTTTAGGAATGCTCTTCAAAGCCAAGCCAATGGTCATAAGCACATTCAGTACAATGGCAAACTTTTAAACAGGTACTTGCCCTTTAAGTCAGACTAGAACTGACCAGAAAGGACTCCTTTTCAAGCAACCTATACCACTTTATGTAAAAATACACAACCCAGCAATTTCACATTTGCAGTCTCAAAGAGGCTGTTCTGAAAAGTGACAATAAAAGAGAGTTATGAATTTTGCTTACCATAAAATGTTGTTTAATGTTTACCTTCACATGTGAGCTCAATTTGATAACATAAAAATGCTACATTTATTTTAGGGTAAATGTGTTATATGGCTGTATTTGATATCAGAAAATAAATTCTGAGTAGTGAGCAACTGTTCTCCCCTCGTCTCTGGGTCTGAAAACCCCACCCCAGCTTCCAGGGTGTAAGCAAGATTTCTGAGATGCCAGAAGCAGAGGGATGTGGGCAGAGATTCCAACACCTTGCCAGGACCTTTTGTCTTCCTAGAAAGTACATATTTTTAGAAAACTGAAGAAGTGAAGGGAAAACAAAGAGGATGAGCCTCAGTGGAAAGAAGTGACCATTTCCAGAAAAGTAGAAGTCACCCATGAACAGTATTCTTCAGCAGCTCTGGAAGTGAAATACCAGCATGAGTTCAGCTTTCATCCGCTCATCTGCTAGGCATCAGAAACAGATTATCAGGAGAAAATGGCAATAAAATCCCACTTATAATAGTCCAATTCTCCAGAGCACTTAGGGATCATAAAATTATTTATTAATTATTTATATTAATTATATATAATTATATATATAATATAATATATATTAACAACAAACAGGCTATCCCATCTCTTTTCTGATTTGTATGTAATAAGTAATGGCCTTAGGGTGTCTTTTCTAAACAATTCTGTACTTAGTAAACCCTAACCTAGGGAGGGTCCAGGACTTCTCTGAGAACCCTCGGCAAGGATGCTTTGAAGATCCCCACTAGCCCTCTCTCTTCTGAGCCGTTGTCTCCATCACCAAGTATGGGTGTCTGTTTGCAGGGCTGCATGCTCCATTGGGCTGTTCTGCATTTAACTGTTATTGAAGAACAGCAGCTGTCATGGACCAGGAAGAACATTCCCAAGTTCACACAGCAGGTGTCCCTGAGAGTGTGTGCTTCATGGGATTTAGTTTTTAGCCCATTTTCCCTTTGGGTCTGTCCATGGTCAGGACTGTCAGGGTGTAGAAGTGAACCCTAAGAGGGGAGTTCAAGCTGAAACTCAGGCCACCACCTCAATGTTTTCTACAGACACTCCTCACAATCCCACGAAAATCTTCATTTCTTTTTGGTTGTTTATATGATGTTTAATATATAGTCTCTGAGTCACAAATCCAGAATTAATGGAAAAGAGTTTGCCATGTCCCAGTTGATTCAGACAGTGAGTATAGGCAGATGTGTGGGACGGTAAGGCAGGGAAAGCTGAGGCTGTGACTGACCAGGCAACTTCCGGAAGTAGTGATGGCCACTGACAGAAATGGAGAGAGAGTTTTTATTCTTTTCAAAATATATGTTTGTTTTTGATTAAACTGTTAATTGTAGATATCATTAGGATTTGGTGTCATAATTTCATACCTGTATACAGTGTGCCTGAACAGATACAACCTCCTTTTATCTACCGTCCCACTTAAGTTTGTTTGCTGGAAATACAACCTTGAACTTCCCACATGCTCCTGGATGGCTCTACCTCTGAGCTACATCCCTAGCCCCAGAGAAGGCTACACCCACTCTACATACTTCTAGAGTGGGAAGGAAGGGAAGACCAGAGATATGCTTAATACTGTCACCCCAAAAGGCAATTGACCATTACACTGGAAAGAAAAACGTCAACTTCTACATAACCATACAGAAGTTTTCAAGATCTCAAGCGTTACCTGCATTTTCTGGTCTCCTCTTAATTACTGTAGCATGTTGAGAAGTAAAGATATGAATCAGTTCATTCAAATGATTAATTTTTATTCATCTTGAAATCATATATTTGTATATTCATTTTAAAAGTTTAAGATTTGACAAAGCAAGACAGTAAAACACTATGGGTGGTTTATTGAGGAAAGCTATCTCACAGTCCTATAGAAGCAGATGCTGGTTCAGCTTCAGGTATTTACATAGCTACATTCTTTTCCAATGTATCCAAAGTACAAGTACAGATAAGACCAACTAGAGGAATTATTGCTCCCAAATCTATTGCTGGCTGTTGTGAATTATTGACCATTTAGATAAGCACCAGCATTTCTATGTTTGAAGGGATTCACAGTAAAGAATCATCTTTATGAATAACTATGAATGGGTATCTTCAAACATTTAACCCTTTCAGAACTTGAAAAAAAGATAGTGGGATATGAAGTGGAGTATGCTCAAAATGCATTACATATATGCATGAAGATGGCTTTCTGCAACCAACCATAATTTAAAAAATAATACTAATTAACAATGTGATAAATAGGATCATTGTCTAAGATGCTAGTTGTTTTGAGTTGAATTGCATCCCCACAAAAGATATGATGTCGCCCTAATATCTGTATCAGTACCCGTGAGTATGACCTTATGTGCAAATTCTTGCAGGTGTATTTTAATTAAAGTGAAGCCTTATAGGATTAGGGTTGTGTCTACTTTACCATTACAGGTATAAAGTAGGAAGAAGACAGAACATCTAGTGAGGATGTCATGAACACAATATGTAGAGATTGGATGGATGCATCTTGAAGTCAAAACAATGGAAAAGACTCCTAGCAATACCAGAAGAAAAGAGAAAACAGGAAAGGATCCTCTGCCCAGAGTCTCAGATAATGTGGCCCCCCCAATCTTGGTTTCATATTTCTAGAGTCCAAAATTTATGAGAAAATAAGGTACTATTGTTCTAAACAACGTAGTTTTTGTTAGGTAATCTCTATGAAAGCAAAATGTTAGATTAGGCTTTTTTTGAGATGAGGACCTAGAGAGATAGCTCTGTTGGTAACGTTCTTGTCGTGCAAGCATGAGAATCTGAGTTTGACCGAGCATTCATGCAAGAGTCAGATGTAGTCATGGGCGTCTTCAGTTCTCGGTCTGGGAAGGCAGAGACAGGAGGGTCCCTGGAAGTCACTAGCCAACTAGTTTTACCTAATCAGCAAGTTTCAGGTTCAGTGAGAGATTCAGCATCCAAAAATAAAGTGGGGAGTGATAGAGGAGGACACCCAGCATTGGCCTTTGACTTCTACAAACACACATGAGAACCCATGTACATGCATACATCACACGTGCACAGATGCACACATGCACATGTCCATACACACAATTCAAATCAAATATGATTATTATTTTTCATCACAGAAAACTTTCTTATGAATGCTTTATATCAATAATATCAACTGTATTTAAATCTAAATAGAACTGTTGTTCAATTCTTATATAATTATTTTAAATTTCAGTAACTGAATACTGGGGACAAACTTTTAGCAGTTTTGTAAGGAAACAAAAAATGAACAAATAAAACAAAATTAGAACTAATTAGAATGTGGCAACAAAATCACGGGAACAGACACTGGGGTATAGACACGGGCCTAATGAAAACATGCTTTCCAGTGTGTTGTTTTATTGATTAATTATCAACAGCAGTTCTCTTGTTGGGCAGCTATTAGTGAAAGCCAAAGGTAAATGAATATTTATGAACTTTATTTCAAAATCAGATAACTGTGTTATCTTTTAGCCACTGATGTGTTGTCTACTCTTGCATCAACGTATAAAGGGAGTCAAGCAGATTCATATCCCCAGGTTGTCTTTCCTTACAAACAGCTTTCTGCCACACAATAGGCATCACTATTTCAAATGAGCTGTGTCAGACATTTTTACCTATCACTTCCCCATAAGGAACTAGAGGCCGTTCAAGAGAAATTTGGTTCTGTTTCTTTGTTGTGCTTCTCTTTTAGATTACTTTCAGTTGTGGATATCTTACTTCATTTTCTAAAGCTATACCAAAATGTTTGTTTTCTACTAGAAGCTGGGAAATCCAAGAGAATGTTACCGGTGCCTGCAAGGTCTCATAGCACGAAGAAGTGAATGGGAGTGTATGGGGGAGACAGTACATAATTCAGGTCTCTTTGTCTGTTGCAAAGCCACCGATACTACATTAAGGGCAGACTTGACCTTCATAGCCTTCTCCAATCCCAGTTACCCCCTTAAAGCCTCACTTACGACATCCCATTTTGGGGATTCAGTTCCTCACACAAGGACTTTTGCTTCATAGTCAAAGCCCACAGCACATGCAGAATCAAATGTTTCAGCTCTATGGAAAGCAAATGAACCAGAAAGTTCAATCTTACCATGATAAGAGTTCTGGGGAGCTAGGTGGTAAATGCTTCTCTTTGTGCCTGCAGCTCAGAATGTACACTGGAGCTCCAAGAGGATTCTGGAGCAGACCTCAGGAGCACGCTGGTAGAGAGTCATGAACTCTGCTGCCTGTATAACTCCAGCAGGCTGTTTCCCTCCTGAATCTCCTTCTCAGTGAGGCTCACCTCAGCCTTGATTGAGGTTTCAATATCTTTGCTTGATTTTGTTTTTTCCTTCTTGAAACATATCTACAAGGTTCAGTTTTACTAAAACACACTCTATTATTGATTTTCCTCCCACTGGAATGTAAATGCTAAAGAGGATGTTCCACTATATGGTTTACAGCTGTATCATCAAAGAATTGCATCTGGCACTTGGTAATCTCCCAATGGATACTATAAAAGTACATTACCAAGAAGAATTTTTGTGCTCACCATCACTGTGAAACACAGGAAGTTCTTAGTGGACACCACAAGTTCTGACCAATTTATGACTCGATGATTTTAGTTCTCACTTGTGCTTAAATATTTCCAAGGCATCACGGGGGATTGATTCAGTAAGCAATAGACTGATGGGAATTGCTTCTCTAGGTGCCCAGGTCCTCAGTCTATCATCAACTCTACATGGTAAGCGATGTATTATTTTTGAGAATTGATTATCTCCCACTGCTAAAGCTCCTGCTTGCATAATCACTTCAGAAGCATTTACAAGTACATGAAATCTGGGGGCTTCATAAATCTGCTGGAGGAGGATTTAGGTACCTCCAGTGCCCCTAAACTGACACAATGAATTGCTTAAAAAACAAAACAAAACAGAACAATAGTGCTCCAATCAAACAATACCTACTAAAAGCTTTAAACATAGCAATCTGAGAAGATGCCTAGCAACAGAGAGAAATGTTTGAAGAGGGCCCAAGAGCTAGAACAACTATGGGGAGTGAATTAAAAGTCTGAATCCAATCTGATCTGTTAGCCAACTGACCAATGGCAACTTGGCTAGGCAACTTGGATCCAACTCGTTTCTGAAAATACGTGTACGGTCAACATCACAGCTAGGAGCAGGTTGGTGGTCTGTGTACTCCCTCCACTTGACACCTACTGGCCCGCAACTCATGTATGCCTACCCCCAAATTCTGCCAAAGGGTCATTGTTTTGTTAGCCAGCAGGCATGGAAAGCCTGAGAGAACACTGCATGAAAGATTCACCCCAAGGCACAGGGGTGGGAGGAGCCAGGTTTTCATCAGAGCAGAACAGAGTTGAGGAAGGTATTCAGGTGAATCTAGAGAACTCTACATTTCAAAAA
The DNA here is from genome assembly GCF_049852395.1 of Peromyscus maniculatus bairdii. Taxonomy (NCBI): domain Eukaryota; kingdom Metazoa; phylum Chordata; class Mammalia; order Rodentia; family Cricetidae; genus Peromyscus; species Peromyscus maniculatus. The sequence goes on along the minus strand of NC_134867.1, from coordinate 49,542,172 downwards.
CTGCATTACAGGTATTTGGTTTGTGGCTTGCTTGGCCTAAAAAGACTGGTATCATAATCTGTTGTGCTATGCACATCAATTAAAATTAATATTATAACATATAAATTATACATAAATATTATAAAATATTTAGCATCATATATTATTAGTAATAATAACATGATAATAAATACAAATATATTGTCATAATATAAAAGTAATATATATATAATTAACTCTTAGTATATATTTTGATAAATATAAAATGTATAATCAATCCATAGGATTAATTCCCATGAAATTTACTTTAAATAGTAAAAAGAGAAACCAAGCTACTTTGAGTTTCTTTTCTTTTCTTTTCTTTTTTTTGTTTTTGTTTTTTCAAGACAGGGTTTCTCTGTGTAGTTTTGGTGCCTGTCTTGGAACTTGCTCTTTAAACCAGGCTGGCCTCAAACTCACAGAGATCCACCTGGCTCTGCCTCCTGAGTGCTGGGATTAAAGAATGCGCCATGGCTGCCTGGGTACTTTGAGGTTTAAAGTCCATTTACATTCACACACATGACATTACTTAAATGTAGGAAACTTATCTGTGACCTTAGAAGTGGGGTCTGAGAAACTGAGTGTGTGAAAACCACAGCTGCATTACTCTTAGGTGAACAAGGTGGTTGATATGAGCCTGTGTAGCTGTTGGCTGGGAATTCTGGGATTCTGTCATCCTGACCCAATTCTGTCATGTTCCTTGCGGTGCTTTGTACCATTGGGTAGTGGCCATTTGCTCTGCTTTAATCATCAGTGGCTGGAATCTCCTGGTAAGGTACATGCTGGTGACATCCATTTATCTCGCTTCCTTTGCCATCTCCCTCCACCCTGCAGAAATTAGAGTGAGACCGGATGGGAAACACTGGCTCTTAATTCTCATTAATATAGAATGTTGAAAATGTCTTTGTTATTAATCCAGTTATCCAATAGGAGTGGGTTTTAGGAAACATCACTGAGAGGAGCACACTTGAATCTCAGATGGTGTAGTTGTTAAAAGGAGCCAGTAGGGAGGTAGATGACTTCATAGACTAGGCTTTAGAAGTCCAGCTTTGCCTCCTGTGGCTCAGGAATCACAGCCAGGGTGGGCATTTACAGGAGAATGGCTAGGTCAAATGATAGGTGTGTTTAAGTTTTCGAAGAAATTGCCAGACTATTTTCTAAAGTGGCTGTTCTGCGTTTTATCTGTCAACTTGAGAAGAGCTGATGTTGTAACAACCTGGCCCATGAATCCATCTACTTATATTTAGGTTATTTTCTCTCAGTAGTGTTCCATCGTTTTTATAATTTGTACACTTCAAAAATTTAAAATTCATTTCTATTTATGTGTCTGTGTATCTGTGAGTGCCTGGTTGTCTGCAGAGGCCAGAAGATACATCAGGTACCCTGGAACTGGAGTTACAAGTGGTTGTGAGCTGCCTGATAAGGATGCTCAGGTTTGAATCTTAGTCCTCTGCAACAGCAGCAACTGCTCTTAACTGTCTGAGCCATCTCTCCAGCCATCATCCCCCTTTAAATATTTTTAAAATTTTATTTGTAATCTGCGAATGTTTTAGATTATATCTAATTTACTTACATTTGTACGCTATTTATCTTGGTATTTTTAAAAGCTTGATTGTTCAGTGCCTACATTCAGACAAATAATGGAATATTTTGTGTTGAGCATGTACTCTGCAATATCATCAGACTCATTTTACATTTCAAGTAGTAATTCTGTCGATTCCATTAAAAACTGGGGGGACAGTTGATGAGCAAAGACAATTGTACTACTTCCTTTCGAGTTTGGGTTCTGTTTATTTACAGCTAGTTGGATTACACTGGGTAGAAGCTGGAATGGAAGGTTGAATGGACACAAGGATGGAGAATACAGATCCTGACTTCTTCATCCTAGGGATAAAAAGTTTAGTTTTATTTACTTTTAAGTATAATTTTAGCTGCAGATTTTTTTTGTCATACAGATCGTTAGGCAGGGGACATTCTCCTTTATTTCTAGTTTGTTCGAAGCTTTTAAAAATTAGATTCAGATGAACTTTAGCAACTGCTTTTTCTGTCTGATTGAGTTTCTGATCATCTGAATGATATGATCATGTGGGTTTTTTTTTTCTATTTTAAGTTTGCTACTCTGGTGAATTACACAAATTAGTTTTCAGAAGTTGAATAAGCCTTACATTCCCCATGTAAATCCCACTGGCTGTGATGTATCTGTCTTTGGAAAATATTGTTAAAATCCATTTTCTAAAATTTGTGTTTAAAAAATTTTGCACAGTGGCTCATGAGCAACACACAAACATGCGTGCACAGCTCGTGCACATACACATGCAAAAAAGAGAATAAGGAAGAGGAAAAGGAAAAGAGATGGAGGGAGGGAGAGGAAGGGAAGGAAAAGGAGGAGGAAAAGGAGTAGGAAGGAAGAGAGTAAGACGAGGTTAGACCCTGGCTCACAGTAAAGAAGAGCTGAAGTACACTTTGAAGATCAACTGTCAAATACTTTGATTCTTTTTTTTTTTTTTTTGGTTTTTCGAGACAGGGTTTCTCTGTGTAGCTTTGCGCCTTTCCTGGGACTCACTTGGTAGTCCAGGCTGGCCTCGAACTCACAGAGATCCACCTGGCTCTGCCTCCCGAGTGCTGGGATTAAAGGCGTGCGCCACCACCGCCCGGCATACTTTGATTCTTAAAACTCCCCTAGAACATTCTCATCGGGGGAAGCCTCTAAACAAAAACCAAAAGTGAAAAAGAAAAAGTGTAGCAGCCATGGGTATCATTTCAGTTTCCAGCTGTTCTCTTTGTCATATCATCTTGAACATAGTTCACCTTCCTGGAAAGTCATAGAATTTTCAAATACTTCATCAGATATTTGAAGATAATTATTTGCTTAATCCTTGGGCTCTCTACACAAGACATTTCTTTGCTGGCTCTGCCAGCCTCAAAGATAAAGTCTTCATTCTGGTGTCAGAGGCATCTATGTGTGTTTGTGTGTACATATGTATGTCTTTTCTCATTTGAAATATCTTGTTTTCTACTATCATTCTATACCAAACTTTACCCATGTTCCAAGCAAAGTTTATGATGGATTTAATCCATTTACTCTTTAATCATGTATAGATGGAGTATCTACAAGGTACAGTATATTCCTATACTGTAGGACCAAATATTCATTGAAAATCCTTGAGGAGCAAAACAAAATGTTTCCTTCATCTCCCTGAAGTCTTTATTACTTACTTAGGTTTTTAAAATTTATTTCCTGAATTCTGAAAGTATTTGTAATGTGTATTATATGCCAGTAAGAAACTGTGCACCATTAATTCAATTGGGTGACTGTGTTTTCTCAGTCTTGCTATGTTACTTGTATATTTCCATTGTGAGTGGAAGACAGTAAGTACAACCACTGTTGGGTTAACTAATTCAGATCTATTGAGTGAATATGAATATTTTTTTAAAGGCACTTGGTAATAACCACCATCTTCATGATTTTTTATATCTATTTCTGTAGTCCTAAGAATTGAGCCCTTTAAATGCTTGTAAATAAAGGACATTATTTTTTACTTTCTGGATGTAAAATTACCATGACAATTATGAACATTGTTGACAACATTAAAAAATATGTTCAAGGTAGGTGTGGTGACACATTTCTGCAGTACCTGGAAGGCCTAGTCATGAGGATCAGTAGAGACCAGCCTGGGTTACATAGTTAGATGTAGCATTAAAAAAATGAATGAATGGATGGATGAATGAATGAATGAATGAATATGATGTGTATTCAGAGATGCTGGGTGCAGCGAATAGAGAGGGTCTGGGGCAGTGATAATATGCCATCATTGGGTACCTCAATGATACTAAGCCGGCCAATAAAAAGTACTTACTCTTGAATTCACACCCACTATACACACTTTCCTTTTCAAATGCAGGTCACTTCATATCCTATTTACTGCCTTTGAATGTTAAGACACAATGGTTCTCTTTAGCCAGATGAATGGAACTCAGTGCTTCTGCATGGTTTTAAGATTTCTTTTCTGTGTAGTTCTAGTCAAACCTTCCTGGCTCCTCTCCTTCCCTAACCTTCCAAGGAGTAGATGGGCTAGTTTTATCCAGGTGGGCTGTATGACAGAATTCCTTATTACTTCTCATATACCACTCTTCCTAATCTTAACCCTCCAGGGAATATCATCTACCTTTTCCAGGACTATTTTCCTTCCAAGGAATAACCAGGCTCAATCCTGTCTAGCTCATGAGACCACCAGAACCAGGTACATTTTGTGAGCTATGGCCATAATCTTCTCAAAAGCCTTCCACCCCATGAATGGCCCCGACCCTCCTCTCAGACTCAGATCTCTTGGGCAGTGATTTCTCAACCTGAGCCACACATTAGAATCACTAGAGAGGTTTAAAAAAATACCAATACCTAGACTCATTATTCTCAGTCAGAAAAATGCATGGTGCAGAATAGGCTCTTAATGAGTATTTTTAAGCAATTACCTATTCAGTAGAAATGAGAATTGATTTTTTTTAAAAAAAAAGCAGTAATGGAATGCATCTTAAGAACATGTAGAATAGTTTTGATATGGACTCGTATTCTTTGTTCCCAATAGTACAGGCTATTAATGACAATCGGGCAACATTATTCTTGTTCAACTGAAAGTGATTGTTATGTGGAAAATTTTCCTAAACATAATATATATGCAGTGGTAACTTCAAAGATAGGAATCATTAGAATGTATATCTGAGAGGGCAAAGGTTGTCTTTGGTAGAAAATTAATGAATAAGACTTTTGGAAAGAAACATTAACTGATATATAAAACAACTTTTATGATCTTTAAAAGGTAATTCATTTTATGAAAGTAAAACTGGCTATGGAAATGTCCTAGTCAGTAAGGCCTTTGACAGGAAGTCATGAAGACCTGGGTTTGGATACCAGAAGTCACGTAAGATGAGTATAGTGTCATGCACCTGCAAGAGGAGAGATGGCAGGAACCCTGGGGCTTCCTGGCCACCAAGTTTATCCAAATCAATGAGTTCTAGGTTCAATGAGAAATGTCATCTGAAAACTATTGAGAGTGGTCGTGAAAGACACTCAGCATTGAAGTGTGTCATGCACATGTGATCACGCGTACATGATCGCATACACCCCCCCACAAAAGATACAGCTAAGGTATTTTGGATCTTTCTAGTTCTCTTTTTAAAAGATGTTTAAATTCTTTGAGACTCTCATCCAATAATTTGGTCATATTCACCCCCTCTCCCCTAGCCAGATATACTCTCTGACCCTTTCTCCACCAATGTCCTCTTATTATTAAAACCCTATCGAGTCCAGTTTGGCTAACCACATACTTTCAGATGTGAGACCATCCACTGGAATGTGGTTGACCTACCAAGGGTTTTGCCCTTAAAGAAAATTGATCCTTTCTGTCTCAACAGCTATCAACTGTCAACAGCCCTTCAGCTAGTTGCAACACTTCCTACTGGGTCTTTGTCTGGCTTGAGGTTGCCCAGGTCTTGTGCAGGATGTCACAACTGCTGTGAGTTCACACATTTATCTGCCCTGTTGTGTCTGGAAAACACCTTCTTTGTAGTTGTCCACCACCTCTAGCTTGTACGCTCTTCAGCCTTCTCCTCTAAAACGATCCTCAAGCCCTGGGAGGAGGGGTTATAGGATAGACATCCCATTTATGGAAGAGCATTCCACAGTCTCTCTTTCTCTGTCCCTTGTCCGGGTATGAATCTCTATGTCAGTCACCATCTACTGCAAATATATATTTTTCTGATTGGTGTTGGGATATGTACTAGCCTATGAGTGCACAGGTAAGTCATTGGGAGTCAGTTTAATACTGTGTCCACTTAGCACTGAATTCTCACCGAGGGTCTATCCTCTTTCTGGCTGTAGATTCTTGGCCCCTACAGTGGTATCAAGTAAAAAATTTTCTACTTCTCTTAATTTAATCTTTTGTATATCTGACAAGAGCAAATATGTATACATAAAGATATTACAGTGTACACCATTAATATGTCCAATGACTACACGCTAATAAAAAAAGGAAATGCAAAGTAGTGGATGTAGCTCAATGATAGGGTGCTTGGTCTGGCATGTATGAGGCCCTGGGTTTGAACTGCATAGATTGGGTGTGGTGGTATGTGCCTGTAATTCCAGCACTGAGACTAATTGAAGCAGGAGGATCAGAAGTTCAAAGTCATCCTAGGTACATAGCAAATTTGAGGTTACCTTGGGGTACATAAGACTCTGTTTAAAAAAATTAATTTAATTTAAATTCAGAGATACATGGTAAGGTAGACAAATTCTTTTTTGAAATTCTATCATTAGCTGCCTTTTGACTGATCAGGGAATAATTTAACAAGCTTTCTCAGTTGGTATGGATGAAATTATACCTAGGTGCTCCATGCTTGGTATTTATGTCACGTTGTGCTGTGGTCCATAGGCTCACATTCCTGGGTTTCACTTCCCAAGGAGTCTCCTAAGTGTATCTGGTAAAGAGGGTGTTACACCCAGAATTCTTCACAGGGCTTCCTCTTTTCTTTGAAAAGCAGCTGCTTCCACGTCGGGGACAGGGGATGTTCTAGGGCAGAGAATGGGGGCAAAGAGGCCATGAGAGACATTTGCTGCACAAGGCATTGATTTAGCCCACTGACTTGAACAGCTGTGAGCTGTCAGAGAGCATCGTTTCAAATCTGTCCCTGCTTTCGAAGGCAGCCAAAAGAGACATCAGGATCGGTGCACGCTCACAAACTTTGAATTAAACTTTAGGATGTGTATTCTTTGCGTTACAGACTCTTGACTGGTGAACTGAAAGTGAGTCACCTTTTTCAATGAAGAAGAAACAAGGAACATGAAGAGATATTTTTAGGGGCCCACGAGAAACGTAGATGTTGGGCTGGCAACAGGTAAAGCGCTTGCTGCCCAAATATGAGGATCAGAGTTCAGATCCCTGGCACTCATGGAAAAGCTGAACAAGATAGCATGTGTCTGTAACTCACTCCAGCACCAAGTGGGTGGTGGGTAGGGAGACAGGTGGATCTGGCTAGCCACCAGAGTGGACGTCAGGCTCAATGAGAGACCCTTTCTTGTAACATAAGGTAGAAAGCAACAAAGGTCGTGGCTTCCAGGGACACAGGCACTAGTGTGTGCACCCACACACGTGCCGGCACACACAAGAAGAGTAGATGCTGTACATGACTCATGCTTTAAACTATTCTATAAAATTATTGACATTAGCTATACCGGGACACAGATGACTAGGAGTGTGGGGGTGGGTCTACATCCACAGAATCAGCAATGTGTTGATTCAGGACTAGAGTTAGGTTTTTTTTTTTTGTTGTTGTTGTTGTTGTTGTTGTTTTGCCTATCACCTCATCAGCATTTTTAATGCAAGAGGTTGGTTGTCTTCCATGCTCACTGTGAGTGCTGCTCTTCTGTTGTGTGCCATAGTGATAAAATAACCAGGAAAATGGATAGAGTGTGAAGCTAGTCTGCGGGTAGTTTTCAATTAAAACGTGCTTCTCATCTTACTGTGAAGTACTGTTACTTGCAGCTTTGGTCGATTTACATATTTCAATTTACATATATCACTTCAGTCTTAAAGGTACAGCTTCCAGATGTCTGGTTCCTTTTTAGGTGGGATTTTATGGTTTTGGAAATGGGATACCAAGAATTTCATTGAAAGAACTAGGAATGTGTCCATAATATAATATGCAATGTGCATTCAAAAAAATGCCACATAATCATTCTCGGGTTTTCAAGTGTTTCTCACACTATATATAAATAGAAAGAGACTGATGCTCTTAATTAGTCACATTTTAAAGATTTCCTGGTATTATTATTTATAGTGCTGACTTACAGGCTCCACAGACACCATACGTTACCTCAAATTGTAATGTACAGTGTATACAAATACAGTAAATCTGTAGCATGTAAAAGCAGATACAAAGGTACGCTGTATCTCTGTGTGCCAGATAAACAAATATTGCACATCATGAACACTGACAATATTTATGAGCTGTAAAAATGAGTATGATATTTCTCTATAAATTTCAGGCCTTTCTAAGGGAAATGCTGTTAGATATGAAAGTATGGTACTTGAATAACCACGTTAGGAGTTTTATAATGTTAGACAAATGTCATTTGACTAGAGATTGTATTTTGGATTATAAGCAGCTATTGGTTTAATCCAGAAGAATAAATGCATACACATGAAACTCACCATGATTTGGAAAAACACTTACACGTTGACCATTTTTTTTCTTTCCTGACACAACTTCAGTGAATCTTTCATAATACAAAAATCTGGGGTTTCTTTTCCATATATGCTGTATTGAGATAGTTAGACTCACATGGTCTGTTTGAGTGGGGAAGGTTAGGTAGGTAGAGCTGATGCTATTTAATTCTTAGGAGTTTCAGAATAGTGACTATCCTCCCCTTAACCCCTAAAAAGCAGGGCCAAACAGATGGCTCAGTGGTCTAAAATTGCTTTTCATGCAAGCCTGGCAACTCACGTTTGAGATTTAGATCCCAAAGGTAGGAAAAGACCAACTTCCAAAGGTTGTTCTTTGGCCTTCGCAGGTACTTATGGTCACACATACACAGAGAAAAATAATTAATAAATAAATAGTAAAAAAGTAAAAATAATGTAAGACTTGTTGTGGAATAATCTTTTTTTGTACACTGTGAAGACTTGTCACTTGGATTGGTTTAATAAAAAGCTGAACGGGCCATAGCTAGATGGGATTTTGGGGGCAGAGAGGACACTGGGAAGAAGAAGGGCAGAGATGCAAGAGCCACCAGCCAGATGCAGAACAAGCAGCATGGACAACACATATATGAGGTAAATGAGCTTCAGGGCAGCACATAGATGAATAGAAATGGGTTGATTTCAGTTATAGAGCTAGTTAGAAACAAGCCTAAGCTATCAACCGAGCTTCCATAATTAATAAGAAGTCTCCATGTGGTTATTTAGGAGCTGGCAGGCAGGACAGAAAAATCTGTCAATAAAGACTAAACCATTCTTTGATTGTTTGCCATTTTTTTTCTAATGTGCAGACTAGGTGGGTCCATACCTTGAAGCTCTGCTTTCCAGATAATAATTGTCCATAGTTAAAAGTTTTCTCCAGGTCCCACCAAGCCCTGAAATCCTGTGGCCCACTTACAAAATAATCACACAGAGGTTTAATATTAATTATAACTGCTTGACCATTAGCTCAGGCTTATTACTGACTAGCTCTTAAACTTAAATCAACTCATAATTCTTATCTATGTTTAGCCAAATGGCTTGGTACCTTTTTTCAGTTCTGCCTTGGCATCTTGCTTCCTCTGTGACTTGCTGGTGACTCCTGATTCAGCCTTCCTCTTCCCAGAATTCTCCTTGTCTGCTTATCCCGCCTATACTTCCTGCCTTGCTACTGGCCAATCTGCATTTTATTTATCAACCAATCAGAGCAACACACATTTGCAGCCTACAGAATGACATCACCATCAACTGTCACTCATGATGATTCAGTGGAATGTTCCGAAATTCAGAGTACAGCACAACCTTATAAAACATTAAAACAAGTGCAAACTGAATTTAGGATTAAATCATGAACACACTATTTTTCTTTTCTTCCTTTTCGCAAAGTACCTACTTGCTAACAATGTATGGCTGCAGTATTTCTGATGTTATTATTGAAATATTAACTTTCTATAACTAAAAGTTCCTTTTAAGGGACTGGAGAGATGGTTCAGCAGTTAAAAGTACTGGCTGCTCTTCTAGAGCGCTGGAGTTCAGTTCCCAGCACCCACATGGTGGCTCACAACCACCTGGACCTCCAGTTCCAGAGGATCTGATGTCCTCTGCTAACCTTCTCAAATACTGCACTCATATGTACATACAACATACACATGAATAAAATAAATATTTTTTAATTAATTTTTTAAATTTATTTTACACACCAATCACAGTTTCCCCTCCCTCCTCTCCTTTCATTCCCTCCTCCCATCTCCCATTTACCCTCCTACCATCCACTCCTCCTTTGTTCTGAAAGGAGCAAGCCTCACATGGGAATCAACAAATTTGAGGCAGGACCAAGCTCTTCTTCCTGCATCAAGACTGGGTGAGGCATCCCAGCATGGGGAATAGGTTCCCAAATGCCAGCTCAAGCGCCAGGGACAGGTCCTGATCCCATTGCTAGGGGCACTACAAACAGAGCGGGCTATACAACTGTCACCCACTTATAAAGAGTTTGTTTTCTTTTAAATTCCATTTAAAACAGGACTCATATGTGATTTTATTTTCCATAGTAAAAACAAGTTTAATTTTAAATATAGGCATTGACTGCCTAATTGGCCAAAACAAAACAAAACAAAATAGTTTTCATCTCTAGCAAGTCATAGGTTTTATACATTTGTCACAGTATATGTGTGTATGTGTGTAATATATGTATATTGGGGCTTATATATTAATACATATGTGTATATGCATATATATATTCATGTATATGTATGTGTAGATGTGTGTGTGTGTGTGTGTGTGTGTGTGTGTGTGTGTTAATCTGGGCTGTATTTGTAATAAACTGCCTCAGTATGGTATCATTTCATTAACTTGTATTATGTATGTCACATTGTCCATTCAAAGCCAGAAAACATAAAGCTTGCTGGGTTGGCCCATGTGTTTTCCCAAGATTCCAGATTCCTCCAATGGCACTCTTGACACTCTTGACACTCTGTGTCACTCTGAGATTTGGCATAAAGCCAAGTCACATTTAAACAAACACACTAACACCATCACACAAAAGACACCAAGCATATTCGACTGTCTCCTGCCACATTCCTTTCTTCCCCTCACTTTCCTCACAACACATCTTGTTACTGAAAACATATCACTTTTATTTTTCAATAATGCCTTTGCCACTGTGTGCCAGAACCTCACTAAAATTTGATAGCTGCAATGTAGATATTGTCTTGACATGTCATGCAGCATATCAAATATTGACCCTTGCCTCCAGCCTGGGTCTAGCCCTTGCCTGGACAAAGGACTCCAGTGATGGGCTGTGTTTCATTCCAGAGACCGTGGCTGGGAACACACTTTTGGCACCAAGTTAGCGAATAGTGTCATCCTTTCTCACACACTTAGGCTTGCCTTGAACTAATTTGCACAATTAATCCTAAAGTTGCAGAGATCAGCAATAATCCACCATAAGTGCTAAATCAGGATACAAAAAAATAAATAAATAAAACTCAACATCCATTAAGCACTTTAGTGGCTACATAATACAATACTAATAGTATTAAAATGTGACCTTGAATGTTACTTCTGAATAAATCAAAACCCATGTACAAAAGCCATCTGGTGGAAGAATATATATATATATAATCCTACAGCAAACAATGAGCAAAACTGTCCTCTCTGATATTTACTAATAAAATATAACATCCAGAGGTAATAAAAGAAAAAATTTGACACAATATCTTCTATATTCAACAACATTTTATTTACTTCTATTAACCATATCTAACACGTAAATTTCTCCTTGGACATTTTTTTTTCAAGATTTCAAAAATTACTTTTTCAACATGAAGTTGTTTTTTTTTTAAAGATATTTTAAGGAAGGATTTGCTTTTAGTTGATCACTGATATGCAGCACATTAAAATGTATCAAGCTGAACACATCTCTGACTTATCAAAATAAACTACCATAGAGATTTCTAAATTATGCAAAAGATGAGGATTTTTTTTTAAACTGTACAAGCAATAGTAATGGACTTTTTGGCTAGCAAAGTCTAAAATAGTTATTATCTGGTCCTTTAGAGATAATTTGCCAAACCTTGATCTTAAAGAATTCAGAAATAGGCAACACTTCTGATTCTCTCTTCCATATATATGTATATACATATAATAACATACATATATAAAAATTCAGGGTCTAGAGAGATGGCTCAGTGGTTAAGAGCAACTCTTTCTCTTACAGAGGACCCAGGTTCGATTCCCTGCACCATCTATAACTCCAGTTCCAGGGTATCTGACATGTCTCTACTTTAGCAGGACACCAAGTATGCATGTGGTGTGCATACCTACATGCAGGCCAAACACTTATAAACATAAACATAAAATAAATAAATCTAAAAAAAATCCATTTAAAGCTAAATATTTAGAGAGATTGAGTCATGCTACATAGAAATGGAATATCCCCAAACAGAGGAAATATGGATGAGCCCCATTAACATGCTGGTGTGAGTTGTTGACCAAGTTGTATGGTCAAGAGCTGCTTGGTTTTCCCACAATGTGTGGCGATTTATGTCTGAAACACTTTCCTACAGCTCATGGCCAATGGGAGCTGATAGATCACAGCCCTTGGGAGCAACCTCTGCAATGTGACAGGCCAGTGGCATTCAGTGGCTAAGGGCTTGAGAGCTGAATGCTTCAAGTCCTGTCTCTCCCATTTATTAGCTGAATACAAGACGTGAGTTTGTTGACCTTTGAGCCTCAGGTTCTCCATGGATTTAAAGTGAGGATATTGTAAAGAACAGCTCCTTCCTCAACGAGTTGCTTCAAGGATTAAGTGAGCTCAGATGTGTGAAGCAACATCATGCTGCAATGTCACAAGGGGCTGGACGCACCTGGTTGGGCACACAACTGTGTGTGGAAACATGATATTTGACAGCAATTCAGAACACCCACAAATGGTTTATATATTTATGCACTATACTTTTTATTGTGACTGTACACACACGGGAGAAAACTAGGAAAGCCTAAAAGAGGCAGCCCCGTCAGGATTCCAGCGAAGGCATGTGATCACAAGAGGTCACTGCTCCAGGGGACAAGGTGTGGAAACAGAAAGATAGTTGACAGTAACAAGCCTAACCTTATGCAGGCCTAAGCTAATGTGGGTGTTTGTGTCTAAATTTTCAACAACAGAAAAGCTTATGGTGCTAAATCTGTTTCAATAGAAAAAAAAAAAACTTATTGTTGTGGTTTGGATAGGGAATGTCTGTTAAAGACTCATGCGATGATGAAGGTTGGATCCTCAGACGGTGGAACTATTGAGCAGTAACTGAACCAGGAGAGCATTAACCTCATTTGTGGAAATCCACTGAGCAGTTCATAACTGAATGGGCTAATAAGGAATGGGCCCATCTGGAGGGAATGGGTCACTGGAGGCTTGGCTTTGAAGAACTCCTGTCATGCTCAGCAAGAAGTCAGCAGTACCCTCTGACATACAGCCCTACCGCCATGAGGTCTGCCTTGGTCAAGACCAGAGTAACGGAGTGGCTGACCCTGGGCTGAAACCTCTGAATCCATGAGCCAACACAATCCTCCACTCCTGTGCACTGATTTCTTTTAGACAGTCTGTCCCAGTGACAAAAGCTGATTAACATACTCACATAATGAGAGAAAGAAAAAAAAATGACCTAGCCTTGTAGCTACATTGTAGAGCACTAATTACTCTGCTGTATTTTTACTGCACATTTTTCTGTGCAGGTAAACAAGCAGCATTCTTTTACAACAGCCTACAGTGTTCAGTTTATGACATGCTGTACATATTTGGGGAATATTTACTCTACATGCAGAGAGGATGGACACATTGGTTTTAAGTATCTAACACAGAACTTAGATCCTTGTCTATGCTTGGCAAGTACTCTACCACTAAGCTAATATCCTTAATACTTCAATGAATTTTGAGATAAGGTCTTGATAAGTTACCCAAGATGGCCTAGAATTTGTAATCCTCCTGCCTTAGCCTCCTGAGTTTCTGGGATCACAGGTATGCATACCTACCTCTGGGCAGTTTTAAATACAGTCAGGCATGACTTAATGGTGTGAATATTTTCTGAGGAATGCACTATAAGGCAATTTCATTTTCATGTGAATGTTGGAAACTTGTACTTAAGGAAGCCTAGACAGTACAGAGCCTTACACATTTGGATGTGAATGTGTGTGTGTATTTGTGTGTGGTGTGCACATGTCAGTGTGTATGTGTATTTGTATGCATGGATTTCAAACAGAACTAATTTCTACTTAGATCTTACTGCTTCTTTCAACATGAGATTCAAGAAGCAGACCTTTCTGAAGCTGCTCTTACAGAAGCCACACACACAAGCCTGTCTAATAGACAGGACAATTTTCCTCTAATGAAATGAAAGGGGGTTTAAAGGAAGGAAGAAAGGGAGGGAGGAGGCAGGCTAGCTTTGGCTGCCCTGGCTCAAGCCCCAGTGGAAGTGTCAATACCAAATAAATGAGCTTGCTTTTCCTTGTTCCTGTGTGTCTTGCAGCAACATGGGTTTGCATTAAGCAGAGGAGCTCAGTTTTAACTCTTTGGTGCCCACTGACCAGGTGATGCTTGATCTGCATCTGGAGTTTATTTATAATGGGAGCTTCAAGCAAGTGTTCCTAAACTTTTACCTCACTTAATGTCAGGGGCCATTTGGTAGTCTGGCAGTAGCCATCCTGAAACTTACATTGTTTGGGTTGTTGTTGTTGTTGTTTTTTAATCATCTTCCCCTTCCAATAGTGTGTGTGTGTGTGTGTGTGTGTGTGTGTCTGTGTCTGTGTCTGTGTCTATATGTGGTGTATATATCTCTCTATTCATGTGGGTATGTATGTGTATGTTTGAATATGTGTAATGTTGCATGTAGAGGCTGGAGATGGATATTCACTGTCTTTCTTGATCTTTTTCCATGTTATTATTTTGAGGCAAGTCACTAGACTTAGAACTCATCAATTCAGCTAGGCTGTCCCGCCAACGAGCTTCAGGGATCCTCCTGTCTCAGGCTCCCCAGTGCTGAGAGTGCAGATGTATGCTGCCATACTTGCTTTGGTTGAAATGTGGAAGCTAGAGATTGATTTTAGGTTCTCATGCTTTGTGAGGTCAGCACTTCATTGGCTAATTTATCTCCTCAGCTCTGTTACTTTTTGCCATTTAAAAAGTATTCTACTTTGCAATAGTGCTAGGTTCACAAGAAGTTGCCAGTCCATGTATCCACCCACCCACCCATCCATCTATCCACCCATCCATAGAGATGAAAGTTTCTACACCATTTCCCAGGCTTTCCCAGTGTTGGCTTCTACAATATGAAAACCAGGGGATTGACTAAAAAGCACCGTTAGTGAGTAGAATTAAATAGTGCATGTTCAGTTATGTAAGAAACTGCTGAATTACTTGGCAGAGCGGTTGACATTGGCCCGTCCCAATAGCCCTGTAGGAGTTAGTGCTCTATCCCAGGCCCCAGCCCCACATCTCCACCAGCACTCACTGCCATGCTTTCAGCCATTTTGATCAGTGTGCAGTAGCTCACACTTTGGTTTTAATTTACAATTCCCTCATGAATGGTGACATTGAACATTTAAAGTGATTATCTGCCATCTATATCTATTTTTGGTGAAATTGATTGTGAATTTTTGTTGTTTCTTTCCATTATTAAAATTTTAGAGTTCCTTATATAGTCTAGAAACAAGCGTTTTTTTTTCAGATATTAAATTAACGAGTGATTTTTCTATTTTATGGTTGTCTTTTTTATCCTCCTACCAAGTGTTACACAGAGAAAGATTTTTAATTTTAATGCAGTATAACTTAATCATTCCCTTTATAGATTACTTTAGTGTCATTTTTAATAACTTTGCCCAAACCCTAGATACTGAATATCTTTTTTCTAAATATTTTATAATTTCAAGTTTTACATTTAGGTCTTTGAATTAATTTTGTACCAAGTTATTAAAATTCTTTTGAAGCATGAAATAAGATTAGAAACAAAACCAAGTTTATTGAAATTGTTATCATTCTTCTTTTTTTTTTTAAAGAAAACCTTTGCCAGCTGGAGAGAAGGCTCAGTTGATAATTGCCTGATGTGCAAGCATGAGGTCATGAGTTCCGAACCCCAAAAGGTCTGTGAAAGCTGTGTGTGGCAGAATCTGCCTGTACCCCAGTGCTAGGAGAAAAGTGGACATGTAGTGCTCATTGGCCAGTCACTGTAGCTGAATCACTGAGCTTCATGGTCAGTGAGAGACTCCATCTTAAAAAAAAATGAGATGGAAAATAATTGAGGAACATACCTGACATCAATCTCTGGTCTCCACATACACATGCATACACACCTTTACATGCCTCCACACACTCAAAGGAACATGGATATAGACTACGCAAATACTTTCATACTTACGAAATAACACATTATGACATTTTGACACATTAAATGGTACATGACAGTATAGCAAGAACTATGATCAAATCACAAAGTGATGGGTATGAAAACCTCTTCCAAGGTATGCAAAACACTAAAAAAAAAATTCCATTGAAAAATGTGTGGTTTCTATTGCTCTCAGTGCCACAGGCACTGTGGGCCCCGCTATCCTTTCCAGCTCCATTTATAATCAAAGCACATTCTAATGCTTTGAAAAATGTTACAGTGAATAAAGAAACATCTTCCCCATGCCATCCAGCTTCAAGATCCCATGTTAAGACTCCCTAATTTAGAAGTAGGAGTGGGCTTGTTCCATATGGTTCCAGAGATAAGAAACCCATGATCAGCTGCCAGATACCACATAGCATATCCCTAACACATGCTTTCTACCTCCACATAAATCATAAACGCGCATTAAATATTAGCTATTTATAAATGCCCCACTGCTGCCTACTAAGTAAATACTTTTCCTTATCTAGAAAATTCTGCAAGTGTGTGAAAGCCTTTCCCAGGAGCAATGGGAAAGGTTGTGGAAGACAACGGCTAAGACTCCCGTCCTTGAGCCACGGGGCTCTGTGTTGGGGAGAAAGGATGCCACTTACAGACCTTGTTCAGAGACCTATCACCTTAACCAGAACCAATCAGAAAACGATTCCCTATGCTGTCTACTGCTGAGCTCCGTAGTGAAAGGTGTTTCCAAGTGGTTGTTCATTTCCCCCCTCCCCCTCCCCCTGCTCTCCACCTCCCCACCCCCACCCATTCTCCAAAGCATGCCATAGAATGCTGACTGGTCAGTATCAGGGCACTGTGCTGTTTTCCTTATTACATGTAAATTAATCTACTGAAAGGAGAAAACGCAAGTGTTTAGCAGCACAAGGTTGTCCTGTTTTGACAGCATTTTAGTTATAGGTTCAAGAGTAATTACTGAAATAAATCATCAATAGGTGGTGGTGGCATTGATTTTATGTCAGCGCCCGAGTAAACTATAACCCAGCCTCGGTGTGGAGCCCTGTTCATTGTCTTTTCTGCTTTATTTTTGAATTGCTGTCAAAAAAAAAACCTTTTTAGCTTCCACATGAAATTGCCCACTGAGGTGCTTTTCCCAGGAACCTTCCTACCTGCATCACCTCTTGCTCCTTGGCTCCCGGTGCTCACCCTGCACAGTCTCCCTGGACTGCTTTACCTGTTCTCCTAACTAGTGTGAAATGCTAATGCGGATCTCTGTGATTTTCCAACAAAGCGAAAGGAAAATGTGATTACTGGTCAAAGGGTTTCATATTAACACTTGCTTCTGCTAATTTAAAAACAGGTTGGACTGCCGTGCAGGAAAACCAATTTCCTCCCTTAGCATTAGTTTCTTCTGCTACACTGTGCTTAATAAATATCCTCTGGGTCTAAACTAATGTGAATAGGGAGAAGGGAGCTGAGCTCTCATTCTATTAAATGCAAAGCTTGACATCGAGCTTGGATTTAATATTCCTCAGGACCGCTTTAAACTTGATCTTTAGAAACCAAAATAAACCACCTTCCATGGCTTTATGTATTTATTTATTTAGTTGTTTTCTTCTTCTTTTTTTTTTTTTTCTGGCTGGCTAAGGTGGAAAAATGGTCTTTGATGCTCTGAGTTTATTAAAAGTGAGTTAGGGAACTTTGAATGGTGGGCACTGAATCAGGATAATCAAACCTTAAATCAGGTCAGATGTAATGGTTCTTCATACCAAGAAAATGGTCATCCGGCTGTTAACACAGGCAGATAGTGAGGCAGAAATAAAGACAAAACAAAAACACAGAGCTTCTACACATCTGTCCTGTTTCATCGGAACTTAAGAGACGTGCCCCCCCCCCCACTTCTCTTTAAATGTGCTGAGTGTCATGCAAACATTCTTTACTTTTCTAGTTCAAAACCAGACTCCCTTTCCACCTTCCAGACATTACTCCACTTCAGTCGATGGTGATGGTGACATCTCAACCAACCTCTCCTACCTCCCAGCTCTACCGTATATTCCAGACTAGCATCTGCCAGGCACTCAGTCCATTTCACTGTGCATTTCCTTCTGTTTATTTCCAAGGTTGTTAGAACATCGAAAAAAGTTTATACGAAATACCAGTAACTGTATCATTATAGCATTCATAAATTATATATATATATATATATATATATATATATATATATATATATTAAAATCAGATTCTTAGTATCACATTTGAAAGAAGTATCAACCTCTGTATTTTATGAGTAAGGAAACTGAGTTTTAAAGAAGTATGGTATGTCTGAAGCAAGGGGCACAGGCCTGCAGCTTGAGCTACTCAGGAGGCTGAGGCAGGAGCTTTTGAAATTCAAGGCCAGTCTGGGCTACAGAGTGTGTTCAATGCCAGCATGAGCAATTCAGCAAAAGCCAGTCTCAAAATCAAAAAGAAAAATGAAAGTTAGCAACATAGGTCAGTGACAGAGTCCATATCTAGTATGGGCAAACTCCTAGGTTTGGGTTTAGGATTAAACATTTCCAAAACAGCAGGCATAGGTCTTGAATTCTATTCCATACCCCCTACTATTTCATCACATGGGCAAAGGACTAAAGATGGTCCTGCTGTTTTCCCAGTTTCTTTAATTCCATTTTTATTATTCCTTTGAATTTTCCTCTTTCCCGTGTCCTAGCTGTCTGTGTTTGGGTCGCTAGCGGTATACCTGGTACTCACAGGTCAACCGCACCATGTAGCTACACTGCTAGAACAGTCTCTTAAGAATGGTTGGTCACCCTGTAGTGGGTGGTCTCTGGAGCTGCACCAGCAAGATCCTCTATGTTTCACCCCAGCACCGTGCCTTGAAGAGAGTATACATTCAAAAGATGTTTGTGGAATGAACCAGTGAATATACATTTAGAAATTTCTGACATGCCATCAAAACATTTCCAAGCCTTCTCTTGGGGATGTCAGGCTAATGTAAATGTGAACGGGAAACTCAGCAAATGTCAACAGGCTATAGATAATCACTCTGTCTATCAGTGCAGGGAATTTACATAAACAGACATTTCCTTTGATGAGTGTTAAAGCTCATAACGAAAGGGAACACGTATTTTGAAAAATTAAACATCAGAATTCATACAGTGAAAATGTGTGGGCTTCCCATCAAAGACCTGGCTCCCCCTTTAATCCTCTGTCACCTTTCTTAGGTTAGTGAACACATCTGAGTCTGGTTTCTTTTCTTTTCTTTTCTTTTCTTTTCTTTTCTTTTCTTTTTTCTTTTCTTTTCTTTTCCTTTTCTTTTCTTTTCTTTTCTTTTTTCTTTTCTCTCTCTCTCTCTCTCTCTCTCTGTCTCTCTCTCCCCCCTCCCCCTCCCTCCCTCCCTCTCTCCCTCCCTCCCTCTCTCTTTCTCTCCATTCTTTCTCCTCTTTTTAAACAGCAAGCACAATGACACCTCCCTCATTTGACATTTGTGAGGGTCAACTGAGATCACATCATCCAAGTGCCTGTGGGCACACAGTAGGTACTTCATACAGTTTATTTCTGTCCCTTTCTTTCCCTACTAAAACATGAGGGCAGAGGTTATACATCCTGAGAACCACAAGATGAAATGTATCACTTCAGTATCACCCCTGGAATATTATGCTGGTCTTTACCCTCCAGGAAATTATAATCTGTTGAAGGAGATGATTTTAAAAAATAGGAGGAAAACATCTGAGTTTTCCTTGTTGAGAATTGACAAGACACTGAATTGATCTAGATGTGAGAGTTTTTTATGAGCAGATTATAAATTTGAAAACTACAAACATGGTTTTCTTTTTATTGTTGTTTGGGTGCCAGGGACTGAGTCCACAATGCCACACACACAAGACAACTGTGTATCAAGCTACTCTTGTTATCTACCATGTTTTAGGCAACATTTTGTAAAATTGTACATGTACAGTCTCAACAAATTCCTACAATGGCACAGGAAGTGCCACTGTGCCTAGCTATTCATTCCTGTGATGAACACCCGACAGGAATGATTTAGAGGGGAGAAGGTGTATTTTGGCTCATGGTGTAGAGGCCTCTGTCTGTGGTCTGCTGGTACTTTGCTTTTTGGACAATGATAAAATGGAAACAAAAGCTTGACAACGTTGGAATGCATTATAACGCTGGTGTTGGGCAGACGAAAACTGGCAGATACCTTACAATGTTGGAATGCATTATAACACCGGTGTTGAGCAGACGGAAACAGGCAGATATCTTGACAGTGTTGGAATGCATTATAACGCTGGTGTTGGGCAGACAGACGAAAACAGGCAGATACCTTGGAGCTTTCTGACAAGCCTGCCTACCCTGGTTGCTGAATCTCAGGCCAGCGGAGGACCCTGTTTCAGAAACCAGGTGGACAGCACCTGAGGAAGGACACCTGAGGTTGACTTCTGACCTCCATATGTATGTCTACATGTGTACACCCACCTGCACACACATATGCAACCACAGGAACTCCTCCACAAATATGCAAAAAGGACCACTGAAGTAATTAATACTTTTAGTAGCTGAAATATGAGTTTATCTCTAGGATGTACATTCAACAAACTATTAACATGAATGAATATTTTTGGTATTTGCCTGTTTATAAACAGTCAAATTCTCTCAAGGTTCTAAAAAATTTCTTGTGCATTCTCCTCCTTTCCTGTCCCCTGCTCTCCCCTCCCTTCCCCTCTCCTCCCTTCCTCTCCTCTCTTCTCTCCTCCCCTGCCCTCTCTTCTCCTCCCTTCCCCTCTTTTCTCCTTTCCTCCCCTCTCCTCCCCTCCCCTCTTTTCTCCTCTCCTCCCCTCCCCTCTCCTCTCCTCCCCTCTCCTCCCCTCCCCTCTCTTCTCCTCTCTTCCCTTCCCCTCTCCTCCCTTCCCCCTTCTTCTTCCTCCTCTTTGTTTCTTTCTTTGATTCTCCACAATCATAGCAATATCATTAAGAGAGGAGCATTGGTAATAGTTCTGCATTTATTTACTTAACACATGTACCTGTGTGTTTGTGTATGTCCCTCTGTGTATCTTACACACACTTGCATGAAATGGCTCACATGTGGAGGTCACAAAAGGACTTTCAGAGGTTGGTTCTCTATTTTCAGCATGTCGGTCTTGGTACTGGACCCAGGAGATCAGGCTTGGTGGCAAGTGCCTTTTCACTGGGTCATCTCACCAAGTCCAGAGGTGTTTTTATACAAACTATATTTTGGGTTTGAGAGTCTATCCAGAGGGAACTGGAGTCAAAGAGGACCAGAAGCAACTTCTGAAGATGGTGCCTGAGGCAAGGCAAGGGAAACAAATACACATATATATTCATGTGTATATATATGCATATGTATAGGATTTTTGCTAAGTTTAAGGAAAAAGAGAGAATAGATAGAGTGATTGAGCTTAAGGAGTTTATTGTTTAGTAATCTGGGAGATTGTGTTTCCAAATATTAGATTTAAATTGCCACACATCTTATTTTAAGAACAAAGAATTATAGAAGTATGCAAGTAGATAAATAATTTCTGGACTGTTCACTAGACAGGAAAAAATTGAGATAGTAATTTCTGTGCATCTTCAAACTAACCAATTAAAAACTGAGCATATTATATTCCCTGGGAAATGAGATAGTTGGCTCTGGCTTGATGAGAAATTGTAGCATTATCTTGCTCTGAGAACAGGATGGAGGGAGCGTTTGTGACGCAGTCATGTACACAAGCTTCCAGTAGGGAAACAAAAATCACTCCTTGCATTGAACATGAGTGAATCCAAAGCAAGGACTTCTTTACACAGGTAACAGAAGAACTCAGAAGTCAAATACAGGGCAGCGATGCTAACTATAGGGAGCAGAGCAGGCCACTGTGACCTTTCAGAAAGAGAGAAAGGGCGGATGTGGGTGTGCTAATCGGTGTGCTCTTTTGGTCACTATCATGAAATATCCACACTCTGTAGGCAATCAATTTATAAAGAAGAAAAGGCTGCTTGGGCTCATAATTCTAGAGATTTCGAGTTTAGGTGGTCTCACTGCTTTGGGTCTCTGAGGAGGGAAACACAGGCTGGTGGGAGCCCACAGAAGGGTAAACTGCTGTATGACAAGCGAAGAAACGCAAAGACAGGGAGAGAAAGAGACCAAGGTCCCATAATCTCCATTGAGGGTATTCCCTGAATGGCCTAAGGACCCTACCAAGTCTCATTTCCCAAACGTTCTGCCATGTCCCAAAAAGGTGGGCTAGGTCTTCCACACAAGGATAGACATTTGGGGGGCATTTAACATGTACAGTGTGGGTAAAAGAGACCAAAGGACTTGGCTACCTAGCAAAATCTAAAACATTGGAGGGTCTGTCCAGGGGGAACTGGAATCAAACAAGACAACAAGAAGCAACTTTTCAAGACGATGCCCAGGGCAAGGGGAGGGAGAAATGCCCACTGACTCCCATTGCAACCCACATCCCTTGCTCCCCTTCATCAGTGAAACCTTCCCAAAGCCCAGCTGATTCAGGGTCCTGCAATATGTGGTGGCTGATCTTGGTTGTCAACTCGACCACATCTGGAATCAACTAAGGCTCAAGTTGCTGGGCACTCCTGGGAGGGATTTTCTTCTTTTCTTTTCTTTTATTGAATATATATATATTTTCACGCACTATATTCTGATTAAGGTTCTTTTTCCTTCTACTCCTCCCAGTTTCTCCCCACCTCCTCCCCCTTCCAGATCGACACCCTTTTTGTCTCTCATTAGAAAACTGGCATCTAAGGAATAATAACAAAATATAGTCAGATAAATAAAAAACAAACAAATCAGAACATGGCAAAGCAAACAAGAAAAAGAACCAAAGAAAGAGTACAGGAAATGCATATAGATGCAGACACACACACACACCTTTCCATACACAGCAATCTCATAAAACAAACAAACAAACAAACCCAAATGCTGGGCAGTGGCGGTGGGCGCCTTTAATCCCAGCACTTGGGAGGCAGAGGCAGGCAGATCTCTGTGAGTTTGAGCTCAGCCATGGTCTACAGAGATCCAGGACAGGCACCAAAACTACATGGAGCAACCCTGTCTCAAAAAACAAACGAACAACCAACCCAAACAAAAGTCATAATATACACACAATAGACCAGTAGGATAAGAAAAAAAAAAAAAAAAGAAAGAAAAAAAAAAAAAAGCCCTGTCAACATTATGAGAAAAAGAACCCCCCAAATGCCTTGAGTTTGTTTTGTGTTGCTCACCTAATGCTGGGCATGAGGCCTGCCCTTAAGAGTGGTTTGTTTCCCTAAAGAGATTCCCTTGGAGAAAATTATTTTTTCAGTGGTGGCTCTCAATTGAATGTAGCTTCTGGGTTAGGCATGGGAGCATGTGTCCACTTCTCCTTTCAGCTCTAGGACCCCATCTGGTGCAGACCTATGTAGGCCCTGTGTGCTACCTCAGTCTCTGTGAGTTCATATGTATTCCAGTTCTGTCGTGTCTAGAAGGCCTTGGATCCTTAATGTCTTTCATGCCCTCTGGTTAGTATATTCTTTTTTGCCTCCTCTTCCTCAAAGTTCTCTGATCTCTAAGGGGAGGGATTAGATGGGGACATCCCCTTTAGGGCTGAGTGTCCCAAGGTCTTTGTGATTTTCTTTTATTTATTTATTTGATTTAAAAAGATATTTATATACCAACCACAGTTCCTTCTCCCTCCCTTCTCTAGCTCTGCTCACCTTTGATCAGAATGCTGTGGATGTCTTTCTGTATTGGTTGATAAATAAAACTGTTTGGCCTATGGCAAGGCAGCTTAGAGGCAGGCAGGAAATCCATATGGATAGACAGGAAGAGAAAGGAGATGCAAGAGAGATGCTGCTAGCCGCTGCCAGGAGAAGCAAGATGTAAAGTGTCAGTAAGCCATGAGCCACGTGGCAATGTATAGATTAATAGAAATGGGTTAATTTAAGATATAAGAGCTAGCTAGAAAGAAGCCTGACATTACCATCGTTTAAAAATAATATAAGCCTCTGTATGTTTATTTGGGTCTGAGTGGCTACGGGACTGGGCAGGACATAGGAATACTTTCAATTACAGAAGAGGCATGCTGTATCTGGGTCCCACTTTCTGATGACAAAATAAATCAAAGGACATGGAAGAAGGAAACATTGCATTTTGCCTGCTTGCCTGCACTCTTGCTGGCAACTTCACCTGCCCTGTTTCTTCTGTTATCCTTCCTGCTATTAGAACCTATTGCTTCCACTCCTAATGTAGACTGAAGATCAGCATCTCTCCCAGAGTCTTCCAGGCCTCCAGGGTCAGATCGGGACTGCTGAGCCATCCAGTCCCCTAGACTGAGCAATTACTGGATCCTCAGCCTTCTCCAGCGTGAGACAGCCATGGTTAGATTGCACAGGCTGCATTCTATAAGCCAATCTCATGTATTTTTTATGTTTTTTTAGAGAACTTCAACTAAGACAACTTCTAGGGAAAGTGCCATGAAGATTCTGCCAATAGGATCTCCTGTGATGGGTGACAGCGGCTACCTGGTAATTATGAAGAGGTTGAAGGCAGACATGAGGCATTCTGATGCATGTGAGCCGGGGTGAGGTAGGATGCTCTAGAGAAAAAGCATTCTCAGTGACTGCTGAAACGAAGTGGCACCTGAGCGAGCCGATGTCCTTTCTGAGTGGATGACTGTCACGATGAGACAGCATGCAGTCAGGGCCAGGAGTCTGACTGCTTCTCAAAGGAACCAGGCAACAGAACCGGTCCAAACATTACATGCTCCTCTACAGTCTCTACCTCGAGGTCAGTCAAATCATTTCTCATATGTGCCAAACAGAACAACACATAGGTTATACATTTAACCACATAGCTGAGGCATGCTGGTGAGGTGGCATTTCCAGTTTACTCGTCACTTTTCCAATTGATTCAAACCAATGACTACATTTCTCACATAGGCCATAATTACAGATCGCAATTGCAGCCTCCAACCTGGTAACTCAGCCCATGTCTGTGACGACAGCTGAAATAGCCGAACTTGAAAGGCCACATAGGACTGTGTCATTCTGGCCGTGTTTTGATGAAAATGGATGCTATGGACACAACGGTGGGGATGGAATAAGGAGAGCAGATGATGCAGTTCCAAGAAGACAGCCCTAGGGAATATGAACAAGTTCACACAACAGTCCGAACAGCTGTGTGCCTCCTCATCCCTGTCCCCACCCGATCGCTCGGGCTCTTAGCACTCTGCTGACTTTTAGCTTCATCTTAAAGAGTATTAAGTTTCCACAGATTCTTTCAAATCACTACACTTACTATAATGTTTTCAGGAAGGAATTTGCTATGGCTGCTCAACAATAACACAACTTGCCAGGATGATTTTTAACTACCTACTAACCGATCAGTCATATGACTGACTACACACCCTAACTCACCTTGTATGTCAGTAAAATAAAGAGAAATGCAGAAGGAGCCTGCGATGTATATAGCGTATGTCACGACTCACAAGAAATGAAAGCCCTGTTTATTCATCTTTTTTAGGAACATGCGTTTCTAAGTTGTCTGCTCTGAGCTTTATAAATTATTTTAAACTGTTATGCCACTGTTGAAAAATACAAATGTGTGTTAATATTGTAGAGTAGGACTCAGCTGCTGATAATACAAGGGAAATTTAACTAGCTTATAAATGTTAAAATGTAAAAGCAAAGGAAGTCTCGCTATTCATCTTCTCTGCAATATTCAGACACTCATGAAATTGAAAGTTAATGTACCAGGGACTTTCATTATCTGACCCATTCCATCCTATCTATTAGATTCTCAAAGCACTGGAGACAGAGGACCAATATGTCACCAACACAGGACTGGAAAGGTCAGAAAAACGAAGCATCAATAAAGCACTTCTGAATTAAATTTCACAGAGCTCAGCAGAAAATATGCTCTCTGGACCAAGAGTATTTGTAAGAGTGGGACTGATGGCTAAATTCAACTTCAGAGAAATAGAAACGTAGTTTTGATTTTAAAAATTATGTGAAAACGGTGTTTGTAAACACAGAATAATGTGATTTTAGGCACTTCATTAGAACAATAATAAAACTATACTGCCACCACTAACTAGGTTTACAGGCACAGGATTGACCTGCGGATGCTCTACAATCCCCACACTCAGTCCCCACCACCCCAAGCACTGAGTAGACAGCTAAGACTTATAAAATCAATGTGACTTCTCAACACCTTCTCATAAATCATGACATGATGTAATGTTGGAAGAGTTTATTACAGTCACTGCTGATCTTTTTGTCTGAAATACTTACTTGTGATAAACTTGCTTAATCTGCCCAAATCCATGATTTCTCTGAGTTTCCCAAATTTAGAATCATTCTGCTTAATTAATTATGCAACAAACCCACTTTTGAGACTTGCTGTCAGTGTTTAATTATAATTAGGCACCATGAATTAGCGAGTAAACAAGGCTTTCCTATAAACTGACTGCAGACACAAGAAATCATATAAAAGTGTAAGAGGCAACACAGTGTGGCTGAGTGGCCGGAAGTGGCCGTGAGAACCGGGAGGTGATGAGATGGGTAAGTGCCAAGTTAGTCCCTCATTCCCAAGTTCCGTTGGGGGAGTGATCAACAAGTGGTTTCCAGTTCCAAAGGATTTGAAGGGTGGACACCAAGTTTCCTATTTTACCCAGAAAACTCAAGAAACAATTCTACAATGTAAAAACTGCTACGACTTTATTTTTAAAAGCGCCATTGTAACACTTAACATTGGAGTGACTACTATCTGAGAATAAATATTGTCAAGTGACATGAGCCCAGTGGCTAGCTTACTACAGCATTGCCACTTTTCCATTTGTGGGGGAACTTCCTTTATGGGTGAGAATGTGGGAGTGTTATGTTAATCTCAAGTGTGAAGTGAGATCTCCAGCGAAGGAGTGATACAAGACAGCTCTTCAAGGAACACAGAGGAAGTAGCTCCCACTGGTGTGACTATGTATACATATTTTTCCATATATATATATGGAAAAAATGTATATATATATATATATATATATATATATATATATATATATATATGGAAAAAATATTTGTTGCACTAGGGACATCAAGAATGCAAAGGGTTCTAGTCTGGGATGGGCTGTGGCTTAGCCCGGGTATCATAAGCAGGAGCATTGTGGTAGAAAGAGGCTGTGAGACCAGAGGATGATGAATGTGATAGCCACTCAGGAGGGGGCCTGATGGCCAAGACAGCTTTATGTTGTGGAATATTGGGGGAATTCTCCTAAATGCACTTTTGCCACTAAAATCAATTGCAGTTAAGTCCACATAAAAAGACGAGGAAATCCATTTGGTTCTTTTTTTTTTTTTTTTTAAATATCTCTATCCTTAAAAGGAAACATATTTCAGTCTATGTAATTATATAAGGAAGTTAGCAATCACTTACTGTTCCTAACAGCAGAGAATATGATGAACATTAAAATGAA
The DNA here is from genome assembly GCF_049852395.1 of Peromyscus maniculatus bairdii. Lineage (NCBI taxonomy): Eukaryota > Metazoa > Chordata > Mammalia > Rodentia > Cricetidae > Peromyscus > Peromyscus maniculatus. The sequence continues at coordinate 49,514,593 of NC_134867.1, read as the reverse complement.
AAAAAAAAAACACATTCAGGAAACTGAGGAAAATATTTATGAGAAAATTAAATTTACTTTTTTGTTTGAGATCAAAACTTACATAGGCCAGACTGGGGCCAAACTCCTCCCCATACAGCTGAGGATCCTCTTGACTCTACTTTACAGGGAAAATTTACTTTGATCTCTAAAGTATATCTTGTAAGTCTCCCCATTATTTTTCATCAATTACAGCTTTGATCTAATTATTTTTTCTCTGCTTTCTCTACTAGATCACACAATGCAACAATGAAGATTTTACTAAAATGTTACAAGTTTTCTTTAAGCCCCAAATAAACTTCTTGAACAAATATGGCATATAATTACTTGAAGATTTTAATGAAAGGAGGTTAATATCCTAGTCCTTGACAATAAGGAAATATCCAGATATGTCCCATCTACCCGAAGAAAAGAGGGCTGTCCAACAGCCCATCATCACAGGTGATGTGATTCCTCAGACATCTTGGCACAATGAATTAAAAAGAATGAATGAATGAATGAATGAATGAATGAATGAATGAATGGACTCATCTGGAAGTTCAGTGGGCTCATTGAATAAACACAGTCTGAGTGCTCTCTGCTCCTTTCCTGACTGTACAGCTGTTGAAGCCACTGTGCTTCCCACATCTGGCCTTGGGAATGAAGATCTTGTAGGATATTTTCCAAAACAAGTCTTTCTTGTTTCTCAGAGCACAAGTCAGTTGCCTCTCCCAAGCCTCCAGTTCTGTTTTAAATTCAAATGGAATCCGAGGATCTTGACAGAAGGGACCCCAGAGAGGACTTGTCCAATTGACAGCAGAGAATCCAATAAGTCTTTTCATCTTAAGCTGTGCAGTGTTACGTGGGGAGGAGAGTGAGAGCAGAGGGAATGCTAATAACCCGAGCAGGTTTGCGGGAGAAGTCTCCTCTGCTCCTTGCGGGTTACAGGCACCCACGTTTACCAATGAGAGCTTAAAATGAGCAAGTGCGGTGGTGCCAGAGATGTGAAGAATCGCTGGAATTTAACAACTTATTCCACTGGATTATAACATGGATATATTTCTTTCATAAGTATTTATATTTTTAATTCTTGAGAATTCTGTACAAACACACACTTACACATATACACATGAAACAAAATAGGATTATATTCACTCTTCATTTCCTGCCCCAAACTCTCTATGTCCCCCATAATAAATACTTTTAATACAGAAATAATTTGCACTTTACCCCCTTAACATCTCTTGTGCTATACAGATGTTCTTTTAAAGGCAAGGTATTCTAGCCAGACCTACATATTCTTAACATCCTATTCACAGCATATCAAAAGAGGGAATTTCTTCCATTTCTACAGGAGCCTGTACTCCTTTCACATGTGCCAGGAGGTAAAGCTTTTGCATCCAGCAGATGTGTACAACTTCAATAACTCTCTGCTATATAGATTGTATGTTCCACTGAGCCAAGTGTATTGTAAAGGTTTTGAGTAACAATAGGAGAAAAAAAATTGCCTAGCAAGAAGTGATTTAACATGTTTCCTGTTGCTATTCTCAGTGACTGCTATTATGGTTTAATTAGATCCTCCTGACAAAATTCATTATAGAAAATCCTTGGCTTAGTGAAGAAATAATAAACTCAGCTCATTCATAACCTATTAGTTATTCTACTTTTAAGGAATGGGAGTGATTTTCCCCCCTTTTCTTTTCCTATATCAAGGAAGCAAAAAAAAATGAATTCTACAAGTAAGGAAAGCCGATGAAGTGAGGTAGTGGATGATAAGTAAGATCCATCAATCGTCCTGTCGCTCATTCACTACTTAATGAGATAGAAATGTAAATGGAAGTAGTTTATTAGGAAGGGGAAGAATAGAAAAATTGCATAAAAGTTCTTGTCTCCTTCAGTCACTCCTGTTGCTATTACTACTGTTGGAAAGTGAGAAGCTCTCCTTGTCCCCTCCTCCCCCGGCCCCACTACAAAGTCATTTCTAAACAAACATATTTCTGGTTGCATTCTTGTACGTAGTCTGCATCCCACACAGTTTCCAAAGTGAACCTCCTGAATTAAAGGTTCATTATCTTTCTTTCACATTTAGAACTCATCAATAGTACCCTATCACCTCTAAAATTATATATATATATATATATATATATATATATATATATGTGTGTGTGTGTGTGTGTGTGTGTGTGTGTATACATATATGTATGTATGTATGTATGTATGTATGTATGTATGTATAATTCAGCAAGTGAGGGTCCTCACTGTGTGGCAGTGATGGCTCCTCACCTTCATCTTCTTGGCACAGCCCCCTCCAACCTCCAGCATTTACTCCACCCAGACAGAACCTTAGGATAAATACCTCTCAGGTAATTTCATACCTGTGGGCATTAATTCATGTTGGCCTTTACATGAACTATCCTCATTTTTGTCCTAAACAGCTAAAAGCATATGGAGAGCAAAGCGGGCCACCAGAATGTGTTGCTGTGTTTAGAATGTGCATGAACATATGCCATCATATATTTGCACATATTCATATATGTGCTAGTGTCTCTTTCCTTCCTAGGAGGAAATGTAAGACCCGACACTGTAGTTGGGTCATGTCACGCATCAAGTCTATTATTTGTGGATTTGGGGACCACGAGTCTATCCAAGCTGTACAATGACACACCAGTGAGAGGGGCAGGATCTGAGCATTGTAAGGGTCCCATCCCCATTTCAGATACAGTTGCCAGGTCACACATGGAAACCATGGGAGGCATGAGCCTACTGCATTCACCTCCATAGGTTTATTTGACTCCCTTGAAGACCCACTTCACATAGTAAGCACTTCTTCCTTTTGGCCCCCATTCACTTCCCTAAACTTGTAGGGCAAGTTGGTGCCTTTGTAAAAACTTTCATTGTAGAATTAGTGGATAAATTGCTGTTTACTATACTCATGGTCTGTGTGCCTTTCTGATCTCAATCTTCATAGCGAGGGGCTAGAACCCTGATAGTTGAACCTGTCCTGTTCTGCTGTTCTGGTGGACTTTAGTTCAATGAAACATTCTACTTTTTTTTCTTTTATAGCTGCCTTGCATTTTTTAAGGGCTTCATTGTCAATTGAATTTATATTTCAGTGGCCAAAATATTTAGGTGTGTTTGAATTCCAAACTTTTGTCTAAGTGGAAAGCCCTGGCTTGCTAAAGGTTAACATCCCTAATCACTCAGAGCATGTCCTTGGCATTTTAGGAGAGGAATCTACATTTCCATCGAGTTCACTCAATATACAATTGGTTGGGCATTAGCCATGAGCTATCATCATTATATTTGAAAAACAGTTAGGAGGTATCATTCCATAAACTTAATAAATACTCATGTTTAGGCTGGAGTACTAACACTGAGAAGGATCTAGGAAATCAGCTGTTCGAAGAGTTGCAAAACTTTCTAGCATCCAGAAAGCATTTTCTTCAGTAGCTCATGAGACTGCTCAACAGGTTGAGTGGCTCCAGTCTGGAGGTGAAGCCCTTCCTGTGAGACTTCATGACATCTACAGATATGTGCACAGAACAAAGAGATTTTAAAATCAGCTCAGACACACTAATTTTCAGAAAGGAAACTGAGGAGGCAAACCATGGCTACTGCTGAGTTTGAAGACCAAGACACTCCTATTCCTGGTACAGTACAGATGCCATTACAACCATCTACTCTCCTCTTGTTGAAAATTATTGATACTATGTGGTCATCCTTTTAGTGCCATTCCAGACTGACTTATAGAATATGTCAATTCACTAGGTTCTATTTATCCTCTCTCCTTTACTTTCTCTAATATAAGCATAAAAGATATGACTTTTCCATGCCATCTTGTATTTGTTTAACTTTCCAAACCCTTACGTTGGCAGAAGCATGGCCTCGGGCTCCTCAGTTACGCTTCCACTCCATCAAACGAATCAATCCCCATTTACTCTCAGGCTTCACTTGTCATAAATGCATTCTGAATGCATTCTCTTGTTCCAATTCCCTTAGCCCACCTCATTTTGCTACATTCCTTTTCCTGACCAAGGGAGATGATCTGATTAGGGTTTATGCTGAAAGCAGCCTCATGATCTTTCCAAGTCCCTCTGATGCCCTCGTATGTGGAGGATAACTGGTATCAATAATAGCTTCTGTCTGGATGCGAAGCAGCCACTGAGGCTGATACAAACACTACTGTTGCCTCTTTTGAGGTATGCCAAGAGACAGCTATGTGCCAGCATGTAAAGCCAGGTTCTGATGGATGAGAAAGCATGTAACAGCTGATAAAACCATAATCATAGGATAATGACGAGCCTGGACTATCTGATGAGGGACAATGGCACATTCTTCCAGTGTAACGCTAGCTATGAATGTAATATGACACATATGAATGATGAGCAAGGAAAGAGCTTGGGTCATTTTAATTTAAGAGTTGTCAACATTTTTTACACTCAAAGTTAATTTAAGAGATAAAGAGACTAGACACTGAATCAAAAATATAAAAACTAATTCTCACCTTATCTTCATGGCACGTTGTTATTGGAGCCCATAGCCTCCTTTAGAGGAAGCATATGTGAGAGAGTGGAGGAGCCATTAGTTGGATAGTGTGTGGTATTAGAGGCCCCAAGATTGATGCTGTCCATTAGAAAGGGAACCCGTCAGACTCGGCCAGACATTTGTTACATGGATTTTCCTCCCAATTTTGCAGTATCACAAATTATCATCCTGCTAATGCTGGCCATTGAGGAGACCTTTCCATACTCTAGGGGGAGGGTCCCATGAAGGGGGGTGGTGATAAGAGGAAAAAGAGACTAAAAATTGCTCTAATTTCCTGGTCCAATGCATGGGAGCTACTGAACCCAATAGGAAACTATTCAGTGGAAACAAGAAAGGCACTGCTGCCCACCATGGGGCCACCTGCATTTCTAACACGCATATTAAGTACAGCAGCGTCACAACTATCAATGCACATATTTAAAAGAGACTCCTGGCATATTCTCCTCAAGTTCTATGTTCCCTGAACAAAAATGTTGCCATGGAAACCTCTACCATAAGGCAGGTGTAGTTCTGCAAAGGACTCTGGGCTATGAAAGGCAGGTTCCCATGGCAACATTTTTGTTCAAAGCCTGAAGAATCTTAAATACATGTGCCAATACATATTATTACCCAGCAGGATACACAGGTGGGATTAATAAAGTTCAATATTTGTTCAACTAAAAGTTGTAATCATGGTAAAAATAAATGAATTAAAACTAGCTCCTATGGATAGCTTATATAAACAGAACTTAAGAGTTGTAACACCATGCCACACGAATAAGTAAATACATGTAAAGTATGAACAGATTACTTTTCTTTCACAAAATTCAGAAGGCAGGGAAATTGTCAGGAAAATTATGAATATATTTTAATCTTTGGAATATATCTTCAACTCATAATTCATTGGTGATATTAAATCACCCAGACTTAGTATGGTAAATTAAGTGCACACCGCCCACCTGTAATAGAACCAATTATTATGGTGACCAAAGAGCTTAAGGAAAAAAAATGTCAGGTTGATTCATCTGTGTTATGGAAGCTCATGTTAATAAAAAGTGCCAGTTGAGATATTTATGATAATTGCCATTTCCAGAGCCACAAAATATCCATATAGATATAGCAAGAGCCAAGGTAAGAAATCCTTTCCTTTTATCTTTTACAAGTAATCCAGAAAATAATAACCATCCATTATAAGGATACATCTCAGAACATGAAGTAAGACACACCCCAAAGCAAGTATTCATTTTTTTAAATGGATTACTGCCTTATTCATTCTCATTTCACAAACCCTAGTCCCTACAGCCCTACAATAAAACTAATAAATACTGATATATCTCTTAAGAGGTTAGAAGCTCTGTTTTGTTGTTGTGTCTAGAATACAGAACATTTGATAGATACACAGTAAGTGAATGAATGAATGAAGGAAGGAAGGAAGGGAGGGAGGAAGGAAGGAAGGAAGGAAGGAAGGAAGGAAGGAAGGAAGGAAGGAAGGAAGGAAGGAAGGAAGGAAGGTAGGAAGCATATTAGCCATCTGGATAAGAAATAACCTTACATTTGCAATGCTGTCTCTTACAGAAAGAATTACCTAAGGTTGAAAAGGGTGTTGCAAGAGAAATTTTCTATTTTGAATTCAGATATGCATATCACTCTTTTTGATTGTTTCATAATTAGTATTGATTCCCAAAGCTTTTGCATTTTCCCTCTTCTTTTTGTCCCTAGCCATTTAATCAAGTGGTTAATGATCTACGATCAAATATTAAATGCACCAGGAGAGCCGAGCACATAAAGGAGCCCTGGGGACCTAATTTTAGAAAGTAAAGATTCCATTTTTTTAAAAAAATGCAATTAGTCAGCTGCTAATTTATCTGTTTTGTGAGTTATTTTCCCTACCTTAGGTTTTATTTGTCAGAGTGTCATGCCTGGGAACCTTGCATATTGAGTTCTGATTTCACCTTGAAAAAATAATTCAACCAAATTTTACAGATTTTCTTAAAAGTTGATAATGTGACCACAGTTATCAAATTCATTTCCAAAATGTCCATCTGCTACAAGTAGATTCTTTAAGAGATGCCAGTTTACCACAACCTTCCAAAGCAATATATCTGCTAAGCTTCAAGACAACAAAATTTCCAAGTGAAAAGATAATTCAGAGGTACCAACAGCTTAGCTTGAATGTGTATTAAGGATGACAGGCTCTGGCTGAGCAGCCAGGAAATCAGTCCAGCTCTGATGACACTGTATCCCACCCCAGCATCCCTCCTCTGCTGAAAGGTTGTGCCAAGTCAACCTCCTCCTTGAGCCTCAGCTTTTTCAAGCTCTTTCAAATGGCAATCCTAGAATCCCCATTCAGATGGATTTTGTGAGCATGAAAGGAAATGGGATGTGTGAAACGGCACCGCAGAATTATGTTATTTACCTGTGAAGATATGCAAATATATACATGTGAGCTAACATCACTCTGTTGTTTTATTTAAAGTCTCTCAGAATTAAATAAAGTAAGAAAAATATAGTTCTCATAGTTGAGAGAGAGAGAGAGAGAGAGAGAGAGAGAGAGAGAAAGAAAGAAAGAAAGAAAGAAAGAAAGAAAGAAAGAAAGAAAGAAAGAAAGAAAGGAAGAAAGGAAGAGAGGAAGGTGGGAAGTGCATTTAGCAGCCAGCCTACATCTGCTTCTCTGCATCATCAAATTCACTTCTTCCAAAAGGGAGAACTCAGGTATGGGACAGCCACTTAAGCCCTGAAGAGCTATGATGTCTACACTAAGATTTGTGTTTTTTTGCGCTCTCTCTCTCTCTCTCTCTCTCTCTCTCTCTCTCTCTCTCTCTCTCTCTCTCTCTCTCCTCTCCCTCTCCCTCTCCCTCTCCCTCTCCCTCTCCCTCTCCCTCTCCCTCTCCCTCTCCCCTCTCCCCTCTCCCCCTCCCCCTCTCCCTCCCCCCTCCCCCCTTCTCCCCCTCTCCCCTCTCCCCTCTCCCCTCTTCTCTCTCTCTCTCTCTCTCTCTCTCTCTCTCTCTCTCTCTCTCTCTCTCTCTCTCTCTTGCCACAAGCATTAAAGTCCAATAGTACCAACGAGGTCAAGAAATTCAAAGATTCCAGAGTTTAGGGATCTCTCAGGCCCTGGAGAAATCTGAGTTGGAATAAAAATATGAAACCTGAAGAAACAGAAAGTTTAAGTCCGTCAAAGCTTACTAGAAGTAAATGTGCTTAATAATTTTCAGAAGTCCTCTAAGGAAACGAGCACTTTAGACATGTCAGAATTTTAGTATTTCCATGCAATCGGAGGGAAACTAGCAAGCACAACAATGCATCAAGCACAGGACACCGTTGTTATGTTGCGTATGAAGCATCTTCCCCATGAGGCCACATTCATGGTTTCTCGTTTGCCCACTCAAAAAATGTTCACTGCAGGTTTTTATACTTTGGAGGAAGCATGGAGACATGACTGCTTGTTTTACAAACCTTGGGTAAAAATCATAATCCTGTGGCATGGGGATGACTCGTCATAACCAAGATGTTACAAGATTCTCCAAAGTTTCCCCAGAGTGGGGATGGGGAGGAAACTCATGAGAGAGTTGAACCCTCCCCAGGTGAAAGGAACATAAGAACTTGGAACATCTTGCAGTGGCTATGAATACCATATTCAAGAAGGGCCCCGGATGCATATCCACACGTCCTGTTTCCTTTGCAGTAAGAGGAACTGCAATAAATACGTAATTGGGGATTTTCCTTGTGTGATATTTGGAGGTGCTCCATTAAGTCAATCAACTTGATAAAACAAATGGTGGTATAAATTTATGTTTGAGGCCCACGGATGGCTTAGCAAGGAAAGGTGATTGAGAGCAGCCTGATGACATGAGTTTGATCCCTGAAATTCACATTGTAAATAGAGAGTTCTGACTCTCACAGTTGTTCACTTGACCTACACACACACACACACACACACACACACACACACACACACACACACACAGACATACTACATAAATTTGATACAAAATTTAAATTTATGTTCACTGTTAAAAGGAATATGAACCAACAAGATAATTAAAATTGTCCATTGTGCCGGGCGGTGGTGGCACACGCCTTTAATTCCAGCACTCTGGAGGCAGAACCAGGCATTTCTCTGCAAGTTTGAGGCCATCCTGGGCTACAGTGCAAGATCCAGGACAGGCACCAAAACTATATGAAGAAACCCCATCTTGAACCCCCCCCCAAAAAAATTGTCCATTGTGTTCAAAACTGTTAAGACTCAAATTAGTGAGAAGAAAATGAAAATTTTATTTTTTTGCTTTAAAAAGTTTTATTATTTTTAATTATGCATATATGCATGTGACTGTGGGAAGTAGTACATAGTTATATGTGGGTACCTGCACAGGCCAGAGGTACTGGATCCCCTTGGAGCTGGAGTTACGGGTAGTTGAGAGTAACTTGATGTGGATGTTTGGAACTAAACTCAGGTCCTCTGGAAGAACAGTCCATTCTCTTAACTGTTGAACCACCTTCCCAGTTTCAATGGAAACCTAATTTTAAACATCCATAAATGTTAAGCCAGTTTCAATACAACAGGATCACCTGATACGTGAAGTTAACACATTTGGTGCAAATTAAATTGATTAATAAATGGATGCACATTTAACAGATTAATAAATGGGTTGGTCTTACTGTGTAAGAGATTTGCGTAGAGGACTTCAGGCAGACAGCGAGTATAGATATAGGATCCAAATGCAAAGCAATGACCAGAAAATGTGCTTTGATCTGACCCTGAAGACCTTCAACATTTCTTCTTTTTTAACTTTAAAAAGCACAGTTTCTATGACTTCATTTTGACGATTAACTAGAAGCACTGCTGGGTCCCAGAGAGGCAAAAGCCTACATCTGCACAGACTTCTGGGCAGACAGATGGTCTGGGGACAGAGATGGAGTATCTAATGTAAGATACCATGGGAGTGGGTGGGGGGCACTGGACTCGCCAAGAGGAAAGGGCCACACTGGCCCCTTTGCCTTTCACAGCACCAAGAGGACCGACGATAATGCGTTTCCTACAAGGTCTTGACAAGAATACCGCGAGGTAACTTTCACGATCGTCTTCTGTTTTACTAGAAAACTGTAGTGAAAATTGCAATCTGTCTGCTGTAGAACACACGGGAGCATGATCTCAAACTGATTACAGACTTGTAGAATCGTATCAGCATCGATTTATAAGGCAGAATCTGCAGCATGTCAGTGTGGCGCGGCTTTGTAAATGCAGCAGGCAGCTTCTGTGCCTGAGTCTAGGTGATCCCAGGAGAGCTGCTGCAAGCGCCTTCAGGAAAACCGGGTTGCTGCTGGGAACCTTCGGAGAGTTCTTCAAAACCACAAAGCGGGGGACTTGTAGGATCCCGGAGTTCTTCAAAAATGCATCCAACAACTGCCTAAAATTCAAACTTTTCTTTCTAACGTTGTGATGCCAGACCCTAACTTTTAGCACCCCCCCCCCACAGCAGATGTTAATTTTGTGTCACACACAACACGATAGGGACTGCATACGTGGGAAGCTACAGCTGGACATGCACGCACCACTACTTCCGACTGTGGACACCGTGACCAGCTGTTTTGGCCTCTTGTTTCTCTGTTTTCCCCAACTCTTTCCTTCCTTAAATTGCTTTCGTCTGTGTATTTTTTCATCGCAACAGGAATAGGAGAGAATAAAAAGAGGCTTCGAGGTGAGGGAGAGTGGTATATAACAGAGCAGGCGTGACATGAAAGTGGAATGCTGGGGTAGAAAGGCACGGCGGGGCAAGGGGTGGTGGTGGAGAGGAACAGGCTGGGGGAATCCATCAAAACCCCGAATGTGTGAGAGTGACATCAGGAACCCATCACAATGCATGGTGATTGAAAAATAGAACAGGGCAGGCAAGAGAATTCAGGGAGCAAAGACACTTGCTGCCGAGCCTGACTACCAACACCTGAGTTTGATCTTCTAAACCCACACGCTGGAAGTAAAGAACAAACACCTGAAAGTGATGAAATGACCTCCACAAATACACCCTGGCATGAGTGTATCCACACTTGTCCATACATATACCCTGGCATGCGTGTATCCACACACATCCATACATACACCCTGGCATGTGTGTATCCACACTCGTCCATACATACACCCTGGCATGCGTGTATCCACACACATCCATACATACACCCTGGCATGTGTGTATCCACACACATCCATACATACACCCTGGCATGTGTGTATCCACACACATCCATATATATACCCTGGCATTTGTGTACCCACACATCCATACAAACACACACACACACAATAAATAAATGTAAAAACTTGCTTTAAAAAATACATTTAGAATATATTGTTAAAGAAGAACGGCTCCTAGAAACCTCTTGCTGTTTTTCAAATGAATCAGCTAAGAGTTGGAAAACTTCCTCAGCTTTTAGTTAGATGTCAGGGACTGAGGCAGCAGGAAGCAACCTGTTATGAAGCTCTTCATACTTCAACACAACAGAGGAAAGGTCCCCTGTTATCCTTACACCCAGGTTAACAAGGCAACTACCCCACCCAGCCGTGGTCCAGGCCTCCACCCTCACCTCGTATCATTCAGGAGCAAACTCACTGTTGCCCAACTTGGTCACATGCAAGTGGGTTTTGTACAGTAGCTATCCTTTTGTTCTGACTACGATGGGCTCCTATGGACTAATTTTTTTCTTTTTTCATTTTTTTATAGTTAATAGACTAGGGATGCATTTTGAATTTCACACACACATCCACAAAAGCCTCATTGCTATTTGCATTTGTGCATGGCTAACAAAAATTATCAGAAGCTCCTTCAAACCACTAAAGCCAAAAGGAAAGAGAAAGAGAGGAAGAAAAAAAGGGAACAGAGAAAAGCCTATGATGTAAAGCCCACTTAGTATGGATTCAAGTTAATTATAATAGGATAGTTCAACCTATAAAGAAGAGCTGATTTCCCTTTTCAGATCTTCAGAAAGGTTGATACGAACAATTCAATTCTAAAGTTCTTTTAAACATTGGAGTGTTAGGTTGCTCCTTTGTCAAACATGCGCACTTCTGAAAAATAAGTCCGCGCAGGAAATATGGATTCCGAACAGAACTGAAACAGGATTCCAGCAAGGGAATAAAGGTGACGAGCACGGGGTGGGGGGTGCAGAGAAAAACTCTTTGTATCTCATTTCCACTGTTCAGTTGCAAAGGCATCCTTACCCAACTGTGTATGTCCTGAGACACTGGTAACTTCCCATATTGCACATCCTACACTCTAGGTCCATATTGTGATCACTTAGCCATCAGCCTTCTTGGTTTGTGTGCGTGCATCTTTCTTTCCCTCTCCTCTTCCCTCTCTTTCCCCATCCTCCTCCCCCTCCCCCAATGGGGGTCTCAGGTTTTGCCTTAAACTCACCACATAGACAAGAAGGGTGTTTGAAGATTCTCCTGCCTCACCAGTCACCATGGCATACTAGATAAGCACTTGGTTACCTGGGAAATATCCTTAGATCATGGATCTCCTTTCTCTCCTCACCTGTGTACTGGGATATGGGACATTAGGAGAGTGAGAAAGTCTCCACCCCTCACCATGCCTGTGAGGATTATGGAGATGGATTTGCTGATGGACATCTCTGGGTCTCAGGTCCTTTCCGTACTTGCTTTGCTAACTCTTGACCCTCATCCTGACCCTACCCTTAGATGTGGACCTTCTCCAAAGGCCAGAGCTAAAGTATTGGGGGCTCTGTCCAGCTCCCTAAGTCGGGAAGGTAGAGAATGGGATTTGTGACGGCCCCCTCTTCTCATTTCTCTGTCTTGTGGCTTTTCCACAGATACCACTGATCTTCATTGAAATTCACTGGAATTTATTCACCCTTTTTCTTTTTCCTGTTCCTACAATTCTGTCTCTGTGTTTGCTATGACAGCAAGAAAAGGCGCTATTGAAGAAACAGCTAAAAGTAACTGAATACGGCCTGTACATGTTTGGAGACATCAGACTAAGATGGCGAGAAGATGTGGGAATGAGATTTCCTAAGGGCTAACCACAATGTGCTTGCCTTCTCAATCGGGATTCTGGACCATAACCAAGTTTCTAACTCTCTCAGTGATGGGCCCCTGGCTGTTTATTTCCAGGCCAGTCACAGGTTCAGGTGAGTGGCGAGCTCTCCTGGGTGAACAGTGGGTACACACATAGTTAGTACTACACTCGCTCACCATCTTCCATCATTCTAGCTTTCTGAAAGAATGGTGCATGGTGAGAAAAATGGCATCCGCTGGATTCAGCACCTTGACATGGATGTTTGTTAAGTCTCACAACTCACCACGAGAGGTGTGCACAGGGGCAGTCTGGCCCAGCACACCACACCTGCTCTTTATTAGTGAAGACCCAGGCAATAAGCGCATGCATCGAAAATAGGCAATTTGCTAAGTATTTCCTTATGCATGTCTCTATAAAGCATCGCCATAGCCAAAACGGAATACATATGTGTCATTCTCCAATTTCCTCATGCCCCTTTGCCTAGCACTTTGGACATTTTGAGCATTAGCTGAATGGAAAAGAACTAACAATGGCTTCATTCTCCAAAAGATCCCACAGTATGCATGGCACCACCTTTATTAGAAGGTCTTGAGGGAAGACCTCAAATTTCTAATTATCTAACATTCTAAATGGCTTTGCCCATCCATTTGGTCCTAGGCAGGCATTGTACATGCCTGCTCCCTGTCCACACCACCTCGTGTGTGTGTGTGTGTGTGTGTGTGTGTGTGTGTGTGTGTGTGTGTGTGTGCTCTTCCCCGCCCTGCACCTCCATGTACTGCCCACTAAAAGCAGTTTTTTTTTCTCTCTCACAAACTAGGCTGCATGTTGAACTGAAGTGAATTTGGGGTACGATTTCTTTTTAGTGAAATGTATCTTTTTTTTTTTTTACCAGATGGAGCAATGGAACAAACCTTTCTGGCACGTTCTAGTCATGGGCTCTGAAACTCTATGATTAGAACTCCAACTAGCATTGTGATTATTATGTAAAGGAGTCAACTGCATGCAGTTGGAAGGACACAAACTGGCTCCAAACAATTAGCTCTTGTCACTCTTACTGTGTGAAAATTGTATGATAACGCTCCCGCCAGGGGCACAGAGCCCTGTGAACAGGGAGCCTGAATGTTGCGAGTCACATAGTTCCTGGATGCTCCATAAAGCCAAGCTCTTTCGGAAACTCATACTCTGAATGAATCCATTGCTTTGTGTGAATTATCTTTTTTTTTTTAAGCATACAGCTATGATATAATAGGAAGAATTTTCTGTCTTTTCATATTGCTGAGGTGATTTCCTCTGCATTATAGATAGTATGGTCTTGGCTGATAGGTAAGGATGTTTGCTAGGGAAAAGATACCCACTATGGCAAATGCCAGAAGCCACTGACTTTATGAAGGACCAAGAATCTTCTCTTGCCATATGGCAACTGGAAGAAGCATTAATTGTCCATCAATACTCACTGAGATAAGATGTAGCTACTTTCCCTCATGATGTCCTTCTCAGACTTGTAAAAGGAACAATTTGCTTGAACATTCATGAATGACTTTCTGTGTGATTCTGTCCACAGCCTCACACAATGCTAGACCTTTACTGGGACCATGAATACATAAAGATTTTATAGTATGTTCAAGGAGTTATGGTGTACATAAATGTTATTATGATATCATATGGCCTTCAGGGAGCTTCCATCATGATAGGAACATATACAGCACTCAAAAGATGGAGGATGGTGATGTTATAGCAAGCCTGGAGTCTAGGCATTTAGAGCCAAGGGAATTTGGAGTTATTTAGACTGGGTTCCCATTTTACCACCACTATTTATAACCTGTTCAGACAGCCTTTATTGTAACTATAAGTAGTTCAAGGATATTATTATATGCTTATCTCTTTCTTGAACTCCTCTAGAGGCCCTTTGAAACAACAGACAGACCTATCTTGGTATTAGCACACAGTAGGTGTTGCATTGTTGATAAAGGAATGGAGGAGGAGAAATTGTATCTTCAGTGCATGAATTTGGGGCAAGTCTGCTTATAGAAGTGTGTCCTCCAGAGACAGTTAACAGTGTCCCCTCTGTCCTTTCTTCAGAGATGACTCAATTTGCTACCTTCAGTTTGCTCCCTACAGGAAGAATTACAAAACCAATATACAATTCTGAAAACATGCAGAAAACTATTAAAAGTGAATGTCTTTTGCACAACTTTTGTCTAAAATAAGCATCATTAAAAGTTTTGCCCATTTTATTACCTTTTGTATGTAATAATATTACATTGCTCTTCTGTCTAAAGTTGCCATTGTGTGTTTCACATTTAACATTATACCACTCTTTAAAATACATTTTATGTATATATTTGAGATTCCCAACATGGCATTATGGGACACATACAGCTATTAAAATACAATGAATCAAATATTAGCATATCCACTGCCTCACATATTTTTGTATGTGTGCATTAAGAGCAACGGAAATCTATTTATTTAACAAAAATCTTTGATAGGGCACATTGTCATTAACCTTGACCCTGGGAAGTGGAAGGGAGACATCACAATCACAGATAAGCTCTTCCTACGAATCTGCCACTTTATGTCCTTTGAAGAACCCCTCCCTGAAGCCCATCCCCACTCCTGTCAAAGGAAGAAGTGGTTTAACTTTTACATCTGCGTATTTTAGCTCCTTGTAAAAAACAATTATATATAAATAAAATTATGCAATGTTTAACTTTCTGGGTTTGAATTATTACACACACACACACACACACACACACACACACACACACACACACACACGCTTCTATACAGATAAATGACTACAGATAGACGAGTTTGTTTTATTTTTATGTGAAGCTCAGTTGTGGTTTATTAACAAAAGGCTTTACTATGGAATTAATCATGGGCATAAAGAGGGAAGAAGGGATAATAAGAGAGAGACAGCCGTCCATGCCCTACAGTGGGCACAGGCTTCTTGAGAGACAGTTTCTTAGAAAGAAGTTTAATCGATAATCTAATCCACTTATTTGTTCTTCTTTTGATATCATTTGTACCAGCCTAATTGTGTAAACAAGAGGTGCATGATTATCTTCTAAAGCCTGTCTTTCAGTGTGAGATGGAATGTTCCATCAGGTTTTATTTCGGGGCTAAGTCATGTGACTCTCTGCCTCAGCATTTCCAGCCCTCACCTGGCTCCTGGAAGGTGGCCTGTAGAACTATAATGATGTCACCACCTTCATGCCTTTTGGCATTTTTAGTGACTCCTAAAGATCCAGGCCTGGGAAAGCTTGAGTACTCTATCAAAACACAGTCACTACACAGAGAAAATATTTGACATGACTTCCACACCTTCCCTACAAGTCCTCCCATGCCTCTTCCAACTCCAGGCCCCTGCTAGAGCAGCTTTCCTACCATGTCTGCCTCAGGCACTACCTGATGGCTACTTGTCATAGAATATTATTTTAAGATGTGTTACATTTGTTTATGCTGTGGAATATTTGTTCAATGATGCAAAGATGTGTTGCATTCTTTTATGTTGTGTTTGTTTGACTCTGTAAAGCTGTGTTACTTTGCCAGTCTAAAACATGATTGGTCTAATAAAAAGCTGAATGGTCAATAGCAAGGCAGAAGAAAGGATAGGTGGGGCTTGCAGGCAGAGAGAATAAATAGGAGGGAAGATCTGGGAGGAGGGGATAAAGGAGCAAGAAAAGAAGGGGCCAGCCACTCAGCCACACAGTCAGCCACCCAGCCACACAGTCAGCCACCCAGCCACACAGTCAGCCATGGGGTAAGAAGGAAAGAAAAGATATACAGAAATAGAGAAAGGTAAAAAGCCCAGAGGCAAAAGGTAGATGGGATAATTTAAGTTAAGAAAAGCTGGCAAGAAACAAGCCAACCTAAGGCTGGGTATTTTTAAGTAAGAATTAAGTCTCTGTGCATGATTATTTGGGAGCTAGATAAAGAATAAGCAACCAATGATGCCACTTCTCCTTAATGTATATTGGGCCTTCCCTTCCTGTCGTCCTCTCTATTCCTATGCAGCCCAAAGGTCTGAGATGTCTTTTATAAGTGGCAGTGGTCCTGAATGATTATAAAAGAAGTGGAGAATCCTCAATGCCTTGTGACATCTCCATCCCCTATATGTCCCAGTGCACTTCTCAAAAACTTGTGGAAAGGCTTGTGTGAATCCAACTCCCGCCCATCAAGCATATAGAGTGTAGAGTATTGATAATGATGACAAACGACCGTTCCTGATTCATTTATTACTGCATCATACTTCTAATTGTTATTTCACAGAATGTTCCTTCCTGCAAAAAGCACAAAGTGTCCAGGGAAAAGCCTGCTGAATTATGCAAACAGCATTGTGCCTTACTTATCTCAGGTTTACCACAACTTTTGATTGTATGAAGAAACCATGTGGGTTGAGTCCAGGAGTTTGAGACCAGCCTGTGTAACACAATGATAACCCTTCTTAATAGTTTTTTTTTTTTTTAAAGAATAAATAAGCAGGATGTGTTGACTCATTGACATTTGCCATATAGGTTTGTGCCACTAACCAACACACATGCTTTAAGTGCCATGTAGCAGATGTGTAGATATACTCATTTAGATCTATGCCTTTCTTTTCCTCTTCAATACTACGGTGGTCTCTTAAGAACTGTTCCGATTATTTTCAAACTCTCATTGACCAGACAGCACCCACACTCAGCAGGTACAATGTATGCTTCTCAAGTGAATGGCTTCACTGAGTCATATGGTGAGCATGAATGAGAGCGGTAAGTGAGTTAGTATACTTCAGGTCGGGTTCACTGACCTGGGAGAAGGTCGTAGTTGTAAGCCTTGGCCTGGGATATCACTTCACTGTCTCACCATGGGTCCTGACACTATATCACAACCCCATTATGTTCTTCTAAACCAATAACCATGCCAGGAATTGGCTTGCTGGATGGGCAGCCAGCCTCTAAAAGTACCTTTCGCCGCAGTCTGGCATATGCGAAGAAGCATGTGCTCGGTGCTTGGCTTGTTCCTCACAGGGGATCCCTCAGTCTCGCTCTCATCTTAAAATTATGTTTAAATTGTTAGGGATCAAACCCAGACCCAAATACGAAGCAAGAGATCCGCCCTCATGCCAGACCTTCCCTTTTTATGACTTTTCCCATGTCCCCCAGATACTCAAAATTTGGGAAGAATGATTAAGCCTTCCTTATTTGCCAACTACATCTCCCTCTGGCCTACTCATTGCTAAACACTGGTGTTCTCAGGGAAAGGGAACGGTTTTACCAGAATAAAAGAGGCCAAAGGAAATTTGCATGGCAAAGGTACACAAATCATTTTAGGCATGCAAATTATTGTTTTTAGGAGAATAAAAGGCTGTAAATATTTTGAGAAGTGGGCCCCTAGTGCCTCTTAAGTATTCTAAACTACACTGTGTGCTTCATAATTATGTAATATATAGAATACCAGCTGCTTTGAATAGTACTCCAGAGGTTTGGATGGCACAGGAAAGCTCTGCTCCCCCAGTGAGAGCCATAATCAAGCCAGCATACCGTGAAGCCACATCCAATTGACATTGAGTTGCTGGATTTTAACACACTTTGAAACAGATGTTAAGCCCGTGTGGTGTGGCTACATAGGAGCATATTTTTTGCTTAAAAAAAGTAGTTTTATGAAGGTGTATACCTGTAAAGTCTTTTCATATTTATCATCTCATTAATATCTGTGTAAAGGGATATAGAGATTGCATTGGTGGATTGTGAGTATACTTATATATTACATATTTAAATATTTATACCTGTGCATTCAAATATGTACATATATTTAGTTAAAAGACAAAACCTGGGATGTCTCTTTCAACTTTGGCAATGAGCAGAGATGCAGGAAAGCCTCTGGAGAAGAAAATAAGGTACATTAATGCTCTTCCTTGGAATCTATGTCTGACATAACCAACAGCTTCCTTTGGGTTACTCTAGAAAGGGATGGGTTAATTATTTATAATCTGAAGGGTCCACCTTCCATTGCATAGACCCTGAGCAGCACCACTTGTGGGCACTCTGAAGTAATAAATACTAAGCAAAGAATCTGAGCGTCTCTTTCTAGGATTTTAAGGCCAAGGAAAAAAAAGGCAACTTAACAAAATGACTTCGACCAGAGAGGAAAATAAGAAGTGGAATGGGCCTTATCCTTCACAATTAAAAGTTTAGGCACAGATTCACACGTTTCTTTGGAAATCACTGGGATTGAGTTCAGAGAATTTCTTCTGCAATTTCTAGAGAACTAGAAAGCCTTGGCTGTCCCCACGGGCTGCAGCCAAAGAGAGCCCAGTTATTTGAGGAAGAAAAGACGAATTTTGCTCCAGAGGCTCAGCGGAACAAATCCCTCTGAACTTCATTGGGCCGACATGCTTCTAGGCCAGCGGTCCTCAACATGTGGGTCACAACCCCTTCAGCAAACGCTATCTCCAAAAAGTATTTACGTTATGATTTATAACAGTAGCAAAATTACAGTTACGAAGTAGCAATGAAAACAATTTTAAGGCTGGCGGGGGGGGGGGGGGGGGGCAGGGGGGCATCCGAACATGAGGAACTGTATTAAGGGGTCACAGCGTTAGGAAGGTTGAGAAACATGGCTGTAGACATAGGCACTGGAGTCAGACTCTACACAGCACACTAAGTATAGGGCCGTACCCTGGCCTCTCACCTGGTCTGTGTGCCAGTTTTCTCACCAGTCAATGCACAATGATGATTACAATGAAGACAGATGTCCTGATGTGACACTTGCATCTTAAGGGGAAGAGGACACAAGGTCCTTGAAGGCCTTTGTTCCACACTCTCAACTCAGAACTCACTTTCAGTAATTAAGCAATCTGTATGTCTAGTGTTAAGCTATGATTTCCACTCTGCTGAGTCTGAGCAGAAACAACCGTCCTTAGGATAACGGGGTACAGAGATATAGGAGGAGATGATTCATAGGAAGAAAAGCTGGAGAGAATCACGAATGGAAATAATCTCTGTAATCATAGGTTTTGCCTCCACTTATCTCCTTCACCCGGGCTTGTGTCTCAGGTGAAGTCCAGGCCTGGACTTTAATAACACAAGTGGAGACGTTCGGCAATTTAAAAAGTGCGTTGTGAAGGACTGGCGAGGTTTGCTTATTTACTGTCCTGCTAACGTCAGTTTTGAAGCTCCACTCAGCGCCGATTTTCGGTGTTGCTCATGTAATAACAATTGCACGTTGATCTTTGCTCCACTGCCACGGTCAGTGATCAGTGGTCTGAAGGGAGCCACACAAATAGGTAACGAGGAGCCTTGCATTGGCCGGGAAACAAAAGCAATGGCCATTTTGAATGGAAATGTTTCATAGTTTAATTTACAGGCATCCTTTTAACCGCCCTTTATATTTCTATTTATGATATTGTAGGTGCATTAACTTAGAGCCAGGCATTTTCTCCTACCTAAAACTAATCCTCTCATATCTTAATCCTCTTTTAAGAAGCAGTCAGCTAATAATGGAGAAAACCACACAGGACTCTGGGTTTACTCTCTCTTCCTCTTCAGTGAGAACCTTTGAAAGCCCACTGTTTAGGCCAGAATAGCAAACTATACAGCATCAAGGCTATGCTCACCTGAAGCTATATTTTATTTGAGTTGAACTAGGTTTTAAAAAGAATTTGAGTCAAGGATTTAGGACATGCAAATTTCACATTAAAAAAAATAAAAGTAGAACATAGATCCTTTAAGAAATCAAAACTGCTGGTAATTTGGGCTCCCATTTCCACATGGCAAAACTCAAGGGGAGCTGCCTTATTCACACACTCACAACACATGCTATTTTTTAAAGACTAACTACTTAGGGTGGAGTTCACCAAGGCTAGCACTGGATCTAGCTGCCCGTGTGGCATATGTCCACTGCAAGCTTTCCACTCACTTCATTCCTTACTCCCCACAGTGCTTCAAAGAGAACATCTTTAAAAGAAAAGTATTCCAATCAAAGCCCACGATGAGCCTCTGTGGTGCATCCCTAGGCTCCCTAAAAATCCCTGGGTACGAGGACCAGCTGATTTCTGGACTCACTGGTACTCTAGCGTTTCCTCGACTCTCTTCTGGTTCTCCTTCCCCTGTTTCTTCTACATCTTTTCTCCATCTCTTGGCTCATCCTTGCTGTACTTCCACCCTCTTCCCTTCACCCAGAGGACGTCTTCTGTGTTTTCTTTAGTTCCTTCTCCCACCTGAGCACGGACAGTATCTCTCTCTCCAGCCCAGATTTCTGTCTTGAAAGGAGATCTGTTTATTGTGCTTACGCAGACAGATGGTTCTCCTGACTTAAGGTATCAAAAGCAGACTCATTATAAATCCCTGCAGCTTCTAGCTGAGTCTACTGGCTTCTCATCACTATACGGTTTACATTTTTCTAAGGAACAGTTTCCTCACACTCTTCCATAGCTCCAATTAATTGAAGCTTCTCGCCCCTTCTAGGCCACACATACAAGTGAATGCCATCATTCCCTTCTGTGTGCTCCAGTCTAATTATCACCTAAGCTTCTGGAAGCCTCTCTTTCCTTCTCAAGTACACTTTGCATATCAACAGCAGGCAAATCTTCCAGAAGTACTTTTATCTTCCAATTAAAAACCTACCCATGGTTTCAGAGTATCCAATGGCCTTGGTTGGAAGACCACAGGATGCTCTGTCTCCAGAACCAAACTTCTTATCTTTTATTCTGAATGCTCCGTCATACCACTATGTTCTCTAAAATAGCCCTGGGTCTGGGCTATGCCTTTATTTATATTGTTTGTCTCATTTCTTACTATGTTCTTAGTTGTGTTATTTTCTCCCCAGATTTCCCATCTATTGCCACATTCTATGATAGCTTCTTTATCCTCTCATTTCAGCTGGGAGGGGTGGGGTCAGCATACCAGGCTGTAGCAGCTAAAAAGCTGTCATTTGTCTCAGATTGTCTGTGTAAGACTTCATGAACACAGCAAAGAAAAATCACAGTTTTCAGTGGTAGAAACACCTTTTCCTATACGGAAATGAACAATAGAAGAAACACCATACGCTGAAGAAGTAAAATATGAGCTTTGTTTTGACAAATGATAAAAAAAAAAAAAAGTTAAACATGGGCTTCTGAGACAGATCAGTGATTTGGGTGCTAAGTGCCAATTTTTGGTTAAATTCTGTTTTTTTTTATTTTATCTTTCTTTGCCACAGCTCATTATATATGCAACCCAAGGTCCACTATAAGAAGTCTTAATAGCATAAACTTCACTTCTGCTCATAAGCATAAAAATTGTTGGGTCAATTCTTTCAAGAGGTCTGATTTATTTGAATGAATTAGCTTGGGCCACCTATTTTCTCAAAGCAATCATGCCGCGCCTGCTGCCGCCCCCACATGTATGCCAGCACAGCCATAGCTCTGTCTTCATATGGCGACAGACGCTGGACTGCTTCAAACCTAGAGATGACAAGCTGAGATGCAGCTGGTGATGTAACATTAAAGTAAGTAACATAATTTGATATTCAATTTACATTTTGACTGGTTTTTAGGTGCTGTGACCAAAAGCATTTGGGGGAGGAAAGGTTTGATTTCAACTTACAGATTTCAGGTCACACTAAGTCAGGATAGGAACTCAATGCAGGAACCTGAAGAGGAAGCTATACTGCTCACTGGCTTGCTCACCATGGCTTGCTTAGCCTGCTTTCTTATAGCACCCGAGACCACCAGCCCTGGAGTGGCACCACCCACAGTGAGCTGCAGCTTCTCATGCCCATCACGAACAAAGAACATTTCCTACTGACAAACTTGCATACAGAGTAGGGTGGTTTGAGGGTAATTGGCCCCCATAATCCCATAATCTCAGGGAGTGGCACTATTAGGAGGTGTGGCTTTGTTGGAGTGGGTGTGGCCTTTTTGAAAGGAAGTGTGTCACTGTGGGGGGCAGGCTTTGAGGCTTATTATGCTCAGCATACTGCCCTGTAAGTCAGTCAACTTCCTGTTGCCTGCAAGATATAGCACTCTCAGCTCCAGCATCACCTCTGCCTGCATGCTGCCATGCTCCCTGACATGAGGATAATTGACTGAACTTTTGAAACTGTAAGCGAGCCACCACAACTAAACGTTTTCTTTATAAGAGTTGCTGTGGTCATGGTGTCTCTTCACAGCAATAGAAACCCTAACTAAGACACAGAGCCATTTTATAAAGGCATTTTCTCACGTAAGAGTCCCTCTTCTCAGATATGTCTAGGTTTATGTCCCATTCACAAAAACTAACTAGCGTACCTAGAAAAATAAAATAGCCCAAACTACACTTTAAATAACCCATTTTTCAAAAGGCCAATTTTATAAATAGAAAGTCAACTCTTACAGTCCTTAGGAAGATAAGCTCTGGCTCTTAGGGGCATGCTAAGTTATGACTCACATAGCAAGAACCCACAAGATGTGAGGATCTGAATCAACAGCCGTGGTTCTGAGCAGCTGGCCCCATGGGTGGAGGTGGCTCCTTCCCATGGAACTGGCATGTCACACTTTTCCAAAGGATGACATGCAGACTTAGCCGCCCTTTGTTATTAATCCTTTCAATAGAACTGCCTCTGTTTTTGAGCAAACATTCAAGGTAGCTGAGGGGGTAAAGAACAATGACATGTGATTTCTATTTTCTTGCTTGTATACCTCAGTTTCACCAAAAAAAAAAAAAAAAAAAAAAGGGCAAAGCATTGTCACAGTGAAATGTATTCACATATTTCCAACATGGAGGTACTTTGCGAGGAATGTGTTAACTTGGTGACTATTTTGTGTGTGAACATCAGATTTACCCAAACATATGACAGTATAGTTATCAGCTTCTCATTTTGTGGGTGGCAACCACATTGGAGCTGTGAAACTGATTATGGGGGTCCAAAATAATTAGGCAACTGTTTTTGGTCATTTTGCACAATGACTGAAAGTCAATTCCAACTCAAACATGCAATGACCTGTGTTGATTCTAGCAGCACTCACCCCTGAGCACTGTGGCAGCCCTGATTTGGAACAGACAGTCTGGGTGCTTTGTACTATGCATGCTGTCATGCCACACATGCCAATTAAGGCTGCTGAGACACCTTGCCTGGGATTTAGATGACTGTTTGTTATGAATTATGGTGGGTTTTCTGCACAAACAGAGTTTAGTGTTCATATAGAAACGTAATGGTTCAGTTATGGAAAGCAGATTTTTTTTCTTCTCTTGTGTTTTATTTGGCAAAATTCTGAAAACAAAATATAACAGGGCCTAACAAAGTTTGTTTTAGAGCTGTAAATGTTGGGACTGGGGCAATGACTCAGTGGGAACAGCGCTTGCCATGAACCTGAGTTCACATTCCAGCAGACACTGGAAGGCACACATGGTAGTCCACATCTGTAACCCCAGCACAGGGGGGCAGTAGGGGGGGAGGTGGAGACAGAAAGATCCCTGAGGCTCATTGATCAGCTAATACAGAAAAACCAACAAGCTCAAGATTCAGGGATAGACTCTAGAATGATTGGACCTTGACCTCTGCCCATCACACACACAGGTACATGTAAACTCAAATAGCACCCAATGAATATGTAACACACACACACACACACACACACACACACACACACACACACACACACACACTTTGTTTTTAGATACTGTGGATACACACGTGGGAGGATTTTTGGCTCACATGATACATCCTTAAATCACTTGAGGAACTCTACAGATTTTCTTTCTAATGGCTACACCAATTTCTAATTCTCTCTAGTAGAACCTAATGGCCTCTTTTCTACAAATCCTCACCACAGGCTATCATTCAGATTTTCAGTAAAGCCATTGTAACACACATGAAAGGTTCCCTCATTCAAACTTTAATTTTCTATCTCACTGATGATTAGTGTCTTAGTTAGGGTTTCTATTGCTGTGAAGAGGCACCATGACCACACCAACTCTTATAAAGGAAAGCATTTAATTGAGGTGCCAGCTTACAGTTTCAGAGGTTCAGTCCATTATCATCATGGCAGGGAGCTTGGTGGGATGCAGGCAGACATGGTGCTGGATGAGGAGCTGCTACATGTTGATATGCAGGCACCAGGAAGTAGATTGTCACACTACATGGTATCTTGAGCATAGAAGGCCTCAAAGCCCACCCCCACAGTGACATACTATAAGGTCACACCTACTTCATCAAAGGCACACCTCCTAATAGTGCCATTCCTTTTGAGATTATGGGGTCCAATTAAATTCAAACTACCACAATCAGTGAGGGTGGAAATTTTTAACATACATGTGGCCATTTATATGTCCTTTCATAAATGATTATACAGATACTTTGCTGTATTTAATAATCAAGCTATTTGCTTTCTTGCTATTTATTTTAGTTATATATTTTTTGAATATTTATATCTTTTTTTTTTTTTTTTTTTTTTTTGGTTTTTTGAGACAGGGTTTCTCTGTGTAGTTTTAGTGCCTTTCCTGGATCTTACTCTGTAGACCAAGCTGGCCTTGAACTCACAGAGACCTGCCTAGCTCTGCCTCCCGAGTGGGGATTAAAGGTGTGCACCACCGCCGCCCAGCTTCTATCTTATAAAATGAACAGTTAAAATGTATTTATCCTTCTTATCTGTAATTTTTCTACTCTGTTTCATACTTTTATTGTTGTGTGGATGTTTTTATATTTGCTGTAATCTCATTTTTTCTAGTTGTGTTAGGGTTTGTGCACAGGAGATATTTCCTTGACGTCTGAGATCTTCCACTAGAAAAAACATTTTTCTTGGATCAACACTGAGCATATATATGTATGTATATGAGCATGTATATATGATTATACATATTATAATATATATCTATAATACACACATGCACACACACATACACACACATATATTAGTATATCATTTGATTATATAGTGTCAGAATGATTGATTTTAAAAATTGCAGTTTGAGTTGCTGACTTGGGTTTCATAAAACATTTTTAAATGAATCTTGGCTTGGGATTAAGATAGAGTTTTCAACTACTTCCAAAATATCTTCAAACACACTTTTGCTGTTGTGTTTCATATATGTTTTGTGTTTATATTCTCAGCATTTACAATTATAAAATAAAAATATTGATCACCCCCACCCCAAGCTGAGGAGCCATTGGCAGCTAATGGAGGTTGCAGGAAGTATAATCAATTTTCACTGAGGCTGTAGCCATCAGTAGGTTGCTCAGGTCTCAGTGCATGGCCCTACATCCATGAACATAGGGGTATCACTAACTGAAGGCTGTGGTCTTAAAAAACAAAAGAGACATGAAGGTGGTAGGGGGGCGCATGAAGAGGTTGGAAATGGGGAGTTTTAAATTTAAATAAGGCTGAACACCATCATAATACACTGTTTACATGTATGAAAATTTCAAAGAATAAAATAATTAAGATATCTGCTAACACAGAAAAATAGTGAAAGTGCTCTGTTGACGATCCTCCAGTGTCAAATAATCAGCAAAGATTTAATTCTTTATGTAAAAGTAAATAAACACATTCATCTCATTAGTATGCAAATTTTGTTTAATCTTTAATGAATAGCAATATTATATGTATACTAAACGATTATTTTTCAGCAAAGTTCTTTATGATTTATTATCAGTAAATATTTGACATGTTTATCTATCTGCATAACCAGAGTCATGTGAAAATTTCTCGGGCAAAATGGGATCACAAGTTGAAAACAGGATTTAAGATGCTCACTATAGCCCATTGTAGGTGAAAATATCACCTACATAACCATATGCCTATTGCGCTCTCTCTCTCTATCTATCTATATGCATATATATACATATGTATATTATAGCTATATCAGATATCACAAGCAGCATTGAAATATTCATGTTTCTAAACATAGAACAAGTATAGCAAAAACACTAGGGAATAAATATTTTCAGTTACATTAATCTTATGAGACCACGTGGTGGGGCCCATCACTGAGAGAAATGTTGTTACATGGTAATCTGTATTACTTATTAAAATCCTCATGTGTCTGCTACACAGTTGAGGGTCTCATTTCAAAGACTCAGTAGACTAAGTTTTACAGTCTACTGATAGAGATGTAGCTATATTCCCATCCTCTTATTCAAATGCATTTACATATATAAGAAATATGTCTTATGGATGTACCTAAAGTACAAAAATATTCTAAATGTAGGATGTATATCATCATTAAGGTGGCAGCCCTGATCATCCTACCCACAAGTACAATGAATAATTGAAACCTTATCTCAACTTGAGAAATAGGAAGTTAGTATAGCAATGAGATAGAAATATCCAATTTTTAATGGACTAGTATATAGTAACAAGAGCAAGTACTTTTTAGCACAATGGGGTAATATACACAATTAGATTAGAAAACAAAGTACTTATATCCTGAGTCCTTTTATACATTTATACACTGCTCGCTGTACTAGTGTGCTTGTGTTAATGTAGCAAAAATACTGTAGACTGTGTGGCTGAAACAACAAATTCGTTTTTCATAATTGTGGATGTTGGAGAGTCTAAGCTATGGTCCCAGGAAGGGCCCTTTTCCTAGCTTGCAGTTAGCTGTGTTCTGGTTGTTTACTCACGTGGAAGAGAGAACCTCCTTAAGATCCCTTGCCCAGGTACCAACAGGACTTTAATATATGAATGTTGTAGAGATAAGTTCAGTTCATAGAACTTGCTGAGTGCATTGCATGGTGTTTAGCAGGGAAGTGCCTTAAAAATCCTCCTAGGTTAGGGGCACAAAAACACTAAGACCAAAGAAACATGGGGAAGAGAGTGGGCCGGAAGTCAACAGTCAAGAAGGATGCAGCTAAGCAACGTATGATGTGTGTCAGGTGCGTGTTTCCATAGATGAAACCTGCATCCAGCAGAGCTCAGAGCATCCTGGGGAGGCCAAGTTCATCAAGCTGGCAGGAACAGGTTCCAAAGTCAAAATGAGCCAAAACAGAGACACAAGGTCCCACCACAAAGATGGGAGAGTGGCAGTTGCTCCATCAGGCACCGGTGATCAAGCTGGAAGGGTTTAAGTCAAAACAGCAGCAAATGCATTGCAATGAATGTGTGTCTGTGTAGGTGTATGTGAGCTCATTAAAAAGTTTATCATAAATAAATAAATGAAGAGCGTACTGCTTTCTACCTTTACTAGAGTGAATTTCCCTTGGTGACCTAAGGTGTTGATCTAGCAGCATGGGTTATTGATATTGCCAAAGGATTTCTCATTGGCATATGCACACCACAATGATTCACATAGCAGCCTGAGAGATGTGTGAAAAAGCCAGTATGTTGGCACCATGCTTCTGTCTTCCCTGGTGATCTGGCTCCATGCCTAGCCCTACCTGTGGCTCTTCCTGACTCCCCTCCCTTGGATGCTGTCAAGACCTACCACACAGATGGTCTCTTACATGCCCTAATCTCTTAGCAAATGCTCCTGTAGCAGACCAGAAGGATGAAACCAAGACTGATCCATGTGTTCCAAGGGTTTTGAAAATCTATTCTTTCCCTGGTAAATTCTAGAACTCTAAGAGGGTTTATTAGTTCACGTCTCTTGTTTGCTTTTTTGAAAGGTGGCATCTGAATTGAGTTTTTCTTCTATAATTTTTCTCTTTTTGCATTGTACCTGAGAAGTAAGTCTTGGAGGTTCTGAGATCTCAGTCAATACTCCTCAGTTCTTAGCCACTGCAGACTTTTCGTCTTAATGAGCTTATGGGATGAATTTGCCCATGTTTGTCTGTGTACTCACATAGTCTTCAGGGTCTAATGTAAACCTAAGAGATCAAGTTCGATATTCAGGAAATGCTTGTTGGTTAGATACGATGTATTTAATTTTTTTTCTTTCCCTATTTTCTCTCAGCCCTTAGTTTTAATGCTCTGCTTTTCCCTTTACTGGATCTGTTCAATTTAGATCACTGTTTTGTGGTGGCTTGAATGAGCATGGCCTCCAAAGGCTCATATATGCAAACACTTTGCCCCTAGTGGAACTGTTTTGGATAAGAACTAGGAGGTTTGGTCTTATTGGAGGTTTGTCACTAGGACTGGGGTTTAAGATTTCAAAAAGATGGCTCCATAGTGCAACAGATAGTGTATTGGACTTGAAGCGACAAAAATGATTTCAAAAGCCTATGACAGGCCCAGTCGGCTCTCCGCCCTCTCTGTCTCCCTGCTTCCTGCCTGTTGATCAGGATGGATGTTCTCAGCTACTGCTCCTTTGCCATGCCTGCCTGCCTGTTTTCAAGTTTCCTGCCATGATGTGCATGGACTAATCCTCTGAAACTGGAAGCGAGCCTCCAATTAAATGCTTTCTTTATACATTGCTTAAAGAAGTTAAAAAAAAAAAAGCTAGATTCTTACTGGTATAAGATAAAATCATAAACAGAAGGGAGTGATGTGTCTTATGTGTAAGAACAGCTGAGATCAGGTGACCAATGGGCATCATGGAAAAAGATCCCACTGTGGTTACTCACATTGGAAGTGCAAGACTCCTTACTGCACGTGGGCATTTATAAGCTGCCACTGTTCATGCTTGATGCTTCTAGCTGAAATTCACATGACCAGAAGTGCAGGAATTTCATCTTAATAATTATCATACAAGTAGACACTTAAAACCGTGACTCTGATACCACTGGCTAGAAATTAATTGTGATAGTGACATTCAAACGCCTCTCCTTTGCAATAAACCCACAAAAAGGAGTGATTACCATGGGTGTGATTAAACAGCACTGAGATCTGTTTTAGTACCTTTAAGATTGCAAGTATTTTATTGAATTTCTACATTCACTGATGGAAAGACTATTTTAATACACTGTAGGTAGTTACTAAATACATCTTTTTAATCTCAGCTCCTTGTTTATGACAATTCTTTCTTTTTCATTTCCCTCTAATCAGATATGCCATTCAAGGTCTTGAATTTTATAGAGACATAACAGTACTTATTTATATGCTGGGAGCAATCCGTTTTCTCAACAGCTGGCAGAGCGGCTTAATATCTTAGCCAATCATTTTAAGCTCTAAAAAATTCAGCATTCTACAGCATGGTGAAGGAGTGACCTCAGAATGTTAGTGAGCCTGGAAAGCAAGAGACTCCTGCAAAGCTCCTTTTTTTTTTTTTTGACATTTCAATTTTTTCTGATGAACTCGAAACCATTTGCTTATCAGATGACAGACTGTTTACCGTAGGAGAGCAAAATCAGGGAGAGGAAAGTTGGCATAGGTTGGCAGACAAACATTCATTAACAAACAATTGCTCTGAAGTATCTTTGGGGAAACAATTGGGAGGGGCAGCCTTTGTTCCAGAGGGACTGCAGCAAGCAATGTAGAACATACAACCATGTCTTTAAAGAAACGACAGGGGTAAGAAGGGACTATGCACAACATGGGGTAGCTGACAGAAGCTATGAGTGAATGACTCTGGAGGAGCCTGGGAGTAGTGGCCCCAATGATGACGGGACACTGGAGGGGGAAATGGAATGGGGAGCAATCAGCAAGCTCAGAGGGAGCAGTCTGCAGGGAGCCACTGGAACAAAAGGGATTGTGAAAACAAGGAACACATGGATGCTTGTTTCTGGCTGAAGGCAGGTACCCAGGGCTGGCTGTGGAGTTAAGTCTAGGCAAGGATGGCTGGAGCTGACTCTAAATAGTGAAAACATGAGTGCAGGTGTACCGGTCCTGAGGAGTCAGACAACAGATATCCTAGTCCCGACTCTGTTGCTTCCTAGTGTTGTCTGCTTGTGTGAGCTGTTCAGTAATTCCATTAATATCTTATCCACGTACTCAAGGTAGGTGACTGTCCTCACTTCAGGGGGTTATAACGAAGACTGAAGATGATTTCAACCATAACACATGCACATACATGTCCAGCATGTTTTAAAACTATCTTTATTTTAAGCGTCATTAAATGCCATGCAGTATGGGCATTTGGACAGTGGGAACCACTTAAGGGTTTGAACACAGTGAGTTGGGTTCAGCCTGAGACTATATTAGTTGAAAGAACTAATTGGGCATGGTGGCTCAGTCATGAGGTAGATGAAGGAGGATTGGGATTTTGAGGCCAGTCTGAACTACATATTGAAAATCTGCCTCAAACAGGAACAAAAAAAATCAATTAATCATATAAACAAAAGAACAGGCCAGACCATGGATATTAGAGGACCAATGTGATGACTGGGTAAGAAGATGATGACCAAGGACAATAAGGGAAGTGGTGAGGGAGTAGCTTAGGGACATACTGAGTCAGTACTGGACCTGCAAACTGGCTGAATTTGATATTCCCCCCCAAAAATCAAAGATTTATAGAAATATCAATAAAGAAATATAATCTACCTCACAGTGTATGAAGTAGCTTATTAAGTACAGTATGCATAACACGCTCACCACGCATCACAACACACACACACACACACACACACACACACACACACACAAACGTGCGACATAAGACCCCAAAGCCTTATATTTCGTAGGGAGAGGGTTTGTTTCAAATATGTAATTTATCAACACCTGCTAAATACTTTTCTATTAAAGGGCAAGTTATATACAGTGCAATTAGCAGATTTTAAAATATTCAGTGCATTTCAGTGAAGGCTGTATTTGTATCATATATGCTCAGTCAAGATATGGATGTCCCCAGAAAATTCTTCTAGACCTTTTCCTAGTCCACTGATGAGAAATCACTCATATAATATATATATATAAAAACTAAAAAGTTTTGCTTTCTCTAGCACTTTATGTACACTAAATTGTATAGTATACAGGACTTTTCTATTTTTATTTTGAGTCAGGGTTTCTCAGTGTAGCACTGGCTGTCCTCGAACTCACACTGTAGACCAGGCTAGCCTCAAACTCACAGCAATCCTTCTGCATCTGCCTCCCAAGTTCTAGGATTAAAGGTGTACACCTTTTATACACCTAGTATATACAGGACTTTTATAGTGAGGTTCATACTTATTTTTGAGATTCTTCTTTGTATTGTGTGTATTTGATTGTATGACAATATCACAAGTAGTCTGTTCATTCTCTATTTGATGCTGTATGGTGGTTTGAATGGGAATGCCCCAGTACGCTCAGTATCTTATTACCTGGGCCCTAGTTAGTGGTGCTATCTGGAAATTTCAATAAGCCACTGAAGGTGGGCTTTAAGAGTTTAAAAACAGAACATTTTGATTTAATTCTGTCCATTTCATGCTTGTGATTCAAGGTCTAAGTCCTCGGCTTCCTCTTCCTGACATCACACCTCAGTGCCTGCATCAAGGACTCTAACCCTTCAGAACCAAAAGGCCAAATTAACTTTCTAGAAGGAAGCTGCCTTGGTCATGGCATGTTATCACAGCAATAGAAAAGTAATAATGCAGACTTTTTTTTTTTCTCAGACTCACACGAAGACTGTTTCCATGCAGGTCTCTGGGCAAATCTTTTGTCAACATATGTCTTTTCTTCTTTTCAATATGAGAGACTGAATTGCTGATTCCCACGCCTTCCAGATTGGCTACACCATTTTGTACTCACATAGCCAATTTCTAAAGACTCAGTTGGATCATATGCCTGCCAACATTTCAAGCTGTCAATCTTTTTAATTTCAGGGAGCTTAATTTTTTTATAGTGGTGTTCATTTGGTTTCATCTTGAATTTCCTAGATGATCAATAATATTGAATATTTTTATGTGTAATTGCTATGCATTTGCATATTTTCTGATTGTTAAGTTTCTCTTTAATATTTTGCCTGTTTATATTAAAAATTGGGCATTTTATCTTTAAACAGCTAGATTCTAGCAGTTTGTTTATACATTGTGGATACAAGTCCCTTGACAAATATGTGTATTATAAACTTTTTATCTCAGTATGTGGCTTGCCTATTCATTTCCTAATTGGGTCTTCTAATGAACAGAAGTATTCAATTTTAATAAAATCCAGTTTACCAGTTTTCTCTGTAATGTTTAGTAATTCTACATCCTAGGAAGCCTTTGTGTTTTCAAGGTCATGAGGACAGTCTTTTTTTTCTACTAGATGCTTTATAGTTACAGCTTTTATGCTTATGCTTATGATTCATCTCAGATTAATTTTGATATACAGCATGAGATAGGGATCAAGGCTGCTTTTTCCATATGGATACTAGCAATGCCAACATCACTGATTGAAAAGATTCTCTCCTTTCTTCATTGAAGTTGTCTGTTAACTTGCCAAACATTAATTGACCATATGTGTATGGGTCTAATTCTGTCTTTTTCTATTCTGTGCCATTGATTTGTTTAACTACTCTGATGCCAGTAACACAGGTTCCTCTCTCTTTGGGCTCCACATCCCTGGATGTGATAGAGAGCCTAGATAGAAATCCTTGGCGAATGTAGAATTGCCCTTCTCAGAGTGGATGGTGTCTATGTGTTGCCCAATATATGAAAAACAGTTGGAGTGCCTGGCACCAGCCTCAAAGCTGGGGTGGCGTTTAATCCTTCCAAAGGTTTCAGCATCCCCAATTTCCCACTTCCCTCCCTTCATTCTAGTATTGTCCAGTTACACCCCACAAGAGAAAGGGGTCTTAGTTCTTGAGTTGGCTTTATGCTTACTGCTGTCATTATTGGTAATATAGAACTTTCAATCTCTGTTTTAATTGTTGTCCCACCACTGGACATAAATACCTTAAAGCATTTATATTTGCATATATTGCACCAAGCGGACTGCCTGGCACATGTAGAAGAAATTAAAGATATGGCTGTTACGTGGGTGATTAAAATCATTTAAATGATTTCACAGTCATAAAATTAAAACTTCAAAAGTAAAAACATTTATTTGCCTCAAATATATGATTTGTCAGACTTTTAATAATGACAGATATGTGGCAATATGAACAATTATACGTATGTTATGGTTCATTTTGAATATCATCTGGAAGAGTACCATATGTGGGGAGAGATAAGCTTCTTTCTATTAGTTCTATTAAATATAGGTATAGAATTTTCATAATCTTATATTCATAGTAATAAATATTTATTTTTAAAGATTTATTTATTTTTATGTTTTATATGTGTGAGTACTGCATGTATATATGTGTAGCGGGCACATACATGGTACCTGCAGAGGCCAGAAGAGGGAGTCAGATTCCTTGGAACTAGAGATACAAACAGTTTGTGAATCATCATGTGGCTGCTGAGAGCTAAGCCTGGGAACTCTGCAAGAGTGATACAAGGGCTCTCAACTACTGAGCCATATTTCCAAACCCCCAAATATGTATTTTAATGGAATTTAATACGCAATAAGTGAACATAAATCTGTTTAGTTATAAACATTTAAAAATTCACCATATAAATCAAATTTTAACTTAATCTGATAAAAATGTTTGGTTAGAAAATTTTGTTCTTTCATCTTATAAAGAGATGAATGTTTTTACAATAATGTACAAATTTTATTTAGACATTGTAACTCCCAACCAACAAGTTATAAATCCTATTTATTGATTTGATTCATGATAAGGAGTACTATGATTAGTGCTGTTTTAAACATTAATAACTGAAACTTTTAACACTAACCTTCACCCACTAACAGAGTCATATCCAATAATTACTCTGACAAGAATATTTTGAGATCTTCTTTTTAAAAAGGAATTTGAGGCATAACGTATGTGAGCTTGCTTTCTTTTGAGTCATATAACTAGGCATGTGGCATAGAGGTGAAAGCTTTGGTATTACACAGATCACATCGACAGGTTTATCTAGTCTACAGATTCAAATTACCAAGCAAGGCAGAGACTCGAAGAAGTTCTCAACACTCATAATCCTAACATATTTTAAAGTGTTTACATAATTTCAGAGTTGTGCCTTTAATAACAACGTAATACTTTCTCACAATCCATTAACTTTAGCAGTACAAATGTTTAATGTATCTGTGGGTGGAATTAAATGCATTTACATGGCAATGGGGCTTTTATGTAATGTTGTAACATGCTTTTAAAAAGCATATGAAATTAAACAATGGTTCCAGAAATGATATATCTTGATCAGACTATTATGTAAGGTTAAATGCTTTTTAATTTTTTTAAATAGCAAAATGGGTTAAATATAAGATTAAGTAATATTTATTGAATACTTTCAAATATTTAAATATTTTAAAATCTTACTAGTTTTCTAACCTAACAAGCAATTCAGGGTATAGGTGTCATGACCACTATGCAGTACAATGGTTCTCAACCTGTAGGTTATGACTTTGGTCACATATCAGGTATCCTGCATGCGAGAAATTTACCTTAAGATTCATAGCAGTAGCAAAATTACAGTTATGTAGTAGCAACGAAAATAATTTTATGGTTGGGGTCACTACAACATGAGGAAGTGTATTAAAGATTTGTAGCATTAGAAAGGTTGAGCACTATTAATGTAGTGTAATGTTTAGTCAGGAATAATAGAATTTAAATATTTAAATATTCAACTTGACATATTAAAATAAATACTGGGCATTAAAGAAAACACCTTGGGAGAATGAATATTTTTCAATAATTCTGTAATAGCTCAAATATTTTGAATATGGACACCCTGCCTAAGAGCCAGTTTTAGAAAGTGGATTTGAATTGTTTGAACAGAAAGCAAGTACTGAGAGCCAAGTATAATAATTCAGAAGGAATCCTGACTAGTGGGTGATTTTATAGCTATCCACAAACTCTAAAATTCATTTGTACAGGCAGAAGGATGGTAACAGGCAACACAACCCTGAAGAAAACCAAGTTGGAGGACTGACTGTGCTACACAATTTTAGGACTTATTGTGAAGGTACCGTGCCCCAGACAGTGTGGCACATGGAAAGGAATAAAACAGAGGACGGAATTGAGAGTCCAAATGCAGACTTGCAAAATATATTGAAGGCTATTTTTGTGTAAATACATGGAATCAATATTGTCTAATTGTCTCAAAATACAGAACTAACTTAAATGGAGAATCAAAGCATCTGTTTCCTTGCACGTTCTACTAGCCTCTGTGTTAGAATATGAATTACCAGCACCCAGACTTGAATGTACACATACCTGTATATATTCTTATATATGCAAATACATTTTTAAAAATTCACTTCATTCAAATGTCTTTGAGTTTAACTTACTGTCCACTTTTTGGTTCCAGATTCATCACGTACGACAGCAATTGAATTATCGTGTACTTTTGGGTACTTTTGGCTATAAGAGTTTCTCATGTTTTACATCATTTGATGGATGACCTTCACAGTTTTAAGGTGTATTGCTTGAGCATCTGTACACATGCTAAGTTCATTCTCGTCTCATACATAACATCTGCATTGTTAATCTGCCAGCCAATGGATCATTCTAGCTTTCTCCTCTTGCTTCCCTGTAAAGCATTACTCCAACAGGCAAGCAAAAATCTGGCCAGCCTGCCCCTGCCAGTCATCATTCATTTGCATAATTGTTCTATTTTAGTACACGAGGACAGTAGTTTCAAATGCAACAGAAAGCTCATGTACTGTTCAGTTTGCATTTAGTTTTATCATCTCCACTCATCCCTAAGTTATGTAGGCTGGCAACTTTCCTTACTGCTTACATCTGTAAGATTATATAACACATTTGAAAAAAAAAATCCTTCATCAATCTGCATTTCATCCTGAGGTTCCCCAATCTTCTAAACGATTTTTACATTTGCATGTATCAGGAGTCATTGTGCTTTAAGATTGTATAGGTTTTGACAAATGCCTAAAGTCATGTACAGTACCCTACCCAGTAGTTTTACTGCCCTAAAATCCTATATGATTCTCCTATACAGCTCTATGCTCTCTTCAAATCCCTTTTACTATCTTGATAGTTAGGATGATTAGAATTCATATAATATAAAGCCAGTTTAGACGAGTTCCTTTTACTTAGTAATAAGCATTCAGAATCCTTCAAACCCTTCACATTCCTAGTCAATATATCACATCACCGCTACAAAGTGAGGGCACTGCATTAGAAACTCTTATTCCGAAACAATATGAAGGCTTTTATCCAACAAAAGGATACAAATTTCTATGAGTTAAACACTGATGTGCTCTATTAATACAAATCCCCATATTTGGGAGTCATATTTGGGTAAGAAAAATAACTCCAAGCATTTCATCATTAATTTGATAGCCAACATTCATTGCTTTCTCAAGATCTGATTCTGGATTCATATATGTTAATTTTTACTCTTCAGGAGTATCTTTTTTTTTTTTTAGCATTTTTAACATTTTATGGGTATCATAAATAAACTCTCTCCATTTTTGTTATCAATTTCCAAAATAATTTAGGTAGCCTTAATCATAATGTTAATGTATTAAATATCCACAGGGTTCTGTTTTAATATAAACACTATACCATAAATATTTTGAAAACAAAGGATTTAGAAATGTAAACCTTTAGGGCGGACATCTGTCACTTTATTGTCTGGCATTTCCAATAAACTCATCCATGCAGTTCTGATTCCTTCATCAAAGAGGAAGCTGAGCTGTTTGGGTTGACATCCAAGCATACTTTTTTTTCCAAATTACTGCCTCCTCACACTGAAAGAAAAGCCTTATTCGACATTCATCGAATACTAATGCAGCCCTTGGTATAAGCCAAACATGTTTCTCTTTGATAGCTAGGGAAGAAACATATAAGGTGCGTTTAAATCACCAAATGAGCTATGTAGCTGGTGGCCCTTAACTTACTCGGCCTTCATTGTAAAAACCTCTGTAAGGGTGCTGTGACCACTGTGCAACCCAATGCCTGTGTGTCCTGTCTTGTTGTTGCTTCAGAGGGGGTCTTCCAGGCTTGGTCAGGCAGCCGGGGAGGAGGGATGTTCATGAGTTTTGAGTCAATCAGAAGCAAGCACAAGGCTTTCATATATATATATATATATATAATACTTATATAGATATTTATATATATAATATTTATATAGAAATTTATATATGTAATGCATACACACATATACATTATTTATATAGATATTTATATATGTAATGCATACACACATATATACATATATGTATCTATATGAACATATAAAATATACTTATATATTTGCCTCGTGAAAACACTTCATATTCATATAAATTAGTCACAATCGCTATTGCAGAAAATTGCCCTCTGTTTGCTGCCACCATGGGAGACCATCATTCGTGATGAGACTGAGAAACTCATCCATGACAATTGAAGACTCACTCTAGGTGTGGTAACTTTGCACAGTGTAAGTGATTTTTCTTTTCTTAGCTGTATTTGTGATTCTCATCAATACTTATATCACTAGTTTTTGGCTTACAAGAAATTCAATGCAACAGTGGATGATTTAGCTCTGTGGTGGTTCGAATAAGAATGGCTCCCATAGACTTACGTATTTGAAGTCTTAATTATCCGGGGAGTGGGACTGTTTGAAGGGATTAGAAGGATTTGGAGGTGAGGTTTGTTGGAGTAGATGTGGCCTTGTTGGAGAAAGTTTGTAACTGGGGATGGGTTTTAAGGTTTCAATAGCCCGAGCCAGGCCCAGTCAGTCTGTCTCTCTCTCTCTCTCTCTCTCTCTCTCTCTCTCTCTCTCTCTCTCTCTCTCTCTCTCTGCCTATGGATCAGGATGTAGCTCTCAACTACTGCTCTAGCACCTGCCCGCACGCCGTCATGCTCCCCACCATGATGATAACAGACTAAACCTCTGAAACTATAGGCCAGCCTACAATTGAATAATTTTTCTTACAAGAGTTGCCTTAGTCATGGTGTCTCTTCACAGCAATAGAGCACCGACTAAGATAAGTTCTACATATGTTGATTTCAGAGATCATCAAAACCCAGAATTTACAGTCATTTTTAGAAATTTCCTCATCTTACCCTAGGTGAGAAAAGTCCTTCTTCTGCATGGAAGATATCTATTCCTTTTCAAGTCCATGAGACCTAATTCCATTTTCATAGTCTATTGGCAAGAATAATTAGCAATGCCATTGAGATATTTCTGTAACAAAACTCCTATGGATTCTGTCCATGCCACAGATTGCAGGTCATTTCACTGAACATGAAAATACACTTTTCAGAATAATTTTTAAGGTTACTTGTTTAAGATTACATCATAATTTCTGGCTAAACTGTTATGCTTGTAGGTTTCCTGTCATTAATTACTCTTTTCCCCCTCTAGTATACTTTCAGGAAATTACTTAATTCTGTCTGCATGGAATATAACCAAGATTGGAGACAAACATCCTTGCAAATATTTTATTTTAAAACACTTTCATTTTTATTTTATGTGTATTTTGCCTGTGGTATCTATGCACCACTTGTATTCAGTTCCTGTGGTGGCCAGAAGAGGGAGTCAGATCCCATGGTACTGGAACAACAGCCAATAGCCAGCCACCATGTGGGTCCTGGGAATCGAACCCAGGTCTTCTGGAAGGATAGCCAGGGCTCTTAACTGCTTAGTTAACTCTCTAGCTCCAATGTAAATACTATAAATGTTGGGAACTGGAAAACATAGTATGAGTGAATCTGTAGAGAAGTTTATCATGCCTTATAGCTAAACTATTAAGTCAAAAATATAGAGTATTCTAGGCCAGTTGATGCTTAAAGGCAAGAATTCCCCCTCTACCTCTTGCTTCAGAGGAGGTTTAAAAAGCAAGTAACCTCCAAACAAAATAAAAAACAAATAAACAAACACTAACAGCAGCATGGATCACATCAGAATGAGTCTGATTCACGTAATTTGGAACACAGAAATGAAGCCATGTCACTAGTATGCTAACAATCAGCTGACTTGTACACCTGTGAAAACTTTCCACATCTGCCCCTCTCCTTTAAGTAGGTTTAAAGCCAAGGCAAATGCATGGTTTGCCTGATGAAATTCAGAAACAACAGTCTTGCTTCCAGGCCTCTTAGCTAGGTATGCATGATCTATTCTGGAGAAGTGAGAATATTCATTTAACTCTTCCACAAGGGAGCATACGAGCTTATATTTGCTGCACACAATAAAGTTTTGAGTTTCTGCAAGAATAAATTAGACTGCAGATTGCTATATTCATCCATATGAAAATAACATAACCATAATACAAGCTTCCAATTTAAAAAATTAGTGTTTTTTCAAGGATAATAGATTCTTATGGAATATTTACAATTAAGTAAACAAAAGCATGCACAATATATTACAGGTATTTCAAAGTTTAGTTGTTTTAAATCTTATAAGGCCATTGAAACTGGCTAAAACAAAAGGGAATGCCTGAGCAAGGAAGCTGAGATAAACAGGTTTAGAAGACATTGAACAAAATCCAAATATCTTTGTTTCTTAAAATTTGAGAGTCCAAAGCAAGCTGAACCTATAATTTAAAAAGTGAGTGTACATTCTGGATGGAATCACAGAGTCAATTTGTTTGGCTAGAAGGGATTAGGCAGACTTGGAAAGCGGCCAGGGTGCATACCTCCTCCTCACTATCATTTTAAGAGCTGTCAGGAGAATTCCATGTCCTGTAGACTATAATTATGCGGCTAAATCAAGAAGTAGTTATTTGAAATCCTTGACACAGAAATGAAGAATTTATCAAAGGTTGTTCTTGGGCAGAAATCAAATGAACAATCTCTTGGGACTTCCCTGTGAGAACACTGTTAGGAACTAATGTTTATTTTCTTCACCTTGTGCATTAGTATCACAAGAAATACCTCAACACCATCTTTTATACATCTTTTACTTATTATATTCATTAATTATTCTCTCAAATGCTACCACACTGTGTAGCTAACACTGTCTAAGAGTTTGTGCATAGATGAAAAACATGCATGCAAAATCTATAATCTCCCTTCCCATCCAATTCTCAACATAAAGGGATGGTTAAGTCTTAAGTGCTGACCCAGGATGTTGAGACAGGTGGAATGTCAATATAAGGCTGAGTGAAATTTGGCTATGATGGCAGGATTTGAAAACCAGGCAGACTTATGGAGGTCTGGAAAGGAAACCAGGTGTCTGCCTTCACCCCGATAAGAAATGGTTCCTACCAATGAAGGTCCAAGTAAGACAGTGCAGCAGAGGCCAGTGTTAGGCAAGGCACAGCGTCTAAGACATCCAGAGCTAGAAGTGGATCTTGGGACAAGAATAAGGAATTTGAGGCAGGAATCCATTTCTGAGACAAGTGAGGTGGGCAAGGAAAGCAGACTCTTGGCACAGGGAGCCCAACACATCATTTCTTTAATTCTCCAAGTCACACAACTCCAGAACTGGATCTGAGGGAGAGCACAGAGCTTAAAGATTTGGGGATATTAGAAAGGGAAGGACAACAATCAGTGTGTTTGAACTTCCTTATTACAGAACTAGGTAGGTATAATCAAGGCATACCTACGAAGCAAGAGAGACCTCATTCTCAAATTGTTTGGGGCAATAACTTTGTAATGTAACTGAACAATCTATTGAAAAATTACTATGGTGACTTAAATTTTACAATCATTTGAATGGAAGAAAGTAGTTAAAAAGGAAGCAGATTCTATCTTTATTACGTTCATTTTAGATGTGTATAGTCACATGGACAATGAAGTTTTCTTTAGCCAGAGCTATGGACTTGACATTATCAGACTGTGATTAATTTGATTTAATGAACTTCAAGAGGGTGGGAGACTAGATTTTCATTACCAATCCTCTTCAGTGTGTAAAAGAAAAGCAGCCACCTCATACACTTTGTACTTATTGGAAAGGACTTGGCCCCTGGCTACTTATCCCCAGCATTAGATGGCATCATTTGTATTGTCTGGAAGGAAAAATTCAGGGCATACCTCCAAAATGCAATTCACTGTGATAATGACCTCATCTGCAAACTTACCATGCAGCTTAATACAAAATCTATCAATGAAATTAGTAGAGCCCAGCAGTAAACAAAACATACATTCAGATGTCACAGGGGTTAATAAGAAAATTTTCAGCTTTTCTGGGAAATCAAAGCAAAGGTAAGATTGCATTGTTTGGAAAGATAACCTGATGAAGCCACAGTGGCTTGGAATAATCTTCCAGGTGTGTTTTATGGAATGATCACAGCAGCAGAGGGAAGCTGGTTATGGAAAGGGAAAGTGCCCACATCATCTACCCAGCCACTGTTAATTATTAGTACAGAAGATCCTATCCTTCTGTGTTCCCCATGGTCAAGGAAAGAACATTAACATTTTACAAGTTAGAATCGCTTCAATTTAAGAAAGTTAATTCTATTTCATACGAAAATAACTTTGAAATAGTTTTTCTCTTCTATGGCTTGCAGGGTAGATGGGAGATGTATTCTGGGAAGGTTGAGCAAGACATGAAAAGTGTTGGGTAGAAATGAGCGCCTTTCTCAGCCACGCCATTGGGCCCTATGCCATTTCTTCCCTCATTCTGAAACTGGATTCCCATCGCAGCCCCATGCTCTGCCCGAGGACTCCAGCAATGACTCAAGGCAGGTGGAGGAGAGGCTGCAACAAGATTTTATTCCAGATTTGATCTCTTAATCCTTTAGTATGCTATTGATGAGTTGTTTAGTAGCTATCTAGAGAAAACTAGGTGATTTCTAATCCTAATTTTTTTTTTCAAAGAACACATGGAAAACAGATCTCAATAAAATTTCCCCATAATTAGCTGGGTGATGGTGATGCACTCTAATCCCAGCACTTGGGAAGCAGAGACAAGCAGATTTCTGAGTTTGAGGCCAGCCTAGTCTACAGAGAGAAGATGTAACACAGGTCTTCATATTAATGTTTGAGCCAGTGAATGGGGCAGTAACGGTGGCATTTTGTGTGTCTCAAACTTTACTTGGTGGCAGTTACAAAAACCACATACTCTACATACGAAATTGAAAAAGTCTTGGGAGATAGCCACTAGTTCCAGGATGGGCAAGGCTACACAGAGAAACCCTGTCTTGACCCCACCCTCCACCTTCCCAAATTTCCCATAATTAATTAAATCTGTCAGTTAATCAGAAAGTGCAATGGGGGAATACTATGATTATTTTTAAAATGAAAGGCTTCACAAACTGGTGTGTGTTAGTTTGTGTTTGGTGTATTTTGAGGTTCAATGCTGGCATTCTCTGTTAGTGTTCCTGCATGCCAATATCTGCGACACTCTTTTAATGCCAACAGGAGCAATTGTGGCTAGCTCCCAAGACCTTTTCAATTTCATATGCAGAGTATATGGTTTAGTAACTGCCACCAAGTAATGCTTGAAACACACAAAATGTCACAGTTACTGTTCCATTCACTGACTCAAACAATAATATGAAGACCTGTGTAGCACATACACACTGAAATATCATAGAAACCCCATACAATAAGAAGTCCCCAGGTATGGCAAGAAATACATATTTTAACCTTATTTTAAATTTTTTATACAATCAAATAAAAATGACTCTATATTAT
Organism: Peromyscus maniculatus bairdii; assembly: GCF_049852395.1. Lineage (NCBI taxonomy): Eukaryota > Metazoa > Chordata > Mammalia > Rodentia > Cricetidae > Peromyscus > Peromyscus maniculatus. The sequence goes on along the minus strand of NC_134867.1, from coordinate 49,471,752 downwards.
ATATAATCAGTTTCTCTCCTTCTCCCCCTCCCCCTGTCTCTCTCACACCTCCCTAAGTAATCATCTATCATAAAGCAGCTCCAGCAGACCCTGGATTAAGGGGCCACCCTATCATAATGGCGGTATGTTAGCAGAACATGATTGCTAATTTAACGAGAGTTCAGAATTTGTTAGTAAGGGGCTATTTGGTGGATGAAGATTCTAAATTTTGCATAAAAAGCACTTTCCTATCAATGGCCTGCTATCTTTCAGATTCTCTTTCTTAAGCTCTTGGAGGTCAGGGCACTTTTTTTTTTTTTTAAATAAACCCTTTGCTCTATGTCATTAATCTTTTCTGAGTAAGCAAATAAATAATCCTTTTAATCGCCAGGGCTGACACCACCCTGTTGGTGAGACATCAGATAGTCCCCTGCCGATTCCAGCAGAATAATTTCCACAGCCAGCAAGGAGTGCAGGGTAAGCATCTCCATATAGGATGTCATAGTTGAATTAAAAGGTGCTATGTTAGGAGCAGGGATGGATTATGATTTTATTGCATTATAATCCGTGGCATCATTAACTTGGATGGTGTGTCTATACAAGCATATCTCCTCTACTAGCTGTGGCTGTGTGCAGATAACTAGCACCATTTATGTGTCTCCATGAGAATGAAGAAAGACCACGTCTGAACACAACTTTTAAGCATGAAATACTGTGCCTGCCATAAAGTGTTGGGACTTTGTCATATTCTCTAAATGGAGCCATTAAAATTAATCTTTTTCAACCTTTAGGCCTGGTGCTGAACGTATTTATTTTCTTTGACCTCTCACAATGCGTGACTTCTGGCCATTTATTCTTTAGAGCTGATTTTTTTAACCTTATCTCAAAAAGCTCAGTGGGATTTTATAAAATAGAATTATTAGACTTGAACACATTCTATCAACAGCTCTTAGGGCAGTTTCTGAAAAAACGTGCATACATATGTTTTTTGCAGTAATATTAAGCCTCTCTTCCTTTTCACATTGCCTCTTGTCTTCCATGTCGTTGTGTCAGATAAAAAAATAAGGATGGGGTGTTCTTATGCATTCCTTTCTGATACCATGGGAGATAGTATGATCATTGTTATCACTGCCTTCACCATCAATGTCACAGCTAATACTCCAGTGAGTATATGAAGAATGGCAGGTTCTATTTCCATGACATATATACATTTGTATGCAACTTACACATATTTTGCATAAATTACAATTCTACAGCAGAAGCGTAATTAATATCTTACGCATACATTAGTTCAATTCTAACTATCCCATGGCAGTCCTTCTGTCATATTCCTTATTTATACACGAGTGAACTGAAACACAGAGAAGTCAGTTTTTGGTCCAAGGTCACAGAACTAGCAAGTGGCAGAAGTGGACAGGGACAGCGCTCTGTCTACAGTGGCATCATGAGATGAGACCTTGGGGACTTGGTTTCAGAGTGAGGCCACACTAATGTAAAGATGCCACCAGAAGCCTTTCAGATAGGATTCAGTGTCACAATGTGTCCAGCTTGAAATTAAATAAGAAAATTTGCTCTTGAGGTCTCAGAGGCAATATCATTCAGCACACCTGAAACAAGTATTTGTCATTGCTTAATATTAGTGCTTTCAGTGCTTATATTAATATAAGTGATTTACAAATCAGGAAACTACAAACACATTAAGGCCTGTAACACAGGTTGCCCTACTTTTATAGACCGCATTGGATAACTTGAGCTGCATTTGAATTGCACTTGTTATCTCTTCATTGAACAACATGAATTATCGTCTTATATTTAATATGGCTAAGAGATTTTATGAAGAACAATGAAATGAGAAACGAAAATAGCATGTCAGATTCACAAGGCTGGAAGACTGCAAAGCTCATTAAAATAGGCCGACAAGTTTTTAAAAGTTTAACACACTGGCTGTCCTAGTTTGTCTCTGAATGGTTTCTACTTTTTAAGAGGAAGTTACTATTAGTTGAATAAGTGAATTATTTTAAAATTTTAGTAGCTAATATGCTATGGAAAAAGAAGTAAAAATCCATCTAAATATGAAATTTCTCTGTTTCATTAGTGTGAATATTTTAATAATTCCTCAACAATCACTAATTTACAATGCTTTGGTAGAAAAAAATGAGTCCATACCTGACTTTGAGAATATTTATATAAACATAAAAGACATAATTCAAGTATTAAATCATGGCCAGGCTTCATAGCTCACACCTTTAGTCCTTGCAGTGAGAAGCCAGAGGCAGGTGGATCTCTGTGAGTTTGAGTCCAATCTGGCCTATACAGCAAGTTCCAGACCAGCCAAGGCTGCACAGTAAGCTCTAGGCTCAGAGAAAGAAAGAAAGAAAGAAAGAAAGAAAGAAAGAAAGAAAGAAAGAAAGAAAGAAAGAAAGAAAGAAAGAAAGAAAGAAGGGAGGGAGGGAGGGAGGGAGGGAGGGAGGGAGGGAGGGAGGGAGGGAGGGAGGGAGGGAGGGAGGGAAGAAGAAGAAGAAGAAGAAGAAGAAGAAGAAGAAGAAGAAGAAGAAGAAGAAGAAGAAGAGAGAGAGAGAGAGAGAGAGAGAGAGAGAGAGAGAGAGAGAGAGAGAGAGAGAGAGAGAGAGAGAGAGAGAGAGAAGAAAGCGTTAAGTTTTGAACTGGTGGTAACACTAGCAGAATTTAAGACACCCTGACCTAAGAGGAAGTGAATGTAAAACAGGCAAAGATTACAGAGTCCTAGCTGGATGCCCAGCTCAGTTTCTGTTCAACTAAAAAGACTGTCTTGTTCTTGCTTTATCTACCATCACAGGTCAATGATGATGTGTCACAGAAGCTAATATGCATAATGCCATGGAAGTGGGATTAGGATTATTGCCAGAAGCATGTACATGTCTTTGTTTAGAATTGGCCTTAGGAGCTGTTGATACCATGGGCTCATAATTCTCAGTGACTGAACAGTTGGAGTTCAGAAGCTAAGTTTAAAATGAATAAGGCCCCAAATATGTTTCTGCCTTCCCCATCATTCTTTCGACTACAGCAATTCACGTAGAAATAAATGTAAGAGTCCTAACAGTGACCACTGTCTGACGATTAAATGACGGCCATGCTTGCCTATGATCCCTGGTCTCTTCTCCATGGGGTCAGGAAGAAATGAAATGTGATTCTCACAACATCATGTCACAAATGCCACACAGCTGGTAAATGCCAGACCTTGAGCCCATATCTATTTTCTCCTTTCTCCACAGCTTTCTTTACTCAGAAGTTGCTTATTTTCTGTTAAAGAAAAAGAGGATGAAGAGCTTCCAAGGCATCACTCTGCCTTCAAGGAGCTTGGAATTTGACGGACTCTCTAGCCCCGAGTATCATTTAGATAATTCTATAGTAAATAATATAATTACTTATCACTTGCCATTAATATTTTCATGATACAATTCATTTCAGTGTGTTCCTCTTTCTTAATAAAGCCAACTAAGAGTGGTGGCTAAAAAGATAGCTGTGCACAGGAAGAGCCTCAGTGAAGGAGGGTCCCTTAAAACTAAGCCTAGACCCAGCCAGGTCATGTATATTAACTACAGCAGCAGTACCCGGTCAGCTAGGCTGCTTAGAAGGAAGGCCTCTAACACTTTCAGTCCAAATAGGCATATTCTATTCATAGAGTAAAATGAAATTTATCTAAGAAGGCCACTTTTCCTGAAAGAAAGGTCAAGGCACATTTACCATTTTTACTTCTTTTCATGCATTTTGATTTCATTGCTTGCTCAGGGGCAGACACTGTATCTTCCTCCACTTTCTCTTCAATACTCTATTTGATAATTTTCTATGGAATCAGTACTATTCAAGGAAAGGGCTCAAACCACTAAACAAATAAGTCTAGCTCTAGATCAGGGAGCGAAACTCAAACAAATGCACACAGGATCCTGCTCTGGAGAACAGAGTGACCGAGGAGCTTGGGGTGAGGCACAGGGACTATTTCACATGAAATGCTAGCCGGGCAGATAGCATTTGAGCCAAGACCCACCCAAGGTTCTGGCTTTGTTCGAAAATGACAGCAAACAGAATTTGCTGGTGGATGTAGAGAGCAAGTGAAACCGCATAGGATGGATCCCAGATCTGGAGCATGCAAAGCGGTAGAACAGATCCATGCTGTATGCCATTGGCAGATAAAGGCTTATTTGGCAGAAAGAAGCCTGTGGTTGGAAAGGAGAAGAAGAACATGGCACACAGATTCAGCTTTGGACATTTTTCTGTTGAGCTGCCCACCAGGCAATGATATACAATGAGCGTTGTGCGTAGGGGAGCTTGGGATGATAGAGTCACTGCAGCGTATCCCCAGCATTAAAGTCAGAGGTGGGAAGGGCTCACCATAGAGGAGAAGCTGATGAGGAAGGAAAGACACAGATGCTAAGTTATTAGGTGTCTCAGTGATGGCAAGATGGAAATGACAATGAAATGTCCCCTGGTACCTGTTAGGTGGCGTCTATAAAAAGACAAATGAGAAATACTGTGTTGATGTGAAGGGAAACTGGAATCCTTCTGTTCTGATGGTGAGAATGTCAATCAGTACAGAAGCCACTGTGGAAATTGTTCTGCGGTTTCTTAAACAGCTTTCTAGGTGAAGAAAGAAGGGAGCTGGGGATGTTGCTTAGTGGTACAGAGGTTGTATTTTGAATAATTAAACGATTTGGAAGTAAACTGTGGCAATGGCCACGGAGGAACATTATTAGTGCATTTAAAACTTTTTTTTGGTTATTTCTAGTTTTAAAATTATGTGTAGGTGTGTATGTGTGTGTGTGTGTCTACACACATATACATATATGTAAATATGAGTACATAAGTGCAAGCCAGAGATAACAGATCCCTTGGAGCTAGAGTTACAAACTACTATGAGTCACCTGATGTGAGTGCTAAGAACCAAACCTGGGTACACTGAGTGCATTTAAACCATTATGTTGTACAATGGCAACGGAAAACTTTTTGTTGTGTATACTTGGCCTTTAAAAGACAAGGAACAGGTGAGACTAAGACATGATTGAGAAGGTAGAAAGAGAAGTCAGAGAGAGTGGAGGCCAAGCAAATAGCATGGTTATGGAAAAAGAAGTAATTCTTTTGACCTCACATGCTGACATTTGGGAGGCTGAGGTGAGGCAACTGAGCTATTCTGGACCACATAGTGAGACCCAAGTCAAAGAAAGGAAGGAAGGAGAGAAGAGAGGGGAGGGGAGGGGAAGGAGGAGAAGGGAGGGGAGAGGAAGGAGGGGGAGGGGAAGGAATATTTTGGTTAGAGCCTATGGAGAGTTTGAAGAAGTGAAGGCAGGCGAAGATGAACAGGTCATAAAACCCTACATTATTAACATAATTGAAACAGTCTTCTCACTGGAAGTCCCATTCAGTTTCCTCTAATGTTGTCAGAGTGAATATCAGTATTATCGCAACATGGTATAAGTTTTAAATACTTGCTTTAGGATACCAGGACGCTCTAAAGGAAACCAGAGTAAACTAAACAACAGCCAGAGGGACTCAAGTCCTATGGCAGACACCTTCCCTCCTCCCCTGGGCCTAAAACCCATGCTCTTATTCCCTGACCTCATAAGTATGGAATTAATCTATTTTAAAAGAAAATAGGGGACAGGGTGCTGATTGAAAGTAATCAATCAGGCAGGGGGTGATTAATAGAAGGCAGTCTTGCATGTGCTGGAGGCGGATCTACAATACAGGTTGAGAAGTGGTCATTTTATAGTTCATTACATATCTGGGTGATGTTATTTATTGTTTACTTAAGCAATAGCAATTGAAGCACAGGCCAATTCCTGGGAATTAATGACCCACTGGGAGAGGCCATTACCTCTGGACATTAAACCCCAGTCAGCTCAGTTTTTTCCAGGAAGCTTCCTTTGGAGAACTCCTAGTTCTCTGTCTCTTGTCGCCACAGTTAGAAATAAGACTTTAAATATTTCTTTAATGGAAAACCATTAAACTATACTGACAGTTCCACATGATTCAAAGCAATAGTTTCTTTAAATGAGAGGAATTGGAGAGGCTAAAAAGGCCTCCTCCTGAAGGTCTTTCTGAGTTCAGTCCCTATTGTAGACAGCAATCTATGGGACATAAAAGTGCCAGTTAAGATACTCTGAATGCTTCACTGGGGCTCATTTTGAAGTAAACGTTTTGATTTCAAACTTTCTAGACTCTCATTTATCTCCCAACCAGAGCATGAAGGGGCTCACGACTCTAGATCTTTCTCTTCATGAATGTACAGAGGAAAAGAAAATTATAGACAATGTTAATAAAAAATATGTGATCAAAGTCCTGGCTCAGTCAGTCACTTAATCTGGGTGGCAGCAGTGTGGCCCCAGACCCACAGGCTAGGGTTTCACTTGCAAAACAGAAATTCCACTAACAGGCTTATGTTTTCAGAACAACAAAGGACCAATATTTTCTGAATGAGAAGTAATATTGATATTGCCAGGGGGCAAGGGTTCCAAGAATGTCACAGCCCCAAACATCCTTCATGATCCCAGGGAAAGAAAAATAGCATCACTTGCTCAAAAAGAACATGGACCTTTTCAGTGCTTGGAGTTACTTAAGATGAAAACTTAAAATACTATAGATAACATCTACAGTACACATCTAATACACACAGACACACAAACACAGATACAGTTACTCACAGACATAGACACACAAACACAGACACACTGAGAGACACACAGACACACACAAACACAAAGATACACACAGATACAAACACAGACAGACACACACTCAGACACATACTCATAGACACACACAAACACATATAGATACATACACAGACATACAGACACAAATATGCACACACAAACTAAGCCAAGTGCTTTGCTCAGATCATATTTTGCTCACAATCACACTGTACTCTAGGTATTTCTATTCACACTTCCATTTCATAGACAAGGAGATGGATGAACAAAAATATCAAACAACTTGTCCAATGTCACCCAGCCAATAAGTGGAAGAAACAAAGGCTGAACCCCAGACAACAGGTCCACAGTCTAGTCCTTTAACAGTGTGCTACCAGGTGTTGGGGAGAAAATCAGCAGCAGTCTGTTTCTATACTGAACTGTATTCATGGTCGGCTTACTGTATAGGACCATTCTAAATGTCTTCTAAATATTAACTCAGGTCCTCCTAACTCTATGAAATGTTATTACCACAACTCTTAATTTGTAGAGAAGAAAACTAAGGCAGAGAAAGGTAATAAGTTATCCTGAATTTCTCTCAACCTGGGAAACATCATGAACAAGAGCTTTTACACTCACTCCAGCTTGGGCAGGTAAGCTTGTCAGTACAGTGGCTGCTTCTTTCTAGAATTCCCAAACACTCTGACCAATGGACTTGAATTATATCCTCTGTCCTTCCTTTTTCCAGCCCACATGATTCCTGATTCTCTTTCCATACGTCATCACCCACTGACCAAAGGAGGCAAAGAGCATGGGGTTATTTCTGATTTATATTGGTTCAACCTATGGAAGGAATTTCCACTAAATCTATGACACACACAAGATACAGTTGCCGGTTAGAGATACAATAAGGGACAAGAAGACACATGTGAGAGGAGCCAGGGAAGAGAAAGTGAGATGAGAAAAGAAATAGAGCTCCAGTACCAACTCCAATGGGGATGTCAATAGTACACACACACATACACACACACACACACACACACACACACACACACACACACACACATTGTTTCACATTGCCTATGTGTATATCCTTCCTCAACAAACTTACCCTGGCATTATATGTAAAAACACTTTTCATTCATAGAGATAATAACAGGTAATTTTCACTACAACACTTTGGAGAAGACACTATTTAATTTCTCATTTCAGAGGAGAAAATAGTGGCTTAGCTAGGTTAATTAACATGCCATTCTCTAACCCAGAAGAGAGCAGACTCTTTGAGCCCGTATTGTCAGACTCCAAAGTCTGTGATCTGTACCAGTGTATACCTGGCTTACTGAGAACTCATTCAAGGCTTAGATCTACACAGTGAGCCTGTGGGACAAACACTTACTAACCCAATGTCCTTCCAAAGACTGTTCCCTTCCAGATCTACTTCTGACACACCCCAATACTCACTGGGTAAGAAAGTGTCATTTCTTGGCTCTGTTTAGAGATAATTGTCAGAAACAACGTTCCATAATCTCAAGGAACCCATGGAATAAAAAAGAACCTTGCATGTTGGATGTTCTCAGGCTTATGACAATGTTATTTTTAACCATGTTTATTTGAACATAAGGAGCACTTTGATTCAATTTCAAGAATAAAATTGCAAAAAAAAAAAAAGTCAACAAAAACTTAACTTTTATTGGACTCTTGAATGCTAGGCCCTTCATACATGTTCCCTTCCTTGGCTTTACTGAAATAGACTGAATGTTCCTGGCTATGTTGTGTGCCTCATTTCCCAGCCACCATTCATGTATTGAAGTCCTAATCTTGTATGATATAAAGAGAGTGGGCCTCTATGAATGAGTATGGCATAGCTATTTCTTCTGAATGCATTCTTCTGAATGGAAGAGGGAGACCCAAGATTCAGGAAGCTCAGAAAACTTAAACAACGTAGAAGTTCATGAAACTTTCAAGACTCATGAGGCCTGTGGAGGCCCAGATCATTCAAGGTCAGAGAATCTGAACTTGCTTTACCCAGCAGGGTTGCATAAGGGGATAATTTGACCACGGGCGTGATTATCAGGTGTTTGGAAGGGTCTGCACTTGGCTGTATCTAGCAAGGGGGAGGTCTTTAGCCTTGCTCCTTGGCATTGTTATAAAAAGCCCTTTGAATAAAGGTCTGAGCCGTTGGGTATTGACCCAGATCCTCCAGAAGCTATCCCGTGTTTCCGTCTTTCCTCTTGTTGGCTAGGCCTATCATTCTATCTGATATTTTTTTATCCCTCTCTCCTCAAGAGTACCTAGGGTAAGGTGGGAGCAGGTCCCCCCCAGAAGCCCATGTTTGGGGAGGTTAGGTAAAGAGAGAATAACAAGGAGTAGGTAATTTGACAGAACTGTCTGTAAGCTATGCTGGGAGCTGTAGCGATAAACCTTTTGAGCGCTGTCACACATGCTGGGGCTTTCCAGCCACAGCGATGGGGCTGCCTCCGAGTCAGCTATGCCCCTCTGTGCAAGCCCTCACCCACACTCCTGTAAGTAGCGTTAACGAACTCATCGGTTCATTAAATTAGCCTTCTGTGGGGTCCTTCCTGTGGTCTCTTGTTGGTGCCCTACTGGAGTGTGTAGATGTTGGCTCACATCTCCTGAGAAGAAGCATGGAACACAGCAGACGTGCTCTTTAGAGAGAGGAACCCAAGGTCTGGGAGATGGCTCGGTGAGTAAGAGCACCTGCTGGGCAGGGATGAGGGCCTCAGCCATCACGTGTAAGGCTGGGCATGGCCTTGCACATCTACACCCCCAGTGCTTTGCGATGGCAGAAGCGGGGCATCACCTGGGCTTGCTCTCTTGCCAGCCTGCTTCCAGGTTCAATGACAGACCCTGTCTGGAAGAAATAAAGCTGAGAGGGCTAGAGTAGGACACCAGACAATCCCCTCTAGCCTCGGCACATGTGTGCAAGGGTGTGGGCATGTGTGTCTACACTACACACACTCACACACACCCAACCCACTAGTGTACACCACACACAGATAGACAACAACACAAGAAAAGGAATTGTAGGCTCTCTCAACACTCCTACCTTCTGAGGTCACAGCATGAGTTGTTCTGTGATTCAGAGGCATCACGTGGGCCCTTACCAGACACAGGGGCAGCTGGAACCTTAATCCTAGATTTTCCAACTTCTCAAACTGTAGAAAATAAACACCCCTGTTGTTTGTAAACCACTTTTTTTGTTTTTGTTTGCTATTTATTTTTTGTTTGTGGTTATCTGTTAAAGTGGACCCAAATGAACTCGGAAATCTTTCTGGACTCGGACCCAAATGAACTAAGAAATCTTTTTTGGACTCGGTCATTCTCTTTTCTCCTCTTTATAGGGGAGAGCACTTGATTGAGAGCTAGACAGTGACTCTTCTAAGTTATACCAACTGTATCTCATAGGGCTATGTTCTCACTCAGCCTTTCTATCTTGACTTTCAAATATAATGTGTTGGCTTTCTGGCATCTGAGAAAAAACCCACTGTGACTAGAATTTGCTGGCATTTGTATGGTATCCTCCTTAAAATTCCACATATCCAGTCCATCTGTCCAAAAAATGCCTCTCTGAACCTTCAACACAGTGGGGTGAGTGGTACTCATGAATTACAGGGAGGAAGGACTGTGGCTTAAGCAGAGAAATGACTGGTAGATAAGAATACTTGTCTCGGAAATAATTCATCCCACTCACCTGGAACACCTGCCATGTGTCACAGGAATCTCTCCAGTGACAGCCACACTATCATATGTCTTTCCACCAAGGCAGGTCCAAACACAGCATGGTGGGTACGCCATACTTGCCTGCTGATCAAATCAATTGTTTCCAAGACAACGTCTGGCTTAGACACTGTTCTTTGATGAATTCTTGTTCCCGCAAAGTAATACATTGAAGCCCTATTACCTGGGAATGTAGCTGTGTTTGGAAGTAGGGACTTTAAAAGACCATTAAGGTAAAATGGGGTCCTGAGGATGGACTTTGACAAAATCCAATGGGCATCTTTAGAAGATGAGGGGGTTTGGGATCCACACAGATAACAGTATACAAGCACACAGAAGGGAGACCTTGTAAAGATCCCAGGAGAAGGGGGATGTTGGAAGAAACTAGGACCATCGATGAGCTCTGTTTAGACTTGTAACCTCTAAAATTCTGGGAAAATAAATTTCTGTTGTTTAAGTCTCCAATCGGTGGTATTTCATTATGGCTCCCCAACCAGACTAACACAAACACCACACGTAGCAATCTCAAGGTTTGCATTTAATGTTTGTCTAAAGCTTAAGCATTCGAGCCAAGTATGTGAAATAAATACTTTTTTTTTTGCTCTATCACCATTTAGAATAGAGATTCTTCCCTGTCCTTCATTAAAGTTCTGAGAATCTCATTTGTCCACTTGACTTCTAAAAGTTGTACAGTGTGTCCCGTTCCGTTTGCTTGTAGACTAAGCTTTTTCCCCCAGGAAGGCTTTTAAATTAAATACCTTCCAGCGTTACCTGGAGTATTCCCAAATAATGCATTTGACATTTCAATGCAAATTACAAGTGAATATTGAGCAGCGGATCCTGTCTCCCACAACTCAATTACTGTCCTGTGAAGGGGAAGGAGACCTGGAGTACCTCAGACCAGTGAGAGGAGAATGGAGTTTTGAGTCTCTGTGACAGTGTGCCCCGCTCAACTCCTTCTCAGAACTAAACTTTCACCTGTCTAAGTCAAAAGTAGTCCTTTAGAAAAAGAGTAATAGAGCACTTAGCACATGCTAGCACAGGTACATAAAATATGCTTATGTACCCATTATGGAATTGGGGTGTTGGGATTAGGAGAATTCATAATAGTAGTAGAGTTATTTTTATCAGAAATTGAATATTGCATTTTAAAAATAATCTAAGAATGCTAGCTGTAGACAGTCTACTCCTTGTGTTTATGCTTTGGCAAAGGCCAAGATGAAGAGGTACCCATGTCTTAGGGATGGAGCAAAGTTAAGGGGTACAGGGTCTTTGTCAGGAATGGGGAACAGACCAGAATTCCAGTCAGAACCGTTTTCCTACATTTGAGTATTTAGTGGTATGAAACTTCACAAATGGGCTCAATTTACACAAAGTAGCCCATATTAGAACTCTCCACTGAGATCTAGTACCGAATTATACTGAAAATAAGTGAAAGTTTGGATCAGAAGTGTCTCCCCCAAGCTCACTTGATTAGGGCTTGGACCCCAGCGGTGTTATTATTTAGAGGTAAGTGGAATACAAAGGCCCTGGCCTAATCAATGGTCTATTGATAGGTTCACGATTTAATGAATTATTGAGAGTTGGTTGAGTCTGTGAAAGGTAGGCCTGGCTGGATGCCCTCTGGCAACATACTTTGAGTGATGGTTAGTGGTCTTGGCCTCTTCTATCTGTCTCTGCTCCCCAGGCACTATGAGGTGAGACGCTGCCTCTGTCACATGTCCCTTCTCTCTTGATTCACTGCCTCATCACAGGCCTTTGTTAATGGAGCCTCGGAAACCATAGGCCAACACCATTGTTCTTTTCTTTTAGTTGATCATCTCGGCTATTTAGTCACAGTTGGGTGGAAGTTGATGGAGACTTCCCATGTATGCCATGAAAACTCCAGGAACTGGAGAGATGTTGTCACTGTATGAATCCACCCATTTGACAGGAACAAATCAATTCTAATTGAAATAAGAAAAGAGGGAGAGGGAGGGAGAATGTGAAGTGATCTACAAGATGCCACCACCTGGGTTGCTCATTCCATTTTACAACCAGAGGAGAAGGAGGCTCTTTTGGAAGTGAGAATGGATAGCATAGGGGTGACAGATGCGGCACCCCACATTCTCCAGGAGGGGTAAGACTAAGTCAGCCTGAACATGCACCGTACATGCACCTTACACTGAAGCTAGAAAGAGGTAGAAGAACATTTAGACTACATCCTGGAGAGCCAGCCCTGACAGGTTCAGGGATGTGTTCTGCAGCTAGTTGCCACAAATGACAGCCTTTAGACCCTAGCCTACCATTTTCTCCACGTTTTAGAGGCAGTAAGCACCATGTGAAGCCCTGATGTATCCTCAAGGGGTTTACCTGATAAAAAAGGTCATATGGAAAATATGCTTACTAACATTCCCCCTCAAGAAAGAGCTGCTGACTTCAGGTAATTTGGAGATCCCAGAAAGTATAATTTCCTACATTCTCCAAGTCTGCGGTTCCTGGGTGTTTATAATCAGTGTTTTAAGAACCACTGCTGAATGAGCTTCATCAGCAATCACGAAGGAAATTCCCTCTCTTGTAACATACACCAGTTGGCTTCTAAGGCGTGTACATTTCTTCCTAGCCCATTAAGTTGTCTGATATATGAAATCAACTTTTAAAAGGGCATTCATTCACAGGTGGTGTGAGGTAGCAAACACGTGGGGGTTTAAGTGAGGACGGGGAGAAGGCGATGGGATAGAACGAGGTGGGGAGGAGAGTCTACCAAGCTAAATATGCATGAAGATGTAACAGGAAATGCTAACTAAAAACTAAAATTAAGGGGAAAAACCTATAAAAATGTGGACCAAATCACAGAAGTTGTGGAGGGCAATAGATGTGGAGGAAGAGGGTCATTTCTCAAAAAAAGTTATAACCGTTAAAAGTCCTATTATTTTTTAAAGCAAATCTTCTGCCAGGCATGGTGGCTCATATATTTGATGCTGGCATTTGGGAAGCTGAGGCAGGAGAATCACCAGTTTGAGTCCAAACTGGGTTACATATGAAATGGTTCCTCAAAACAAAATAAACAAGCAAAAATTATCAAACGAAGTAAAACCACTCTCTCCCTGAAAAACAGCAAATCATGTTAGAATTGACAGTAAGTCTTTTAATTTTTTTCTTACCGTTTACTCCACCAATATATTCCACTTGCCAAAGCAAAACAAAAAACCCAAACCCTCAAAGTAGTCATCAAATTGATTTCAAACAAACTAAGAGCTCACATCAGCCACATTTCATATCAGAGTTGGGATTAACATTGGCCTAGAGAACAGAGAATAAAATAATTGTGGTTTTATGGTTAACACAATTAGTCAATTAGTGTTAAAAGTCTCAGATACCCCGAGTTGCACTTCCCTGACTTAAATCACACGGATAGTCATAAATTCCTAAGGACTTACCAGAGATTGTTTCTTGGCACAGTTCTATGCTCCAGATCTTTCATCACCTTCGCTATATGGGAAGGTAATTTTCCTTTGCTATAAGACCTCAATCTAAATGGAGAGCAGGGATTTTAAAGAGCCCAAGTCCAGCCGGCAGTGATAGGAAACCACAGAGAAGAAGATAACCCCAAAGGCTGCTAATCCAAAATGCATTCGGCTTTGGCTAAATGGAGATTTAAAATGGATAAGCTGAGGACTGATCCGATCATAATCCCCAGCTTCATAACCATGCATTTCTTTTTCAATCTGAAAATCATCTCTTGGTTCTGGCTAAGGAACTGAAGGAAAGCCAGTGAGAGCTCAGCCTAATGGATTCACAAGAAAAGGTGCCAGCCACTGACTGACACCAGGTGTCGGTGACTTTCGTCCTCACATGTCACAGTGTTTCCCTCCACTCTCTACTTCCTCAAAATTTTCAGCACAATTTACTTTTCTGAGACATATTAAGTAGACCAAAGTCAGGCAGGTGACATTTAAATACTGACACACACCAGGGAAACAAACATACTGACCAAACGCCACTAACCCTTTCTGATCCTCTAAACTCCATCACAGAGTGGAGGGTTAAGCACAGCAAACAGAAGTGAATACCTCTCTGCTCCATACATGGGCCAAACTGTGCAAATATCATCATTTGAACATCGAGAACACATCACTGTCATGAGCTATAAAAGGTTACGAAGATATTTTCTTTCAGCCAAAGAAAGCAAATATGTACAAATGATCATAATTTATTAATCTTGTTTTCTCTTCCAAAAGTTAAGGCAGAAGAGGACAGCACCATTATACCTGATTTGAAAGCCAGGGAATAATAAAGTTTGTCCGCAAGTGTGTGCCTGTGTGTGTGTGTGTGTGTGTGTGTAAGGGAGTGGGGCAGGAAAAATGGAGCACAGTAAAAATTCATAATTGATTGAATTTTGTACATTTATTTCTATATTCATAAAAGGAAGGGGAACTTCCTCTCTCTTCTATTCTCTTTCTCTCTCTCCATTCACACAAGGTGTACACATACATCTGCTTTCTCTCCCTTCTCTTTCTTCCTTGTTTCCCTCTTCCTGTGTTTCTCTTCACTTCTCTATTATAATAAACTCTCCACGTGAAAAAAAAAAAAAGGAAGGGGAAGACAAAATACACAAAAAGATGAGGGATTTAAACAGGAAAATGCCAAAATCGAAAAGGAACAATGGAGCTTCATTCTTTAGAAGCCAAATAGTTCTTGATCCTTTACAAACATGCTTTTTCAGACTCCTGGGATGATGGTTAACACTTACTGAACACTTGCAAGGGGGCAGGCACCAACTTTATACTTTATGCATCTGAATTCACAGCGGTGGGTCATGTTGTTTTGTCAAGCCTACTTTACATAGTGTCTTTAAGAGTCATGCTCCAGGAGCTGAGTATAGTGATTCATATATAAGGAGAAAGAGTCAGGAACATCATGCATGAGTCTGAGGCCAGCCTGAGATATGAAGTGAGTTCCAGGCAGCCAAACCAACCAGGGATATCATGCATGTGCTTTAGAATCCAGAGGTCTACACTGGGTTGTCTTCCTGAATCACTTTCCACCTTATTTTTTGTGACATGGTCTCTCATTGAGTCAGAAGCTCAACAATTCAGCCAGGCAGGCTGACCACAAAGTCCCAGGGACCCTCTGTCCCTGCCTCTCCAGCACTGGGATTATGGGTGTTGATGGTTATATCCCAGATTTTTCCATGGATGCTGGGATTCAGATGCTCAAGCTTGCATGGCAAACAAACATTGTGTTGACTGAGTTATAGTCACAGTGCCTCACTATTCATTTTTACTGTCTCTTAATGTTGAATTTAAAAAGGTACTGGACTAATTACTATAAATAAAATTGGTACTATACTTAAAACTCAATGAGAAGATTAAAGAATATGGCATGTGTGTGGAATGTTCAAGCCATTTCTGGCAGGGTAACTACTCATCCTGGCATAATGACTTCTATCAATTATTGAAACTTCTAGCCTTGTAGTAATGATTTGGTAATAAGTCTAAATGCATCGGGGCATGAGAGAATATCAAAACATGATACTGAGTGTTAAATGTTATTGCCAGATCCAGAAATTATTTCAATAAGTAACATTTGGTAAAAATAATTACCCACGTTTAAATTATAGAATGATGAGGTATTCTGGAAGAGACAATACAACATCCATACTTACTTGTTATAAGAATCAAAGAATAATCTTTAAAGTAAGATAGGGAAGCTACTAGCTGTGTTATACTGAAGGTTAGACCCATCTATGATTTCTAGCTTGTCACGTGTATGTCTTCATTTTATTAAACTGGCATGAAGCCTGACTGGAGAGCTCAGATAATTATATGCACTATGATGAATTTTCACATATTTATAGTAAGAAATATTCAGCTTCATCCACATCTACCAGGCACTATACCCACATTTTGAAATGTGCTCCTAGTTTTCATAGCAACCTAGGATCACATTTTTACCTAGAAAAGTTATCCCAAGTATTTTTGGGGATAAAAATAGGTAAAGGTACATCTCTTAGAGACAAATTAAAGCGCTCCATATATGATGTCCATGTGTTACGTGTACCCAAATCAGGTCTAAGGGGAGACAGGTAGGCCAGTGATTTCAAGTGAAAATCTGAAGAGATGTCAAATATTTCAGTTATCACAGTAGACACTATTCTAGAAATGCTTTAAAGTTAGTATTATAACTATCTATGTGGCATATCAAATAAAGGTAAAATATTCTAGACAAGATTTTGGAACAGAAGAAAGATATTAGATAAAGTGATGTCAGTCAAGTATAAACATTAGTTAATAAATCCACAAGGAACAAAATATCAAAAACTTCAAATCAGGACAATTGATGTCACTGATTCTTTGCTTTTGTAAATATGCCCGTATGGCTTGTCACAGCACTGACTTGTGATCACATATTCTTTCTTTCTTTCTTTCTTTCTTTCTTTCTTTCTTTCTTTCTTTCTTTCTTTCTTTCTTTCTTTCTTTCTTTCTTTCTCTCTCTCTCTCTCTCTCTCTCTCTCTCTCTCTCTCTCTCTCTCTTCTCCTTCCTTCCTTCCTTCCTTCCTTCCTTCCTTTCTTTCTTTGTTTATTTATTGGTTTTGTTGTATAAAAAATGTAGCCACAACTAATGCTGATATAATGTAAAAGCCACTAAATCTTACCAAGAAATACTATTATTTGTCAAAGTATTTTAAAGATTTCTCAGTTAGTGGTCATATCCCCTATACACAGGAAATAGTTCACATTTTATCATACTCACAATATTCTCTAAAATTTTGGTATTTTACATAGTTACTAAGTATTTACATGTTAAGTACTGATATGTGGATTGTGGTCAGCCAGAAATAGGAGTCCTGATTTCTACTTCCGGTATTACTCCTGTCCTGAGCAAGACAGTCCACCTCCCTTGAATGACACGCTTTTCCATGTAAAGTTGGCCAGCCTAGGGGACCTGTCAAGGTCCCCTACTATTAAGAGTTACAGGTTTGTGTTCTGCGTATGCTTCAATTCTTTAGCACTGACTTTAAAGATATATTAAGCAAAGCATTATAGCATAAAATTATAAAAGAATTGGCTTATCCCGTCACTTGATCTAATCAAAAGAGCAAATTAAGGTGCTGAAGAGATGGCTCAGTGGTTACACTGCTCTCACAGAGGACCTGGGATTCATTTTCAGCACCCACACAATGATTCATAACCACCTGTAACTCCAGTGCTAGGGAATCTGATGTTCTCCTCTGCCCTGCATTGGTACAGGCATGTGCGTAGTACAGACATGCATGCAGGTAACACACTCATGCATATAAACTAAAGTAAATGAACAAAGGGGGAATTAAGTGGAGTATATGTGAGCTTTCAGCAGCCAACGTCTGACTACTACCATGAAAACACAAAGGGAAGGTCTTCAGGGAACAAACACAAAACCCAGCAAATGAAATGTACATATACAGTGTATTCCAGAATGCAAAATTCATACTGTTGATGGAATTTCTCATTAAAATACCTAAAAACATGGGAACTTGGGAGTAGAGCAGTAGTAGAGCACTGGTTTATCTCACACAAAGCCTGTACATAATCCCAGCCCTGTCCGAAAGTTGAAAAGGTAGTTGTTTTATTACTACAGTCCACAAAAGAACGCATCTAAACTGTTTGATGTGATACAAACTTAAAGCATCCAACACATTTGTAATGATAAAAACAATTCAAAACTATTCACAACAGGCAGCTCCTACAAAGGTTTTACACATGGCTGTAAAATGTAACCAGAACTATTTACCAAAGACTCTACCTGTTTTCTACACTAAGGTTTCCTTGATTTTCATTTACCTAGTAGTGATGTTTTGGGCTAAAATAATACCCGTTTAGGAATTTCTAAATAAAGCAACATAAAAGACAAACTATCTCCCATCATGTCTAGCAAGCCCATAGCATTTTACTAAGCTAATAGTCAACGTCCAATAGCACGTGGCTTGCAGGATATATGCAAATAGTTCTTGTGATGGATTAACTTAGATTTCTTTCAACTGTGTGATAGTTCAAAAGTGATTAGCATTCTGTAGGAACCTTATGTTAATTTTTGATCCTTTCCCTGGATGGTGCTTTGTGGCACAATTTTCTCTATCCCTCTGGATGCTAGGCAGTTGCAGCCAGCCACACGCCTCAGGCAGCCACATGGTCACAAAAGGGAGCACTTGACACCACTCTACAGTGAGTGGCTTTGTCAGAGATCTTTTTTTTTTTGTCCAAAATTAAATACAACATGTGAGCAATTCAATACTTTATTGTTCACTCAACTCTGGGTGAAAGTCAGTATGCGGAGAACCCTCAATGCAGGTCAGGTAAGCTCCTGTGTTTGAAAGATGAGGATGATCAAATGTTTTTTTGATGTAAAATAGATTCAGTGGACAATAGGTTTATGGGGACATACCTTCATCATAAGCTAGGATACATTCATATTCACTCAGGAGTTGTGGCATGAAGGGCCAAGGTAACTAAAAATTAAGTTATTTTTAAATTTCTTCCTCCCTCTTAAAAATGTGCAAAAGAAAAGATCTAAAGGATTTTATTTAGATGTTATTAAGAAACTATTCATGGATAGGATTGATGTTAAAAGAGTTTAAAATGAACTAATAATTTCTTATGTAGAGAGAAAAAATGTTATTTTTAAAAATTTTGAACTCAAAGTCATATTTGGCAAACCTTTACCTCCCTCCTCCGAACAAGGTTAAATATATTTCTAGAATTTCTTAACAAATGCTGATGAAGTGGAGGTCAATAAAAGTCTATAAAAATTGTGAAGCATGTCTATTAGAGTAGACGTCAAGTAAATTGGGTACACATTTTGGCCAAGTCCAGTCATCACAGAATATTCTAAACATTGAGATGCTGTCTCTACTTATCTATACTTAGACCTTATAAGGAGTGAGAAACAACCACCAACCATTTAGATACAATATCAGTATGTTTATTATTATAAATACAATCACTGCCCTGTGGCTCCATTGGCAATTCCACAGGATGCCTTAAAAAGGATCCTTGAGAAAGGACTTGTACAGTACTTAAAATGACAGTTAGGTAGTTCTTATTGACATTGGTTCAAGTTGTTTCATGTATGTTCTTTTTCTTTCTTTCTTTTTTTTTTTTTTTTTTTTTTTGGTTTTCCGAGACAAGATTTCCCCATATAACAGCCCTGGCTGCCCTGGAACTTGCTCTGTAGACCAGGCTGGCCTTGAACTTACAGAGATCCACCTGCCTCTGCCTCCTGAGTGCTGGGATTAAAGGTGTGCCCCACCACTGCCCAGTGTATGTTATTTTCTTTAATTTTATGTTTTTAAAATGTTGTTACAATGCTAAATAGCATGCCATTTTTAAGACAGTAAACAAAAAGAACAAATAAATCCAATAAGCCTTTGAAGTGGTGTGGTAGTTTCATTGAAGCTATCATGCCTCATAAAAAGCTATAAGAAGGTATCCAGACATACACCTTGACTTCCTCTTGCAACTAGGAAGACAGAAGTAGGAGACTGTTGTTTAAGTAGGATACCATTTTATCAATAGGTCCATTGTTTACAAAGAAAACTAAGCTACAACCTGGTCCTTGCTTTCAGGCTTATGATATGAAAAATGATCTTTTAGTCTATGTAGCCACAAATAGGTTCCTCTTTCTAATTCTGTGTGTTCAGCTGAAAAGCAAATGTATCATTTGTAATTGAGCCATGCAGAAAGGTTAGATATAACCCTGTTGATTTTTCTCCAATTTTGAGCTATAATTTACACAATTTATTCATAGGGAAGAGTACAGAAATGGAATTTTCATGAAGTTATACTCCATTCAGGAAGAATGATGCTTCAAAAACCCACGTGTTCTGCATAATGCAATGTTGAAAAAAAATTAAATTGCATTTGAATTTGTTTTCTTTCTAAGCTCCATTTGTGCTTTGATCCTAAAGAAAGATGGTACTGAGTCCTTGGAAATAATCCATGTAGAATACACTGATGAATCCATTTGGAAGCCACACTGCCAAATGCTGACTTCCCTTCATTGACTCTACACAATTCTCCCATCACTCCCAACTTGAGAACTGACTGAGAGGAAAAGTTGCTTTTGATGAGAGTTGGCAGTTTGTACTTTTGATTAAAAAAAAAAAATCTATCTATCTGTCATTTACTTACCTACCTATCTATCATCTGTCTATCACTTACTTATCAATCTGTCACCCCACCAATAAGAACACCTTCTTTTGGTATGCTAATGTGGTCAGACCATTGTCAAAACCAAACAAGAGTCCCTGGCCAAAAACTATGTGACCAGGCCTGCACTGGGCACAGCTGCAGCTTAGTTGGCCCTGAAACCAGGTCCCATCTGTAAGGGTTGGATGCTCAGTGACACTGGCCAGTCTGAAGCCAATTTAAAGAAGGCTGAGAAAGCTAGGCAGACAGATGGCAAAGCAATACAGTAATGAGGAAAATTTAGCGTATGTTGATAATGCATTTCTCTTTCCAAGAGGATGTCACAACTATCAAGTAACACTCCATAATGGAGCATCGATCACTCACAGGCCCGCAAACATTGGTGCTAAGCACAAAATATCAGTCAAGGTGTTCGTAAATATCTCCATATGTAAACAGAACACAACAGTCTGTTAATACAATTAGCAATATGCATCTCATAACACAATTAGAGCTTCCAATTCTATTGGCTTAGCTCTTACCTCATTACTCTCATAAGACCATCTCATTATTGTTAGTTTTGGTTTTGATTTTTGCTATGGGACTCAGCTCAAGCGAAGCTAAAAGTATTAGAAATAATGGGTTGAACCAAATGTGGATGAAGTATCATTATGGCTTTGGTACCCCCGTGAAGGAGGAAAGACCTGAAGGAAGGCTAGAACAGAGGTGCACAGGGAGGATGCAGGAGGGAGGAGCTGGATTTCATCCCAATACAACTGTACCACACTAATGGGTTCTGATTAGGAGAAATGTCTGCCTCCATTTATATTCTTAGCCCATCCTTCTGCTTGCTGGGTGGAGAGTGGACTGGAAGAGACCATAACAGAAAACAGATTAGGGGACTGTTGCACTTTCCTGTGAAATGAACAGGCTGGTTTGGGGCTGAAATATACAGACATTTGCAGTGTGGCTTATAGGAAGGATGGATGGACAGA
Source organism: Peromyscus maniculatus bairdii (assembly GCF_049852395.1). Lineage (NCBI taxonomy): Eukaryota > Metazoa > Chordata > Mammalia > Rodentia > Cricetidae > Peromyscus > Peromyscus maniculatus. The sequence goes on along the minus strand of NC_134867.1, from coordinate 49,450,233 downwards.
AAAGCACCAGCTCTGGTTGTTGCCTTTCCCTGGTACCCCTTCTTTCTTTATAAAGTTGCTTTTTGTGCCTTAAATCTCCGTGCCATTATGATTTATGGCCGCATGAAATCTTTTAAATTAAGATTTGTTTGATTGTCTGTTTCTATTAAGGTGACTATAATAGCAATTTTCCCTTTCCAAACAAATGTTTTGCCACGCACCACAAGTCAAGAGCCTGTGCATGGATCCTGACTGTGATTAATTTCTGCCTCGAATTCTTTATTTTCTATAACTAATTTAAGATAGCTGCCACTTTTTAATAACTAAAGGACATAAATCCAGGGGGATATTTTTCCTTAGGTAATTGATATAACATCTTCATATAAGTGACTATAAATTATGGCTGTGTTACACCATTCTGTCACCCTGCAAGGCTGCTCAAAGTGTGCACAATCCAGCCCGCCAGTTGTGCAGTGGTGCATACGATTTATCCGAAACCAAACAACAAATCATAGAGCCAAATGCTGTCTAAACCAATCATTTACCTAGAATTTCATTCAGCTAAATAAAAACCTCACTGGCACTCTGGTGCTCCCTTATTTGGATTTTTTTTAAAGGTTAATGATAACTAACAAAAGGAACCCACTCTCTTATAGAACTGATATTCATGTGGGCGAGGGGGATATCATGCATCTATATTAGCTTACCAAAAATGCTAAGTAAATAGATAAAATTAATATATAAGGAAAAAGAATCCCTCCAGATTTCTGAGGACTAGCACATTTCCAGTCCAAATGATTTGTTTCTCTCAAGTGGATGCAATTTTTCTAAGTGTATTCAAATGCCACTTCTCTAAAGACAAGGCCACAGATATTTGTGACTCTTGAGCAGAATCCCTTTCTGTGACACAAACACCAGCAGAAAGCTGAAGCAGGAGGTTGGCCAAATGTAGAAATGGGCTTTGGATTACATTGGTGCTGGCTTATACGTAACATAATTTTGTCTCTTAACCAAATCGTGGGGGAAGGTTTCCAACCAGATTCAAAATGGCATCCAAACCACTCAGAGAGAATGAGGACATCTGTGCATATTTATACCCACAAAAACACGCAGTACATTCTTACATCAAGGGATCCCAGCTGCGAATGAATGGTGGCCCTCCGATCTGATGCTATCAACCTCTCTCAGCCACCCACAGCAAGGACATCCTGACAGTAGCTCCCTGAATGCTCATACACAAATGTAATTGATTCCATTTAACTTCATATGATTTGTAGATGAACGATGGCTGCTTGTTTATGCAAAGCATCTCTGTGAAGAAATGAAGCTAATTTTCTTCTTGAATAACCCGTGAAGGAGAAGAGCAATCACATGGCTGCAAGAATACATGGCAACATGTTTCAGTGAGGAGCAGGGTTCCCAAGTTCAGCCAGTCAACTGCCACATGGTAACAGCTGCAGTGGGGACTTCTTGGTATCTGAACAAAAATGGGTGATGATTTGAAGCAAAGAATAATTAATGTAGAATTTAGAGAGGTGAATTCCTAGCATATGCCCCAACTAAAATAAGCTAAGAATGAAAGTGAGCCAACAGCTACAATTTGGCTACCAACAAATCATTTCAGAAAGCTACTGTGCTATATTTATGTTTACTATGAAAGGCAATTATCGATCTGGTCAGTCTCTGGGAACCATTCATTAAAAATGTTGAGCATGCCAAAGATTTCTACCAAGTAGTTAAGAGCCAAATGCTGGCTAATGATTTTATTCAAGGAAAGAAAAAGAACTGCAGCATGATATGTTTGAAAAGGACATTGATATCCATTCGGTACCACCTGAACTTTTTACTGGTAAAGAAACATTAGACACAAATCACATGCCTCTCTAAACCATAAAATTCAAATGAGCTTCATAAGAAAATGTTCTGGAAAGATTATGCTGTGCATGGGTGGCATGAAAACCACTGAGGTGGATTATTTCTTCACCTCCAAAGAAGAGGTTAAGCCCACTTAATAAATACTTAATTATTTCTTTAATATAATCTAGATAAAAATTGGTTAGTGGTAGGACTGGAGAGATGGTTCCTCACTTAAGAGTATTTGCTGCATTTCAGAAGGACCTGATTTTGGCTCCCCGGTTCCCATACTAGGTGCTTACAACTATCTGAAATTCTAGTTCCAAGAGTCCAATGGTTTTGGCCTCCAAGGGCACCTGCACTCATGTGCACATACCCATACACACACACACACACACACACACACACACACACACACACACACACACACCCCAAGATGTAATTTAAAACAATAAAAATCAATCTGAAAATGATCAACTGCTTTATTAAAAAAATGTCAACCTCCTGTAAATGAAGAACAACAGGAAGTATATGTATAGAATTACAATAATATCCCATATTTGTTTATGGTATCTGGTTGTACTGAAGCAGCAAATTATATGATTTATGTTATCTTGCATATTGTGAGACATGGCACCTATTTTCTTTGTCTATCAAAATGCTAAAACCATTCTTAAGCACTAGAAGAATTCTGTATGACACAAAAGCATCAGCTAAGACCAGTGGAATCATCTTTCTTACAGTAATTTTTTAGTTAAAAATACTTTGTTAAGGGCATAAATATGGGAAGGGGACATAGATTGGGGTCTGGGAGGAGATGAAGAGGGTGGGAAACAGAAGTGGTTAGAATATATTAATGTGTATGAAATTCTCAAAGTGTAAAATAAAATATACATATTTAAAAAGATTCAGGGAGTAAACATCTCAGAAGTCTCAGGGATTCCCTGAAGTTTACCAGCATCACAAGCCTCTGCCCTCCCCAAGTCTGTATAAGGAGTAAGGGCTGCTAAAGAGAGAAGACTCTCCAATCTGTAGAGCTGCCTGTAAGTCATTCAGAGAGCTCCAAGGTTCTGGCTTTAGTGGGTCATCCACCTGCTCTGGGTGGGGTTTTTCAGTAATGCTTTGCGTCACTGAGCTCTCATAAGGACCACCTTTCCCAGACGCCTATAAGAAACTCCAATAAATACATTTGTTCATCAAAAAAAAAAATGCTTGGTTTTATTCCAATCTGATAATCATCTCTTTAATTGCAGATCTTACTCACTAGACTTGGCTCCCTGTTGTTTTTGGTTGTTTATAAAATCCTGGCAAAAGATAACTTTTATTTTCCATTAAAAACACTCAACAGACACACCTAAGAATTGGTCTCTAGATACATTTTTATCATTTGCTATAGGGGACCACTTTGAAAATGGGAAACATTCTCAAGAGAAGTTTTGCAGAGTCTGTTTTGAAAGTCAATAATAAAATCTGTCTTTCTTTATATCAGTTCTAGGTCTATAGCTTAATTATAAACATGGAAGCACTATATTTCCTTTTGTGATTCCCACTGTCCCTGGCAAAAGGCTACATTCCATGTACAGGCTGAAAATGGTTAGGGTTACTGACATAACTCTTGTGGCTACAGGTCTATTCCCCAAATCTAGAACCTCAGGAGATGTATACCAAGAGTGAGAAAGTCAGTACTCAAATGCTACTGGGCCCACCAGGCACACTGCAGGATGGAGAATGGGGAATCTAGAGCTGAATGGCATGGAAACTTCCACAGTGGTAGCCGGAAATCTGTTCTACTTTGGAGGAGTAATTTTGTATACATTATCACTTTTCTAATTATATAATACTTGAGCACATATACATACATGCACATACATACACACACACACATATATATGTATACAGATATAACTACATACATAAATATACACATACATGCAAAGAAAGATGTGATTGCTGCGTGCATGCACACACACATGCACACTCACACACACACACACACACACACACACACACACACACACACACACACACAAATAACTAGTGACTGAGTTTGCCGCTAATACTTTCTTCTTAAACATTGCTTTTATGCCCCTAACCATATTCTTGACCATCAAACATATTGTGCTAATGAGAACAAAACAGTTCTATCACAGTTCAGGGGATATGTGATTTGCCCACTATCCTGTGATAGTGTTAGTGTCATGGTGCATCTGGATAGTCCACTCTCCTAACCTGGGGTCCCTTCCGTGAACCCTGACTTTCTTCATGCCACAGCAGAGGAACACAACACTGGCTTTCTGAGTGTCAGAATCAACAGCGAGTGGTGTTAGTTAAGCAAATGCACTGAGTGCTATGTTTCTCTTCCAAAACTACATGAGTCAGATTCCTTGAAAGATCAAATGAAACATATATGCATCACATTCCAATTCTGTTGTCGTCTGACAGTTCATTGCTACAGGGAAGTGAGGCAAAAATAAATGCAGGAACCCATAAATTGCTTCCAATTGTCTGTGAACTCCTTAAGTACACAGTAAGTCATTCTAAAAGCAGAATCTAGATTCCAAACAGACTCCAGTGTGCTTTCAAGCACCTCTTAAAATATTTCTTTGTGGAACTGCCTAAGTGCCGAATGCTGAACTCTGCTTTGGTTGGCACAGCTTCCTTGTGTTCATCCTGTCCTAATGGAACCACCATGTGGCCAGATCCCACAAGTGTGTCACCAGAGGACCCTCCATGATGTCACCTCAGTGCCACTATATGTAAATGCGACACAATTTCAGGGAAATATGACATAATGAGAGGCTATTATTATGCAGCTTTCTATAAGCCCTAATTTGCATGTTTCCAATAAAGGTACACAGCTCATAGTTAGCACACACAAGCTGTCATTTTTTCCAATACTATAATTATTACTTGTGAGCCTTGAGATAATATCTCTATCAATTCCAGAGATTACCACAAGGACGATGGGATGATTAACATTTCTTTCTGCCTTCCAAAAATCTTCTATCACGGCAATATATTGGAAAACTTCATAAGTCTATAGATCCGGGATAAAAATTCATATTATTAGGCTTAAACTTCAGGAGTTTAAAAAAAGTACCAAGAATGATTGAGAACTAATATAGCAATAAAAAGGGATTCCACTGTGGGAAAGTTGGCAGCCATCTCTCGTGTTTTTGATGGAGACATTAGTTAAAAGGCAGAAGTGGTATGAGAGAGATTATACACTTGTCAGAAAGGCATTACTGGAGAGACTGTATAGCTAGACAAGGTCAGGATGCATAGTTTCAGTTTTACCTCAGAAATAATGAAGAATAATGCCAATACATCCTTGCCCTCTACAGATATTTTATTCTGTCTTATGAGCAAGTGAAAGCTCAGCACCAAGGGGTTAGCTGGTTATGAAATAGGGCTGTACTATTCTAACCAAATCCAAGCAACTGATATTTAGTATGCTGTGATGTGTCCAACTGCTAGTTGTCATTCCTAAATTGCCACACCACCAGATTTTCATGTTATCATTCGTTGTCCATCTTCTATCTGTGTTATATTTGCTGTAAGTTAGTTCAGACCTCTTCTGGGGGTGTATGATCCTTAATAGGAGCAAAGGAAAAAAAGAAAAAAATATGAAAAGCTCTGAGAAGAAGAGAGTTAGCATCCGACCAACAGAAAGTGAACAATTTCATCTCCAGTAGAAGTGGGGAGCCAAGACTTGGTTATATTTTGTGCTCTGGTCAGTTTTCTTGTGAAGAGTAAACATCAGCTATCTTACAGCAGAGTTTTGAAAGATAAAGTTTCCCTCCAAAGTCCTAACATTGTGGCCCTCCAGCAGGTACTTGCTGTAGCCATCCATGACTAACTGTGTTTTCTAGTCTCCATAGGTCTTCTACAACTCCTTGATGACCTTTTACCTAGCCTTAGTCATTCATTCACTTGACAAATATTTGATGAAGCTGGCAGTATATCAGGATCTCCTCAATGTGCTGAAGCTGTAACAGAAACCCAGGCACCAAATATAAACAAGCCACCCATTCTGGCAGGGAAGCAAGTGGGAAAAACATAACACTATGCTGTAGGATGTTCTGTATGTCCTGTGGGAGTCCATTCTTGGGTTCCTCATGGCTTTACCCAGCAGGTCTGCATAGAGGATGATTAGGACCACCGGCCTGAGTGCAGGTGTCTGAGATGGTCTGCACTTGGCTGTGCTGGGGGATGGTCTGTATGTCAAGTTGCTCTGATTGGTCAATAAATAAAACCTGATTGGCCATGGCTAGGCAGGAAGTATAGGCGGGACTAACAGAGAGGAGAAATAAAAGGACAGGAAGGCAGAAGGAGTCACTGCTAGCTGCCCCCATGACAAGCTGCATTTGAAGATGCCGGTAAGCCATGAGCCACGTGGCAAGGTATAGATTTATGGAAATGGATTAATTTAAGCTATAAGAACAGTTAGCAAGAAGCCTGCCATGGCCATACAGTTTGTAAGCAATGTAAGTCTCTGTGTTTGCTCGGTTGGGTCTGAGCAGCTGTGGGACTGGTGGTAGAGAGAGATTTGTCCTAACTGTGGGCCAGGCAGGAAAACTCTAGCTACAGCACTATAACAAAATGACATAAAATTGTTCCATGGATCAGGCATGCATGGAGACAAAACATATGGAGAAAGACAAGAAATACTATTTATTAGTCAAACAGGAGTTGTAATTTGAGATTAATGGTCAGAGAAACAGTATTATTCTCCTTGGAGGAGAACATTCAAGAAAATAACTGAACGTTCCAGGCCGTGGACACAGCAAGTGAAAAGGCCCTGGGGTGGGAGAGATGTTTGCTCTAGGGAGAGAATGGAGGCGGTGCGCTGGGGCAGAGGGATGGTCTCATCGCCAATAGCAGCTGTATCTCAATGTTGGCCAGTAATGCAAGTATTATTACCTTGTCATCAAACAGGCTAGGGACTCTATCGGCTCCCGCCCCTCTCCTGCTGTTCAGATCCTCACCAAGCCCAGAGAATCCTGGGTCTGTGACCATGTGAGCATGAGGAACAGGTGTAGAGCTGGCATTAGAGAAGAAAGGGGGTCATACATTCTTGTTCTGAGTGAGTATGGATGTCAGCAGTCGGAAGCAAAAATAAGTAAGCAAACAAATAAACAAATAAAGGAGATAAATCTATAAAATTAGGACCTGAGTTGGGACTACGGAGTCAACTAAATAAGAAAATTATGCCGGGCGGTGGTGGCACACGCCTTTAATCCCAGCACTTGGGAGGCAGAGCCAGGCGGATCTCTGTGAGTTCGAGGCCAGCCTTGGCTACCAAGTGAGCTCCAGGAAAGGCGCAAAGCTATGCAGAGAAACCCTGTCTCGAAAAACCAAAAAAAAAAAAAAAAAAAAAAAAAACAAATTACATTATTTTCCACAAAATTTATGTTCATATATGCGTTCATCTAACAAGCACATTTTAAATACTCACCCATTATTCATGGCAGAATTCCCATAAAATTTACACACATGCATCTGCCTCTACTTCTTGTCTATATTTTGACTTGTAACGGGTAACTTTTTGTTTGAGGAAAAAAAAATGTCGCCCTCGATATGTTGACACTGAGCTGGTAAGACCTGTTTTGTATACATTCTATAAAATAAGTAATTTTATGACTACTGCAGCACAGCACTGGGTGTGCCAGGAGACTCAATGCGTTTTTCGCTTGTTTGCTTTGTTTGTTTTATATCACATCATGAACCAGGTCCTATCCAGTGAGAGTGTGTAGACAGTAAGATATGGAGAAAGAGACAGAAAGGAATACATTTTTTTCTAAAGTCTGAATGATAAGCCTAAAACAGTTTATACAGTGTAAGGTTTTATGTAAGAAAACTGTGATTTAATTGCTGTTTGTATACATACACTTGCAAGCACACACATAAACGAGTTTAGGAGTAAAACATAAAGTAACTTTCTTTGTTGAGATTGTAACTTCCCTTATGTTACTCAAGAGAAAAAAATGGGTGCCATGACACCCTCTCAAGTCATTCCTCCTTTTCACGTTCAGAGCCTATATATAAACACACTTATATAGAGGCTAAATTGTCTTTCATGTCTTCGACATTCATGGTTTTCATGTACTTTGTGTATGGTCATATGGATAAACCTTTTGGTGTGAACTAATAGGGAGGAATTTTTGTTTATTGACACGTTTTCTGAATGCTTATGTTAAAATTCTCCATCCCCCCAAAAGATCCTTTTGCCCACTTACATAATTTTTTCAGCTAATACAAATTATTCATGAATAAACATGATTTCCCCTCAAAAACTTGAGTTGCATAGATGGGTCTCACAGGAACATCAAAGAGATGTTCATCATCAAGATATCAGCCGGTTGAGATCATTAGCATAAAAATATCGTTAACTATCATTAACTAAAACACAGCTTAGATCGCAGGAAAACCACAGCCTTTAAATCAACAGAAGTCAATAAATGGAAAGTAGCTTAGCAGCCATGCAGTGACTTAAGTGTACGGCCAGATCAAACTACCGATTATCTGGACCATCCCCCAGGTTCTGTCCTGGATGGATTCTTCAGACTTGAATTTACAATGATGAATCGATGGCTGTTTGCTCTGTTTTTGCTGGGGAATCATTGCCTATTGATGTTGCAATGTCTGGATGTCCTGGTAGAGATGGAGCAGCACATCTTATCATCTTTTTTTCCCTCTCTTCCTCTCCTCCCTTCCCTTTCTCGTATACCAAATGGAGTATGGCTACCCTGCCAACTCAGCAAACAGGTTAAGGAGGATTTTGTCTGTCTCTAGTGTTTCCCCCAAGGAAACACTCTCTATCGATCTAGGAACCACATGAGTAATAATTCTTTCAAAACTGCTCACTTAACATCTGCCTCCCAAGCAATTTTCTGTTTGTTTATATGTAAGTCATTCAAACATCATGACCACAGGGGTCTCTGTTAACTATTGCCAGTGTTTAGGGAAGGAAAACAAGACACAGGTCACATGGCTACTTAATGGTAGAAAATTATTCTAATCCCAACCATCTGTTCCTTTATATAGTAAATGTATATCTGGCCTTCATCATGCAAGTACAAGGGGGACCAACTGGCCTCCCAGAATAATGATTCTCCCATTATAATATTTATCCCCTGTCATGTGTGAACTCCATTTTCAAACCTTATATCCAGACTTGAATATATATGTATATGATATATATGCATATGTATGTGTCTCTTTCTGTATATTTCAACACTTGTGGTACTGTTGTTTACATTATTACTTGTTGCTTTGCATAGATAAGAGCAGGCTCAAAAAATCATGATACAAGGAAAAGTAACCACCTGGAAGATATCAATCAGGACTTAGAAGAATAAATCATATTTAATTGGGTAAAATACAAAATCAATTTAATTTATGATATATAATTAACCAGTAGTCCCTTATAGGGCACCTCTTCCATCTATTTACATGGACTGTCACTCAGGAATACCTTTACCACCTCTGGGCTAGATCACCATTGTATGAACTTCAGTCTCACAGAACACTCAGGTATGGTTTCACTCCTGCCATGGTCTTCCCTGCACTTCCAAAAATAAACCAAAGCTAGAGCAACTCCTCTCCCAGGACTCTGTGTCATGAAACACTGCTCAGTGTCCCACTAGCAGCTTCTCATCTCACCAAATGTCTCAGATTTGCTGTACTTCATGAATTTAAATTTCTCCACTTCACATCATCTCAGAGTGAGCACTGGTTGCCTGGAGCAGGAGGAAGTGTCTTTGGTGAGACAGCCAATAAACTATGACTACCCATGGGCCAAGTGGCTAAATTGGAGGGTGTGGGCATGTGAGCGAAGTGAACCACTGAAATCCTGGTGGTGTATGTGTTGGGGTCCCACTGCCTACTCTGGCAATAACACCATGAATTAATGAGTCTAATTTCAGAAAGCTTTCTCTTGGTGGATGCAGGATGCCCCCTAGAAATCCCTGCCTTCTCCCTAGAAGCTGGTGACAGGTGCCTGTCCTTGTTCTAGGACAATGTGAGACTATTTAGGATGTGCCCCAGTTTCTAACCCTTACCTTTAATGACTTTTGAACATCAAAAGTCTTCGAGACCTTCTGCCACACTTCAAGATCCAAGTGACAATGAAAACATACCTCCAAGTTCTTTTTATAGCTTTCTGCCTCGTTCAACTAGATTGATGGTCTCTTTCATATTTTGATCATATCTGGCTTCTATTTTAGACATGACTATTCCAGTATATCCAGACTAGTGATGAGTTTGACAAAGTCTATAAAAACAAACTGAAAAGTTACAAATCATAAGACCTTAACTTGGTCTTAGTGTGTGTGTGTGTGTTTGTGTGTGTGTTCTATATGCGTGTATGTGTATGTGTGAGTGTGTGTCTATGAGAGTGTGTCTGTGTATGTATGTGGGTGTGTGAGTGTGTGACTGTGTTGTGTGTGCATGTGTGTGTGAGTGTGTGTCTGTGGGGGTGTGAGTGTGTGTATGTTGTGTGTGCATGTGTGTGTGAGTGTGTGTCTGTGGGGGTGTGAATGGGGATGTGTGTCCAACACACACAGGAGAGCAAAGCAGCCCAAGTGGTTTTACCAACTTCTTGCTCACATACTGTTGCTTCTCCCTGAACAATGTAACCTGAGGTCTTGGGAATCAGGGAGATTAAGAGAACCACTACCATTTTTTTAAACTAATTTGAAATTTGAAAATTTGAGGGAGGCAACAGAAAGGACTCTTTGCTCAGAATTCACCCTGTAAAGATACAGAGCAGCATGCTTCCCCATCTGCCCTCTCCCAAGGTCACATGATTTCCAGTCACTGACCATCCAATGAACAATACACAGTGTAGAATGACCAAAGACTATGGTATGTGAGTATGAAACTCAGACATACTTCACAGAGTTGCCATAAAGATTCAATGAGATTATCTACTCTGAATATCAGACTTTCTTATCCATTATAATAATGATGAGAATAGCGTTTGCACCAAAACTTTATCATTTTTATTATGAAAAATTTCAAACACATATGGTGGTAAAAAGATGACCATAATAATCTTCATTTGCCCAGATCTGTTTCTATGTTTTTAAGCCTTGAGCAATCATTTCTTATATCTGCAGTCACACATATACTACTCTTGGAGATATTTTAAATATACTTCCAGATATAATATCATATCTAAGAGTGTATATATCTCAAAATAGACGCACTCCTGACAAATCACAACCAGAATGCCATCATCACACCTACAGTTTTAACGGTATTCACTTAAGATTATCCAACATGCCAACAAATGTCTCTGTGTCTCTGCTGGACCATTGTTTCTTTGCATTTTAGGTTGGAGGCCACCATGTTCACACTGTGCTCTTTCTGTCTCGGCTGTTTGTGCTCTGTGGCTGCCCCCTCCTCTTCTCCTTTTTCCCCTCCCCGTTTTTGTTGTTATTGAAGAAACTAGGTCATTGTTTTTTCACTTGGTACAATTTCCCACAGAATTCTGTTGAGTTATATATTAAAACAAAACTTCCTTTCACTATAATCAACCTGACCTTTCTCTGTCCATCTCAAGGGTTCTAACTTATAACAATCATATCTCTCCTTACACAAAGAATTCACTCCAGAAATATGTATATTTTTCTTAAATACTGATTTAAATACTCTAGCAATTACTGTGTGTCAAGAATTACTCTACAGTCATCACAAATATTACTTCATCTAACTGTAAGAATAATGCTTGTTATTGAATTTACAAATGTGATGTCTACAGCTCTAAAGAGAGAGGCCAAGTGACTATCACTTTGGGTCACAGCTAGTAAGTATGTAGATAGTTTTACATAGAGATGAAAGCTGGGGGAACATTAAGTGTTAAGTTAATCTAACCATTTTTAAGTTAGTATTTTCAGCTAAAACAGTACTGGACCTGAATGTTGACACAGTATATTTCACTTATTAGTTATGACTCTGAGCAGTGTACCTAAGAAACATTAACATAAACCCATCCAGTAAAGAATGACAAGAACTGGGGAAATGCTTGTAATGGATTCACCTTGAGGGCTGGAGAGATGGCTCAGTAGTTAAAAGCACTGACTGAGCTTCCAGAGGACCTGGGTTCTATTCCCAGCACCCACATGGTGGCTTACAATCATCTGTAACTTCATTGGTTCTAAGGTTTTTGTCTGGCCTCTGCAATTACCAGTCACATATATGTGGTACACAGATACACATGTAGGTAAAACACCACCACACATAAAAAGTTAATAATGATTTCTACCTTGTAATAAGTCCTACCAGTTATGAATGTAGGACAGTGGTTCTTGATTTTCCAAATGCCTCAACCCTTTAATACAGTTCCTCCTGTTGTGGTGACTGTCAACCATAAAATTATTTTTGTTGCTACTTCATAACTGTAATTTGCTACTGTTTTGAGTTGTAATGTAAATATCTGATATGCAGTATATTTGATATGTAACCCCTGTGAAAGTGTCATTCAGCCCCCAAAGGGGTCATGACCCACAGGTTGAGAACGACAGATAGGCTATAAACTGTGATAAGAACCATATCTTAGGAGCAATTATACTCCAGTAATTAGATATCAGTATTATAAATCATTAAATATTTACTAAGTTGGGACTCTGAATTACAACTAAAATGTTCAACACGAATTAATTGAAGGATGAGTTTCTTAAAGGAGAGCAACTGTCATTTTATTTAAATGCATAAAACACTATCAAAATAGTTGATATGAAAAAGCAATCAATATCAGTCATGATCATATGGATTTGCTTGTCATAAAATGATTGAACCTTAGAAGATAAGTTTTCAATTTAATGCATTTAATAAATGTCACCTAAGTTGTGAACAGATGAGGAGTGAGTTAAAAAGACAAGATTAAAGTTAAACCATACCCCCCAATTCAAGTATAAACTGACTATTGATCTTATTGAGCCTGAGTGTTAGCATTCCCAGAACAATCATCTCTAATAAATTAGAGCGTGTGCTCAGACTACACTTGTAAGTTGATGAATTGCCAAAATAATAGAATATGTGGGACTCTTCACAATTCCCTTCGAATTTAGTTTTACATTAAATTTAGAGAGCAATGATCTTGTAGCTTCACATTTTAGGATTTATTTCAAATATACATTCCCAAATGTGCAAACATCAATACCATGGCATCCTGTACTCAAAACATGTCAAATGAACCAAAGTTGGTTTGTACTTTCAAAAAGTTCTTTGTTTAAACAGGGAAATGCTTTTAGTTGCATACCTGTCACTTAAAAAGACCCTGTGGAGGTTTTTAGGGACAAGGCTCATCATCTTGATCCTTTGGAAGCTCCTGTTGTATTCCAGAGGTGACTGTCCTGCTCTGTCACACTGCAGAAGCAATTGTCCTATCAGCTCCCACTGGGTAAAGTCTCCCTTCACCCCCACCCTGGAAAGCAGAGACAAGAAGCTTTCTTCAGAGCCAATCTGAGTGTTTTCTCAGATCGATAGACTATGGAGCAAGAAAAGTTAAAGGCCAATATGACTTAAGAAATTTTAAGGTTTTCCCAGTAAGAATGTTTTAATGAAATTATAGTTATATCACTCCCTCCCTTCTTCTGTCCAACCCTTCCCATGCCCCCCCCCATCCATATTGGCATGTCAGTCAATGTCATTGTACAGGTCTTGTTTAGGTAGCCATACTATTGAGAGTGCACTGGTGTGGCTTCCCTGTAGATACAATCCCACAGCAAATGTCTTGATCTTCTGGCTCTTATAGTCTTTCCCTGCTCTCTTCCCTAGGGTCTTTGGTACAGGTTTATACTGTAGGGTCAAGACCTGCCTTTGCCTTTCCCAACCCCTCAGTAAGAAGTTTTTCATCGGTCATTTTCTTAAACCATACAAACTGTACAATAGGCACCTCATACATGAAGAACCCTAGGATAGTTTCCTGAAAGCACACAGGTAACATGAAAAATGTTATTGTATAGACCCACAATTCAACACTTAGAGGATAATGATACCTAAAGTGATTCAGAGGTCTACGGTAGGTAGCCTCTATTTGCTCAAGTTGAAGGAAGTACATATGAGCACACACACACACACACACACACACACACACACACACACACACACCAGTGAACAAACTCAGAGATGGATGACAAAAGACCACTCATTCCAGACAAAACCAACCTATAGTTCCTTCGTAATGCCACTATAATTCTGTTATTGTATTTACCCAAGAAATATTTTATTGACATAATTGTGCCTATTTATGGGATACTATATAATAACTTGATAAGTGTATATAACATGTAATTATCAGAACAAGGTAATTAGTACTTCTACCTCCTTAAACATTTGTATTAGGATGCTGATAGTAAATTTGTTGCCTATTAAAAAGCATAGTATTTTTAAAAGGAAATTTGGGAAATAAAAGGCCATAGTCATTCACTAGATTTTTTTCTTATGTGTTACATGTTTCAATAATGTTTTCAGACTATAATTTATGTAGGCTGCAGAATGGTGATTGGGAAGCCTTTTATTTGTTTCTTACAGAAACAGATTCATGTTCACACACAGAGGGAACAGTCAGGATCTTATTTTGAACATAAAACTTTTCAGTCTCCTCAAAGAACTGCTAGAATGATGAGCTCTGAATCTATAAAAGAACACATGAAGAAAAAGGCAGGATACACATGCCCCTGCCTTAAGAGTCCTGGATCAAAGAAAGTATGCCCTCTGGCCGGACCACTCACATGGTTAAAGTTCTTAATAATTCCTCTTCCATAGAACCAGGATCAGGCACTCCTGGGCTGCTCAGACCCCCGGGCACAGAACATGGGACTCCTGTCAATTACTCAGGAGTGTCACTGAAGAATCCCTTTCTGTTTGTATTTTCTACTAATGTTCTTCCAGTGCACTTTGAAAGTAGGTAGATTTTGATAGTCCAGAATATATTAATATGGATAACATTAATACGTTTCATGTTGAAGGAAGTGTTCTGTTCTGTAAAAGTCTTAGATCTCTGAGTGCAAATAGAAAACACAAGAGAACATTGGAAACATATTTAGTGAAAGACTTTTTTAAAATTATCATTGACCCCTGCAATAGTTAAAATCTAAAGTGTTCCCTAAATACTCATGTGTTGAAGGGTTGGTTACCATCCTGTAGTGGCTATTGCGAGATGGGAAGACCTTTAGAAGGGAGAGCCTCATGGAAGGAAATCAGGTCATTGGAGGCATATCTTGAATGGGATGTTGGGGCCTTGGTCTGTCTGTCTGTAGGTCTGTCTGTCTCTGTTTCTCTATATCTCTGTCTCTCTAATGGTGTGTGTGTGTCTCTCTTTCTCTTTCCCTCTTTATCTCTTAAGCTACCATGAGGTAAGCAGGCCTCTCCACTGTGTGCTCCCACCATGATGTACTGCTGCACCAGCCATGAGCTTAAAACAATACCCAACAACAATGGGCTGGAATCTCTGAGCCTGTGAGGCAACATAAATCTCCACCTTATAAGATGATTAGCTTAGATATGCTGTCATAGTTGGAGTCTGACAAACACAATGCCAAAGAAGCAAAGAATGAAAATATTCTGGGAGAGGGTGGGTGGTCCAAGGCATCAACATTATCTCACCAGCTTTAGGGATTTTGTGCCGTGGGCCAACTCCCAGACAGCTTGCTTAAAAGTTGTCTATCGCTTGTCTTCTACAAAATGTAATCTCTATGTATCCATGGTCCAAATGTAGTTTGTAGCATCCACAAAAACTCATATTGAGGTTTCATCCCCAAAGTGATACTGCTGAAGGAAGGTAAACTTTAAGGGAGAGAAATAAAGCTTGAGGACCCCTCTCCTGGAAAATGTTAAAGTAGTTCTTGCAGGATGAGTTCATTCCTATCAGAGAATGTTGTCATAAATGAGGGATGCTGGCCCTTCCTTAGGATCTTGCTACCCCCCAGGCCTCTAACAAGATCTCTTGTAGATATTTCTGCTAAGTAATACCATTTACCATGAAGTCCAGTGTAGTGTTCCTGGACCTCCAACACTGTGAGCTAAATAGACCTATTTTATTGATAAAGTATCCAGCAATAGATACCTTGTTACAATGATTCTGAACTGACTAAGATAATATATTCTACCGGAAAAGTGCCTTATGATCAATCTCCTCTATTAAAACAGAACCTAATACCGTAGACTGCATTCCACAGTGAACATGGAACCGAAGACGCAAATCCCTCATTTTAAAAACGAAACACACTTAACAGCCAATTTTAAAACTCAGGACCTCCTACCAGCTTCTACTAGTTGTTCGCCCCAACCTCCTAAGAACATAGATTACGCCTTTACCACATGGACTTTGGGAGGACATGTAAGATCTGGATGGTAGCACAAGGGACCAAAGCGTGTGCGCGTGCGAGTACACACACACACACACACACACACACACACACACACACACACACACACACGAAACTCCACTAGCCTACAGATGAAGAAAACCATGATGCCTTTCCTCCCAGCACTAATCTGAACAGCCAGAGTTTTTCAATAATCAGGGGACCATCCAAAGAACCCACTGCAGACTCCAGCTTCCTTGCTAGTACTATCTCATAGCACACATGCTGAGTTTGCCATTCTTCTGAGACTTACCCTGGCAGGTTGCCACAGCCTGTGGGTGGGGTGTGTGTGATGTGCTTAATCATAGTGTATAAAAGAAAAGATTTCTAATGATGCCCCAGAAACTTAAAATTAAGTTGTTTCATGTATAAACATCTAGACCAATAGCTTTCTTTAGAGATTAGAACTTCTACCGAGTCTGGGCCACCAGCCATTGGGATGCCTTTGGTGCCAGTCTGTCATGCTTCACTGTAGACTTTGAGTTCAGGACCTTGTATAAATTGCTCCATTCTCTACCGTAGAGAAATGTTCATAGTGGCAACATCATTAACTATTCGTAAGATGTGAAAGTTCACAGTAAAATCTCAAAACGTTTATAGCGATTCCTCTTCACTTTTACAATTACACAGTTCCTATCCCCATATTTTACTTTTTTCTAGCTTAGAAATATCAGTTATCTTGGTTGTTTGTTTTCTTAGTTTCTTCTCCTGTTGTTGTGATAAAATACTCTGACAAAAGCAACTTCACGTAGAAAGTTTTTTGGTTTTTTTTTTTTTTTTTTAAGCTCCCTGTTCAAGGTAGAATTAAATTTATGATTTGGGGGAAGCTGAATCTGCAGGAGTGTGAGATAGCTGATCACATCACAGCCACAATCAGGAAACAAGTGCATCCCGAGACCCATTTCTCTCTCTCCATTTCATGCAGTCCAGAGTCTCTTGCACAGAGAATGGTACCATTTACAACTCAGGTGTGTCTTCCCAATCAGGTAAGATGGCTCAGCGGGCAAAGGAGCTTGCAACCAGATGTGATGATGTGAGTTTGATCCCTGGGAGCCACATGTGGAAGGAGAGAACTGATGCCTACAAGCTACCCTCTGACCTCCATACATGTTCTGTGATTTGTCCCCACCCCTGAAATAAACAAAGGCTAAAAAAAAAAATGTTTGTAAAACAAAGGTAATCAAGATTACCATATGCATGCCCAGAGTTCTTTCTCACAGGTGGTTCTAGATTCGGTCAAGTTGACAATTAACTTTAACTTTCAAGTACATGAAGTAAGATTCTACATTTATAAGTATCTGGATAATATGGGTGCCATATGGAATCTGTATATGCATCCTACAGTATGGGAATGGCTGGGTGGGGGAATTCTGTTTGTGAACACTCTACTCTCTTCCAGCTAAGACACACAAAGAATTCTACTTCAGCTCCAGGCCACCTTGGTTTCCACCATCAAACTATATCTTTATTTTAAAACATTAGCTCTACAAATATTCACTGAAACAGGCAACCTAAATTTAACATTGTCCTAAAAGGAAGAACTGGGTTGTTTGTTTGGATGGATGGCTGCAATACAAACATCACCTTCAGCATTCCAGCAAAATAACACAAGAGGAAACAAAATATTCCAGAGAAGTGTCGCCACATCTTCTCATTGTCACCATGCCATAGCATGGGATTGAGATGATGAAAGTCACAGCTCCAATAGACAGTGTGCAGACCACTTCTTGAAGGGAGCCACATAATAATACCTGGAGCGTAAAAAGAGAAGATGAAGTTTAATTAAGTGTTGCCGCTGAAATCATATTGAAAAATCACAATGAAAGGAGAGAATAGGAAGAGCAGCTTCCCCAAGAATGGGGAGAATGTGCTGCCAACTATAAAATGATGACTTTAAAATTATGTTATTTATTAAAATAGGATGTATGTTGAGCATGATAATACATACTGCATCTAACAGGATGTAGTACCTATAATAGATGTGTTCCAAGGCTAACCTTCTGAGAAATCAACTTTCTTTTTTTTTTTAAATATTGATTGAATTATTTGTCTTTTAAAAAAATTATAGTATTTCTATAAAAGAGTTCAAAATTCATAAAGATCTGGCATATATTTTAAAGTTAGTAAATCGAAAGACCTTTAAATACATCTAGCTTTAAATCCATTAGCAATATAAAAGTGAGTGAGGTGCAGGGCAGGTTGCAGATTAAAATTTGCATATTCAGTGAGGATAACATGAATTAAGAAAGAAAATGAGATATGAGGGGAAAAACTAGTTTTAAACCTAAATACTAAGACACATGCTTAAAGATTAGGGTTTTTTTATTATTTTTATTTTTACTTATTTATTTATTTATTTATTTTTTGAGGCAGGGTTTCTCTGTGTAGCTTTGTGCCTGTCCTGGAACTCACTCTGTAGCCCAGGCTGGCCTCGAACTCACAGAGATCCGCCTGGCTCTGCCTCCCCAGTGCTGGGATTAAAGGCATGCGCCACCACCACCCAGCAAGATTATGTTTTAAAACACAATATTCTTGGGCTTCCTTTGGTCAGAATAAGAAAATTTCAGTTTCCTTTCTGAAAGGGACTTACAAGCTATTGTTCTTAAGACATGGGTGCTAAGACATGGCATATCACTATCCCATTGGTGTCTACATTGGTCCCTCTGCTGCTGTGCCCACCATTCCAGGTCCTGTCTCTTTGGAGTGTCTCTGAATTCAGTAGCTATCCCATGAGTGCAAACTGTGTAGATTCTATCACCATGGAAACAAGACGTTTCCCCCTCATTGACCACATTTCAGATATTCAGATCAAGTTCAGGAGGTGATATTGTGTTGATACCATCTGTCCATGTTCAAATGAGTGAAGTAAAGCATGTCGATGACTGTCCCTTGCTTAGCACTCGCATTTATATTAATAGTAGCAAGCACTTCATATATAGCATGTACGATGCATCAAACCTTGTTCTCATCAGCAACATGCGCCAACTCTTCCTACAACCCTGCATGAAAGTGACAGAAGTGGAGTCCTCATCTATTGATGCGCTGATGAAGAAAACAAGATGCTGGGGTACTTACACAGCTTCTCAGTGTCTCTCTGCTTCCAGGTGGCACTGCCTGGATTTGAAAGGAAATACTCCTTCCAGGGTCTTATTAAGAGAATGGGGTGCCAATTTTGTAACAGAAATTTCATAAACTGACCTCAAACCTCACAGCCACCCATCTGTTAAAACACAGCAATCACAGTTTTAAAGAAGAGGGAATCAGTTTTAAAATGAGGCACTGTGGTGGTTGGAAGGAAAATGGTCCCCATAGCATTATTAGGAGGTGTGGCCTTGTTGGAGTAGGTGTGGCCTTGTTGGAGTAGGTGTGGCCTTGTTGGAGTAGGTGTGGCCTTGTTGGAGGAGCTGTGGCCTTGTTGGAGGAAGTGTGTCACTGTTGGGGTGGGCTTTGAGGTTGCCTATGCTCAAGCTACATCCACTACCACAGTTCACTTCCTGTTGCCTGCTGATCAAGGGGCAGAACTCTCAGCTCCTTCTCCAGCACCGTGTCTGCTTGTGTACCACTATGCTTCTTGCTGTGATGATAATGGACTAAACCTCTGGAACTATAAGTCAGTCCCAATTAAATGTTTTCCTTTATAAGAGTTTCTGTGGTCATGGTATCTCTTTACAGCAATATAAAACCGTAATTAAAGCAAGGCCTGAGGTTGTACTGAAGGGGAGCATACGTTAAACCCAAGATACAAAGCGAGGCCTAGCTAAATCCAGTACCTGCACACTAGGACATACAAGAACATAGGCAAATAGGGCAGAGAATTTCCAGTTAAAGGAAAGCATCTGTTACCTGATCTTTCTAGAAAATACATCAGATCTACAGTGGCAACCCAGTGGACCACCCTGTAGATGATGATGCACTTCGAAAACCCAAGGAAGCTCTCCTTGAATGAAGAGTAATATCTCCCCCCAATGTTAAAATAGATTGTATATCTGATAGTTTTAAAGTTTTATGTATTCTGTAAGTTTTAATTGAACCAATGATGCTTCCATCAGTCACATTTAGCACTGAGTTTTGTGGAAACTTTAACATCTCTACTTAGATTGCACAGCCACCACCCTCTCTAGACATTAGATGCATTCAAGGATCCTAGCTGAGCTCTCAGCTTCTGAAGTCAGAGGACAGTGAACACTAATAGAAATCAAGCATCACATCACAGAAGGGAGAAGTTATTTTTTGATATCAATCAAAAGCTACACCACCATCAACAAAAGACCCTCTTCCTCACATCCTGTACCATTATACCAGCTGTCTTTGACAACTAAATATCAAGTAATCAAAACAAGCGTTAATTAGCACCAAGCATTTACTATTCATTCAGACAGGCCATCATCTCTTAATTATCAGGCCAATAACAGAGTATTGATCACAATTTGTCAACCTGGGAGTAATTGAAACCAGTGAAAGAAGAGTGGAATCTCTGTGTAAACAATAGGCTTTTGGTTCAGAAACGCTTATTCAGCTCTTCTATCCTACCCCTCCATCGATAAATGCTTTTCATACAATTGTCCCTCTTTCAATTGTGCTGCTTTTTTTTTTTTAAAGAAAATCATGTGATCTGGTAAGAACATATTAGGCACATATATCATTTTGGCAGCCAATACCAAGCCGTGATGGAATTAAGAGAATTAATGCCTTGCAGAAGCACAGAGTAGGTACGTCTACCTACATGCCTTACCTTAGAATAATGCTAGTTAACTTTCATTTCTCATCTTTTTAAACCCAGTTACAGAAGGTCTATACCGGGATTCCTGGCTTTAGTTATTCGGATAGTTGCATTTGTCTTCTACATCTTAATATCCAAGGTGGAGACTCACAAAGTTGTTATCTCCACAAGGAGAAGCAAAAACCCATTATTGCTGTTGCCTGATTGCCTTCATCAATGTAAGGCAGCAGTTCTCACTCTTCCTAATGCTGTGACCCTTTAATGCAGTCCCTGATGTGTTGGTGACCCCCAACCATACAATTATTTTCATTGCTATTCATAACTATAATTTTGCTACTCTTATGAATCATAATGTCAATATCTGACATGTAGGATATCTGATATGTGACCCCAGTGAAAGGGCCATTCAGCCTCCAAAGGGGTCATGTCCCACAGGTTGAGAACCATTGAAGGAAAAAACCCAGTTCTACTGGAATCTGAAACTTATTCCTTAGTATGTCATTCTGTCTTCAGTAATTATTTCTTCAAAAACAAAATCTTCACAATAATTTTTGCAAAGAAAGATGTGATGTGTTAAAGAATATACTCAAAGGGGGAGAGTGTGGCTAAGATCTTAGGAAAAGAAACTCTCATTGTGGAGTCTACCACACATCTAGTTGTCCCATGTTTATCTCAGAACAAAAACAGCACCATTTTAGCCACAGTGTATGCTTAAAATGCCTAACTTTATCCTGATTTCAGACCCTCTCCATTCTAAAGGGTGAAAACAGAGCACAAATAAGTTCAAATGTCAAGGAACCAGAGACTAACTTAATTCACTCAATTACCATTGTCCAAAAGAACCCTCCCTGCCCCCGACACTTCAGGGAAGGTGTTCTAACTGTGCAAAATCTTAACAGCTCACCTGAGGACTGGTGCTCAAAAAGCTTTTCCATAATAACTATTTGTGCCTATTTTCTGCCTGAAGAATTTCCATAATTTCAAATCCTAGAAAAACATGACTCCTAATGGCAGTGTTGACAGAACAGGATCTCTAGCGAGCCTTGCATAAAGGAAGAGCACACAGTCATTACCGTAATTCTCAGACTCCTACCTGGAGACCCGGCTGGCTAAGTGGATTAGCCTTTGACTTACCACCCCAGAGACTGTTCTTGGATTCAAGTCCTGACTGCAGTGACTGAAAAATCATTCTGACCACTGATGTGCAAAAGGCCAAGGTGAAGTGAGAATGGTGGTCTCAGGCCAGTTATTACAGCGCTGTATTCCCCAGTCCCCATAGCAGAGCAAATGCATTCACTTTGCCCGGGACTCATACAAAACCCATGGTAACAAGACAAAATCTAATATTGGTGATTTAAGAATTGCACATATACATCGCCCAAGTAAAATAGTACTAGGGAGATGTCCCAGTGAGGAGAGTGCTTACTGTGCAGGCATGGGGACCTGCTTTGAGATCTCCAGAACCCACAAGATAGGGAAAGAGAGGGGCAGATCCCAATATCCTGTGGGCTAGTCAGTCTAGCCAAAATGTCTGTCTCCAGGTTTATTGACAGACAGACCCTGTCTCAAAAGGATAAGAGACTGAGTAATAGATGAACAGAGCTGGTGCAGGCCTCTGACCTTCACATACCTATACATGTGCAAGTTCTCACACATGTGTACACCGAGAGAGAGAGAGAGAGAGAGAGAGAGAGAGAGAGAGAGAGAGAGAGAGAGAGAGAGAGAGAGTGTCAGAGTCCTTGGTTGTTTAATCACTGACTTTCTTTTAACCTCTATGGTATAATAAATTAATACCTTTGTCATTGTGTACTGAACCCAAGAAAAGTATAAATGTGCTAAAGTTTTTAAACACACAATATTTTCATTTCCGAGTAGGATCCGACTACAAAGGAAACAAAACCTAGAAACGTTTGAATAGAAATAGCCTCTTAGATCTAGCCACAAACGAGAAGTAACCAGCCAATATCTAAAGAAATGCACACATGCACCCAGGAACGCTATGGCCTTCCTTAATAAATGAAAGATTTAACAGGGCTAGTGGGGGTGTCAAGAAAACCACCCTGTTAAATTACAAATTACAGTCAGCTCTGAGTTTCATTTAAAGTGAATAATTCATTTGTACCTTAAATTTCATCTGTATATCTGATTTAAAACACTGCCTCCAACAACAGGTGCATATCCATATAAATGACTTCGCTGATTCTGTGGAGGAAGGTTGATTGCAAGCAGAGAGGAAGGGAAAGATATTTTGCTTTTTATGTCAGAGCCGGAGCTCTCTTAGCAGGATTCCCCAAACAAATACCTTTGCAAAAAATATTATGATACTGGGAAAAACAAGATCTATTCTGCTAGAAATAAATATGAAATAATATCATATTCATTTCTCATAGTGAGTTAGATACAATATCCCAGTCTCATCATTTGAAACAATGTAAGGAGCCAAGCTCTCACCTGAACAGAATTCTATGGGTTGCTTTCTGAGAAAATTCAGGCTTCATATAAAGGGGCAGCAACTTAAGAACCACTGCCACTTTCTGGGGATGGTATTACCGACTCCCCTATTTCAACTGCCATATTTGATTTAATTTGATTAGAGAAGTATTAATGAACTGGAAACACTAACTCATAGCAATCATGCATGAGAAAATTTGCCCAACTGGCTGGCAAGCCCTGTGCATGGGGCAGACTTTCAAGACTGCTCCCTTTAAGATGTCTGATTAAGCGACTATGATTACAATCACTAATAACTCAAGGGTCACAGGACTGCTCAGAGGAGCTGGGGAGCTCAATTACACAGCAAAATGAGGGACACCAGCTGATGGTCCCACTCCTCTTTACAACACACTGCCTGCCAATAATTGCTTTTCATCAGTTCTCTATTTAATAGTAATATTGTATGATTTTATATTTTCATTTGGAAAAAAAAAATCTCTTTTGTCCACAAGGCATTTGGCTGTTTGAGTTTTCACATCACTGAAAGTCTTGTTGTCTAGCTCCCAAGCCTTAGAACTCAAAAAGAAATTAAACACCCTGGCAGATGTTCTCTTTGTAGTTACATGTTTAAGTTCAGGGTCACAGGTCTGGCTTGTTATCACGCTACCCTTTAGAAAAGGAATCACAGAAAATGAACCAATGAGAGCAAGGCCCTCTCCATTCTTCTGATTGTTACACTGCTGGAGCTCTGATGAGGAAGAAAGAAAGAAAGAAAGAAAGAAAGAAAGAAAGAAAGAAAGAAAGAAAGAAAGAAAGAAAGAAAGAAAGAAAGAAAGAAAGAAAGAAAGAAAGAGGGGAGGGGAAAAGAGAATGAAAGAAGGAAGGGAAGGAGAGGAGAACAGAGGGAAAGAAGAAAGGAAGGAGGAAATAAAAAAAGTACCTTAGCAATATATACCAATAAATCTTTTCCCAATAGTTAGAGATGAGAAAGAAAACAAAAATTCCAATTTTGTGTTATTCACCAGGCAACTAACGAAGCCAGAGTTCAGGATGGCAGAGGAAATGGAATGAAGAAGAAAGGAAATAAATTCTCCAAGATTCCTACAGCCCATTTTGCATCTTTTTTTCCTTAAGCACTAAAAAAAGGAAAAAAAAAAAAAAGAGGCTTGTGTTTTCTATCCCAACTGCTCAGGAGCATTCTTCTCTGGGTCAGTAGAAGGACCACAGTAGCATGTTGTAAATATGAAGCTTCTGAAACCATCACCATTCCAAGCTCTCCTGACTCACCAATGACATTCACTTTCCAGTGGCATTTTATTTTTTAACGTAAAAGCATGACATAAAATAGAGATCGATGTGGGGAGACTGCAGAGTTAGGATGCTGGAGCTCTAGGTCTGAATCCTTCTTGTAAGCTGTGTGATGAACAGCAAACTCTTCTTTCTTGTGACTCAGTTTACACATCTGTAAAATGGTGATACGGATGTCCTTTGCAGAGTAGGAAGAGTCCTGGGGATGCTTAAAAGAGCCATGTCCGTCATAGACTGGACACTTGCTATTTATCTCTTACGATTGTTGTTGCCTTTCTATACAGATGGAACCCATACACAACCAAAGGCAACCTGAGCCCACCAAATAAAACTCCCAAATAATAAACCCTGTTTCATTTTCTCTCCTTTTGCTATAAATGAGTTGGCAACATAACATATACATATTCAGTGTCGTCCCCCCCCCTCTCAAATCCAACTTATTTTTCACCTATTGCAATCAGTGTTTTGCAACCATCTTCATTAAAACTTAAACTCACCAGACCCCACACATTGCTGGCACCACAGATGAATTCAGAGCCCTCAGATCATTGCTATGACAACACATGTGAGGTCCCCTGCCCTCCTTAAAACCTTTGTCTGCCTTTTGGCAGGTGGCTGTGTTCATTATCACTGCTTCCTCCCACCAGCTCTTTCCTTGGGTCTATCTCCCTTGACACTGAAATGTCTGGTGGCTCAGTTCTTATGTCTCCTCTCTTTCCTGGCTCTCTGTGTCCTTCGGAATTCTGCCCTGTCTCATGGGTTTGCCTATCATTCACATGAAGGCAGTCTCTTTAACGGCTTCCCTGTACATCAAAGCTAAACTAGCCAATGCAGCATGCCTGAAACCAACCCCTCCTACATGGAAGCCTTGGAAACCATTTCTTTATGCAGTGGTTCAGGCATAAACCTCAGAGCATCCTGATTTCTACCACTTGGCCTCACCTTAAAAACCTATCCAGAATCCAAGCACCCACAACCTGTGTTACTGGAGGAAGCAATTTCTGGTTCTTAAGCTATTGTCCCAAGTACGTCAGGCATGTGAAAGAGTCTCCTGCTCGGAATCCTCTTGCAGGCATGTTCAACCTTTTACTACTGTGACAAGACACTCCACAAGACTAGTGTCTTATGAACAGTACATGGACAGGAGGGCATGTGGGGACGTGGAGAATGGGATGCCATATGCAAACAAAGGGGAGAGGACTCCGAAGAAAGATGATATCCTGGCAGCTTCAGGGCAGACGAGCAGCCACTAGGACTGTGAGAAAATAAACAACAGTAGTCCAGTCTGCACAATCTACAAAGCTATGCCTAAGGGGCATGCAATTTAATAATAATAATAATAATTAAAAATATACTAAAGAAGAAAACACAGACCCACATGGTGTTTCAAGTAAGTTTATTATTTTGTGTTGGGCCACATCCACAGCTGTCTTGGGCTGCACGTGGTCTGTGGGTCATGTGTAGAACAATCCTCCTTGAGAGAAAAAGCCAAAGCCCTTGGCATGAGTTAGAGAGCCTGTCCTGACCTACTCTTCTCTCCGTCTTACCCACTCTGTCCTGGTTGGGCTGGCTTCCTTGTTATTCCTTAAACACAGCCGGCTCCTCATAACTGATAACGCTGTTGCCCCTGTTGGGAATGCTGGCTGCCCAACTGCCCACGTGGTTCAGTTTCGCTTCCTAGATCTTCCCATGCAGTCTCTCTCTGGTGTCTTTTCTACTGCCTCCTTCTATTCCCCAACATAATCACCACATAAAACACAGTCCATTTTATTATTGTGTTTACTCTGCGCTTCCCAGTTAGACTCCAGGAAAAGCAGAACTGAAACGTATTTTGTTCAACATTGAATCTCCCATACCCTGATCAATTCCTGGCTCATGGAGGGCAGCCCATAAATGAGTGTGAAATGGAAAAACTTCTCTGCTAGAATACTTTTTAACAGAATATTTATCCAGGTCAGTTTGTAGTAGGCAGTAATAAAATCATAGAGGAAAATTCAGTCCTTGGTATGAACTGATTTACATCTTCCACAAGCTCAAATGTGGAAGTTCTAACTGCCTCTGCCACTGTATTTGTAGGTGGGCCTTTAAAGAAACAGTTAAGGTTAAATGATATGCCACGTCAGTATCCTTAACCCCAAAAGACTGGTGTCTCTTAAGGAGAGGGCCACAGGAAAGGTCCCGTGGGACACAGAGAATAGGATATTCTGTGCAACCAAGGAGGCTTCAGGAGAAACAGGATCCCCTGCCTGCCCCACACAATGCAGCTTTAGCATAGCCACCAGGACTGTGAGAAAATAAATGACAATGGTCCAGTCGCCCCTGTCCCTGATGAGCTGTTAGCGCAACTCTAGCAGACCGTTAGAGCCTTCTGTGCTTATTATTTTAAGGGACAGCTCTTTGTACTTATTTTTAAACAAGACACAGGTACAGTCCACCACACCAAACAGAACACTATCCCATCCCTCCAAACGAACGTGCATTTCATTTTTTTCTGCACACAGGATGACTGACTAGTTATCCTTGGTTTTGTGATAATAGTCCGGTTGCTAGGCACACTCAGAATTATTAACTCCTTCGTGGTTCAAATGATGCTGAACTAACTCCACCTTTTAATCGTCATGTGCTGAGTAGAATATCAGTGTGAAGGAGCAGCGCTCTGCTCTCCTGGTTGGCCCCCCATTGATGCAGCTCAGAGAGAAATGCTCAGGGAAATGCTAGGTTCTTCCACTTACCAGTTCCCATTTTCTGAATTAGTTCCCTGTCACACATTAGGATGAGATCAATTAGTGGCTGGTATTGTTTTAATTACTACCTATTCTCTTCAAGTTTCTTCCTAATGATTTGAACATGGGAACACAGAAGACTCCTTCATTAGTTGAGGCAGCCAAAAGTGGATACATGTACACACACACACACACACACACACACACACACACACACACACACACTCTCCCTTCTGAATTCTAGAAATGCCTCTCTGTCCTTATGTGAAAGGACAGCTGGGGACAGATGACCTTAGTTTGAGACTACAGAGTCTAAGTGCAATGATACAGAGAGAGGAGAAGGTAGTTTAGAAAAATTAATTGTGAATGTCAGGTAAGAACATAGCATAGCTCTCATGTAGCGGTCACAGGGAGTCATGTGTTGACTAAGCACCCCACCCATCTCTCAGCATCCTTGATATGACAACACAGGGCTGGAACCCAACTTTCCCTACTTAGATGAGGGTTCCTAGGCGAGCAGCAGGTGTGGGATGTGCTCAGAGAAACACAACTTTGCCCAGACTATTGCCAAGATTCAATTTCGATATGCAAGACCAGTAATGCCTCTACCACATGCAAGTGGGCAGAATGGGTGGATGACGTTCAGGGGCCAAGGGAACCAGTCAGGCCCCACAGCTTTGTCTGACATGGCTGGCTGCTATCCATGAGCTGCAGATTAAACAAAGACCTCACTACCACCACCAAAACAAAAGGAGTCTAAAATTATTTTTGCTAGGTTATTCTAAGGATTGAAATAATAAGTGCAAATTGGATATGAAATGGGAGGTACAGAGGAAACACATGAACTGGGCAATTATATGATTATAGTTTATCTGCTGTTCTTTTGTTAGTCCATATAAGAGATGCCTGCTACACAGGAAATATAGGGGAAAGCCAGGAAAAGACAGGAGTAGGTGGTGTTTAGGAGACAGAAGGGGTTTGTTTCTGGTTCTTTTTCATTTGTGAAAAGTGTTTTTGAAGCAGTGTCCACATTCTATTTTTTTATTTCTTATACTTTTGGGCAAATATTTTTTCTCCTGTATGTGTAGTGAAGTTGTAAATCTTACACATAAAATATATTAATATGCAGAAAAAAAGAGGGCCTTAAGGTTAGCTGCAGCCAATGCATTTTCCTCTCTAGCTCTACTCTGTGAGTTAATAGTGTAAGATGTTTTACATCCTCATCCAACTGAAGGCTTAGTCTGATTACATTTCAGGTAATACCGAGTCTCTCAATGAAAACTCACAATGAAACTAACTGAGGTCTTTTACAACATTTTCTCCTTCTGCTCTTTCTTCTCACTAAGTCAGTGTCCAGGTGTGTGTTTCTAGTCAGAATAAAAGACACTGAAGAGCCAGGAGACAGTAAGGCCTCCCTCCCTCTCCTCCCATATCCAGTTCTGTGCAGGGACCACAGAGATGGCTGCTCCTCACTCCCAGACATCTGGAGATGGATTTATTCTTCTGAGCTCTCTACTTGGTCTAGTTTTCCTTTATATATTGGGTTATGGGGTATCATACCAGTTTAAACTCCAGTGAGCCTTTAAAGCCAAAAGAAACCCAGTGACCTCTCCACCAGCCAGATAATACTGCATCCCTTATTAAATTCTCCACACATACAGCCTCTGTGCACTGCACAAGCCCCATTTAAAACCATGCTAAACTTTCTGTGCAGTTTATCACGACGCCTTGGCAACGATTCATCAATGGGACAGAGAAGAGCTAAACTTTAGAAAGAAAACTAAATAAACTGAGGTCAAGTTCATCTATCAGTAAAACTATGGCAGATTTGGAAGGCTCCGATAGTAGTTGTGTATATATAACAAGATGTTCTGGGAGGAACTTAGATTTAGCTAGCTCTTTTCTTGAAGCAGGACTATTTATGCATGTTTGTCTGAAATTAGCAATAAACTTTAAATCATCGAACTCTCAGGTTTGGGTCTGACATTTATAGGATATGGGAAGTCTTTAAGAAACGCTTTATTTCTAAGTCAATATCTTGCTTGGTAGTTTCATCTTTTGAAGATGAAAATTGATTTTTCTCAGCACTGCAAATAGCCTCATCCCCTCCCCCATTGCTGTGAAGAGCCAGGCATACAGAGCGGACAATTTGTGGAGCCCAGACCATGACTCCAGCAGCCACACGCCATTCCAGCATGGCCTGTCTCCTCAGAAGAGGAGGATTAAGTGACTCTCTCAATGTTGCACATTTAGCAGGCATTTTCTTCTCTTTATTAGTGACAAAAAATCAGAGTTCAATAGTATTCTTGTTGTCAGCCATCATAAGTATTCACTTTAATTTTATTTCAGGCAATGGTACAAAGGATTGGCTCAGATGCATCTTCAAAAGAACCCCATAAGTTGATTCATGTCCAGGTCTTTTCTCCACAAGGATAGGATTAATCACTGGTTAAGGCTTGAAGTGCTCTGCATTTAATGAATCCTGAAAAATAGGCCAAGACAATCTGAAGCATTTTGACTAACCACCCCTTTCTCATTGGAGAAACTGTGGAGACATTTAAGAGAATGGTTCAAGTACATGAAGAGGTAGATACAACCTTCAAAGGCCCTAGTGACTTCCTTTTTCTACTCGGGTACTGTCTCTGAAAGGGTCTCTAGCCTTCCAAACAGCACCAAAAATGTTCCAAACATAAGCCTGTGGGGACGTTTCAGTCTAAAACCATCACAGATACAGACAGACAAATAGTCCTTCTATTGACAGCTCTCCCTGGAAAAAGAAAGAAGCATCCATTTTATGATTTTTAAAAAGATGACTTTTATTTTTAATTTGTTTGTAGGTTTATGTCTATGGATGAAATGTCACTTGTGTGAGTTCCCACAGAGGCCAGAGAGAATATACCATCCTCTAGAACAGGAGTTACAGGTGGTGGTTAGCTACCCAACAAGGGTGCTGGGGACTTAGGTCTTCTCAAAATGGAGCAAGCATTTTCACCACTGCGCTGTGTCTCCAGCACCAATTTTATTGTTCTTAAAGACTGTGCATGTGCTAGTGTGACAGTTGGGAACAACCGGGAGCTCCAGGCATGAAGAAGACACATACTCATAGTATAATTACGCTCAAGATTGAAATAAGAGAAAAACACAGAGCCATGGCACACTGCTGGGTCAACTGATGGACTGCCAGTTGGGGACAACACTAAAGAGCTTCCACCTTCCCAGAGGCTCCCTTACTTAGAGGAGAAGACATAAGCTACTTAGGGGAAATCAGAAGTTTTTCTTATCATATGGCAGACTGAAAAAGCCTACGATTATAAGGGAAGGGTAGAAACAAAGGCCCTTTGTCCTGGGCAGAGGGACAAGGAAACTCTCATGAGCCCCAAATCCTGCAAAGAGACCAAGAACACATATGGCATTGCTTGAAAGAGGAATGGAAGAGGCTGGAGATGCCTGTCTGCTCAAGATTGACTGGCAATGTCAAGGGAAGGAAGGAAAGAATGAAGATGTTGAAACGCCCTACCTGCTGGGGGCTGGAGAGACTGCTCAGTGGTTGAGAGCACTGGTTGCTCTTCCAGAGGACAGGTTCTATTTTCCCAAGCACCCACATGGCAGCTCACAATGTCAGTACCTCCAGCTCCAGGGGATCCAACACCCTCTTCTGGCCCTTGCAGGCACCAGGCACACATGTGGTGGATAGACATGCATACAGACAAAAAACATTCATACTTATCAAATAATAAATCATTTTTAAAAAGAAAAGAAAACTCCTACTTGCAAAGCCCATGTTTGCAGGACCTGCCGAAGACTATAGATGGACCACGAGAACTGGGGAACTCTCTCCGCTGGAGTGGCCAGCTCTTATGGTTTGAATATGAAACCATATGAAAGGCCACACACAAGCTTATGTGTTTGGATACTTGAAATCTATCTGACAGTGACGTTTTGGGATGTTACAGGACTTTTGAGGTGAGAGATATGGTACTATGTACCAGCCTTTAAGAGATAGAACCTAATCTGATTGCAACTCTGTTTTCTGCCTAATGCCATGAAGTGACTAACACAAGTTCCCACTTCCATAGACAGCATTACTGAGGTCCCTGTCCCTGTCCCTTCCTCGTCATGATGGACCGTACCTTCTAATCATAAGCCAATATCAACTTTTCCTTTAGGTTTCTTCTGTCTTTAGTGTGACACAGTGGTGAGAAAAGTAACTAATATAAGCTTAGGACATAATAATGAAGGCGAGCAATCAACTTCTTGAAACTTTTATAAAGAATGCATTTGCTATTATTATAAACTTGTCTCTGTGATGTGTGTAAATGCAGCTATCTACATGACATAGCAATCTGTGTGGAGATCAGAGGAAAACTTTTAGAAGTTGGCTCTCCCCTTCTGCTCTATGAGCTTGGGGGATCTAATGCAGGCTATTAGGCTTGTGTGGCGATTACTATAACTCACACTCAGCTGTCTCCCCAGCCCAGGAATCAACTTCTAGAATAAGGATGAGAACAAAATAAATGTGCAGGTACCGCTAACATCTAAAGGCAGATTAAGAGCATGAGTCATCTCTTAGCATTCAAGATCCATACTAAGTGCAAGGCAACAACAGCCCACAATTGGAGGAATTTAACTAAAAACTATCCCAACCCAGCCTAAACCACAGGCCCTACAGTAATGGCCTCAACAAACAATGCACATGGCCATTTCTGTTTGTTAAATCACAGTTAATTCAATGTTTTCTGTTCTTTCACACACAATGTCTGACCCTTAATCTAAAATAACAAGGCACATATAAAAGCAAACCAAATATTCCTATAGAAGTCTGCATCTTTACTGAGTCTCTCTGAAGGGAGATCAAATGCTATATAATAGCTAAAATGGACTATCAAGAAGACTTACATTATAAATATTTTGATGGGTAACAGCAATATGGCATAGGTAGAATAAGAAATTGTTTCTGCCCAGAGGGAGCATTATGGACAGCAAATGAGAGCTGTTCAAAGAGTGAGTCTGAGGACAAAGGGGAAAAGCATTGCAGTAGAGGAGCTGCTGATACAAAGGCATGGATAGATGAAAAAGGCACAAAAATATTGACAAATTTACGGTAAAACCGATAGGGCCTTGGGGGAAGAACAGTTCTCTCATTGTTCAGTGCTTTTTCCATGATATCTTTGAATGTGTATCTGTATACAATGCTAATTATTCTCAAATCTAAAGAAGATCATTGACTGCATGCTGGAGGTAAATTGACTCATTACCGTAGTTGCCCCTGGAAGACTGTTTCCTCAGAATTATGGCACTCAGTCATACACAAGTATTGGCAAGATTGAGCTGTCATGATGTTGTGACCATTGATGAGCACTTTAAAGGAAACTCCTAGTACAAAGACACCGATTGTGTATCCCAAAAAGAATATCGGCATGCATTTCCATGTGTGCTTCCATTGACAGGAAATGATATCAAACATGCTTTTCTTGTGTTTGATTTACACAAAAGTCGAATTATAAAAACTAAGACTTTGAACATTTCTTGCTGATGATAAACAATTTCTGCATCTGAACCATACCATAAAGACTCACATATGTGTTCTAATGAGATATACAAATTATAAACTTTTGGAAATCATCCCAAATGAAGGTGAATGACAGGAGCTTTGACATATAAAGTATATTGAAGAGAACTGAAGTTATATAACACTTCCCAAAGGTTTGAATTGATTTCCATTATAGAAATATATGTGGTTAGCACAATGTGTTTACTGAGTGCCACTGAGGACCAAGGAAGATGGTGTAAATATGGAAAACTAATCTTTACTTTTCTTTTCATTTTTTTAAGGAAGACAACTCCCTTTGTGTTGTTTCAACACACCATAGGGTTAAATGTGGAGGCTCCACTGTGGGGGAATCTGTTGAAACTACCATTGGGGTCTATGATCTTCACCTAGATGGGGAGTGATGAGACATTTCAGACAGTCTATTGTTCTCATTTGAATATGGCTGCCATCAAACTCATGAAGAATGAATCTCTGGTGTCATTAGGTGAATATCTTCATCTGCCAAATATTCCTCACCAAGATGAACTGCCTCATCATAGATCCAAAAGCAACAGGTCCAAATTACCATAGTCTAAAACCAGGAGCCAAAATAAACCTTTCTTCCCTTATAAATGGAGCAGCTCAGGTACTTTGTCATAGTAACAAAATGCTGATAAGGACAAGCTCTGTTCTTTCTCGGCTCAGCAAACCATGGTGCTTCGTTAACCCTGAAATAGAAATTCTCGGGAGGTGGTAAAGGCAAATAACCATTCAGAGACATCCCTGAAGGACACACTTTGGCAGTCTTCCTGTTCTTTCTCCTAACTTTCTTGCATTTAACCCAGCACACCACAAACCCACAAAAGCAATCTCTTTAACTGGGAAGGAGCCTCCAGAGACGTGCCCAGTTTTCATGTGCAGTGCATGACTTCGGCGGTTTTCCACACACACTCAGCAGGGGATGTGTGCATCTTCCCTTCAATGCTCGGCTTGGTAGACAATAAATAAACCACTCCAGCAAATTACCTCTTCCCATGTACTAAACGATACCCTGGTGCCCTCTAAGACTTCATTTCCATCACTGTAAAAATTAATTCACCTCATATAGTAAGCTATGTACTTCTTGAGAGTAATTTTGTTATAGGATCAAAGCCAGCATGCTTCTAAAAGGAGAAATTCCACAGAGAGCCAGCCCATGAACATAAATCTTAGAGTAGGATGTTCTTTGCTTTTACTCAGGCTGCTGTTTGGAAAATGACAGATTTCCCAATATTTACTAACAAGGAAATGACGTAAATATTGAAAGACTCTTGGTATACTTCTCTCATTACAATGAGTCATAATGGTTGATAGGAACTATCAAGAAGGCTTCAAATGAGGGACTCAGAAGTGACAGCCCAACTGTGGGTAGCTGATGACCTGAGCTACAGTGAAAGCATCATGAAGTTACTCAGCTGAAACCTTCCATTCAAAAAAATCAAAGGACACTTAGAAGATACAAGATGTGGAGATAGCATTGTGCTTTGGCTAAACATAATGACCATGGAATTTTATTGTGCATTTTAATAACTGGTATTTAAAGCATAGCTCTTAGAGTTTGTAGACTCTAGTCAGCTGAGAGCTATTTTCTTCAAACAGTGTTCTTGCTGTTCCAGTAATGCCTCTTGGGTGTCTATATGAAAATGTTGTATTGTCCCAAGATATCAAATCTATGTCTTAGCTTAAAAGGTGGCTGCTGTAGACCTCTGGGTGTAAGCCCCGGGTGTTTACATAAATAGGGCTTTCGATTGGTAAGCAATTAGCCATTCGTGACATTTGACACTGTTATGAATGCCATCAGAGTATCTAATTAAGTGTACTTATGCACATCACACTCCATGATGCAAGGGACCCAAACACACACACACACACACACACACACACACACACACACACACAAACACACACATTTCCTGCTTCCTGATGCTGCAAAGCCAGTAACAGGAGGCCAGGAATTCATTACAGCCTGATTATGAATTCAGCCATGATTCCTTTCGAAGAATGCAGACCACTGGTTTTCCAAGATATTTATTCTGGCATTCTTAGCCTTTTCTTCACTCTCTGCAATATTTTCTGCATTCTCAGTCGAATGAATCAGCTCTGCCACAGTTGATAGCTTGCAATGATTAACAAAAATAGGCCAATGGGTTCGGTTAGGGCTGATTTCTATTTCAGCCTCTGAGTGTGGGAAGTATTGGGTAATGAACAAGAGCTGAAAGTAAGCTCTGCTTGACTTCACAAAAATGTCAGGTCCCTTCTCTCCATATCCTTTTCCTCCTTCCAGTACTTTCCAATATTTCTCCCTCTCTTTCTACCTACCTTTCCCCTTCTCTTTCTCCCTTCCTCTTTTTCTTCTTCTCCTTCCTACCTTCCTTACTTTTCATGTTTTAGGCACTAATTAGGTATCTGCCATCTATCTGTCTATCTATCCTCTATCTTCCCCCCTTCCTCTTTCCCTCCACCCCTCCCTTCTTCCCTCTCTCCCCTAGCTGGCCCTAGACATCTTTCCTACCTAGCAACTGCTTACTGTCCACTGAAATAAATAAACCCTTCCTAAAATAATACATTTTGGAGTGTGTAAATGGGATGGTAGAAAAACTTTTTAAAAGTAGCATTAGATCAATTTCCAGAGTAGGAAGAGCCTAGGTTGAGTTGATGGAGAAAGAATGAGGTAACTAGCTAGAGGATAACGTAAGAAAGGGAGAACTTGTACAGCAACACATGGAAAGCCTGGCACGCAGAATTTTTATCTGCCTAGAAGAAGGGCACAAAATAAAAGCTACAGCAAATGAATTTGGAGGAGGATGGAGGCCAGATTCTGAAGTCCTCTGAAGATTTGGTAGAAAGGTTTAAAGTTTATCCGAAGGTCACCGGAGGCAACTGTAATGTTCTAGGCAGAAAAGAAGGGTTTAGAACAACAATTTAGGAAGGTGGGGGGGGGGTTGTCAAAATAGTAAAACCATTTATGAGGCATTTTGAATTTCTACAGGGAAAGAATCGAGGGAGTTGGACTCAGAGTCCTTAAAAGTTTTATTATCTCTTCTTAAACCTGAGAACAGCTCTCGGAACTTCTGGAAGTTTCTGGCTAATCAAATAGGCATACCACACATCTTTCCACCATGCTTGGTGTTAACAGTTGATAACTAAAAGTACCAGCTCTAAAACTACACACACACACACACACACACACACACACACACACAAGCTGTAAAAGTTAATCATTGTTATACAAAACCACTTCTCCACACTTAAATGATTCTCCCTAAGTATAGCCCCTATAATTAATTTTATTATTAATGCTGTTTGTAGAATTTTTCCATTGCTGTCATTTTTGAGATGGCTCATGTATTTAAAAATTGTCTCGAACTTGCTATGTAGCTGAGGCTGTCCTTGAACTCTGAAGTGTTGAAAAGAATATGTCCCCACCAAAGCAGGTGAAGTACAAAATAGTTAATGAACTCCAATATCCAAAACCAAGAAATTTGCCAGCCTGGCATTTTAATAAGATATTCAGGCATTTAAAAAGTAATTACACTAAATTGTAATTTCACCCAACTTGGAAATCTAAAAAACGGATTCTTTGAAGTGATAACATAAGAAAAAAAGAATCTTACAGTTAGTCATATAAAAAATACCTGTAGTGGTTTGAATAGAAAGGTGCTCCTGTGTTTGAATACAGTGTCCCTTGTTGATGGAATTGTTTGGGGAAAGATGAGGAAATGGGACCTTGGAGAAGGTGAACTGCAAGCCTCCCACCATCTCCAGTGATCTCTCTGCCTCCTGCTTGTGGCTCAAGATGTAAGCTCTCAGCAGCTGCTCCAGCCACCTACCACTGCTGCCTCCATCTACCATCATGGGCTCTAACCCTCCAAAACTGTAAGTCCAAATAAATTCTTCTTTCTATAAGTGGTCTTAGTCATGGTATCTTATTGAAGCAATAGAAAAATGACTAAGACAATATCTTACAAAGAAAAGAACTCTCTACAGTTAACAGTGGTAGCTCAGCATGGAGAGCTCATGTTTAAAAACAGACTCCAGGTGCATGCAAACACAGCTCTGGCTGACTTTTCCCAAGAAGGGCACAAGTGAATAGCAAAAATCCATCATTTTACCAGTGACTTCACAGCATCTCTTTGCCAGAAAGCAGTGAACTGTAAAACTAATGCAGTGAAACCAGATGCATGTGGGTACACTACCACATAGCATGTTTTAAACCAAGCATTCAATATGCAGAGGCCCTGTGAGCTTTATGCTTCCATGTCTTAAATGCTTCTGTGAGGCTCATTTGTTACCATTTGGTCTCATTTATCATCCTAAAGGGACAATTACAAAAGAAAACATATTTGATCAAGCATGGCACTTGAACAAGGAGAAACATCTATGAATGATCTTCATAAATCACATAACTCACATAGGTCTTCTTCATTACTCTACATAGGCCTTAAGAATAGAAACATCTTTCCAAAAATATTTCCACTCTTTTATCATTTTCAAATGCTGGCTGTCTTTATATATCATAAGCCCTTCATGAATAGAAGCTAATATTATTCCAACAAAACTATGAGATAGACCACATGAATTTACTCAGGCTACTGTAACAAAGTACCACAGGCTGAATGGCTTACACAACAGAAATTTCTCATGGATCTGGAGGCTGAACTAGGATGAGGGCTGTGAGGTACCAAGGGCTCTGAGGTTCGTTAACTGTTTGGGTCTTCCCTCCTTTGTTAGTACACTGCTCCTCTTTCCCAGTGCTTTAAAGGCATTGATTCATCTTCTGTTCATCTGAATGTCCTCTTTCTTATAAAGACACCAATTTTACTGGTTTAGGACATGGTCTGAGGATCTCACTTTGGGGCTCATAAGGGAATGAGAAATCAGAAGTTCAACATAAGAACTGGGGAGGGGGGATAATTCACATCAGCATATACTATATTATAATTCCATTTTACAGATGGGAGAGTTCAAGGCTAGAGAGACAGTAAGTTGTGAAGTGAATATCATCAGGAGTCTATCTGGTTTGAAAGATCTTATTATTCACCACCTTAAACTGCGCTCTAGCCCCGACCTTTCATCCCATACACAACCCTTCATCCTACCAGTCAAATGAATAAGAATCAGCTGACGAAGAAACACAAACATTGTTTTTGCCCCAGAGGCCGGGAGAAGCACAAACACAGCGCTCTGCAAGCTTTTGTTCGGTATCTCCACGATATGGGATTGCAATCAGCGTCTCAGACACAGAGCATAAGAGAACTTGACTATGAATGCCAGGAGCTTTCAATTAATGCTGGAAAACACCAGTGCAAACAAGTTCAAAAGACAAAAGATAAACTTTAAATGACTGTCTCCATTAACTGGATAATGAGAGGTTTTACAATTAAACACTTGCAAGAAGATAAGAAACGCAGGAAGGAAGCGGAGGGCGTTTTGAATTTAGATCAGGCTGGCCTAATATGTAGGAAATCTACAGGGGACTTCCTGTTATTGCAGAACAGCTGGGAAAGGCGTTTCAGGAGCCTTGGGGCACAGCTCAGTAATGATCAAGTAATTCTTTTTCAACCACCGTGGCTTTTAAATATTCTGTCCACCTCCACTTTCAGCAACGTATTACAAATACAGTTTCTATAAACAAAATGTGTAGACACTCCAGAAAGGGCAGATTAAGGAAATGACTAGAGACAGGAGATAGATCAAAGTGAAAAGAAAATTCAGAATCTATTTGGATGCTTAAGGCCTGAGTAGATCTGGAAAGGAAGCTACGAAGAAGATGCAGAGCCATTTCTTTTGGTTTAAATCAGACCCTATTCAACCATAAGCATTTGGATGTTCAGACAAAATTGTATATTCAAAGGAATTTTTAATTACTGAAGTCAAAAAGTCTAAGATCAACTCTTTTGAAAGTTTAGTTCTGTATGAAATGTCAAAATTAACTAAAGAGGCATATTATCAAGTTTCTCAATCATGTAAGAGCAAGTCAGAAAACAAGAGGAAATCAGAAGAAATGTGAAATATTTTTATGATATATAAATTCCAGGAAATGATCATCATAGATATTGTAGGTCCATGACTAACCCTCTGTGTTAATTGTAACTTTTCTCCTCAAAGGACACATTAGCTACAACTTTCTAAGAGAACTTGACTCCACCTGACCTTTGGATATAATCAAGTAGAGACCATTAGTTCATACTTAAACAGTAGGAAGTAGTTTGGACAAGACTTTCTAAAAATCAACAGATCACACACATCTCAGCACAGTTAGGAAATGTGTAGTGCGAACAATCTCAGTCCCCTTGTGGAGACAGCACCTAGGCTATGCAGACCAGAGGAAGGTTACCTTTCAGGATTGTCCCGACGAATGAATGACCTTAGAATCCCCAATTAAAGCTTCTGGCTTTAGAGACAAAGGATTTAAATCTTTTGTTGTTGTTATTTTGGTTTCCTTTCTCACGTAAAGATTTGTCCAAAGATGTAATGGCTAGTCATGACTGTCAATTTCATTGGATCTGGGATGAACTAAGAAACGGTGCCTCTGGGCAGGACTGTGAAGCTCTTTCTTGGAAGGACTAACTTTAGAGGAACACCCCCACCCCACCCCCGACACACACACACACCCAGAGTGAGCAGCACCTTCTGGTGGAAAAAAAAAAAAAACAGATATAAAGAACCAGGCTGCTTTTGCATAATTGTCCTTTCTTCCAGATAGTCGGTGCATCTACCCTTTTGCTATTGATACTACTCTTCTCCTTCATTGATCTCAGCCTACCAGTGCAGATTGAAGAGCATCAGCTCTCCAAGAATCCTCTAGGCCTTCGTGGCCAGGCTCAGACTGCTGAGACATCCAGCCTCATAGACTGGGGAGTTACTAGGTCCTGAGTTTTTCCAGGCTAAGAGATTCGTTGTTGGACCTCTGTCTTAGTGTTCTATTGCTGTGAAGAGGCACCATGACCAAGGCAACTCTTATAAGACAAAGCATGTAATTGGGGTTGGCATGCAGTTTCAGAGGGCTAGTCCATTATCATCACAGTATGGAGTACAGCAGCACACAGACAGACATGGTGTTGGAGAGGCAGCTGAAAGTCCTATGTCTGGATCCCCAGGCAGCAAGAAGAAAGAGATACTTGGCCTAGCTTGGGATTTTGAAATTTATATCCCCCCCCCCCCCATGACACACTTTCTCCAACAGGGCTACACCACCTAATCCTTCTCAAGTAGTGCCATTCCCTGATGACTAAGTTTTCAATTCTATGAGCCTTTGGGGACCATTATTATTTAAACTACCACAACCATGCAGACCATATTGTGTAAACCAATCTAATAAATTCCTATGTAATATATATTCATTATGTCCATTCTATTCATCTAGGAAACCCCAACTTAAAAGAAAAAACATTGTTTACATAAGCCACAATTATTACCAAATAAGTTTTACAATGTAAAACACATTTCCCCTCCCAATGCATATTTGAGTATATTTAGACTTAGGAAGAGGCTAAAAGTTCAAGTATGTAAAGCAATACAATATATAACCACAGGCTATTAACAGAACAGAACAGAGAAATAAATTATCCAATAGCCATCTTTTCCTTGACTATGAGTGAGGTGATAGCCAGTGAAAAATTTGACCACTGAATGGTTTAACAATAGGTCCTTATCTTTGGAAACCATAGTGCTGCCCTAGCATAGAAGTATATTTTCAGCATTGCTCCTAATCCCACTGAAAAGCACAGTGACACAATGCCAATGCATATGTAAATAATTACCAAGTGGCAGATAATTATGCTGAAATCAATAGCTGGACAGCTGGGTTACTC
Organism: Peromyscus maniculatus bairdii; assembly: GCF_049852395.1. Lineage (NCBI taxonomy): Eukaryota > Metazoa > Chordata > Mammalia > Rodentia > Cricetidae > Peromyscus > Peromyscus maniculatus. Next base: position 49,409,458 of record NC_134867.1, on the reverse strand, counting down.
TATGTCAAAACCTAGGCAATTCAATGAAAGCTCCCCTAAGGAATATTCCCAGTTGTTATGGTAAATTTCCCTGTTACTTCTGCATTTTGATTGATTAATACACAATGCACCTTGACGTGTTTTCTACTTGTGATGCAAAATGCTCAGGACTCGTGAGAAGACAGTTGGGTTCTCCTACGATTTCTTAATGGAATTTTTGCTTTAATCTTTTAGAAACACAGCAGATATTTTAAATTCTTCCTGTAGCTTTAAAGAGACTTCACTTCAATATTCCAAAGATGATATGATAGCCTTAAGCAGGATGGCTGTTTGAATAGATAGATATATCAGGAAGTTTCCTGTAAATTATTCCTTTTATAATTTCACAGGCAGACATGGATAGGAATGCTCGGAGATGTCTAAATCTGACACTATAAAGTATACATTACTGCTAGCATGTCTCTATGCATTCATGAAAACAACATTTTCTTTATTAAGATAGGACATGTAATATTAACTTAGGGCAGGGTTTCTTTTCTGTAGAAGGAAAATAAGGCAAATATCATAGGATAACAGTGAAATTATATTTCCAGTCCATCTTCCTATCCCACATGGTTCATCTCCACCTCACTGGTCCAATGGGAAGGATTTTAACACCCTCCATACACACAAGTGTTGCAATTCTCTCCTAAATCCATCTTCACAATTCCCCTCATGGTGCTCAGTGCTGACAGCCATCCTTACTGGTGACAAAGTGCGTTTCATGCTAGGTACCTCACAGGGGTGACAAGTTTGCATTGAACTGAGGTGCTATGTCAGCCAGACACAGGGATGTCGTCTATAGAGGTAACGTAGGATCTGTCAGTGGATCCCCAGAGAAACAGGACAGGCTCAACCATAAGCGCAGGGTGACATTGGCATTTCCATTCTGGTTTTCTTTTCTTTTTCTTTTTCCACAAGTCCCTTCTTTCCCTGTTAGCTGCCAGTTGAAAGTATGGACCACATGTCTTCTGGCCCTTTCTGTTGGTGGGAACTGGCTGTCTTTTCTTACAAAACCACTTGTAATACAAGACAATGCTTCTTCCCATCTCCCCTTGCCCACACCACAACCTGTCACAGCCCATTGTTCTGATTTGCATTGGAAATATAATTTGTAATTGCCTATAAATTAACTATAGGATTTAAATTTCTCTTCCGGGATTACTAGAGTAGTCCAATCTATTTTGCATCAGTTTCTATTTGACACGAATATTTAAATGTAATTTTTTCATTAAAGAGATGATGAGTGAAGAACATAATTTAATGGAATTGTGCCTAATAAAATGAGAAGGGTTTGGGCAATAATTGGAAGGTTTTTTTTTTTTTCTGGAAATTAAATGTTCAGTTTCTCTACATACTCTTTTGTAGGCATGAACCTCGACTATCCTATGAGTTTTTGCTCATAAAATATTAAAATGAAACTGTTCTTGAAGCATTGAAATTACCATGGAACTTCCATGTACATGGATGTATGTCTGTAGGTAAGGATATATTTTTTCTATCCAGGACTGCCTATGTGATACACAATGAAGGACAGCACAATGAAGACAGGAGCGTTCACCTGGCATTTGGAATGAACTTCACTTCAACAATATCTCTACACTTAAAATATTTGCTTAGATGTGTGTATGTGCGTGTGTGTGTGTGTGTGCGTGTGCATGTGTGTGTGTGTGTGTGTGGGTGCATTCTGTACTTGCAAGAAAAGATATTATGATTTGGACTTTGTAGCTCAAATGTTCTGCCCACTCATAGCTCTTGAATACAGGAAATAAGGCTGAAATAATTAGGTAACATTTGAACCATTATTTTCTAGGCCTTGAGATTTTAATTGCTAAAGTGCCTGTGTAGAAATGTGTTTCCTCATTGACAAACATCTTTTTATTTTCATTTATTTAGTTTGTGTGTATACATGGGGAGGAGATGTACACTCATGCTATGACATGCAACATGCATGTAAACATCAGAGGACAACTTGCTATCATTCTTTCTACCACTTGGGGCCCTGGGATTGAACTCAAGTTGCCAAGCTTGGTGGCAAGTGCCTTTACCCTCTGAGCCTTATTTCTGGCCCTGTTTGATAAACATCTCCAACATCTTCTTTTACTTCAGCCAACAATGAAAAAAGCATGAGATGCAGACTGTCAAAGCTGGGTTCAAGATGAAACATCCCAGGTACAAGTGAGTCAAAGGGCATCCTATAATGTGTCTGGGTAGAAACAGAAAATGGAGAGGTTGGCCCCTGCAATTGGACCCATACTGAGTTCTTCATTTTCTATTTCTGGGTACTTGGCCCAGGAATCAGGTTCCTGGGATCCTAGTCATTAAAATGGAAAGAGAACCAGCTGTATGTAGATTGTGTGGGAAACAGACATACACAACACAAGCAGATTATTCAATGTTTCACACAAGCACAAATGAGTTCTGTTGCTTCTGACCTTGAACACATCAGAGACCAGGCGCTGCATTGTAAGAGCACTCACTGGGACCAAACCGGTACATTGAGCACCGTGAGTGGCAAGATAGCTTTAACTCAACCAAGCTGATATTAACTATTAAACATCTGACCGGAAAATAGTAACATTTTCTCTTATTAAAACATAAACTATGAAGATCCCTAGCTTCTCAGATTTTTATTAACCTCAACATCCTTCAGCAATGACCTTCACACAGCATAATTTTCATTAGCATGCTTATCTCCTAACTCTGAAAAAAAACCTCTTCCCATCACCATGGAACCATCACCTCTCCTTATGAATCAGCTCCAAAATGTCACCTCTCACCTGAAATTCTGCTTATGCACAAATGCTCCCCACCCTCCCTAAATGATCCATGGCTTACCATATACAGTGCCAAAGCTTTGCACAGTGTAATCTTAGCAGGAGGCCCTGCCCTTCTTTTTTTCCAAATCTTTAGTCAAATGCCTAATGTCCAGTAACAATTTTAAAGCAAGCATCTAAGGAAAGATCTGTTTTTAAAATATTTACATGTTTTTCATCATTTAATCTTTGTATATATTTATTTCTATTTTTTTAAACCTCAAGCTCTGGTTTATTCAAAGTCAGCATGGTAAATCAACTTATTTTTAATAAGTTATATTCCAGAGCATCTTAATTTGATTACCTTAAAATTTTATAAATGATCACAACCAAATAAATGACTCTATTTTAGCATGTTGTTTAGTTTTTAATATATTTTGTATCTTCTATATACTTATATCTTCACTAATGTGGGTAGATATGTTCACATATTATGCTTATAACTGTTTATAATGTTCATAACTGTTACACATCATGTTTGCAGTATCACTTATCACTTTTCTCTAATCATATCCTTGGAGAGGATATAGAGATAGTGTCCAGGGTCCCTTAGTGTTTAATTATAATTATTCTGTGACCTAACCCTCCTGTGTAGGAGGCCTGCGAAACAGGTGTCAATGTACTATATGGAAAACAAACGGTGAACTTTGTAGCCGAAAATGTAAGATTCAAGCTATTTTTCTTCCAGCTGAAACAATTATAATCAGGCCCATTACCATGACTCCTCCTTCCACCCTGACCTGCCTTCCCCTTCCATCAGATAGCTGTTATTTAATGTGCAAGGCTGGGTTCTGCAGGCACTCGATCTGCTCTGTAGCAAGAACATAATTCAATCTGTGCTTTCAATTTCCCACCAGCAGATCCCACTCAGCATTATCTACTTTCTTATTAACACTTTAAAAAATATGCCAGTTTTTCTGTGCTCTGGGAAATCATGGAGCTGAAACGAGGTCTTTCTCATTGGAGACTGAGGCCCAGACTCTAATAGAGACCCACATGGACCTCCACTGGTTAACACGTGGGCACCAGTGACGATGCACAGGATGAGGCTTTGCTCAGTCTATGTAAAACCCAAGGGGTAGGGAGTACAGTGCAAACCTATGAGGCCAGCTCACATGACACAACACACGTGACATGGAAGTTCAGAATGTCACAGAAACAAGAGAAATGGACCTCAATTTCTGGACTTTAAACAACAACAACAACAAATCAAATCAAATTAAACAAATTCTTCTGGCTGGAAGATGGTGTGGGTGAAGGCACATCTCACCTGAGCTTGGCCACTTGAGTTTTGTGTCCCAACCCCACATAAAGGTGAAGGAGAGAGGCAATCTCACAAAGCCACAAGGTTGGAAGTCACAACAAAGCCGGGAGGCAGCTCCTTCCTTCTACTGATGGTTCCCCGGAATCGAACTTAGGCAGCCAGGAGGGCTTTGCACACAGAGCTGGTACTTTCTGAGTAACCTCGCCTGACCCATTTTGAACAATCTTATGTGTCAATAAGAAAGAAAATAAAGGGCTGGAGAGATGGCTCAGCGGTTAAGAGCACTGACTGTTCTTCCAGAGGTCCTGAGTTCAATTCCCAGCAACCACATGGTGGCTCACAGCCATCTGTAATGAGATCTGGTGCCCTCTTCTGGCCAGCAATCATACATGCTGTATACATAATAAATAAATAAATCTTTAAAAAAAAAAAAAAAAAAAAAAAAAAAAAAAAAAAAAAAAAAAAAAAGAAAGAAAATAAAGATTGGGAATAAGAAAGCAAAGTAGGTTTATTGTTGTTGTTCATTTGTTTGTTGGAAACAAATAACATTCTCTACTTCAAACAGAGAACTAAACTGACTTCCAGAGCTGAGGCCCGAAACCTCCCCCTCCAAAAAATAGATTACCACACTCTTGGTGTTTGGCAGTGAACTTGGAAGGGCAGCTTATTTCCTGTAATTAGTACTGCCTATCAGCAGCAGTGACGAATTTCAATCTTGCTTTGATTCAATATAAAACGTTTAATTCAACTATTAGTCAAACACAGATAACACAAACTTCCGTTCAGATCCATGTGTGACTTGCCTCTGCTGACCTCAGACAGCATGGGAGCCCTGGGTCTTGCTAATCTGAGTCATATAAATTATACCCTGAAATGTTTTTTAAAGAATTTGCAACTTGCCGGTTAATAACTAGCTAACAATACACACCCTGTTTATTCTAGAATTACTGCCGACAGAGGAATAGGTTACAGCCCCATTCATGCTGACTCTCTCCCTCGTGAATAAAACGTTTCACACTCAAACGTTTAGTGTTTAAAGACGGGGCTTGTTAGTTAAATGAATTAATCTGGTGTGAAAACTATTTGCATTTTTAACATCATCAGAGTTTCTTTCACCCCCAACTGTTTAGTTCACTGCTAGTATGATTATAATTAGCAAGAGGGGGAAAAGGCATTTTATTAAATGCTAACTGGCATTCAAGAATTCTCAAACAACTTCTAAGACCTTCTAAAGCTACCAAGTAAGTGGGTGCGGTGAAGGAGACTCTCAGCACTGTTTCTGCAAGAAGAACAGTTTCTTCCTTCTGCAGCTGGAGTCATTTCCTCACATGTGTCTGTCTGTCATGCGTGTAGCTCATGCAGACATACAACTAACATGGACTGAGTGCTTGTTTTGCGGTAGGCATTGTGGTAGGTCCTGAGGACTATCCAATCACAGACAGTGGGGATTCTGACTGAAGGATGGAGTCAGGAGAGAGCGGTCCTCTAAATCAGATGAGAAGCCGTTTCTCTAAGCCAAACGTGGTTGATCACAACTCTACTCTCAGCCCCTGAGAGAATGAAGTAGGTTTACAGGTTTGAAACTAGCCTCAACAGCATGTGTGCTGATGGTGCATGGGTGCCTCGTAGATATGAATTTGTTAACTGCCAGGATAAATGAATGAAATAATTGTCCTATGGCCAGCTGCTGCCACGTCAAAAGTGTGCTCAGCATACCGGGGCCGTGACTAATAGAAGTCTATATTAGACTCTTGAGACTGAAGGTTCCAGAGTATGTCACCTTTGAGTGATGGCGAAAGGAGAAGGTGAAGTGGGCAAGGCCATGGGGGACAAAGGAGAATATGGAGCTTTGACTATGAAATGCCATGGCTCCGACCGGCTCCAGGATTACTGCCCACTGGGATGTTCAGTCCTGCCTCAGGCTCATGTCAATGGAATGAACCCCTGTGTACCAAAAACTCTGACACTGTGAGCCAAGATAAACCTTGCCCCCTTACATTGTTTGTCCTAGGAAAACATCATAGCGACAAGCCTAACTAACGCAAAGAACAGAGACTATTTACTGTCCTAGACTGAATGAGTCCCCAGAAACCTGATGTTGGAACTCCTACCCACAAAATGACTAGATTAGGAGGTAAGGCCTTTTGAGACATGGCTATGTCCTGAGGTGGAACATTCATGAATGGGTTTGGTGTCCTTCTAGAATAGACCTTGAGAGAACACTATGATCATGGGTAATGACCATCGAAAAACCAAGAAGGGAGTTCCATCAGACATCAGATCTGCCAGCTTCCTGGGGTTAGACTTCCCAAGCTTTACAGCTGTAAGAAATAAATTGTTGTTGTTTTCCTACTCAGTCTATGGTGATTTGTTACAGCAGCCTTCACTGAGACAAGTCTATGTATATATGATGAGCGTGTATATATAACTCATTCACATATAAAGGCATAAAAGCACACAGGCTATTTACTTTGAGCTAAGTTATTTATTCAGAGAACTTTTCCCTCTTTCTCAATCTCTGTCCCACTGGTCTTCCTGCATGCTAAAATTACAAACAGTGGTGGGACTCCTAAATAGGATACAGCCATATGAAAAGATATGCTAGGCCTTGTATGGGCATCCATCCATAGAATCCGATCTGCTTTATAGCTCCATGAAATGGGCATTGAGATACAATAATGTGAACAAATTCCTAAAGTCGCATAGCTAACAGAAGAAAAACAGATTTCCCCTGTAGGTTAGACACATGGTCAAAACCCACAGCTCTATGCTACAGAGCTAGACAGCCTCTCTTATCTTAGGAGATACTGGAGATTCCTATAAAATGGCACAATGTTACAGGGAGAGATGAGGATTGGAATCTCCAGCTGCTATATGGGGGTCAAACACAACGCAGGTAACAGGAGCCCTGACTCATTGGTATAATCGGGCTTTTGGCAGCCAATGAGGCCAGGATGGCGTCATCATAGAGGATTGCCTCAGATGTTACCTGAATGTATATTCAGAGTGCCTGAGCAAATATAGCTCTTTGCCCCTCTCCTGAATTTCCTTTCTTCTTCCATTATTCTTTTTATCCACCCCTTCCTGGCTCCCTTCCTTCTTTCATTCTATCTTCCTTCTAGGTGCTGAGGATAAACTCACACATGCCAGTCTAAACAGTTATCACTGAGGGACATCTCCACTCTAACCTTTCCATTTCCCATGTCAACTGTCTTAGGAAGATATGAAAATGATGAACATTGCAGTTTGGAAGTGAAATGTCTCCCACAGGCTCACATGTTTGAACACTTTCTCTCCAGCTGATGATGCTGTTTTGAGAAGCTGTGGGACCTTCAGAATGTGGGGGTCTCACTGGATAAGGGGGGTTACTGGGAGAAGGCCTTATAGATTATGCATGACCCTAGTTCCGGACAAGCTCCTATTTCCTGAGTGCATACTGCCTTGCCTAGAGATGTAACAGGCCATAACAGATTTACACTATCGTGTTTTCCTTGCTAAGATAGATTTTATTCCCCTAAACCATAAGCCAAAATAATAAAACCTTTCTCTCTTAAGTCACCTCTTTTTGGTATTTCATCTTAACCATGAGTTAAATAATAGATACAACTAACATTAAGTATCATTCATATAGATATATATACACATACACACACACACACACACACACACACACACACACACACACACACACACATATATATATATATATATATATATATATATATATATATATGGATAAGATCCACCCTATTAAACACAATTGAAATGAGTATTCAGGAGAGAAGAATGTAAAAGCCCACAGGTTACGTGGTGAAGGAAGAAGTAAGCAGGGACAAGGTTAGACCATAGAAGGGATGGGTGCAAGTGGGGTACCAGAGAGCATTAGTGAGGGAAGCGGTCAGCATAGACAACATAGAAAAACTAGGTTCCTCCTTCATGAATGACATGAGGAGGGAGAGCCAGTGTATTTGCCTCTTCCCACGGGATTCCCCCAGGCAGCCCATCTGAGCCATAGTTGGTTGTAGTTGGCTGTTATTTTGTTTTGACATTTCTGGCTCTTTAGGGGCCTGCTACTCCACTCCCCAGTAAATCACACAGGGAGGCTTATTCTTTCATATCAATGCCCTGCTTCTGCCTGACTTGTTGCTAGCCAGCTTTTCTTAAATTATCCACTCTACCTTTTGCCTCTGGGCTTTTATCTTTCTCTATTCTATATACCTTTCTTTACTTCTTACTACGTGGCTGGCTGTGTTGCTGGGTGGCTGGCCCCTGACGTCTTCCTCCTCTTCTCTTCCTGCTCTTCAATCTCTTCCTCCTAGATTTCTCCTCATATTTAGTCTTTCTACCTGCCAGCTCTGCTTATTCTTTCTCCTGCCTTAGTATTGGCCATTCAGCTCTTTATCAGACCAATCATGTGTTTTAGACAGGCAAAGTAACACAGCTTCACAGAGTTAAGCAAATACAACATAAAAGAATGCGACGCATCTTTGCATCATTGAAGAAGTGTTCCACAGCATACACAAATGTATCACATCTTAAAATAATTTTCCACAGCAGTTGAGTGCAGACATGCCAGGGGGAAACACTCTGAGTTCTCTCTCCTGGGAGATGTTCATTTGATCATACACAGATGATCTGAAAGATAAGAAATGAATTAAGGGGAAGACAAAATTTGCTCTGTTCTAGCTACTTTTGGAATGTCCATAAAATTCAAAGAATTAAAAAATGTGTACACACAGAGAGATGCTTTGTCAGTCTTCTTAATGTCCCTGGTGTGCAAAAGGCAAAAGGTAGACTGGGTAATTTAAGAAAATCTTTAAACTTCTTTTCTGGCCTTTCCTTACATGTGAAGAGCATATGCATCTTTCATCCCCTAAGACAAGGTCCCAGCCCTTCCTCGTCTGTATTCTAGTTATATAGCACAATATTTAGCACATAGAAGACTTTGAAAATTCTGGATGAAGAAAGGAACAGAAGCATACATATAGTTATAGCCGTGATACACATGGGAAGGAAAGAATAATCCTATTATGAATATTTACTGCAATAATTTTAATTATCAATTTCATACAGTATAGCCAATTAATGTTCTGATCCATGTGTTTGCCCTGTATCCCACAGCTGGCAAAGAGTAAAAGCCATGTTGAAATCTAAATAGTCACTCCAAAATGAGGAGCACTCTGAACACATATGTACAGCTAGTTTAAGAACAACCAGAACTTTTTTATTTTTGGAATTTGATGGGGAAAATCATAGAAACTCAGAGTAAAAAAATCCCAACTGACAAATTTATCTGTGATAATATCAACTAACTGATGACAAAACAAAGATACTTGAACAGATATAGCACGAAAACATTTGTTCATTATCCAAAGAGAACGGTGAGCACTTTCTTTATTTAAATGCCCGTGATTCTGTGAGCTGTGAATCTCTTCAAGTTACCTAAAAGAGAAATGCCTGATATGGAAGTGAGAGGTTCCCAGCCCTCTATAACTAAACTGTGGCATGTTGTTAAGCCATTTCTGTATCATAGACTGTCATTTGTTATTGCTGATTTCTGTCTTTCAAAATCACCTTCAAAGCTATCCCTATAAATCTCTTACAACTAAAATGCCTTTTATTTGCTACTGACACAGAGTTTCAAAATTCCCAGGAAGTCACCATTTAAAGTCTAATTTCATAGCTCTGATGTAATGTGTTTTTAAATGGATCTTCTATCACATATAAAATAGCACAGCTTATGTTGACTAAAAGAAACCACACACACACACACACACACACACACACACACACACACACACACCTGGAAAACAAAACACAACCTCTCCTGAGATAGGGTCTCATGTATCACAGGCTGGTTTTGAACTCACTATGTAGCTGAAGATGATGTCAGACATCTGATCCTTCACCTCTGCCTTTAGAGTACAGGATCTTTCAGACATGTTCCATCACATATGATTTATGTGGGGCTAGAAGTCTAACCCTGGGCCTCCTGCTAGGCAATCACTGTACCACCTGAGCTATGCCATTGCATTCCACTCCCGGAATTTCATGTTTGATATAGAATCCTTAGCTGTCACTATCATGGAGGCAAGACTACTACCAAACTCTCACCATCTATAAGCAGGATGATAAACATTTGGGGAAATAAACTCCTATAAGTTTCAGACAGATTGCGGCGGTCATGAGGGGGATATTTCACAGTGAAAAAAATCACTTGAAAGATTTTATCCATCACCTTTCATGATCAATCTATCTGGTGAAATTGAAAGAGGTCTGCGTGCGAGCTAGGAACCGCGGGTTAATTGTTACTGCATTGCACTTTGACAACGCTATCCCACCTGGCACACCTTAGCAGATGCTGCCTAAGCAGACTGTCACAAGTGAACAAAGAACTTCAATTTGCACGGGAGCCACTGTCACACGGTATTAATAAAGTCCCTTCTTGTTGTCTCAATAATGAGCTGTCAGGTGGCTTGCTTTGATTAAAAACAACAACAAACTTCCTGGTAGAAATAGACTTGTTTCGTGTGACATCCCTTCCCTCCCCTGGGATGGGATCCTCCGAGCTGCAGAGTCTCCTCTCACATTGCTGTGGTCCATGGCGGTAAGGATTTAGTGCTAAAATCACGCCGATGGAGTAAGAGGGTGGGGAGCCAGTGAGCCCCAGAGATCGGCCCATCTCTCTTCCCCCTTGTGTTGGGATTGCAAGTGTGTGCCACCACAGCTTCTAGCTTTAATTTTCCACAGGACTCTTGGGGGTTGAATTCAAGTTCTTACTGTAGAGTACCAAGAACTTTACCAACTAGACCATCTTCCCAGCACGCCAACACTGAAGTCTTTAAAAGCCACTCCTCCGGTAGGGAGAATCCACGGCCTGTGCGGAACAAAAGTCTTCATCATGCCGTGTTATAAATAGATTATTATTTATCAAGATCATATTCCTATCCCCTATGGATGCCTTCTCTTTCTCTTTCATTCGATCCGTGCCCTTTGTTGCCCCTGGGGCAGGACACGGGCTTCCGCAGCCCATTGCCTCTGAATCTTCCCCTAGAATCCAATTATCTGGCCCCCAGAAGCCCTGTCAGTGTTCTGACAGCTGCAGGCTGCATGCCGGCCGGGCTGTCAGAGGTGAGAGACTACAAGGCTCCCATCAATTCCTCCCCGATTCCCACCACCGCGCGGAAGGGAAGAGGTGCGCGCGGTCTGTTGAAGGGAGTTGGTTAGGGATGCCGGGGAGGTCAACGCCAGCGTGGAAGAAAAGGCTGAGGTGAAAATTAAAAAAAGGAAAAGTGCCAATACCATCCAGACAGGCGCTGCTGCTTTTTCCATCCAGAACAGCAAGATTCTTCTCCCAGCTCCGGCTCAGCCTTTGTGGGAGACAGAGCACACACTCAGACTGATTTTAATTGAGATCAATTTAATGAGTGCCATCTTCCACAAGGTCCTCCAATTGATTGAAAACCAAAGGAAGCTCTTCTAAGTGGCGTCAGGTTTTTCTGTTGTTCCCCGCCCCCTCTCCAGAGCAGTGATTATCTGAATTTTGGGAGGTTATTCACTAAAAGAAACAGCATTTATTCCAGGCCTGCCTTAACATATTCTTTAAAATGGGGAGTATTTGAGCTGAATTTTTGTGATCCTCTGACCTCCAATTATTTGCCAACAAGCAAGTACTTATTAGTGGCCCAGAATTGCAAACAGCCCCTAAAAATCTACCTGTTGCATAGACAGCAACCCTCCCATCTCATGGATTCCATTGTGGGAAGCTCAGGGCCAACACTTGGGTAACTGGCTGCCTCTATCTCCTGAGGTACATTTGCAGTGAGGAGTTCCAGTTTCAAGAATGGATTTGGAAAAAAAAAAAGTGCAGCCAGTGAGAGAAGTCCTGAGTGAATGTGTGTTGTTGACATGGACACAGCCACATCGAGGTCCCCGGTGCCTCAGCCCCATGGGAGTGGCAAACCTTCCTTGGATTAAGGACAGAGGGATGGTAAAGCCTTCCTTGGGTCCAACTGCTAATGTCGACAGCCTGTACAAAAAGTGTTCGCTGTAGCTTTCTACCTGCCAACCATGTTTATAGCCCGAGACTGCTCCCCTACAGAGACCGTTCCTATCAAGATGAACTGAATCTGTCTCCTTGTTCGGCTGTGTGCAGTAAACGCACTGAGCTTCCAGGGTACTGTGGCTTCTCCATCCAAGAGCCCAAATCACCTGATTCCAGCTTTACTGGAATGTGTCTTTGTGTCTGTCCTTTCTTTATTACCTTCCGGCCCCAGTTGTATCAATTCCAGGAGTCATTAAGAACGCAGCAGTAAATGGTCATCTCTGTCATAATGGTGACCTGTTGGCTATCGTTACAGCCAGAAAGAAACAAAACTTTCTTCGTGTTTATCATACCTTATATAAGATCACACACACACACACACACACACACACACACACACACACACACACACAGTGGACCCAGACTACCCTAGTAACAAAACTGCAAAATAAATGATGACTGTAATTACAGACAGAATAGGATCTTGCGATGAGAAAAAACACACACTTCAGAGAATTTTATGTGTGGTGGGAAACCGTTCCTCATATCAAAATCATGATAAGAAGAATGTATCTACTTGAAAGTGCTGTAGTGGGTTTCAAATTTATAATTCAAAGGGATTACTTTTTATCAAGGGCCCTACAAAATGAAATATCACACTGAAGAAAGTCAAAGCCTTTCTTCTCTAGAATGATCATATCATACTACATTAGCATTTCAGTGTTATCAAATAGTGACTGAAATCATTACTGTGGAATTAAATGAGACAATGTAGGTAATTAATAAATGTTTCTGATATTTAGTAATGTACATGTGTATGATGCATATCAGAAATGTAGTTTGTATAACTAAGGTTGTATACATAAAGGGGGTTCTAATTGTTCAAACTTTTGAATTCTCTCTGAATTCTTTTTCAGAGCCATCATCACATTCTCCTCCGAAGGATTTGCAAAATACTATCTACAAAGACCAATTCAGATGGCAAACCCTTCCTGTGTGTGACATTGAACTTGATTTCTGGACAATGATGTCATTCCAATATGAAAGGAACAAAGGAGTCCCCAGCAACCAACCCACAAATTGTCCTGTCAGGTGACAGTTTCTTGGGTGGCTCCATGCCTAAGCCTAAAGGCAGCTCCCACAGAGGAGCTACAGGAGCCTTGAGTAATGGCAGCCTTGGTGGGTAAATGGGTAGTGTCCCCAGGAACTACATTAAAATCCCATACCTGTGTGGCTATGCAGACCTGGAGGGTTGGTTAACTACATACTTCCTTTACATGATCATCAAGCTTTGCTCTTATTGGTGATGAATGAGGAGCTTATCAGTAACTCGGAATACACTACAACTAACAAAATATCAATAGTAAGTGCTGAGTGTATGCTTTTCAGGTTGGGGAAGACCATGGGTTTTTTATTAATTAGCATATCAAAAACAGGGAAAAATAGAACTAACTCTTCCTATTCCAAATTTGACTAGACTTTGTTGTTCAACAGGTCAGGTCTAATGAACATACAAACATTTTAAAGGTTTTAGTAAATACACAACTAGGCATCACTTTAAACCCCTTTAGACCAATGACATAATGGTGTAACACTGGTAGGATGTCCCCACAGGAACTGGCCTCTGGACATGGAGCTTCCCAAGCCTTTCCTCTTCTATTCTATCCCCTATGCCCCAGGCATTTCTTCCTTAGCAATGTGGCCTCCTGGGGACTGCCTCCCACATGGAAGAGAATTCTCTTAGCAGCCTATGAGAAGAGTCCACTGAAATTCTCTCTCTTGACAATTTTTTTTTAAACAAGTTTATCATTGTCATCTGGGCCTAGATAGAAAAAGAATCTTTTTTCATCAATTACCAAAAATTAATTGAAAACTTTTTATACAAAAAGTTCATTAAATGTTTTTATTAAGGGGTTTGTAATGTGACTTAGAGGATATGGGTGATTGCTGTCAAGCCTGATGTCCTGAGTTTGATACCTGGAACCCAGATGGTGGAAGGACCATCTGACCTATGACCTATACATGTGCTGTGGTAACCCACTACACATGTACACACACACACACACACACACACACACACACACACACACACACACACCAAGTAGATATAATTTTTTCTATTAAAATTCAAAATCCCCCCTTACACCCCAAGGAACTACTTATAGTACTCTATTTTTACTTCTAAGATGTTTGTGCCTCAGCTTTTGACATAGGTCAGTATTAGTTTCACAACAAATTAAACAGACTTGATTATAACCCAAATATCACAAAGTGGTACAAATAGCTAAATAAACTGATACGTTTTAAAAATAATAACTTCACTATGAAAGGTGCCCCAGAATACAACATCATGTAGATATGAATTTGGATAACCTAGATTTTTCCTTGTTATCAGATGACTCAGTTTCTATTACTTAGAAATGTAATGTGTTTATTTATATCATAATAGGCACCCAACAGTACCTTGGTTCATACCTGTGCACCTTTGGTGTGTTTTTAAATCATGGCATGGGGGCAATTCTTAAACAACGAGGTATTTTATTTTAAAATTTCTCTAAAGCATTATCCTAGGCCCTGGTGCGATTTGAATCTGAAATGTCCCCAGGTTCATGCTGTAGGTGCTCCTCCAGGCTGTGAAGCTAGTTTGAATGCTGCAGAACCTTCTGGAGGTGGACCCTAGCTAGCAGAAGTACCTCACTAGAAGCAATCTTTGAAGGTAACCCCTTCCTCTGGCTCTAGCCTGCTATCTCTGCTTCTTGGTCAGCCATCATGTAGGGACTCTGCTATAGCCCACCCCCTCCACACCATACACTGTCATCAACGTGATGGTTTCTGGCTTTATGCTCATAGATCATTAATTAATTTAATTAATAGATCAAAAGTTAATATTGTGAAAATGACCATCCTACCAGAAGCTATCTACAGATTCAACCCCAATCAAAATGCTAGCGCTGTTCTTCACGGCAACAGAAAACAAAACTGAAAATTCATAGGAAAATACCAAGGACTCTGGGGAGCCATAAGGAACCCCGAGGAACAAGAATAGTGCTGGAGGTAGCACACCCGATTTAAGGAATTCTACAGAGCCGTAGTGCTGTGGGCACCATGGTACTGGTACAGCACTGTGTGATTCCATATCATGGCAGTCAGAACAGCTGCCATCAAGAAATTAAACACAAACAAATACTGGTGTGGATCCGAACCGTTGGGGGACATGTGAACTGGTGCCGCTATGATGAAAATCAATGTGACTGCTTCTCAGAAAACTAAAAGTAGACCTACCATGTGACCCATCTGTACCGCTACTGAGTATACACCCAAAGGACACTATTTCCCTGCACTAGGATGCCTCCACATGCATGTTCGTTGCTGCTCTATTCACACATACACACATACACACACACACACACACACACACACACACACACACACACACACACACACGCTACAAAGTGGAACCAGCCTACAAGTCCATCAACTGATGAATGGATAGGAATGAATAATGAAAATATGGCACATATGCACAATTTGGGTTCTCTTCAGCACTAAAAAAAAGTGAAATTGTAAAGGAAAATGCATCGTCCTAGAGATTGTGTACTGAGTGAGCCCAAAAGAACAAACTCCCTGCAGTACGTTCTCTCTCACACGTAGATCTTAGCTTTTGTGGTTAGAGTTCTGTGTTTACATTGGAGTGACTGCCCACAGAAGCCATGAAACAAAAAGGCAACTATAAGAAGGAGAGAGTTGGAGTGACCCTGAAATACATGATGTAAAAGCAGAAGGGGGCACACATGTTTAAATGGGGATGGATTGAAGGATACAGGAAAGAGGGAAGTTGGAGGCAGCGTCAGCCCAAACTAGGATTTTATGAAATAACATATAGAAACCTACTACATCATACATTTACTAAAAGGTTTTTTTTTTTTTTCTAAAAGGAGCTTGAATGGAGGTCAGCTACTTGAGTAGATAATGCTGCTCCCAGAAGAAAAAAAGTTCTTAAATGAAAGCCCAGTGCCAGGTACAGGGTACCTGCTATGAGCTGCTGGCCCTAGATCCCCCAGGACTCCACTAAACAAACAATGCAGGCAACTGCTGTTGCTCTTGGTTGCCCATCGGATCTAGATGGCTAGACTATATTGCTCAGGTCACCACACACTTTGAATACAGAACACAGAGAAATCAAGCTGGAACGGAGCTGAAAGCCACCCCCGCCCAAGTCCTCTGCTGGCTAGTGTCCACACTAGCAGAAAGTGTCAAGCAAAGTGTTGGGGAGAGAAAACTCATCAATGGTCTCACTACCCACCTGTGGACACGTGTGACACAATACTGTCCCCCAAGGCAAGCTATGCCTGCTGGTGCCATAGTGGCAAGATTCATCTGCGGGTCACTGACAGCTTTATCATTGGATCTGAGACCCAATGCGTGGGAAGGAATACATGTTTGGTATTATATAACTCATCAAAATGTCACCCATAGCTGGGATAATGCAGGCCTTAGAGGGATCAGGTGCTACTGATGTTTTGCAAAGTGAATGTGGTGTTTATGCTTATACTAACAGACTAATGCTACTTCCATCCCAGGTTGTAGATGCTTCCTTTTGCAGTTAGCAACTGTGAGTGTAGAGACTCAGGACTGGTTAACACACTAAGAATGAAGTGCCTGCTAGGTACTCAGCCCTAAATAAGTCGTCTATATCATACCCTTCAGCTCAGAGGATATCCTGGAAGTGGGGGTGGAGGTATTAAAACAGAAAAGGCGGTGGAAGGCTGATGGAACTCCATATTCTGGATACGGCACAGCCCTTACAGTCATGAACGCATAGCAGCCATGATGAACTTCACCAAGAGAAGGACACAAAAGTGAGAGAAAGACAAGTTGGGGAAAAGGGGGGATTTAGCAGGATTGGGTTGGGCATAAGAGAGGGTAATAGATGGTGAAGAAGATCATAGTATATTGTATATATGTGTGAAATTGTCAAAATAAAAATAATACTTAAAAAGGAAATCTTATCACTTGGATATGATAAAAATATGTTTTCCTCAAATCAAATTCAAACATCTATGTGATAATCATGTTGTGATGCAATCACCAATGGGAACAAACTTTGATCAACCATACCAAGGTTTTTTTCCTAGTCTTTGAACAAAATGATGGTCATTATCCCATAAAAAGGTAATCATGGGATGCACCAAAATCTAAGAGATGTAGCCAGATTGCTGATCAGTTTTTAAAATACTGAATGTTTGTGATACATGTGATATTTCTCAGCTATTTAATTTGTCATATATGGTTGTCATTTCTTATTGTAAATAAATTCTTGTGTTCAAAAAATGAGAGAGAAAAAGAAGGGTGGATGGGAGGGAGAGTGATGGATGGATAAATGATAGATGTATGGATTAATGATAGATAGGTAGATAGATGTTAGATAGGTAGGTAGATTAGATAGATAGATAGATAGATAGATAGATAGATAGATAGATAGATAGATAGATAGATAGATGATAGATAACAGACAAGACTCCTGGTGATAGCAAATTAATTTGTTGCAGACACACTAACTCACTTGGAACAACTTGAAACTGCACCCCCAAATTTTTTCAACTGTTCCAATCTTAAAGAACAGTGATGACAAAAGCTGGATTCTGAGCTCACTGGGTTTCACTCACATCTTCCCCCAGCAGAGGCTCTACTGTAGGCAAAAGAACTAAAGATATACCAGGAGCCACGGGTTAACCCTAAATTCCAAATAAGTTCCTCTTAACTAAAGGGGTCCCATCAACTAGGTCTTCATTAGGGCAATAGTATCTTGACTCCTAGTTCGTCTAATTACAGAAATCAGTTCAGTGAGATAAGAATTCTGAATACACAATGTGTGACACTGTAGCATTTAAAAGATAAAAGAGAATATTTATAAATTTGAAATTGGCCATTTTGTCTCAGATACAAACATAAAAAAAAACCCATCAACTATTGTGATGGTTTGAATGAGAAATGCCTTCCATAGGCTCGGGTATTTAAACACCGGTCCCCTGCTGGTGACACTCTTTCCGGAGATGGTGCAGTCTTGATGGGGGGGAAAAGAAGTTACCTCAACAGGGATTTGAGAGTGTACAGCCTCATTGCACTTCCAGTTCTTTCTGTCCATTTCATGTCTGCAGGTTTGTGGATGAAGATGCAATCTCTCAGTTCCCTGTTCCTTCCACCAGACCTGCCCCTTTGCTGCCATGGTGGAGTCTCATCAGCCCGGAACCATACGCCAAAACCAACTCTGTTCCTGAAGTTGCCTTGGTCATGCTGTTGTCTCAAAATGGCAGGAAAGCCATACAGCTTTAAGTGCATATTTGACAGTTTGAACCATAGGACATTGAAAGACGATAGAGAGGCAGTTCACAATGTCCGAGGAGTTATCTGCAGTGCATAACCAGAGAAATATAATTGTCAGAGTGCCTCAAGATTCCTATAGATCAGTGAGATCGTGGCCTATTTAAGAAGGGTGAAAAGATACAGACAATCACACCACAGAGAGCACATCCTGGTGAGCAACAAATACTGGGAGTTCCCAGTTTTCATGGCTGTGATTTCCATGAATTTCACCAGTCACCTAACAGGACTCAATTTTCCATTGCTGTAGTGTAATTAAAATTGTGTGAAATATAAAAAATGTGAACAGCTCTTGAGCCCACAAATCACTGAGCAAATAATAGCTGTGCAAGATGATCAATGACCAGTTATATCACGCCGTTCAAAGTCTGTCCGTGATTGGTCACTGCATACCTGTTATTTAGTTCATACCAGACAATAAAGCAGGAAGTTTTGTTGCCTAATTATATCCCAGGGATGAACCCATATGATGTTTGGCCAAAATGGATTATCTATCTACAGAGAGCACTGGTGAATTAAAAAGATATAAGCTAAAGATTAAGACAAGAGGAGGCGAGAGGGCTCAGTGGGCAAAGCACTTGCTGTGCAAGTGTGGGGACCTGAGTTCGAATCCCTAGAGGCCATGTATAACTGAGTACTATAACAAGCACCAGCATGTTCCCACCTTGAGAGGGGAGGCTGAGAGAGGAGAACTTCTAGAAACTTGTGGGCCAGCTAGCCTAGTACACATAGAGGCAAACAACAAAGAGACCCTATCTCAAACATGGAGGGAGGCGAGGATTAACATGCGTGAGGTTGTCTATGACTTCCACCTACCTGCATTCACACACACACACACACACACGCACGCACGCACGCACGCACGCACGCACGCACGCACACACACGCACACAGACACACAAGCATACACACACACAAGCATACATGCACAGACATCACAAACATACAAAACATTATGAGGAAAACATTCAAAAGAGTGACACTATATGTGAAGTTGGTGTTTAATATAAATAGACTTAGAGGAAAAAAACACCTGGACAACCTTATGTGACACCCTTGTCACTTGAAATGTGGTTCATTGGCAGAGGAATCCAGTGAGGTAGAGCTAACCAGACACCCAGGGAAAATTCTGGGCATGCTAAAGGATGAGGACATCACAGAAGAAGTGACTGCAGCAAAATATTTCAGCTCAAAAAGATATTCAGCTATTTCACAGCACTGGAGGCGCCAGGGATCACTGCTGGAAGCCAGTCCACACTAATTGAAGAGGGCAGCAATTCTCCAAGGCAAAGAGAAGAGGCTTCTCCCCATTGTGAGGTATACCATGGGAGCACTGTCTAAGCTACTCTTACATACTTCTGTAAAAACAACATAAACCACGTTAGTTCTCGATGCTTCCAATGCTTTACCTTACAAGGAGGTAAACTGGTTTTAGTTATACTATTGTTCCTCTCCTCTATACATTTATAACCCAACAACAAGAGAACGTTCAAAAATATTCTGACAAAAACATTTTAAAGACTCCGATGTAAAGATACCGTTTGCCACATTGATCAATGAGGAGTTGTCTTTGCATGATCATCCCTTGAAGCCTTGCAGCCCTGTGCAAAGTGAGGATGACTTGCGCAGGAAAAGGGTGTTCCGTGCTTATTAATCAGTCTCTGGGGAAATGACAGGGAAAATACAACTCTACATTGCCAGATGCTTAAAGGAAGAAAGAATGGTAATGCTAAATGTTAGCCCTCAGGCAGGAACTTGAATTCCCGGGCACTGTAGGTGACTCTGTAAATGGGTTTTAAGATACTGATAACCATGCTTCTATCCCTATCCCTTCAGCTACTGCTCTTCATAGAGGAACAGCTAACAGATCTCATCCTCAGGTCTTATACATAGTCCTGACCATACGGTGGTGACGCTAAAGATTCTCAAAGACGCCACTATGTTCTAGTCCAAGATCCTGGGCATGGAAGTTATGACTATCAATGGGAGACCAGAGAGTACTTGGTCTTGGAGACTGGAAATTTAACCAACAGAAGGTGGGAAAGGGATTTGATCCCCAAGCAGCTCACCTGGAAGGTTCCTGGGACAAATGTGTAACCACAGAAGTTCCTTTGAAGAAGGTAATCAAGCCCTTCAGGGTTGTGATTTCCCTGTTGAAAAGGACCCAGTCGGCAGAATAGGAGCAAAGGGCCTATTATGTTCATCTTTACTGCTGAGATCCTGATAGAAATCTGATTGAGGTATGTCTCATCGTGACTGGCACTGGCCTTCCTCATTCTGTCCCCCAATATATCATCCTTCCCTTGTTGCCACCAACCTTTTGCCCAGTTTCAGAGACCTCCAAGAACTGAGAACTTTGGCATGATATACATCCTGCAAAAACTGTCCAGGACAGATTTATGTCCAAAATGTTGTTTCTAGATGGCCTCCATCCAAAGCCACTCCAGTAAATGACTAGTCTTTCCATTTGAAAAGAAAAGAAAATCTGATGACCATTTAAACACATCCACTGACAAGCACCAGGTGCAAGCCAGGCTTCTATGACTGAACATATCTACTTCAGCACATGCCTACTGGAGAAGCATTCGCAAGAGCGGAACCACAAAAGGGAAGCACAAAACTGCAGATTGACTTTCCCTGTGGACCGCAGAAAGACGGAGCATCTGAAGTCAGATACAGGGCATATTCCTACCAAAGCACATGTATACAAATGTATACAAATGGGTGTATATTAACATGACAGGGATACATAGCATATTCATAACACAACTATGTGTATATAAATATGACAAGAGAAATAAAATGGTCAGATGGCCAAAAACAAAAACCAAACAAAAGAAAGAAAGAAAAAGAAAGAAAGAAAGAAAGAAAGAAAGAAAAGAAGAAAGAAAGAAAGAAAGGAAGAAAGAAAGAAAGAAAGAAAGAAAGAAAGAAAGAAAGAAAGAAAGAAAGAAAGAAAGAAAGAAAGAGAGAAAGAAAGAGAGAAAGAAAGAGAAACCTACAGCAACACAAAGGAATTTGGCAAGGATACTGTAGAGTGAAGAATCCACAGGGTTTGAATCCATGAAAGAACTAATAGTGGAAGCCGAGCAGTGGTGGCGCACGCCTTTAATCCCAGCACTCGGGAGGTAGAGCCAGGTGGATCTCTGTGAGTTCGAGACCAGCCTAGTTACAGGACGGCTAGATCTGTTACACAGAGAAACCTTGTCTCGAAAAACTAAAACAAACAAACAAACAAAAAGAACTAATGGTGAACAAATAATCTATTCAGGGAAGGAGAGAGCAAAAAATGTTAATCCAGGGCTTCTGTGATGTGATTTATGTTCTCTGTGTGGTCAGAACAGTGAGGGACCTGGGAGTATTTGCTGATCAAGCTGCATGTTTCATATCTGTCTATTTTTCTGACTAGACACTATATTTTAACAAAAAGTTAGAAGTGAAGGTAAAGACTATTGTTTTATTACATGCTATAAGCATTTGTAATGGTTTCATTGAAGTATTAACAAAGGTGATCTCAGAAATGATCTCAGAAACTCTGGAGCAACTCCTGGGTGTCCACAAGGTTAAATGTATTTTTAAAATAATATTTGAACACTATGTACCTCTGCTATTAGGTTGTAATTGACTGCAGAAAAGCAATGGCTAGAAGAGCAAAGCCTTCCATGTAGGAATTTAGTGGTGCCATGGAGCTGTGCTGGTGTCCATTGTCTGTCCCTCTGCCATGCACTCCCTCACTAGAGGAGAAGAAAAGGAGTGAGCAGGGAGGGGGAGGAGGGGGAGAATCAATTTCCCTTAAGAATAATTGATGAAGCATCTAAAATTAGCATGTAATACATTTATTGCCAAATGAATAAATACATACTGCCAACGTTTCTGGGTGTTCATTTCTCATACAGCAAACAGCAGCATGTCATGAGTGACAGGAGGAAAAGCTCTTCTGGGCCCTCAACAGCGTTTAAGAGGAAAAGGAGCCTCTAACAGGAAAAAGTTTTGAGAATCTCTCTTAGGAAATGTAGGGTTTCTAATTATTTTACAACTGTCTCGCCTACATGTAAATAAGCCCTTTTCTGGCATTTGAAAACTTTATAAGTAGTTAAAATATTCATCATGCAATCAATTCTGTTGGCAAGTTTTATTCTAACAGGCAGACTCCTCCAGTGACAGGCAGTGTTCAAAACTGGCCTCTGCCTCAACCATCTTTTCCCAGTGACCAAACAGAGGAGGGACAGACGGCAAGCTTACTGCTGTCAACGTATTCAGTGAGTGAACTATGGTACAATCTGGCAGAGGGAGGAGGAAACAACTACTTCTTATTCAGAATAAACCTTTGGTCATAATAGAATTTCAAAGTTGAACAAAATGTGCTTTTTCATTGTATTGTTATATGTACTTTTCTATTAAAGGTATTATATAAAGTAAGATGTACCCATGAGGATACAGGACTTAGTAAGAATCTATTCAGTGTCTCAAAATATACAAATAGGAAATCATAGCTACTATTTTATCAATTTGTTGAAGTGGTAAAAATACTAAATATAATTTCAAAAACCTGAAGGCTCATCAGGGCAATGTTCTTATCGTCTCAGGACCTATTTCAGAATGTGTTGCTCAATTAATGAGATTGGTCTTTTGTAAACTAAAAATAAAGTCATGATCTGATTCAGACTTTTAAATACACATATATTCACTAAAAATAAAAGTATCACCCTTAGCTCCCACAGAAGTGCAGATTAAAACTACTTTGGCCATCCATCTTACTCCAATCGGAATGGCTAAGATTAAAAAAAAAATGACAACAAATGTTGGCATGGATGTGGAGAAAGCAGAATATCTATTCACTATTGATGGGAATGAAAACTGGTTCAACCACTATGGAAATAAGTGTGCAAGTTCCTCAAGAAGCTACAGTTAGCTCTGCCACACGATCCAGCCATGGGAATATGCACTACTGGCATATTACCAAAACCCTCCATGTCCTACTAATAGATACTTGCTCATTCATGTTCACTTCTGTGCTAATTCACAATAGCCAGGAAATGGAAACAGCTTCGTTGGCCATCAGATGATGAATGGATAATGAAAGTAGGATATGCGTACACAGTGAGGTTATTATTCACCTATAAATAAAAATGAACTTTGAAAGTAAGTGGATGGAGCTTTAAATAATCATTCTGAGTGAGGCAACCCACATTCAGAAAGACAAACATCACATACTCTGTCTCATGTGTGGAGGCTAGCATTGAGTCTTTGTACATGTGTGTTTAAACTGGAGTACCCAGAGAAGGTAGGAAACGAGTAAGGGGTCATGGGGGGGGATGTGAAGAGAAGGGCATTGAACAAAGGTAGGATGAAGGGGGGAAGGGGAATGATGGGATTGGTCAGGATAATGAGGTAGGGGATTGGGAGTGTCAAGTAGAAGAGGAAGTATGGGGATGGATAAATTAACAATAGAGGCTTTTGAAAATGTCATTTGGAAACTTACTACTGTAGAAGCTTACACACGCACACACATACACACACACACACAAGGAGTTTAAGTGGAGTTACTCAATAAAAGGGAAACAAGGTTTCTCTGAGCCATGAATCGAAGAGGCGGGGACTAGGTGGGGCCCATTGAGCACCATAAGTGGGAGAGCTGCAAAAGAGAATCCACTGAGGCATTTATAGATGAAGATTTCAAATTAGTACCACAGTGGGAAGATCTATACTGAAAACAAGCTCAGGAGATTTGCCGGGGTGCCTGAATAGTCCTTTACTGTGTAGCAATGGGCACCTGTCTGAAACTGAGTCACACAGGGCGAGGACATCAGGCAAAGGTCATGTGGACAGGAACAAATCACCCTGGGGGACCAGCCAGACAGGACACCATACAGTTCATGGGTCAAGGCACAATGTCTGACAGTCAATGAAATATTTATCAGATATGCAAAGAAGCAAGAAAACAAAAGGCTTGTCACCAGGAGCAAAATTATGCAGAATCAACATGGAAAAAACACAGGTGATGGAATTAGCAGCAGAGATGTTACAAACGATCCAACTTTCCTCAGTTGATATGATAAGGCAGGGAGCAGAAGAGTGGATTAAACGGAGGCAGGGACGATGTATAAGAGTCCCCAGATCAAACCTTAAAGTGAAATCATGACATTTCACATGGCATCACACTGAATACACTTAACAGCAAAATGAATACAGTTAACAGAAAGTTAGTTTCTGTAGAAGAAAGATGTGAAATCCAAATCGGTCCCAGGCATTTTTTTTTAAGAAAAAATAAGGTATACTCAGAGATCTCTACCTCCAAATTCAACATTCACTCTATGTATGAGGCAAGCACTACTCTGATTCCAAAACCTTAAAAAAAAGTACTGCAGGAAAACCACAGACAAATTTTCCCCCTGGACACAAATACAAGACCCCTTAACAAATCTTCATCTAGTCAAATGCAAAAATGCAAAAAATATGGGTAATATAGTAGGGCCACATGGAATTTATTCCAGGAGTGAAAACAAATTCCAGTTTTAATGAATGCAAGTCCCCTTTTTAACAGACTACCAAAACATATATATCCTCATGATGCAGTCAGAAAAAGTAATAGAAAAAAAAAATAAGCAAATTTCCAAAGGAAACATCCTCAGCTTGATAGAGGTAATCCCTGAAAACCTAAAACTGACCTTCTCTGTAATAATGATAGACTCAACAGTTTTTACCCAAGCAGGAAATGAGGCAGCGATGTCTATCACATGGACTAGCGCTACAAAGGAGGTCCTAAGACATACAATAACAGCAAGCAAATAAAGAAACGCATGTTGTCCAGAATGGGAGAGAAGAGAAACTGATATTGTTTGCAGCCCACTTGCCACTTAAGCATCAAAGCTTAAGGCCATCTGCCAACCAGACCAACTATTCAAGCGTTGTAATACGCAAAATGTATGATAAGCATAAAATTCATGGTATCACTGTATACTGTCAATGAGTAAACAATTGAAATAAAATTGATATCTAAGATTTAAAAAATTTTGGAGTTCAAGATCTGCACGTTTAAATGTGCAAAATACCCTCACAATAGACGGTTGGCAATGGTCGAGAGACAGCCGGAACTGACCTACTCTGGTGATGGCATGGCCAAACACCCTAATAGTTGTGCCAGAAACCCCATCTAAGGACTGAGGAATCTGGATGCAGACATCCACAGCTAGGCCCTGGGTGGAGCTCTGGGAGTCTAATTAGTGAGAAAGAGGAGGGTTTATATGAGCGAGAATTGTTGAAACCAAGGTTGGATAAAGCACAGGGACAAATAGCCAAACGAATGGAAACACATGAACTATGAACCAAAGGCTGAGGGGCCCCCAACTGGATCAGGCCCTCTGAATAGGTGAGACAGTTGATTGGCTTGATCTGTTTGGGAGGCATCTAGGCAGTGGTACCAGGTCCTGGGCTCATTGCATGAGTTAGCTGTTTGAAACCTGGGGCTTATGCAGGGACGCTTGGCTTAGTCTGGGAGGAGGGGACTGGACCTGCCTGGATTGAGTCTACCAGGTCGATCTCAGTCCTCAGGGGAGGCTTTTTCCTGGAGGAGGTGGGAATGGTGGGTAGGCTGGGGGGAAGGGGAGGGGGGGCGGGAGGGGGGAGAACAAGGGAATCCGTGGCTGATATGTAGAACTGAATGGTATTGTAAAATAAAATAAAAGAAAAAAATGTTGCAAAATACTGTTGGAATGACAGCTGAAGACCCAAATAAATGAAGATATGTATAGTTATGGATCTGAAGCATTGGTATTATTAAGAAAATAGTTCTTCCAAAGTAAACCTATAGATTCCTTATAGCCTTAAATAAAATATACATGTAAACAGGGTGGGTGACGAAAAATTCTTTTGAATAAACTCTTTATATTTAATTAGGTTCCAAAAAATAATAAAATTTACATGTAAACATAAAAGACCCCTGAGGCAGGTGGGAGAGCTGGCCCTGAGGTCAGAGGGGCAGGAGAACTGCCTGCCACCAGCTGCAGCACTCAGGACAGCAGGCCCTGCACCTCACTTGGGCAGCACAATAGAGCCAACCCCATTGGCAGAGGTGTGGGCAAGCCAACCCCAATATTGTGAGCATGGAAGAGCTGTCCCCATTACTCACCTGTCATGTGGTGGCATGAGCAGGAGAGAGATGTGTCTCCCCCGCCCCATCCATCAATGCCCAGCCCAAGGCAGGTGGGAAGGCTGGTCCTGAGGTCATAAGACCGGGAGATCTAGCACTGCCCCTCACCTACTATAGCACTCAGGAGAGTGGCTCCTATCCCACACCTGGGCAGCATGGTAGAGCTGGCCCTGAAGATGTAGGTGTGGGAGAGCTGACCCTGAGGGTATGAAAGCAGAACTGCCTGCCTCTCTCCAGCTCATCACTACAAAGGTTGAACTCGCCAAGACAATGCAAGAACCCTCACCCTGCTGGTGAGGACAAGGGAGAGCTGGAAAACTGACCAACCCTGAAACAACCCAGGCCAGAGCCAGGGTATTGTGTTGGCCCACCCCAATATCCACCTCATCTGTGATCTACTGGAGCTGATAAAGAGACCGGTCTTGCAGACCCAAAGCTGCAGGATTTCCACAACACAGGGCAACATCAGGATAACCAAGAGGAGTCCCAGTGAGGGCCCAGCATCAAAAGTGTAAAAGAAACCAGAGGTCTTGAACCAGACCAATGACTCTTTGCAATGAATACTTGCCAGTAAAGACATATGGGCAAAAGGATTTACTGTGTGACTCACCATGTCACACTACAGCTTCCATGATGAGATTCTCCCTTTCCCCTTCTTTTTTTCCTTGTGTTTTTTTTCTCTTAAAATTTTATTTGGGGGAGCTGCAAGGGCAGAGAGTGGATACTCAGGGATGGGAGATGAATGGGATAGAGATGCATGATATGAAAGACACAAAGATTAAACAAAAAGAAAGTTAAAAAAAAAACATAAAAGACCTAGAAAATCCAAAGTAACTTTAAGACGCAGAACAAAGAGTTCTACCATTTGATTTTAAGACTGATTACAGCTGACAGTAATCAACACTGTATTGTAGTGCCTTTCAGATGGGCAGATAGATTGATGAAACAGTGAAGACTACAGAAGCAACCTTTTGTAAAGGTTCAGAATCAATCCATTCAAGAAGGAAACATCTTGTCAACAAATGCTGCTCAATCAGGTGCCCTCCACACTCTGACTTCTTTGTGTGCAACTTGTATGATACAATAATTAATTCCAAATCTAACTTCAAGGGCTGGGGAGATGCCTCAGCGCTAAGAGTTTTTGCCGTGGGAGCAGGAGGACCTGAGTTTGAGTTCTCAGCATCCGTATAAAAGCAAGCCGTAGCTCCTGTGCATGTCTGTAACCCCAGTGTTTGCAAACAGACCGGGCAGGTCCCACAAGTTCATTGAATAGTCAGCCTCGCTGAAAATGGTGAGCTTAAGTTTCAGGGAGAAACCCGGCCTTGAGGGAAGATGATGAACAGCAATAGAAAAATACACTTGACATTTTACTCTGGCCTTTTCATGCTCATATACCAATGCACACACGTGTACATACATTCGCACACACATGTATACACCACACACACAATAAGATGTGCTTGAAAAAGACTTTTATCTAAAATACATACAAAATTTTTGAAGCTTAATAACACACAAACAACTACAAACTGAAAGTAGAGAAAATATTTGAACACATTTTATCCAAAGGCAGATGAAAATAAACACACAAAGAGTTGTTCAGTATCATCGATCATGAGAAATTAAAACTCTAAGAAGATTCTCCTGAAAATCTATTTTTGAGTTTTTGAAATTAAAAAGTCTAACTACCCCAAGTTCTGGTTAGGATGGGGAACAAATTGAACTCTCACAGACTGCCAGGATGGACAGAAAATGACATGACTACCATGGAAACCAGCTCGGGTGTATTTTACAGAGACCTAGACCCACTATTTGGACCAGCCATTCTACTCTCAGCAAAGATGAGCAAATGTTTCTCTAAAATCATGTAGATTAGTATTATTTTTAATCTCTCATATTTTGTGCATACATGCATGGCATGTGTATGTGTGTATGTATGTGAATGACTATGCCACAGTACATGTATGGAGGTCAGAGAGGAACTTCTTGTGTCAATCCTTGCTTTCTATCCTGTTTGAGACAGGCTCTCTGTTGTTCTGCTCTGTGATCCAGGCTACCTGGCCTGTGGCTTTTTGGAGATTCTCCTGTTTCCACCTCCCATCCCAAGGTAGGAACACTGGGATTGCAGATGCATGTTTTTGTGCCTGGCTTTACCCGGTTATGAGACTTGCAATGCTCTTCACACTTGCACAACTAGCCCTTGACCTACTCAGCCATCCTCCGGAATCCCACTCATTTGTTTTTTTGTAAAGCTTTATCAGTAACAGCAACAAACTGAAAACAATTCAAATACGGGACAGGAGAAGCAGTGTGTGTGCGCGCTCATAAAATTATAGTGTATGTAGTCATAAAACTTTGGTATATATATATAACTACACATTAGCACACAATCCCCCTGCTGAATACACTCATCCACAGAAAGCCACTAAGATCTTTGGAGGCAGCTGTGGTGATGGTTTCTCGGGAGCATCATGGTCAAAACATACTTTAACTGTGTGCAGTCTACAACGGGCCAAACATAACTCACTAAAGGTATTCAAAGAATTAAAGAGTCCAGACACCATGCCATCATGCCACTAACATATCAAAGCAGCATTTATGGACTGTACTTCTCCTACTCCCTGACCTCTGGCTGTTCTTTCAAGGTTTCCCCATAGTATGTAGTACTCATCACTTTTGTGTTTGATTTTGAATAAGACTAATGAAGAGAGCAGAGGGCAAGAACGGATTTTATTCCTGTCTTTTTTGCCCACCAGAAAAGAGAGCTTTGGTAGACTTAAAAAAATATATGAATAAGACCTTAAAAAGGAAGAAAATAATCCTGATTTATTACTGACGTTACTGGGAGCGATCTGGCAGGAAACAAAACCAGCAGTTAATCTGCCAAGCAGAAAAAATGCAACCCCTTTGCTGGTTGTTATACAGCGTTCGGCTGTTTTATAGTGGGAGTCTATCAAATCCAATACATTTTACATGATTGCAAATTCCTTAAAATCCAAAGACACTGCAACAGTGTAACAGTGAGAGAATGGGGTACTTTGCAATAACAAATTTGGTTATTCTTTATAAATTCTACTGTTTTATTTTTTAATAGTAACAAGACACAAAATGCTATCAATGTTACTTTAATACAAATGAATATGTGTGCTTTAATGTGCATATGAAAAGATAAGAATTGCTCTGCCTCTGTACTCAGCCATATAAAATAACAATAAGACAATCTTATGGGTAAAATGCATCTATAAATATCTGGATAATATTCCATAAATTACATATTATTCTGGCCCGCCTCCATCCTTGGTGGAGTAAATGCCCTTAACCAAAGATACAGGCTGGGAAGAGATGATGCTCTTTATCTTTTCTGCTTAAGCTCTAGTAAATGCAATCTTAAGTGGGCAGCTATTTGCAGAGTAATATGAGATGACACCTGGGACAACCCAGAAGTGTTTCAATTGTCAGTGAGGAGCCTAGCCTGGAAGTGGATTGCTTGCTCAATTTTTGGTTGGGCCTATAAGGTAACAATCTTCGAGCCCCCTTGCTGAATGTGATCTACCCCACCCATACCCCTTATGACCTCTAAGAGCTTCTTCAGTGCTGATGTCTTCCTGGTCTCGATCCTTAGCCATCTGCCATGCCTATGCACCCTCCTTGTTTCTTCTATGACACTGATCCTGACCCAGAGGGTCTCTGCCACCCAAGCACATCTCATCTCAATATGAGGATCCTTTTTGCTCTGGGAGTATCCATCTCATTCCCTATGTGTTTGCGATACTCACCCATAGAACCAAAATTTGCTTTTATTTTCTCATTCCCTAAATCTAGCTTAGTTACTCAAGATCAAAACCTTTTTCTCCTACTCTGGGGCCATGGACTGGAGGCTCTTGTTCTCTTGTCCCCCAGCCACTGCCTTCCAATCTTCAGGCCTGTCCTGCTGAAGTTCACGGCACCTAAGGCCCCATTTCCCTTTGCTGCACCTCCTTCAGAAGTTTCAGAGCTCACTGTGTCGTTATTCTTAGAACCTTTCTCATCGTTCACCATGGCAACCTCTCTAACATCTGGTACTTCCTAAAATTGTCCCTAGGTCTAGTCCAGTCCAGGGAGGTCCATGTTTCCAGAGTCTGAGAACTTGCTAACCTCAGATGACAACTCACTAGTCACCTCTGCTGCCTCTTCTGTTAATTTTCAGCTGTTAACACTTCTAGTTGCTTTGAAGATTTGGTTTATGAGACTAAGTCATAAAAATCAGAAAATAGCCATTATCTTTATGGAATGAAAAATTCCCCCTTTGATTAAGGCAAGCCCATTTTGAATGCCACTTTCCATTTTTAATCTGTTCCTTCATCAACTGACCCTACCTCCTTCTTGTCAGGCTTCCCCATCTCTCCCCCAAGCCTGAATCTCCTCTCCATCCCATACCTTGTTCTTTAGGCAATCCCAGGCCATCTTGCCTCCCTGGAAATGCGTCTTTGCAATAGTGACCTCTATTCCAGAAAGCTGCACCTCTCCTCCACATTTGTATTCCTTCTTCAGGGTGGAATTCAAATGGCTCTTTCTCTGAATGCATTTCCCACCAGCCTTAGCATGATTCATTCCCATGTGTATCATTGACTACTCACTATATGCCAGCCATGACTTAGGATCTACAGATCTATCAGTGAGTAGAAGAGATGGAAATACCTACCCTTGTGGAACTCCCCTTTCAATGAGAGGATGGTGGTAAGAAACTAGCAAGATGATAAGCAGAATTATCTATTAATAAAAGTATAAAAAACCAGGACGGAAAAGTAGCAAGGACTGGGAGGGGGAAGAGAAGTTGCGATGTTGACTGAGGTGGTCTAAGACAGTCCTACTGACAAGATGACCTGAGCAAGCTGCTGAAGAAGCTGAGCGGAGCTAGCACACAGGAGCTGTATGAATGTGTTCACATGGTGTCCAGTAGAACTGAAAAATTCTGTGAGAACATGTCTGATGCATATTTGTGTCTTCAGCTTCCCAGAATCTGGTAGAAGTTCTAAAAACTTTATGTGTAAATTGAAAATAAAGCTGACAGCATACTCTGATTATTTATCCCTGTCTGGGTACACTTCACATTCTCAGGTGACTTTTCTCAGGTTAACACTACCAATAGATAACAGAGTGAAAGATGACAAACCTCAATTACCATAAAAGCAACATGTTCCTGCATTCAGAGCTTGTAAAATAAATAGTTAAAAGGTAATTGTCCTTGGTGTCGATAGAATAAAGCTTAAACTAAATTCTTAGCATTTTCCAATCCATTTATGAATCTAAAATGCAAAGAAGTTTAATTTTTGCTTGTTATTTTATTAACCTAAATGACCAAAAGTGTCATGCAATTTGTAATCAGAACTACAGTGATTCACTACAGTTCTCTGAAAGGAAATTTATTGCTATTTCATCCAAAATAAATTCTTTGAAGATATTGCAACTTCCCCCTTGTTAAAAACATGGTAATCTAAAAGTAGCTGGAAACCTATACTTAAATTATATTACTGGACCAACAAATGTTACATCAAAGGAAACAATTTCAGAGAGACCACATGATGTATACTGTGTATAAGTCCCAATCAGAATAAATCAGAAGCTAGAAACTAACTGGAAGCCTCTACATTTAGACCTTTCAGAAAATGAGTTAGGCTGACTCAAGAAAAGAACAGAGTTAGGCTTAAGCTTATTGAGATTTCATCACTGGAGGGTCAAACTATCTCTGGCGCATCTCTTTCCTTTTGTTCTTTTATAGTGTGGACATATATGTGGCTCTCACTTGACATGATGAACTCAAGAGTAAGCCTAAAGCAACAGGTTCAAAAGGTATCTTTCATGTTTCAGACCTGAGATTACGATTCTAAAGAAAGCCCACGAATGAAGGCTAGAACTATACTTTGGTCTTCATTGAAACATTTAGTCTGCTTGTTAGAATGATAACTGATCAATAAAACTGAAGAGAAAAAGAGTGTTTGATGTATGATAATTTGTTATACTCTGAATAAAATGTCTTCATATAAGCATTATGGTCTTTATGAGGGCCTCTGAGGCTCTCTCTCTCTCTCTCTCTCTCTCTCTCTCTCTCTCTCTCTCTCTCTTCTTCCCCAAAATTATGCAGCAACACACAAGGTTGTTTTGTTAACAAGCCAGTTTCAATCAACTAATTGATCACTCTACTGAGAAGAAGGCAGGCCAAATCAGCTATCAGCAGGCAAGAGTGCAGTGATCAATTATTGATGTCTGCATGGGCAAGAGTTAGTGTTTTCACATATGCTGTTCTTGGCTTCAAAGGATGATAACACCCTGCTTCATGGAATAGACGTGTGATGTAGGAGAAAACTTAGCTTGAGATCTGGAAAGGAGGGGAAACAGTGGGGAGAAGATAGGCAGCTGCTGCATTCAGCTGTCTCTCTTTGCAGATTCTCTTTTTGCTAAAATCTTACATTTACATCTTTTATTTAATAAGGCAAGCAAGTCATTCAAAGAGTACAAACTAGTTGTCTCCCAGGACCATAATAAATGAGAGAATGATGCTGTATCTGTTGGGGGTTGGACAGGAAAGCAGAATCCACTCTCTTTCAAGTGGGAAAAGATTTTATCCAGAGCTCTAGCAGAACACAGAAATGGAATCATGAACATGAAGCTGGAGCAATCTGTTCTCACAAACCCTCAGTGGAGTGTGTAGGGGAGGACTCAGAGATTGTCATCTGATCTGGGATCAATTAAAAGAGAGATGGGAAGGGCCTTCGGCACTGAATTGAGCTTGCAGGTTGGAGATGTAGGGAATGGGTCAGTTTTAAGCTTGAGAGACAATTGATGAGGCCACGTAAGAATCAGCTCTGCAAGGCAGCTTCTGAAAGATGCTCCTTGCTGTGACAGACAGTCTGGGTGTCAGCACTTGTCCGCCTTCCTCCAATTCACTCCATCTCTATCACCTAGGAAAATCTCAGTTTCCTTGCCTTTCCTTCCAAACCCTGCAAGGCTCTCCAGGGATATGGAGCACTTAGAAATCGACACTTTATCACAGCCATTGTCCCCATTTTCTCTTTTACTCAGAAGAGACATGAAAGAAAGGGGCACAAAAGAATGGCTTTCTGTGAATATTTACAGCACAATATTATGTCATTAGAGAATGCACCGAACAATGGTGATTAAATACCAAGTTGTACTTACTGATAATCATTTCTAATAATTACAGAGCTTAAAATTACCTTGTACAATATAATCATTTTACTCATTACCCAAGAATCTGAAGATCGTTACCTATTATCCCTTTTTTTCGTAACAAATTAACCTCCAGTTTCTTTTAAAAACCTGTCTCAATATAGACCAAGCAAGCCAGCCCTCCTCCCCCCTCTGCTTCCCCCCCACCTCTGCTGTACTGGCAGCTCCACGGATGGAGCTGAGTAATAATGGTAAATGCTTTCATCTTCTTCTTCAGTTTTGCCTCTCATTGATTCCACACAGCAGAATTTGAAAAACCATACAATTAGCATTTAACAATAGTTATGTCACTGAATCCTCTTCTGGTTGAGCCATATAAATTTGAGATTATGAAAAAAAATAGAAATTTTCCATTGAAGTAATACTTTTCAAAAGAAATAATCTAAAAGATTATGTTATAGAAGTCTTTTGTTCTTTGCTATTACAATGATCTAGGTAGGATCCGGTGACATGGCTCATAGGGTAAAGTGTTTGCTGTGCAAGTGAGAGCATGAATCCAGATTACCAGCACCTCGTAAAATCTGGGCATAGCAGTACACACTTGGAACCTCAACAGTGGGTAGAAGAAGAGGGGAACATGGAGACCGTCAAAACTCAGATTTGCCTGCCAGCCAGGCCAGCCTAAAGAGTAAGCTCCAGGTCAGTGAGCAGACCTGTCTCAAAAAACAAATGGAGAAAGCAATGAGGAAGACATCACAATGCACACCTGTGGCCTTCACACATTTCTGCACTGGCAAGTACAGGGACACACACACACACACACACACCAAATAAATAAATAATTTTCCAGGTTGAAACTTTTAAATATAGATTTCTAAACAATTGATATTCATGGAACCTATGCAAAAGCAAAAAAAAATAATAATCAGAATTATTGTTTCTATATAATTCTACTCTAGAAGTTTTAAGCAATAAGTTAATGAGTGAGACACTTTAGGAAGAGAAAAAGCAAGGCTATCATATGCCTAGAAAATCTAAGACAAAAATTAAATCATGAAATGCCTCTTGCCCAGCACAAAGCAATGTTGAACAGTTATTAGAGTACCAGAAGTAGTCATTGGTTTAAAACAAATGAACTGAGAGGAAATGAAAGAGCAAAAGAGAGATGTTGGGGAAAGCCAGTCTCCACATGCACAAAAGGTAGGCAGGCGATCAACACATGCAACGTCCATAATTTTATATATCAGACAAAAAGCCATTTTAAAAAGGGAAGAACAGTATAATCAGAACAGAAATATAAAGAGGAATTCCTGAGGGGAGGGAGGCATTTAAAATGCTTAAAATGGTGTCCTCTGGGGTAGGGAATGAGGAGGAAACGGCTGCAAAGAGACTGGGTTTATCTGAGTACTATTTCTTTTGGGGGGTATTTAGCTACTTATATATGCATTTTATGTATAAAATAAAGTAATGAATTTTTATTAAAAAGGTTTCTCAAAAGAATAAGATACACACACACACATATGCTCCATGTTGATGTATGGGAATATATATATATATATATATATATATATATATATATATATATGTATGTATGTATATGTATAACAAGTCACCTGTCAATCATCAGGGGAAGGATTGCAAACTCTGTAGCTGTAAAAACATATGGAAAAAAGTCTCTAAAGGTACCCTGAAAGTGAAAAGAACAAATTACAGAACAACATGTAAATTTGGCACATGAAAATGGGTCTAACATGTTTCAAGTAAACACCACATTCCTGATTAACCAGTAAAAGGGATGGAGGAGTGTGTTCTTTTTTATTTTGTAAATTTAGACTTTGGAAACTTTACTTTAACAAGTATAATTTTACAATTTGAAAAAGAATTTCTAAGTCTATATGAATCTAATGTAAAACTAAATGATAACACACCAAAAATATGCACAAAACAGGACAGGTGCACAAAACCCAGAAGTTCCCATGTATTCCAAATAACCCTAAGGCCATACAATGTGAGATTTTTTTTTTCTCACCATGGTGACAAAAGAATAAGACACTGGTTAATACAACAAATGACAAATGTACTTACACCATAATATTATAATAAAAGCCACAAATAAAAAAGCCTGTAACTGGAGAGGTTAACCATGCTCCTAACTGGAAAACTCAATATTATAAACATGTAAACTCGCCTAAATTGAATTTGTAGATTTAATGCAGGCTGTTACAAAGTCCCCAGGAGAATTTCTCAGGCTGATCCATCTGGAGTAAAGACTGTGCAAGATTAGCTGGGAAAATTCTGAAAAAAGAAACTTAGACTGGGCTTCATCTATCAGAAAGAAGATGCCTTGCACATTTCTAGTCATTTCCAAAGTGAAATGGCATTAGAGGAGGTACAAATAGGGAGATAAAGCAAACAGGAAGGAAGATAAATGGGCCATTCACATTCTAAAATGTGATAGATACATACAATGATATTACAGTTCCCCGACATAAGAAAAGGAAGCAAACTTACCCTAACACTGGGAGACAAGGAGAACCATGTTGACTTGTGCTACAGCTGGGCAGGACTTGATAGGAATCCTACGTGCTAAAAACCTTTACCCAGAAACTTTACTTTGGAATTCTATCCAATGGGTATCTTCGTATGTACAATAACATTGCCCCCAAAGCACACAAGTCACCTGTCACCTGTCACCCATCAGAGGAAGACTACAAACCTAGTGGCTATAAAAACATTGTGCATCCACATGGAAAAAAAATCTCTAAAGATACCATGAAAGTGAAAAGAACAAATTACAGGACAATATGAACATGCAGTACATGTAAATTTTAACCTACAGATGTACACACATGTATAAATACAGAGAAAAAAAGGCATGCAAGAATGTATATAAAATGTTTAACAAAACGTTCTTCTTAAAAGGAATTAGAGTAGCTGAAGAATAAAAGCCAAAATTAATATCATACCCAACACATTCTAGTATAAGTTGCTTTGGGTAGAAATTCTTGCATATCTGCAGTTAGACATTTAATAATTTAATATTTAAAACTTATTAAACCAACCTATCAAAGAACAAAGTGTTATAGCAAGTACATCTTTATCACTCTGTCATACTTGATTTAAAAAAAAAAAACTCTTTGTAAAAAAAAAATCAGAACAGACTTAAATAACTCTTCCCTTTTGGCTTCATCATCATTTCCTCTCTCATTTGTCCCCCTTTTAATACTGTGCTATTTAAAGTTTTGTTTGTTTGTGTGAAAAGGAGACTGGGAAGAAGGATAAAGAGAGATGACATAGGAATATTTACAGAAGACATGTGAAGTCAAATCGTATCCCTACTGCATGAGGTAGTCACCTACCTACAGGGGGCTCTGAAAGTAGCCTTTCTCCACAGTGGTCTGGGCTGGTGTAGGTACTGGTGAAGGAAAGCATTGGCCACCTACATGGTACTGGAACCCAAGCCCCAAAGGGAGCTGCTCCACACAGCCTCCTCTTAGTCTTTCAAATTTTGTTTTCAATGGGCTCCAGCCCAGGCTTTGCCATTATGTCTCTCTTACTGTTATATTCTGGTGCCTTTTTTGCAAAACTGCAAATCGCTATACGAATTGTTCGATGGGATTATTACCAGT
Source organism: Peromyscus maniculatus bairdii (assembly GCF_049852395.1). Lineage (NCBI taxonomy): Eukaryota > Metazoa > Chordata > Mammalia > Rodentia > Cricetidae > Peromyscus > Peromyscus maniculatus. The sequence continues at coordinate 49,371,990 of NC_134867.1, read as the reverse complement.
TCTCGCAAATTACTTTTTAATGCCTTGCTTCCTTTCCCTAATCAGCACCTCACAATAAAAATAAATACATGTTGGGAATTCAAATTAAATGACAACAATAATGCTGTACCTACAGCCTAATGTGTGCAAAATTCTAAACAATACGCTGTGGGGAAATGAAGGATGAATAAGGCCCGGGCCTCATCCTTATCTCTAAGTTCCTACTAATGTAAGAGTGAGGGCTGATATGTAAACAGGCGCTTTCATTCCCGGGTGGATTAAATAGAGGCTTTAATAACTGGTCTGTTTTTGTAGGAGAGGCTGATTTGGACAGGATGGGCCCTAGGAAATGTCACATGGGAAATGATGAGTCACCTGGCTTCTGAACAAAGCAGGGAAGGGTGCCATCCAGAAACAATCCCAGGGCATGGAAGGTTTAAGGGTGAGAACCACCAGCAAGTTTGATGGAAGGGGACAAGGCAGGAAAAGGGAAAAGATTTAATTGAGGAAATCCTTCTGGAAGGGCAGAGCAGGAGGGGGAAAGCCGGGTCTTCCACCTCCGGATGAGGATGAGGATTAAACTGATTTGGGAGGCAGACGTCACATGAGGACTTCCCTGTGTTTTGCTAACATGGGTCTTCAGAATCAAGTACAAAATGTTGTGCTTCCCAAATCATTTCACTTCTTACTAATCACACAAAGAAGAGCAAATTCACATTTCTGGACACAGTGGGAGCCTGTGGCTTGATGAGGCCACCAAGGAGACTAGTTCTATCCTCTTCTACTTTCAAAAAAAGTTGAAAACCAGGAGACCCTGAAGCAATCTCTGATCAGGGAGCTGAGGGGGAGGGGCCTGAAGCTGTAAGCGCCAATGGGAAATCTGAAATGGGCTGTTCAGATTCTGAGTGATGGCGTTTTGGCACCATTTGACACTATCTTCAACCTTGGTCTGAAAATCTCCCTTTTGCCATGGGCACTGGCAAAGTGCAGAGACTTGCAACTGTTCACAATGCTGAGGATAAGGGACTATTGAATACGCAGCCATAAATAAGACTTCTGTACCCCACCTTCCACCTCCGGGCTCAGGGAAGATCCTGGAAGAGGGAAGTGGCAAGACTTGGAGGGTGAGCTAGAGCTCCGTTTGAAGCATGCCATCACCCTTGCACTCTTGACCTCACAGCGGTTGTGTTTACGGACACAAAACCTGTGCTAGCTTGGGGCTCTCGACACCCTGTCATCGGAGAAGGCCCACACTGGGACCCGTACACAGATAAATGTTAATGAGAGAGGAGAGATCCACCAGTTCCCACCCACTCCCTCACGAGGATCTATAGGCAATCAAGGCTTGCTCGGAGAGGGAGAATTCCTTTCTTCAGTGGTGTGGCCATTGGTAAGGAGCCCGTGTTCCTGTAAATAACCCTCACACTCATGCTCCTGTAAGCAACCCTAATGAAACTGACTGTGCAATTCAAGCCAAGAAAGAAAGAGAGATAGGTGAGTGGAGGGAAGGAAAGAAGGAAGGAGAGGGAGGGTGGGAGGGAAGAAGGAAAGAAGGAAAAGAGAGAGAGAGGGAGGGAGGGAGAGAGGGAGGGAGGGAGGGAGGGAGGGAGGGAGGGAGAAAATGGAGAAATCAGGGATAGGAACTAAGTGGGAAGGAAATAGGGATTAGCAGGAATGTGTGGAACATTAGAGAGAGTAATGGGGATGAATATGATCAAATACATTATATACATATATAAAATGCCATAAGGAAACTCTCATTATGTATAATTAACACTTGCTAATAGTTTTTAAAGGTTTCGTTTAAAGGTTTCTTCCTTAAATACCCACCTACATCTCTGTAAGTTGTAATATACCCTGTACTATATAGGTTCATGGTTTTGGACAAAGTAAGGAATTTTACTAAACCATTCAGTAATGATAGCAAGAATTTCTAAAATGTACCTATTGTGGTTGATTTTAATATCAACTTGCCACAAATTAGAATCTCCTAAATAGGAAATCTCACCTGAAGAATTGTCCTGATTGCCTTGGTTGGTGTGGGCAGCCTATGCTGGGTGTGGGCGATCCTCTAGCTAGCAGCACAGATGAAAAGTGTGTTTCAGAAGGAAGTTTATCGTGCCTATTTCTCATTTGACCTTCCCCCTTGTCCCAAGTTGATTGACTCCATTGCTGCTGCTGCTGGTGGTCCCCACTCTGATAGCAGAACCAGCATTCCCAAGCTTTCGTTGTGTAATGCCAACCTGTGGGTCTCCGGGAGCTTTTCAGGCTTCCAGTGCCAGACTGGGACCACTGAGATACCCTGCCTTGTGGAGTAAATAATGGTGGATCCTTGCACCTCACCCCACTCAGTGAGACAGCTCTGACTGCTGAAGCTGCATCCTCAAGAGTGCCAGGTTCTCCGCCTCACAGGTGTGATTTGGTCTTCATTATTATTTTAAAGGTCACCTAATAAATTCTGGTATATACTTAATAAATACTAGTACACACACACACACACACACACACACACACACACACACACAAACATACACACACCTCCCCTTGGTTCTGTTCTTCTACAGAATAGACTGAAATGATACCCACTCATGAAACTTCATGGCAATACAATATTTCTTGGAAACTGCATGGGCCTTTTGTAGTGCCAGCTCATAAGCCCCTATGAGGCCTGAAGCAGCACAGAAGGAAAGACACACTATTGGATTAATTTCTAAGTTTCACAGGAAACTTAAATGGTGGAACAGATCCCTTAGTAGAGCCTGAAAAGACTGCCAACCCAGAGCCATTACCTCCATCACAGAACAATGCCACATCAAGGATTCCCATGGAAAAAAAAATTCAGTTGACATTTCAGAGACCCTTGTGATGAAGACAGTTACTGTGGCTGGTGGAAGAGGCAGATACAAAAGCCGTGGGAAGTCACCCTCTAATTACATCAGGCAGGAATCTTGACCATGGAGTTAATTAGTGAAAAGTACGCGGCAGGGATTCCATGAACACTATTGGCATTAGACATCACTGACCTGATGTCTAAGCTGGGTTCTTTCTCCCTCCTAATTATAAAAGGGCTTAATTGTTAATGTCAATGTACAAAAGCACTCAAAAAAAGGAAATAGAACCCACACATAATCATGTTGCATGGCTCATAACAACTTTCTGTTTTGATTTTACCCCTCTTTTTTTTCCTGAAGCTATTCCATTTTTAAAATATTAATATAGACTTCACAGGGTTTATCTGGTAGGGGTACATAAAAAGGTAAGAGTCTGATGCATGAAAAGGGAAAACAGGGGCATGCTTGCAAAACTACACAAACTGCATTAAACTGTACTCAGAGGTTCCATTGCCTAAATTTGTCTGCAAATGCAATAAAAGCAACACTGTAGAGAATACAATGAAAACATTCTTTAAGGGGAAAATCTTCATTACCAAAACCATGTTCCTGAGTCACAGCACAAACATTCATTCTGGTTAAACAAGGTTGACTGATTCCACACTTGCTTTCTCTGCAATCCTGGGACACGATGTAGACATTGTTACCTAAGTCAATTCTGTAAAACTGTAATAGGCCCAACACAGAGAACAAAGAAGACAACAGTCACTATTCCAAGCGGAAGGGAAAAGCGATGTGATGCCATAGATGCTCACGTCAGACTGTAGTTTTCCTTTCACGGGATTTAGGAAAGTCTTTCTCACGGCAAGCACATAAATTTTAAAAGTCCACGTGTTTCCTGACTTCATGCTTATGAGTGTGATATACATATTAAATATAAGTTTGATTTTTCAATCAATTGTGCAAATATCCAACACAATCATGAGGGATTAGAATGAAAAATCCAATTAAATCTACAGGCAGTGTTCAATATTTCTGGGCCTGTGTTTTTATTTATTTGCATTTTGTGAGGATCATCACCTCTTGTGCATTTGCATACATGTTTTTTTTTTAAAGGGCCATCAGGAAACACATTTGTCCTGTTTCACTGTGTGATATAGGGACATTTTTCTATAAATGGATCATATGCAAGCCCAGTTTGGGTATCAGTAAGAAACTGGGATCCAGACAATCTCTCTGCCAAGTACTTGGGTCTTAAAAGTCTAAGGACAAGTTTGGCCCACTCAGAAGATGCCTTATAGTATCCTTATCTCTGTTGGTCCCCTGGAGTCGTCATGATTGCTGTCAGCAGGGGTACCCATTCCTCTGACAGAGCTGACACTGCTGAGTACAAATTAAAGCCAAATCAGATTTTTAGGCTATGAAAGGGCTGTGGTCATGGAGGAGGGGCAGCATGTCCTCTCAGAGCTGTCTTCTCACTGTTTGGAATTAGTCAAGGAAACCCAGCACCAGAAGACTAAACAGAGATGATGAAGATGAAAGGGGGACATTTTTGTCGTCAAGTGCAGGTACAATGAGAAAAATATTGATGAGAAATTGTCAGTGGTCCTTACTGTTGACCTACCCATGACAAAATCAAAGATGAACCCTGGTACTTCTTGGCTTGACTTTGTTTACCTGGCTTACTTAGAAATAAATGAGATTTTTTTTGTGTGTGAATCTCCCAAAGACCAATTGTATGAATTTCTACAAAATCAAAGAAAAGATAGAACAAATTCCACCTTAGAATAACAAACAATGGTAATGATTTAAAATTCTACATCAGGGACTAGGCCAATGGCTCAGTGAACAGAGCCCGTGAACATGCAGGGCAAGTATGGTCTAGGACCTAAGTTCAGATATCTAACACCCACAGAAAAAGCAAGCCATGCTGAGGGGTTGGGAGACAGGTAGATCCTGGGAAGATTCAAAATGGAGAGTGACTATGACTCAGAACTAACATAAAGAGTAATTGGGGAAGATACCCAAGTCTACCTCTGTCTCCTACACACATACGCAAGAACATATAGGAAGATACCCAAGTTCACCTCTGTCCCCTATGCACACATGCAAGAACATATAGGAAGATACCCAAGGCCACCTGTGTCCTGTACATACACATGCAAGCACATATAGGCATACACTGCGCATGCACGTGCGCATGCACACGTGTGCACACACACACACACACACACCTATAAAAATATGGAAAATTCTTGTATTAAAGCTTTCAAGCCTTCCCAATGCCATAAATAATGAAATGTCTTCAATCACCAAGGAAAAGCCTAACAAACACAATACTATTATTAATGCTAATACTTGCATTTCTCTCTAGCTGCATGGTAATTCACACCAAAAATGAAAGCCAGCCCCTGACTACTAAAGGCTTAATTGCATAGAGGTATGTTAATCTAGTAATGACAGATTATCAGATGTCATCACTTTCATAAAATATCCTACAAGACAGTTACCGCTACCCTGTGAAATATTAATAATTAAAACTGAATCGCACTTGTCAAAATAAATACATTTGTCTATTATAATATCCCCCTTTCTTTCCTTGTACTTGTTTTCAGAAGTGGCAGGTGTCAAAGTGGATCTTTTTGTTGCAGTACATGTATCCAATTATGCACATGGCTTGGAGATGAGCTGACAGCAGATTGAAATGATTAACTGCATGCAAAAGAGTACCACAGCAAAGGAGAGAGCTCAGTGGAATTCATGCTCCGGGACAATCAAAGACAACAGGGTGGGCCCCACATTGAACTCTATCAATGACAGCAAACCAAAGCCTTTCTGCATGGACAGTCTCACCCCCAGTACAGAGCATGGTGTGAGGGGTCCCAGCACATTTGTGTACACCTATCAACTAGTTGACGGGCACCAAAACTTCCAGAGGGGTTGCATTTATTATATAGTTTACTGAATAACACAGTGGCCAGATCCCTCTGTTTCCTATGTAAATTCCAAGCCTTTCAATAATTCACATATTGAATTAGAAGCGCTCTACCTCTTTCTGTCCCCATGTGTTCGGTTTCTCATTCATTGTCAGTTTAAAAAATAAACCAGTTGTCCCGCTCGGATGAGGCTGTCCATGGCCAAGACGAACAGGGTGTCCCTGAGGGCTGCCAGGAGCAGCCTTCTCTGAAAAGAGATACTTACAACCTCACTTGTTCTCTGTCCCCAAAGCTTGATAAATTACACATTGGATGAATTTCAAGTGTTTAACTGAGGAACATGTGTAAGGTCATAAAATACTCAACTTGTTTTATTCTTTGCTACACTCAGATCACAGTGTCAGGGCCAAACTACACAGCCATAGCATGCTTAGCCCCATCAATCCCATTGTCTGACCACCCCAGTGGTGTGTGCACTATCCACCATTTGATGCTTTCTCTCCACCTTTGTGAGTACGGCATAAATGAGAGAGAGGATGGATCATGGGAGACCTTTCACGGATCACAGAAATGGGGAAAACATGCTCTCAGATGAATGGCAAACATCTAGGTCCACCTAAGAAGCAGAGATGCTCTGTAATCTTAGGCCTCACAGTCCGTGTGTGTGTGTGTGTGTGTGTGTGTGTGTGTGTGTGTGTGTGTGTGTGTGTGTGTGTGTTGAGGGGGGGCAGGTAGTCTTGCTTGAGAATAGTGACTAATTTTGTGATTATTAATGTCTTCTAAGGTCACAGGATGCCCCTCCACTTCTAAGATGTTTATGAACTGTTTCAGAGAAAACCTTTGTCTTAAAATTTAAGAGATATTGTCCTCCATCACAATGCCATGAGTAATTTTAATATATAAAGACAGCAGGTGTGCTTTCTGGAATATTTCATGCATTTGCTTCCTTCACATGGAAAACAACCTCCTCCTGCTTTAATTTACTCTTTCACAAAAGCCTGTGAGAGTAAGGCTCTCAAATGATTTTTGCTGTTATTGTTATTGTTGTTTAAGGGTCTTGCTATGTAGACGAAGCTGGCCTTGAATGTGGCAATGCTCCTGCCTCAGCTTCTTGAGTCCTGGGGTTGTTAAGTATACATGCCGCCATGCAAATACTAATTGCAAATACTTCTTAGAGGTGAAGATTATGAAAATCCCAAGAGCCTAGCCTGCTTTCTTGGTTGTTCTTTTACTGGGGAAGTTTTTAAAACAATTGCTAAGCTCTGTTCATGAAAGGAATAAGCACATGCAACTGCCTGGTGTCACGCAGAACATTAGCATTTGTAGCCAGTCCGAAAGTTTCTCATCTGATCCCCTATGTGACAGAGAAATGTGTAGAAATTTCTTAAGGACTTTGATAGAAAGTGAGTCCATCTAAAAATGAAACCTAGCAGATCACTCTTAAAACAGGGTCCCAAAGAAACTTGGGCCTGACTTCAGAGTTCCCATAAAATCATAAAACTCATAGGGCTCCCAGGACCACAAGGCAGTGCTACAATTTGGGAATGTCTATTTTTTTTTTTTTTTTGCAAGATAGAGGGTGCAGGTCTGGGGAAGGAGAGGATGTGCAAGATATTTCCAAATCCAATGTCCTAGGACGTGCTCAACTTCAGGTTTAGTACAATCTATCTGTGGCCATGATTAGAGGCAACAGTGACTGCATCACACTTGCAAGCAGCATATTGTAAAATAGGGGAGAGACACATAGACAAACTAATTTAGACGTTCACACATGTACAGTTCCAGTTCTTGTGTGAACATCCTCAGAAGCCACTGGGCCTTTTTGGCATGTCATAGAGGCAGGCAGATGTCTAATTCAAAGCTCTCAAGACCTATCAGCTCTGCAGCAACCTCAACGCTTCCTGTCAAAGTTGTAAATGGCAAAGCAAAGTGCGTGAGCATCTTCGGCCAGGGTGTTTCTAATAGCATCGTGATTGTGAAGTGATTGAGGACAATCATAGGGAGAAGACAGAAAATGGCCTATTAGGACTTTGTGGCTACCTCCCTTCCTCCCCACAGAGCAGCTTTCTTTCTGCAGGCACAATAGGGCAGCGACCTATAAGGGCCAGGGGATAGCTTTCTGTCAATCTATTCAGCTACAACTTAAAAAAAAATCTAATGGGAGGTAGTATCTAGAATGGGGAAGCTTAATGTTATAAATATATACTGCATTGCTAGATATTTCCAAAGAATTGCTTCGTACAGCTCAACCCTTAGACTGTAGCTGCACCTTCTCTCATTTTGTTTAATAAAAAGCAATTTCACAAAAGTCCCCACACAGAATACATTCCTTTCAGTACTGTGGGGGAAATAATGGGAAAAATTATGTTTCATTCTTTTCCTGATCACATTCAAGAATCTGCTGTGTGTCTACAAACTGCCCCCTCTCCACCCAAACAGCATAGCTGGATCCACCAGAGGCTGGGCTCCTGGAGAAAGTGAAAGTTGGTACCCAACAATACAGACACAAATTATGCCGGCTTTGTTCTCTTCTGAGGCTCTGATCTTTTAGGGAATTTAGCAGGACCCCACTGATAAGCTTTGTTGAAAACAAAACAATGAATGGCAAAGAAATTCACAGGGCTGGAGAGATTTAAAAAAAAAAAATACCAGTTATGTTCCCAGGATGGATGATGTGGAAATTACGTTTTAAACATCCTGTTTCCCAATCTTATTTGATTAGGAGACTCACTTCCCCCAAAGAATGCCCATTAACCTATTAACAACTCACAGCACACAACTGCCACCTGCCAATTATAAAGCAGTTGGGAGCATGCTCGTCTCAATGTTTTCTTCTGCTCATTTGGTCTGCGGACATCTACAGCGTATGCATAAAAGAGTTTGCCTTAGAGATGGCATCTTTAAACTCCATCATCTATTCTCCATTAGATGCCTTTAATCTCAGAGTCGATCTGCCTTAGTGACTCAGGCTAAGGAGTGCTCACCCTCCGTAAGCTGAGTAAATCATATCTCTGTGATTGTTTTCTCATCTCTAAAACAAATGAACATGTAGGCGAGCAGTGCTTAATGATGGAGCTACCTTCTGAGAAAAGCATGACCAGGCAGTTTCATTGTTGTGTGAATCTCACAGAAGGCACCGAGGCATAAAAGGGACACATATTCTTGATGCAGCCAAAAGATACATTGAGCATGAGTGGACTATGCTACAGCCAGACAGACACAGAAGACTCTTTGTCAGTAAGCGCCCCCATTTTTTAATAAGTAGAGGGTTTGACTTAGAATAAAGATAAAAAGTAAAATATATTGCATGCCTAAACCAGGGAGTGATATGGTCATTTTTCATCATCAAACACCATTTGTACAGGTAGCACAGTAGAATTCTTTCCATCAGCCTCACCATAAACATGTCTGTAGTGTGCTGTGACAGCATCATGATATCTATGATGTCATTAGGCAACAGAGATATCCAGCTTATTGTAATCCTGTGGGACCACCTATATAAATGCAATCTATGGTTGGGTACAAGAGAAGCATGTTCTCATTCATTTCTAAACCAATCTGACCTTCATTCTGTATGCTCACAGAATGCTCTCCTCCACCCTCATGCTGACTGGACAGGGAACAACTCAAGGAAATGGCAATTTGTTCCTTAGTCTCCTACCACCTCAATTAGGAAAATCTTTTTAAGGACATAAACATCACAGATCTGTGCTGAGTCCTCACACAACTACAATTTTGGCTTTCTCATTGAGATTTCCCACATTTTGAGATGAATGGTAGCAATTGTCTCAGTTGCTAAGTCAGGCGTAATATTGCAGGAAAAGATTTCCTAGAGGCAATTCCACATCTAACTGTGGTCTTACATCTTGGTCACTTCTGGTTTTGTTGGCTTTAAGTAGCGTGACAAAAAGAACTATGAAATATATAATACTGGTTCCTAGACTATGTCATGTTAGTGTTCTCTAGATTAAATGGAACAGTCTCCCTGGACTGGTTAGAACACTGGAGGAGCATCTAGAGAAGGTTCTTGAACTGAATTGAGACCATAAAATGTCAGATTTATGTGGAACCTTGGAAGGAAGTGCCAGGTACTATTTTTGACAGTTGTACAAGTCTTCTTTGGACATGTGAAAGAAGGCTATTTCCTCCCATTAATAAAGACCTCTTATTTACTTTACACTGTTGCCCAAGACAAATATAGAACAAATGGTGCTCATCTACCTTTGGACTGTGGAGGATGCTCATCTACCTTTGGAGCAGTGGTGAAGACTGAATGTTTTCTTCTCCCCAAATTCATACATGGACACCTCAGTTTCCAAAGTGATATTGGAACATGAGATCTTTGGGTTGTAAGTAGGTCATAAAAGTGAAACCCTCATGGGTAGGATTGTGTCCTTATAGAAGAGACTCTCAAGAATTGCCCTATCTCTTCCATCATCTGAGGCAAGAAAATGATCATGTATAAGCCAGGAAGCCCTTACTAGATACCACATCTGCTCATGCCTTGATCTAGAACTTTCCAGCATCCAGACAATGGGAAGCAAATCTCTGTTCTTCATAAACTACTTGATTTGTGGTATTTTATCATGGTGGTCTAAAGTGACAAAGACAAGGAGATGTGCTCAGTTTTTACTGGGTTACTTTGTTATTTGAACACTTTCTCCTTATCTTTCTTTTTCTGAGCCACTTGAAATGCCCACATCTCCCTTTGTCCATATACTTTGTTTCCCAAGAATAGGGATCTTCTCTTATATTACTGTACCATAGTTATCAACTTCAGTAAATTTAATAGTAAGGTAGTAATTTTATCTTCTCTATAAGTAATATTCCAAGTTCTATCAATTGTCCCAAGTGTGTTTTGCTATGGGATGCTCTGTGTGCTGTGAATGTGTGCTCTGGTTGATAAATAGAAAGCTGATTGGCCAGTAGCCAGGCAAGAAGTAAAGGCAGGATAAGCAGACAAGGAGAATTCTGGGAAGGGGAAGGCTGAGTCAGGAGACACCAGCCCACTGGCCAAGGAGCAGCATGTAATGACACATAGGTAAAGCCACGGAAAATGTGGCAATTTATAGATTAACAGAAATGGATTGATTTGAAGTGTAGGAGCTAGTCAATGGTAGGCCTGAGCTAATGACTGAACAGTTTTAATTAATATAAGCCTCTGTGTGTTTACTCGGATCTGAGTGGCTGAGGACCAGGCAGGACACAGAAAAACTTCAGCTACAGTATGTTTTTCTAGTTTTCTAGTTCTTTTTAACAATCTGGTATGGTTCAGGCATTTCCTCTCTCCTATCTAGGCAATCTGTAATCTGGGTCATCCCATCATCTTTTCTAGTATCTTTCAATGTCTTTTATAGGAATGACATGTGTGAGGGAAAAAGTTTCCCCACATTTATGTGGTATTGATTTTAACAGGGCATTGCTCATTTCAGGTTGCACAGAAAGAAGTTGATGGATTAAATTCAAGTGTCCATTGAGACTGGAATCCCGCACAGGTGATGCTTCTTTCTCCAAGTGTGTGAGTTAATGATGTGCAATGTCTTTCTCATCCTCATTAGTGATGCTGAGTTTGATCATCTGGTCAAAGTATTGCCTAATTAGCTGCACAATTAATAAGCAGTCTACGAGAAAAAACAATTTAAGAACATCCGGTTTGCCTACTCATTATCTTCAAAGCGTCTCCCTAAGTTTAGCATCACTTGATAATTCTTGCTTGGTCTCATGTTTATTATTCTTTCCAAACTCCCATACTCCCTTCATCTTCCATATCTTCTTTAGCTTCTACCATTCTCCAGTAAGCGAAACCTTCCTTTCTCTTCATTTATTACTATCTCTTATTATTCTTTCTCTGTCCTGGCCTCAGAATTCCAAGTGATTTTTGATGGATTAAATTCATTATCAGACATCATTCTGGCACTTCAGTTGGCCAAGATCTAACTAAGGGTAGACCCTTCATGTTAGTTGTCATATTCTGAAGCATGTTACCATCATTTGTCATATCTCCTTTTGTAACATAATAAGAAAATTTAGGACATTTTACCAACCCCCCTCAACCCTGAAATCAGGCACTTCTATGGTCATTTTAAGAATGAGTGTTATTAGAGATCAAGATACAGACATGAGGTAGAGACATTGCTACTGGGTGTCTTTCCTTCCTTCTTGATGTGTCCAGTAAACAAAGATCAGAAATATATATATATATATATATATATAATGTATATATATATTATAATTATACAGACATATATAAATACATGTGTATGTGTGTGTTATATCATAAAACCACTAAGATACTTGAAGTCCATGTGCCTTTCCTGTTTTCTGCTTCCATATTTAGGTGTGATTCCATGCTGAATCCTGTCATCATCCTGGATTCCAACAATCACAAGCACACCTATGCACTTGCTCAGTTTTGTTATGGATCTAAAGTTGTATCTAGGTTAAACTGACTTTGAAAATGTTTTATTCATATTATAAGCACACTTAAGAAAAGAGTTGGGATTGGTTTGCCACTGTTACTCTAGTCTTGAGTCTGAGGAGATGCATGGTTGAATTCTGTTCAAATGTACTTAGATCTTTCTTTCTTTTTGTTCCTTCTAGCCTTCCTCCCTTCTTTTACTTTCTTCCTTTATTTTCAATGTCGTTAAAATAATCATTATGCAATACAGCTCATTTGTGCTATCTTCTGGCCCTTACTGATATAATTGTATTTTTTAAATGTATATATCAACATAAAAGTCAAAAGGACATGCAAATATTTACTCAAAGTATCATTCCTTTGCCTTCCATTCCCTACCTACTTTTCAGTAAACAATTTGTTTTCTGATTTAGTCTTCCTACATACTTCTTAGTGAGAATAAGAAGACATTTGCATATTTTCAAATTTTTATTTCATACATATAAGAAGGCATACTAATATATTCTGTTGTGTACAGTGTTGTCATTTAAGCATATGTCCTAGAAGTACTCTATTACAGAGGCTTCCTCATAACTATTTTGTAGCTTTGTCATGCCTAATGAGACTCTAATAGTATAGTTTATGCAATCAATCAATGTATTTGGACATTTAAGAAGTTTCCAGTGTTTTTTTACTTAACACTTTAATGTATACATTTTTGTGTATATATGAGGGAGATAGAGAGATAGATAAATAAAAATTTATCTCCACAGTACATTCTGAGACTGGGGTTGTAAGGTTTACATGCAAGTGCACTTGTAGCTGGGTAGATATTGTCAGTTCCTCCTGCTTAGGAAAAGTGTCCTTTGCTGTTAATACCAGTAGTGTAGGAAAATATAACCTGTCCAGAGCTTTCTCAACAGAATTCAGCCTCAGACTTCAACGCTTGCCTTTCTGATGGATGAGAAAGGGTATCAATGTTGGTTCCATTTGCATTTTCCTATTGTTCATGGATTTAAATATCTTTCCCATGTTCTTTCTGTGAATCGCTCATTCAAGTCTTCTGACTGTAATTTTATAGGAATCTTGCTCATTTCCTCCTTCCTTTTGAAAACATGTTGACACATTAAGGTGCTAGGTTTTTATTGCTGATGCACACTGGGAACATTTCCTCCTCCTGGCTCATGGCTACTGTCTTTCAATTTCTTTCCTTGTGATGTTTACCTTCCTGGTGTTTGTGATTGTTTGGTTTTTCAATGTTTTTTTTATTGGTTGGTTGGATTTTTGCTTTTTGTTTGTTTGTTTAGTGGGAGATGTTGGTTGTTTTGGATGGGATTTTTGTTTGTTTGGTGGTTGGTTTGGTTTGAACATACAGGATTTTATTTTTAGGAAGCCAAATTAGTTTTTTTTTCTAAATGATAAATAGCATTTTTCTATACCCATGATATAAAAAGATTCAGATGTTTCTTGGTTTCTATGTTTTTTTTTTTCATTTAAATCTATTATGTAGTTAGAGGGTTTTTTTCTGTATGATGTGAAGAATGAATTAATTTTGTCTTTTAAAAATGCTATTTCAAGCCAAATTTGGTGGTATAAGCTTGTAATCCTAGATACTTGGGAGGCTGAGGCAGGAGTATCCTAAGTTCAAGGTCATCCTGGGAAATTTACTGAGACTCTTTCTCATGATAAAAAAAAATACAAAATGGGCTGGAGCTACAGCTCAGTGATGTAGTCCTTATTCAGCATGTGCAAGGCTCTGGGTTCAAGCTCAAGTGTCACATATAAAAAAAATTGTTACTCATTTACCCAAAAAGTTGAAAAATATTTCTGTCTATAGTACATTTTATATGGAATTGAATCATTCTAGAGCTTGCATTTTATTTCTTCCCTTTCTGTTTCAAATGAGGAGTTAACTGTGCACACACATTCATTACTATATTACCACTTCCCTGTAGAATTTGGCTTGTAATGCCAAAGAGTGTTTTTCTTAATTTTTAATACTTTTTGGTATGAAGTCCACTGTGATATTTGCATTTATTCAACTTTGTATGTCACACTCACCATGATTTACCCGCTTTGGCGGTGACCAATGCAGCTCTGCCCTAAAAAGGTACGATGAAAGGCCATTTTTGGATGTGTAATACAAAGCACTTTACAACACTGGCATTTTCTTCACAAGGGTTCCAGAGAATGAATAGATGTGGAAATTGATAAAATACATAAGTTTTTTCATCTTCTGTGCTGGTTATAGATACATGGAGAAAGAATTGATTATGTTGCACAGGTTATTATGACTAGCCACTCAGAATATCTTTGTGTAGAGACATGTCTTCCTGTTCATTCAGCAATATTGTAGTTTTGAGAAATTTAAATAACTTACAGGGAACCAGGAACTCAGATGAATATATATATATATATATATATATATATATATATATATATATATATATATGTTAATGTTTTAGAAGAAAAAAATCAAATTTTATGGTTAAAAGTTGAATGCATGTGACAGAAATAGGCCCTAATAGATGAAGTCACTTGTTAAATTCCTCACAGTTGGTGCAAAGTCACTCCTCAGGCATGGGTACTTGGCAACTAATTAAGTGTTCCTTTTTGCACTTTCTATTCAGGCAATTCTATATGATTCTGTGGAAACCAAAGTGCATTCTTCATTTCGCAAGTGCTTTGGGGAAGTGCAGATGTGTATGTCCACGTGGGACCATGTGTATACCACCATACATTCACTTTATCCTTGTTTTCAGAGCATGTGCATGAGGAAAGCTACACAGACGTGAACCAGTTGGCTCTTCAGGAAACCATGGAAAGGACAGGGAAGGCATTGTGGCACTCTCTGGCATTTCAGTGCTAGAAAGACAAATGGATGGGTGTCCAGGACAGTGATGACTAAGCACACGTGCTGAGGGCCAATTGTGGTCCTGACCCTTTGCTCTGCTTGGCAGTCTCAAAGACTCCTGATGGGATGGCCGCTAAGATCCAGGCTGACACAGATGCCTCTACTAACCTGGGTAGGATAATGGATGGCAAACCGACAAGATCAAATGTCAAAAGTGTTGCACCAGGGAGTCGGGGGAAGAGTACTTTGCATCTCCTGGGTGGTTTTAGATTTTGTTTTAGAATAACACACATATACCTTTTTTTTTTTTTTTTAAAGAAAAAATTTTAAAGAAAAAAAAGTCAAGCCAGCTAGGCAGAGGAAAGTCACTGTGATATAAGAGCTGTCAGGAGTTCTGGAGGAGCAAGCCTCCCACATGCTGGAGCATGCTGCTGCTCGTTCACAGACATGCCCATCAGTGCAGCAGCAGGCATGGAAATCAGAGGCTAATCAGCAGAGAAAAATGTTCCGCAAGCACTGCAATGAAGCAGCGTAGAGTCCCTCGAAAGGAGAGCACATGTTTTGGATCAAAAAATAAACTAGATAGCAATGGAGGATTTCCGTCCCTCAGGGTGTCTGAAATTCTTGAGTGTCTCCTTTTACCCTCCTTGTGGGTCTTAGGTCCCCAAGGGACTTCTTTGTGCAGACATGACTTCTCAGTCTATCACACAGGTAAACGCATGCTCTGGTGGAAAGGAATGTGATCATGGCACATTTATGCGTAAAGGAGGAAGAAGGTATCTCCTTGTCTCTCCGTTTTCCAAAGAGAATTCTAAACATTGTCACTTTACCACCTACAGACCAGGACAATGCCTTTCAGAGAAATAAACATTGTTCCTTTCCTGATTTTCCGAACTGCCAGGCAGAAGACAATTGTTTTCCAACCCCAAGCAGTGACTTCACTGAACGCAGTGAAAGAAATGGTAAATGCTACCGAAAGGCTCATTATGGACTGCTCAGTGTCAAGGGATGCGGTTCTCAACTGTGGATTGCATTCTTCTCATCCTTCTCCAAGGCAACTTCCAGGCTGTGACTAGTGCCATAAGTGTAGGAGGGTTATGAAGTCTCACAGACAGTTGCTTCTCTCTTCCACATCCATGGAGCTATAGGGAGCTCACAATGGGCTAATCAGAGCCCCTGACTTTTGATTTCAAAGATGAAGAGTTCACCAATTAGCAGACTAACAAGAAAGCAGGAAGCAGTTTCACAGCAAAAGAGAGAAGGCCTGCAATTTGCAATTGTCCAAGAAATTCTTGGAATATCAGTAAATAATGAGAAGAAATGAAAATTTCAAAACAGGCTAGTGCATCTTTGAAACTGGTATTTTTTTTTAACCAGAGAAATAATTCTAGACGGACAATTTCATACATACAGAACACAGGGATATTTCCATAGAATCCATTGTACCCAATATTTCTGCCTAATTACAAGTCTTTGAACCAGACAATAGCACTTGAATGATCAATGCCCAGCTTCACAAAGCATGGATAAAGCATAATTAAGAGGACTGCTCCATGAAACCATGGATACAGGCATAGAGATATGTGATGCCTTCACATGTATACACTTTTTATATGTAATATGTACAGTTGAGGCACATATCTCTCTTGTCCTAATTGTCTCTGGTTGCCATTTGTAAGTGAAAATGAAATTAAAACTAATGTTACAGCTTTAGATGACTTCCATATTTGAATGTATTTACTGTGAGGCAATTCAATTTTATTGTATCTAGGACTATTCATTTATTTCTGGATCTACATTATTTTTCATTTAGGTGAAATGTTTATACATTTCTAGGAAATGTGGACTTTAGAACATTGGTCATAATTACTCAATTTATTTCTCACTTTCTGATATTCCACAAATATGGCAACATATTTGCTATTTTGGGTGACTTAGAAGCAGCACTGATTTTTAAGAAAATAACTTAAATTTTATGTATACAAGTATATACACTATATGCATGAACTCAGAGGAGATTGTTAATGTCTGGGAGGCAAACACATGGAAGTGGCTGGGAATGTGTATTCTCAGTGCTCAGGGGAGGCAGAGCTAATGTGTGTGAGAGATGACAGACAAAAAAAAAAGCCTCTAAGACAGTGGCTGGCACTAAGTAAATAAATAATAAAAAGTAAATTAATGTTGCCACATAAACTGACAGAATCCAGCAACACATTAGATAGGATAAGAAAAAATGTGGGGTGTCAAAGCTGTGAGAAAATGAAAATAGATGTCATGGCTGAAGGGTAATAGGCAGGAAGTACTGCAGGAGGCTATAAAAATGATAGTCAAACAGCAGTCAGCCGGAAGCCGACAGTGACCATGGATTGGGATTCCAGAAACATGGTGCTAGACAGTGCCTTATCTTGCCTCCTACTGAGCCATGGCCATATCAATGCCTAGCTCTGTTCTCTCCATAAGCTTGTGTTGAAAAGCATTATGGAAATGAAAGAGAAGGAAATTAGAGAGACCCTTCTAATCTCTATTTAAAAGTTCAAACTGACAAAGCCTATGTGTGTTACAGATTATTATAACACATTGATAAAAATTTCAAAGCTCACTCTGAAAAGACTTCAACAAATGAACTTTTAAAATCTCTTATTTATTAAGCCTGATGCAAAACTGAGATGTTCCAATGAAACCAAGTGGCCTTTAGTTCAAGCAAGTTAAGGACACATGACCAGAAGTCCAACACACTTCATATGTTTGAATCAAAGGAGAAAATGAAAATGCACGTTCATCTCCTAACATTTCTGCCCTGGCGTTTTGACTAACATGTTTATTTATTAGTATTTTATATCTGCAAATGATTGATGGGTAAGAAAAAAAAAGGAACAAAAGGAGGGAAGGTGGGACAGAGGGAGTGAAGAGGAAAGGAGAGAGGGAAATGGGGAAAGGAAAGAGCAAGGAAGATGGAGAGAAAGGAGGGGGAGGGGAGGGAGGAAGGAGGAAGACAAGGAAGGAAGGAGGGATGAAGGAAATAGACTTTATTAGATGATAAACGTGTGGCTGGTTTATCCCTTAATTCAGTGGTCCTACACCTTCCTAATGCTGCAACCCTTTAATACAGATCCTCATGTTGTGGTGACCTCCAACTAAATTATTTTTGTTGCTGCTTCATTGTACTAATTTTGTTACTGTTATGAATTGTAATGTAAATATCCGATATGCAGGATATCTGATATGTGACCCCTGTGAAAGGGTCATTCAACCCCCAAAGAGGTAAGTAACCCACAGGTTGAGACTCACCACCTTACTTTAACAGGGTCCTGGGCTGAGAAGTGGCCTTTATAGGCATGTGTATGATCTTAAAAAAGACACTGAATTGCTCTGGAATTCAGTTGCTATGTTTGAAAATGGTTGTATTTGGATAAAGAAATCCTAAAGTTATAGTGCACATGTTCTTTGATTTATCTCCTTCTAATTTGATTTGATTTTTTTTTTTCATACAACAGTTGGACACTAGTGTTTCTACTATTTGGCGGTGGTTTTTAAACAGCACCCCAAATTCATTTGTTACAGCTCTAGAAATCAGCCCATCTAAGAGCAGAGTGCCAACTGGGTTGGGTTATGAGGAAAGTCTGCTTTAAGACTACAGCAGTCTGCTCCTTGGTTTGTCCTCCTGTGGTAGAAAGGACCAGTGAGTGAGACCCCTGGGCACTGATCCCCCTTCTAAAAGCTCTGACTTTCACGCTGCTAATCATTTCTCCACAAAGGCTCCAACTCTTAATGGTATTACTTTGGGGGTTAGGATTTTAACATATCAATTTGGAGATGACACCTAAGCAGAGGAGGAGTCAGGAGGAGAAATTGTATGTAAGCATAAGCAATAGTGAAAGATGTAGTCCCTATAAAGCCTTGAGATCATGGATACCAGGGAACCGACAGCTTCCTGCTTCCACAAGGCAGGCTGGACTGTAAACATTTGGGATGTTTAACAAGAGTGCTTTAATCAAGTCTCTCTGCTTTGAAAGAGAAAAAGCAGGGACTTTTCTAAATTTGATTTTTGGCTAAAACTCTCCTCGCCAATTCCTTTGAACAATAAATTCTGAATAGTGTGGTATTTTATGTCTCCCAGACAAATGTTTCTTTCATGAAAATAGGTGGGGGTGGATGAATTTCAAAATGTCATAATTTTAGCAACCATTTATTCTACTCTATTACAAATTCAATAACCTTGAACCAGAGTTAATAGAAATTCATGATAAGTAATAAAACTCCAGCTGGCCTCCAATTCCCTGACTTCAAATACCATCGCTAAACTACCAACCCCTCAGTCAGTCTCACTTAGTTCTCCCCTGAGTTCCTGCCAAATCACTCAGGTAGACATCCCCACATAGATGTCTCCTTAGAGCATCAAACTAGACATTTAAACTCTATACTCTGGTCCCTGTCATCCAAGTCAACACTTCCCTGAGTATCCTGTGTCTCTGTGAAGGATTCCTCCATCCAGCCTGGCTCCTGGGGTGGGCTCCATGGTAACCTTCTATCCTTTGTCTCAAAAGCTGTTGGTGCAACCTCTGGAATTTCATCAGATGAACCCTAACCTTTCCCATGAATAGCATCTTCACTCAGGATGATGTCTGGCTGGGCATGGTGGTGTCAACCTATAATCCCAGTGCTTTGCAGGATGAGGCATTACAGAGAGTTCAAAGAACACGTGATCCATATAGAAAACCCTAGTTCAAAATCAATAGAGGAATAAACAATAAATTAATCAAGAATAAAATGTAATCATAATTATTTTACAGCCTATAATATGCCAGTGTCCTTAGAGTAAAACTCAGTTTCTCTAGCAGAGCACCGAAGATGGTTCCTAACCAAGTTGTTGATTACATGTCCAGCCTCATTGACCGCCACTCCCCTGATTTGTACCGAAGATCCTGGCCATTTGCTGGCTCGTTGTAAGCACTTCTCAGTTTCTCAGAACTCTATACATTTCCTTGGTCTATGTAGTCTCTGTATATATCATTCTTTCTTACGGGGGAATGTCTTTCATTGTCACTTTTAGGTGTCATCTTGGAATATGCTCAGTCTTCTTCTACCATGATCCTCAGTGCAGGGCACTTTGGTTGCTGTTGGATTATGTGAACACTTGTCAGTAACCTTGGCTTCATTTACTTTATGATCGGTACTTGGCAAATAATGAATGTTCAGTCAACGTATAATAAATTAACATGTGTAGTAAAGAGTATTTGAGAATGGAGCTCTTAGTCTCGGGATCCAGGGACAATCTTGTGCATACTTGTCCTAACCTGACTATTAAAAGTCCCTACCTTTATTCTCCAAATGTCAAGGGCAATACTTTTTCAGTCATTGTCTATGAGGTAATGCACAAGATAATTTTATGGACTATTTGATAGTATAGCATTTCAAAGCTGCAGCTATATGTTCACAGAGAGATTTGGGATGGATGATATTGCTCAACTAGGAAAACCTCCAGTGATGTCCCCTCCCACTCCTATCTGTACTTTAATTAACTGACTTTCTTGTTTTCCTTGAACATATGGCACTTGTACAAAGTAAAGCTGGTTTTTGAAAAAGTCACAATATAATTCATTTCATGTGAATTTTCTAGAATATTCAGTTTTATCTTTAGAGCTACGGAACATGCCAACATTCTCCACATTGAAAGTCAGCTTAGTAAATGGCAAGATGATTCCATCATGGAGATAAAAGACATCTGAAATTTGTGGTTACATTCACAGATATGTTACCCAAACCCTTATTCCATGAAAAATGAAACCAAACGCAACTCAAATAAACAGTTCTAGCGGACAGGATACCGGACTAGGCAGACATTTGTTTTGAAAGGTCTAGACTTCCACAGCTGCTGAGGAGAATGAATGTGCAGACCAAACTTTCACACAGCAACGGCATATGGAAAATGTTAGATGGAACATAAACACTGCTAATCAGAATCCAGCAGAGGTAATCCGGAAAATGTCCTCATGTGTGAATGTTCTTCCACACTCAGCTCTTCTTTGCAAACTAATGCATTTCATGAGTTCGAATGACTAAAGCTTAATGGGATGTTGGTGTGGAGGAAAAGCAATCACGTCTCCGATCAAGTTTTTAGAGTGATTAAATGTGTGGCGTGAAGCATCCTTGGCCAGTCACTTTTAACTTGTACTTAAATATAGAAGTTATAAGTACATTCGTGATTGAGTCAGTTTCAAATAAAGTTCCGGACCAATTACTTTTACTTACTTTCTCTGTTTTTCTTGCTGACTTGCAGATGCAGCCAAAAGAGAACAAACACATCTGTTCTGCCTGAACGGGGATATTTAAAATAAATCATCTCCATGTCGGAGGATTCCGATTGGAGGCTGTGGCTCACATATCTCCCAGAGTCTTCTATTTCTGACATAATTCTGATGACTTACAAAGTCTTGAACCTCAGCTTAAAAGAAGAGACAGTGGGGAGCTGTCAGAGGGCCCAACTCCCGGCCCCCTAGGGAGGAAGGTTTGTGGGTAGACTCTACAAATGATAGCTGACTTGAGGGGAAGTCTCTTCCCTAACCAGGATGAGGATAACTAGTGAATTGTGAAACCACAGCCTAGAGATTTAAGTTCAAATGCCGCCTTGGATCTTTGGTTGGTCTGCTGTAGCTCCTGATGCAGTCCAATGGAGATTGGGCTCTAGGGAACATCAACACTCATCACCTACACCCCAAAGAATCAGTGTCCTAAGATGAGTTCAGAGAAGACATTTTCAGAAGTACAGATTAGACAGAGAAAAACGAATGTTTCTCAACTCCTCAACAACTTTCCTCTTGGGAGAAGTGACCATGATGGTGATGGTGGAAACAGAGCCTCTGTGCAAAGTGATATTCTTCCAGGACATGAGGAAGGTGAAGGTTGCCCTTAGCAACTCATCACACTGGAGATGAATTTCTTTTGTAGAGTGTGCTTCCTCTTAACACATACCCCACATGGCAATTCATCCCTTTCCAGGCTCTCCAGCAGTATCTATCTCTCCAGCTTCGGTCACTCACTTCACAGGCCACCAGGCATCTCAGATTTCTGAGCTTTTCATGTTGTTTTCATGAGTGTCATGTTGGCATCTCAGAGTCAACACATCCAATCCTTATCTCTCTATCCATCACCAGTTTCAGTATTTTAGTCTTTGGGAATGGTTTCATCATCTTTCCTAACAAAAGTCTACCAGAAATTTTAATCTCATCTTGGGAGACAATGTTCCTTCAATACACAAAATAAAATTTACATTTAAAAAGATTCCCATGTCAATCACAAACAAAAATAAAACCATAAGAAAACACATAAACATCAAAAAACAAAGGAAACAATTTTCCACAAGGACTGTAGAATTCTCAAAAACAAAAACAAAAACCTTAAAAGCAAACATTCCATTTCTTCTAGACAGCTCTGTATCTATGCTATGTTGTTCTGTGCTCTTTTTAATTTTTCTTAACAATATATCCTAATATCTATTATTCTTGATATATGGCTTCCTATATTCTCTTTATATCTAGACAGTGTCCTATTTGCATCCACCACCATTTATTTAAGCTGATCTCTATGGATGGATGTTTTTGTCCTGCCAATGTTGTAGCAAATAACTGTGGACATACGTACAAAATTATATATCTAAAAATACATTCCTGGAAGTGAATTGCTGGGGTAAAGGCAAGCACATTGGTAATCTTATTGTTTGTGTTGCCCAATTTCTCTCCATGGGACTTATCGTTGTCTTTTGAACTCCCACCCCAGAATACCTGTAAACTGGCTTCTTCAGACCTTTTCAAGAAAGCTGTCAAACTTCTGGAGGCTTTTGCCGACAGGAAAAAAAAAACATTATTCTAGTGTTCAATTCTTTTAATTATGAGTCAAGTTGTTCTAAAGTTTTTGTCTATGACTCCTCACCTTTGTTTATCTTCTCCCTTCCTCACCCTCTGCATTCGCTATCACCTCTGGTCTGTTCTTTAATGTGACTGTCCCCTGCATCATTTACTGCCAACATCACTGTCTTGTTGCAGATCCTATCATCTCTTACAGAACGCTCCAGTTTGCTTCCCAACCACCACCCTGGATGCACGATCACTATCATAATTGACCTCTCCAATTCGGGAAACAGAAAATGGCCAGAGGAATTATCCTAGAACCCAAAGCAGTGAGCCATTCCCCAGTAAAACGTCTTTGGGAACCCCTGCTCCTTCTTCTCTCATTTCTCTGATTCCTACCATTTATGCCTAGAAGACTAAATGTCCTCACATTGCCCTGTACACTTGCCCTATTCCTGTACATCTTTTAAACTCTTGGTCAGAATCATGTGCTCAATGTCCTCTTCTGTTGTGTCCTTCTAAAACACCTTGTCTTTATCCTAGTTGGCTGTACTTAGCTAAACAGACCATAGGTTTTGTGGATTTCTCTTGTTCTTCATTGGAGCTCCAGAGCCTTACGCAGCAAGTTTGGTATTAAGATTTTTCTCTCTCCTACAAACGGCTACTAACTGCCACATGGGCTATCCAACTGCTCTGGATGATGACATTGTTCCACAAAGCCATGATGAATATAAAGGAGCGCATACAGAAGAAATACCTGGCTCAGAGCTTGACGTGTAGTAAGCCATTGTAATGACCCTGGTGTACTGCAAACTATCACCCGAGGGGCAATTCTGGTCGGTGAGTGTATTTTATCTGGCTCAAGGTTCTATTTAAGATAGAGAAGTTTCGCCTACAAACGCTGAGCTTAAATTTATTATGAAAACACGTCTTAAAATCTGATAACACTGGGCCTGTATTCCTCATGCAATCAGCATCTTGAGCCAAGTAGTACCTGCTTCCCTTGGGTGAAACAAGAAGCCCCGTTATCTCACTACGGCATCAGCCCTTACACTCTTAGCACTGGCCTGCCTCAAGTTCCTTCCAGCCTGTCACCCTGCGTTATTCAGGATGAACTAATGGAAATACTTCTCTGTCTCTGTCTGTCTGTGTGTGTGTGTGTGTGTGTGTCTGTGTGTGTACATGTGAACACAGGCGTGCACATACTTGTGAAAGCTCAAGATTAACTTCAGGTGTCTTTAATGTGCCATCCACCTTTGCTTTCTTTTATTTATTTTATTTATTTAGAGACAGAGTCTCCCACTTGTCTGGGACTTACTTATAACTGGTAGGTTATGCTGGCTGACCAGTGAGCCACAGGATTCCATCTGGCTTTGCCTCTCCAGTACTGATTGACAAATATGTCACCAAACTTGTAATTTTTTTTTAACATGAATTCTTCGAGTTGAACTTGGGTTCTCTACTGGCTGAGGTATCTCTCTAGCCCCCAAATTTGTAGAAACCCTTTTTAGGCACACATGTGCAAGATCACATGAAGAACTGTCTAAGTCCGTGTAATCTGATCTTCCCTCCGAGGACCTGCATGTTATAAATCTCTTATCTATAGAAAAACTCTGATCCTAACATGGAAGTCAGAACCATCAGAGGATATCTGCCATTGTTCTTTTTATTTTCCTTCCAGAAATATAGCATGAGCTGCAGAATTGACTATTTACCTCACATAGCCTAGGGGAGCAGGCCTGTGCTTCATTTCTTAAAAGGAAGATGGAAGGATAAGGGACCCCCAACTGGGGATTGCTGTCCCCCCTTGCACATACCACCAGCTGCTGGTGACATTTTTTCAAATCAGTGAGGTGTCCTGTTGTGTGGGGAGCCTCAGCCTTCAAGCCCCATGGGGCCTCTGATTATGGCATTCCTTGTTAAATTCTCTGCACGCTGATGTCCCCATCCTAAGAAAGGGACTTCCCACGGGGCCTCTGATGTTCTGTTCTGCGACATCTTTTCACAGAGTACAAAAACCCAACTCTGAGCATCTTGACCTCCAGTTCTATGCAGATCAAACCACAAGCAGCATGCTTCAACAGCAGCTCAGAATTCAGCTTTGCTGGTGAACTCTAATTCTAAACTTGATCCTAATTTATTGTGTGACCCTGGGCTAGCCAAAGCGCTCATGAATCCCAATCTTGTGATGATTTGGAGAATTATTAAATCGAAATATATATCATACTTGGCATACGCATGCACACACAAAATGATTTATAAAAGCATGCCCTATAAATGTTCTCACTACCACCCAATTGAATAAAAGAATTACAAAGCAAAGTAGCCATGGAAAAAAATCAGTATTTTTAATCAATAGAAGGATTTGGTAATTTTCTATAAAGACAATTTCTATAGAGACCTATCTATTTTCTAATCAAATTCTAAGGTTCTTTAAGTCCTAAGCACACACTGAAATGTTGTGTAGAAATAACATTCTCTTTAATAGCCTACAGGTGTGATTGTGTTTATTCCTATGAAAGTACTAAGATTAGGAAAGGGTGTGTAGGATCAACATTGGGGAATTTTAATAATGTAAAACATTGTAAGAGGAGTTTTACATTGATTTACAGGCATTAAACATGCCCCAATGCATGAATAAAAGGACTTTGTCTACAAGTCATTAGTGATGCTTGAAATGTACTGCCATGTCCCTCCCACATCACTAACCCTAAGGAGATACAGGAAGTGAAATCCATTTACTATTTATTTACTTACTTGTTATTTATTTTAGCAGAACTGAGGTTTGAACCTCCAACCCTCATGTGCCATGCAAGCACTCTACCACTGAGCCCCAGCGTAAGATCTTGCAACTTGACATTTTCAAGGCCCAGGGATAGAACTGATGGCTTTCCTCTGACTGGATGCCTCTTTGCCTTATTTTATGTA
Organism: Peromyscus maniculatus bairdii; assembly: GCF_049852395.1. Lineage (NCBI taxonomy): Eukaryota > Metazoa > Chordata > Mammalia > Rodentia > Cricetidae > Peromyscus > Peromyscus maniculatus. Next base: position 49,346,221 of record NC_134867.1, on the reverse strand, counting down.
AAGAGGAAAAACACTTGAGGACATAGCACACATAGGTTTGGTATCCATTATCTTACAGCCTGCAAGCAATGTCATTTATAAACTCATAGAAGGTAAAACATCTCACCAAGGATAAATGTCCATCAATAATGAATCAACACACAGTCTCCTCTGTCCCCATTTACTTGCCAATAGGGATCCAGGCTTCCTACTTGCCCTTATATGTGACATTTAAACCCAGTTACTTTGGACCATGGCCTTAGCTAAGCCCAGGCAAGTTAAGATGCTAAACAAAAGCTTGTTAATATATCAGTACTGGAGACTTTATTTTTATTTCCCCTCTTTTCTTCCATCTCTCCCTTTTCTTCAATTCCCATCTCTTCTCCCTCCCTCTTTCTTAAATAGTTTCCTATAAACTATGACACTATTTTGTACAATAGAAGGCTTCGGGTCACACACTTCACTGGTGCAGGAAAACATAACATAACATGACTTCTAACTTGGTAAAGAATGGCTAATCTACTGACTGGGGGTGAGTTTTCATCTCAATTGTGGATTGTGTGTTTATTTCCTGCAAATGTTACTGTTCAGCAAAATAAGTCAAACTTGACTGAGACTAGTGGTCAACAGATATCTCATACCAGAATCAAAAGAGTAAATAGAATTGCTACAGAGTTGAATAAAATGATCTTTACTGTGTGTACTAGTCAAGCTTGTCTGAGATCCCAACTAATAAAAAAAAAAAAAAAAAGAATCTGCTCCTATGATTAAAAGGACTGCAGAAGGCACAATGTAAATTACAGACTTACATCAGAACTAGTAATACATGGAATAGAACAGACTCCATAACTTGTCAACAATTCCATATGCCCTTCAAGATGAGATTTCTCAATATCAAGTAGAGTATGCTAGAGTCTGCAAGAAATAGTTATGTCTCAAAAAGTGTTCTTTAACAGGGTCAATAATTAATAGAGTGTTTTAATATAGTGTGAGTGGTGAGTTTGATACATTTTTGCATCTAGGGAAGGAACTATTGCTGTCAGAGAATTCAGCGTGCCTAAATGTCACCTGCTTTCTTTTTCAGTGATTTTATTCTAGAAATGATGATAATGCAGACAGCAGCCAACTAACCCACTCATGTTAACACTGAGGCCCTGCAGCCCAGACTGGCAAGAAAAACAAGTCCTCAGTTTGCTAAAGAATGTTTACGGAAGGGCTGGAGCAATGGTACAGCGGTTAGGAGCACTTGCTGCTTCTGCAGAGGACATGGGTTTGATTCCTAGCCCTCACTTGGCATCCCACGACTATCGGCAACTCTAGTCCCAGGGAATCCAACAACTTCTTGGCAGCTGAACACACCCGGCACACATGTGGTGCACACACAGACAGACAGACAATGCATCCATACACATAAAATAAGAATAAACATATCTTTAAAACAAGAAAACGAATGTCAATAGAATTTGCTTCGAGGCTGCAGACTGGATGGAGGTTATTTGATGTGCTAGTTGCACGGCTGTTGGAAAGAGAACAAAAGATTCCTTTCTTTGTACATAACATGGATGTTTCAACAAAGCACTCTCGCCTTTTTCTTACCCATACAACGACAGGGTTGGGTTAGATGGTCACTGGCACTAAAGAACTGGAAGAAAGGGTGCCGCCACAGGAAGTACACAGAGGCCACCTCTGCAGTTTGAATGTAAACGTCACCATGCAAGAGCATGGTAATCCAGTAACTACTGCAACTTAACCTTTTTTGCTACCATGCTTCAAGAGACCACTGGGATAATCTAATATAAATCCAATATTGTACAAACAAGGAAACTGAGGTATTCTGTCACTGGGGACCTTACCAAAGCTATTTTTAGAACCCTTTCTGTATGGAATTAAATGCAAGAAGATCATTGAGTTCAATGAAGAGAGATAAAACTTTACAAAAATTATTAATTTTTCAATATGAAAATGTTACAAAGGAAGTCAATTCTTTAAACTATGAAACAATTATGAAAGTGATGTAGATTCTTGCAATCTGCAATCTAGCTCATTATTTTCTTACAAAGGAAAAGAAAAAATTATATAACTTGTGTATAATAACTCCATTGTTCACTTTTGCATTAAACAAAAGGGAAAGTTTTAACAAAGGCAAAATGCATTATTTCTGAATTGGTAAGAATTAAAACAGAAACAGTAACATTGGAAAACAAGTCAAACATCTTTATGCTAGAAAGTCAATCTTATAAGACAGTAAAAACCAAGCATTCTAAGAGTAACATTTTCTTCTAATTATTTTATAATGGATATAATTCTAGAAAAATACATCATGCATTCAGACTATATTGAAAGACATAAAAAGCTCACTTCCAAACTTTAAAAGTTAGGTTAATCCAAGCTTGTAGGTAAAATTAATAGATTATGCATTCCTTGCCTCCCACCAAACACTAAAAATGTAACTTCAAAAATCTCACAACAGTGGGTAGGGCAGAATACCAAAAGAAAGCTCGCAGCAGGGTTTCCAGACAGCTGGGAGTTAATCAAGTACAAACTCTCCAGAAGTTAGGATCTGAATCATCATTTAAACAAAAGTTCTTTATAGACAATTTATGATGAGAGTCTAGCCATCCAACTGCTAAAACTTTTAGAAAAAAAAATTTACTTTAAAAGAGAAAGAAGACACTAACAAGTTTTATCACACAAAAGCCAAGTTGGAAAAGGCCTGTAGGAATTCTAAACTGTGTTCCTGCTTCTTCTGTGGCTCTTTGAACATGATCAATCTACCATATGCGGAAAGGGTGACTTGCTCTTAGCACACATTGTAACAAGGGACCGCTAATATCCTTGCAGCCAGTGCCTGTTAGCACATAGCTAACATAGAGCCTCGCCATATGCTCCCAAAACGTATATATGGGTGGAGGAAATGGGAAAGGAAAAGGCAGCTCTTGCAGTGTTGGAGGCTGTCTGTCACCCACGGCACAGCTAGGGGTCAGGTGAAGGAGCCAGGCTTCTCAGATCCTGAATCCAACCTCACCCAACAGAGTAATCAGCATCCATCACCGGCCAGCCATTATTAACGCTGGCTGACGGTAAAGCAAATTTACAGAGGATTAAGGAGCCCAAACATACTATTATGCCACTTTAAAGTGTCCACCAGTGTCGGGGAATCTTCAAAGGGAATTCTGAGAAGGGTAGGACACAGAACAAGGGAAGCCAGCATTAAATTAAAAAATACTTAACTGCTAAGCAACAAGATAACCATCTGTATGCTCATAAACACAAATTCCCCAGATCTGACTTTGAAGGTCAGAACACTGATGCACCCCACCCACCACCTTGCAAAGCCTGTGGCCTTTGGGGTGAGCAACATTTCAAGGCATGTTACAATTTTGTTTTAGGGATACAGCATCATAAAATCGTACTTCTTTGTTGAGGGTACTTCCCAGTTAACCTCTTTTAAATGAGATTGGACACAATACCATTGTCTTATTTTGGTAAATGTATAAGTTAATATTATACCCTTCTTAAATATGTGAGAAAATTCGTAGCATTTAACCATTTTTTAGGGTTCCCTTTCAAATATTGGCTAGATTGTCCAGAGCTCTGCTTCATTTTTATTCCAACTTTGACCATTGACCTTTAGCCATAATGTTTGTAGCATCAGCTGAAGAATACAAATGGTCAATTATTCTCTCGGCCCATCTCTGTCCTTAGAAAACAACCTACAGGCCTACAGTGTTTTTTTTTCCCCTTCTTACTCAGCAGCAGTATTTACTTATATATATATAAGACAATTAGAAGTTGTCATTGTTCCTACATGGCTATCAAAGCTTACCTATGCTATGACAGGTACATATAGTGATGGTCCCCTGCAATCCCATGCAGTCACATGGTTGAGGCGAGAGGATTGGAAATTTGAGAGCAGGTTGAAAAACTTAGCAAGAAGTTGTCTCAAAATTCAAATAAGAGTTCGGGGTGTATCCGAATGAGTGATTCCTTGGCTAGAATTCATAAGGCCTTAAATTTAATCTCTAATACTGCAAAATTAATTAACTAATTAAATAATTTAAAAAAACTGAAGACATAGCTCAGCAGCAGAGGTTTAATGGTATACCAAAGGCCAGAGATTCAATCCCCAGTACAAAAAATAAAAATAGAAAAGAAAGGATCTATTGTGAATAGACTTAGTTTTCAAATAAAAATAAGACTACTCAAATTGATTTACAGTATACTCAGGAGTCTAGCTTAGCAGTAGAGTACAGCCAATCTTATGACTTACCCATAGGCGTCTTTGCAGGAAAAGACACAAAGGGAGAGTTTTCCAGCACTTTCCCTAACTCTTCTATTCAGGAAGGCCTACGAGAACAGAATTAGGCAATGCCCTGCTCTTGAGTGTCCTCCAGATTGGAGGTTGAAAAAAGGGATGAGCATTGCTGGTACAAGGAAGACAGTAGACTTATACCTTCCATGAGCCTACTGAGCTGGTTGAGCCATGATCCTTGAGGACCTCAAACAGGAGCTACATTCTTCCTGGCCCCTATGTTGGTCTTTGAGGGGGTCATTGAGGCTAGTGATAGAGCCGCAGTAACTTTGTCTTGGAAATATAGCTACTTTCAAAGATAAATAGAATCAGTTTTTTTTTTTTTAATCAGCAACTTCATTAAATGTGGCTTGTATTGAGCTAATTGTTGCAATGGCAGCCTTAGTTTTGGACTGGAATTGTAGTCACATCCAAGCTAGACATTCTAACTTCCTTGCACAATTTGTGAAATTAGGAAAAAATGTAAAAATGCTTAGTTAGAATCTAAATAACTTCATTTGCCATTACTTACAACTTAACATATTAAAGATCACACTTTGCTTTATCTCTCTTTGGAAGCATAACATACAGTGCAATGTCTGGCCCAGAACTTGCCCAGATGAGCTAAAATATTAGTACATCTATCCTAACTAGCCCACCTAAATGAAAAATAAGCCATGTGTGCTCTGACACAAGAATTTGAAAGCACTAGGTTACTACACCACTATTTAGTAAAAGAATGTTTTAGTACTATTTTGTCAAAATAGATTTGAAGATTGTCTGGAATAAGTGTAATGATAGGGTCCTAAAGTTCTAGAAAGTCATCATCTAAGAATAAAAATACTGAAATTCACAGACTTAGGAAGGATAAAATATGCATTTAATTTATTCCATAATAAGGTATGAAAATATAAGGCCCTCCATGTTCATTTGTAAGAAAATAACTTGACTAACAGTTACTCAAGCTCACCTGTCTCAAAATGATACCACTAAGCCCTGGGCCAGCCCTGCTGGGCAGACCAAGTCTCAAACCACGATTACATACTAGATACCAGTGTCTTCCCTCCCTCATTATGATTTTCAAAGGCATTCCCAAAGGGCCTGTGATTTACAGAATGGATGGAGACAATGTAATTATGCTACTTTAAAACAAAATCAAATTGCTAAAGTATGCATCTAGGGAGAAAAGTATCTTTATGTAATTCTTTTGAAGCCTTTGGTGAGCAAGAAGATTTTCAGAAATGTAGATAAATGGACTAATGTTCCTAGCTGACAAATAATAAGTGAGTTATGTGCGTCTCCCTCATCGTGCTTCATATTAAGAAGTGATACATTTTCAGAAAGAGCCACTTCATAAAAAACCACCTCAAATGGCTTTTCCTTTGCATTATGCTAGATTTTCCCCCAACTATCTGCTAAGGGGAAGAGGAGGGAGGGAGGCGGAGAGAGGAAGAGTACACATGCGCACACACACACACACACACACACACACACACACACACACACACACACAATGGAGTAAGTAGGTATAAATGGCAAAGCTTCCCTCTGTAGCCTCTATTACTATTAAGGAGTATAATTGAATGTATTAGCGGGTCTCTGTAGGAATGCAATACGCTAACACACTCTAATTTTCATTAGTTTCTCAAAACTGTCATGTGAGGAATTTGAAATATGTGCAGGAGAGAAATTAATAATGGCTGGTCTGAACAAAAGTATTAAATTGGTTTAAAATGGAAGAAAAGAAGCAGAACTTGCTTATGAGAAGAAAGATGCTTAAATCACACCCAGGAAAGCGTTCCACTGACAGAGTAGCATTTATTATCCTCAAGGAGCAGCTGTGCAGAGGAGCGAGAGTGAACATAAGTCCTCCCGTCCCCTCCCGTCCCCACCACAGCAAAAACCATTCCATTGCACAAAGGTGGGCTCAGAGAAGCTAAAATTGTGTAGGAGACAAAGGGTTTCTTTTTATTTTTCAAAAAGAAAAGGCTTGTCAGTGGGGCTGCATGTTTTTCTAAGAAAAGACAGAATACCTTGCAAATACCTGGATGTATTTGGAGGGTAACAAGATAATTACAGCTCTCCAGCCTGCAACCTTATATGTCAAATAAGCAAAATAGGGTTAAAGTCAGCTTAGTTCATTCATCTCTGAAACCTACCCTGAGGGCAATGACTTGGTACTGTTATTTCTACTTTAGAGACCAGAAACTGGAGATTGGCAGAGACTCTCAGGCTCAGCAGAGCTGGGATGAGGCTATTCCATTAAATGCAAGGTTTAAGGAGAACCGATGTGCCACTGAGCTGAACAGGAGCAGGTACCCCCACCTATTAGTATTACCCATCATGCTCTGCATACAGCACTCTAGAGGTTCCCTAGCCCACATCTTCAAGCTCTTCCACATTCCTCACACAAACCAGCTCCAAAGTCCTAAGAACCACATGGTCAGGTCCGAGGGAAGTCATCAACGGCACTACGCTAGCACCATGTTTTTAATTTGTTTTCTTATTGCTCTGCCCAATACTAGACACAAGCAACTCAAAGGAGAGATTTCTTCTGGCTCACAATCTCAGAAGTTTCCATCCATCCCTGCAGGACAGATATGGCTAACGATGTCAATAATGTATAGCAAGGGATTTTACAGCACAATGGTCCAGGAAACAGAACAGGAGAGGTGCTTAAACTTTCAAAGCCAATCTCCCTTCAACAGTGGCCTATTTCCACCAGGGAGGCCTGCCTTCTGAAAGTTCCAAGCTTCCAAAATAGTTCTAGCAACTAGAAAACAAGTGTTTGAAGCACAAGACTATGGGGGATATTTCAGATGTGTGCCGTAGCTTGTACATACTTGTTTGGAATCATCTTTTTCATGCTACTCATAGAAGGCAAGTCAATGTATATAAGCACATATAAGTCTTTGCCTACGTGCTCCCACTATTCTGTTGGCTGAAGCCAGTCACGTACAACCACATTAATGGCATAATTAAAGTACCCGTCATAGTAAGAAGAACGTTGATTTATTATATGCAAACATTTTGCTAATAATTATTCAAATAATCATAATAGCAAAAACAATGTGAAGTCCAAATAAACAGAAACAGAAATAAGGCTAAGAGTTTGAGATTTACAGCTTACTTTAGGAGAGCATGTGGACATCAGAGCCAATCAAACATAGTTCTAAATACAGTATCACTTTTCTCATACATGAATCTGGGAAACATTAGCACCATCACTCACCTGTTTTCACAGAGTGCTATAAGCACCAAGACATGGATGTCTTTCATGACCATCTAATATATGTTATGAATGATGATTGTGGTCTCTGGTGACAACAGTGATGGGTGGATAAAGATGGTAACAAAGTATCAAAATTTCAATGACTTAACTGATTTTATGTCAGATTTCAATAACTTCAGGATATCTATATATGCTAAAGAAACAAGACACTATATACACAGCAGTCCACCCCACCCAAAAAATCATAGATTTTATTATCTGTGATTACTATCCTAAAATGCTGGCTCTTACACAGCCTTAAGGTGACCCCACTTGTCAAGCTATTCATCAGACTCCCCCACAGTGATCTGATAAGGAGAAGTGTTTGCGTCCTTGTTCTGTTTTTCCTGGTTCAATGTCATGACCATTTCATCCTGTACAATAAACCACTTCTCTCATTCCATCCCATCTTCTCCCCACCTAACCTATTTGTGAGGGAGTTTTCTGATGAGGTTAATTGAGATGGGAAGACCCACCATAGTAAGAGTGGTACCATTCCATAGGCAGGCGCTCTGAATTTAATGAAAGGAAAGGGGAGGCTGAGCATCAGAATTCATCTATCTCTGCTCCTTCATTGTAGGGCAGTGTGCCCCGCTACCTCATACTCCTGTGACCACACCCTCCTTGCCTGCCACGATGGACTGTACCTTCAAATGCTAAGCCAAGGCAAAAGGAGCAAATTAATATTTTTGAGCACGGGAAACATAAAATGCAAGATGCAAAAAGAGAAAATCAGCAGCGCTCCCTCGATGGCTCAATTTTTTTTAAAAAATCATTGTCTACAATTTTTTTTTTATCATCTGTGTAAGATTCCAGAGAGAGTCCAGCCCTTTCACAGGAACTACCTAGCCTCCACGGGAAATCCCCTCCACACTAATGTCAAGAGTTTTCTTTAATGGAAAAGCAGTTGTCAGCCCCGGAGGTGTAAGCGTCCTCCCTAAGGCCGTTTCTAGACCGTGCCAGGCTGTAAGCACAGGAGTGAGCAAGGATGCCCACGTCATGCTCGGTCCTTAGCAACCGAGTGAGTTGGTAGGTGTCATTGCTGCTTTCCCTCCTGGTGTCAGAGGAATAAGAAATCACAACCTGAAGGAGCCCTGCAGCCAGGAAACCTCACCAAAAGCAAGTGACAGCAGGACTTGCCAGCTGGAGTTCCCCCTCTTTTCAACACAAGTACCGGGTAACCATGGCGAAAGCCTATTGCTGATAATTACTACAGTTTCACAGCTAAAAGGCCGGGAGGTTGGCCTCTAACACACTGTAGCCCGTGCATGTGGCCCTCAGCACGGAATGGGCTGCACTCTGTTTTTGTGTATTCCCTAAAAAAAAAAAAAATTAAAAAATCAGAAATACCAATTAAAATTAACCTCTATGTCTTCTTTATTTTTTTTTTTTTTCAGTTTGCTTTGCTGAGGTAAGATGTGCTACGGGCCCAGGCTAACCTGGAATGTGCGTTCCTCCAGCAGCTACCTCAGTGCTGGGATCATGAGTCTGCACTTCTGGACCGGGTGACCACTATCAGCTCATTCGACTTGTGTTGTCATCCAGAGGTCAGCACAAATCGGAGACGTGTTATTATGTCTTTCTTGTGCAGTACCTTTGGCACGGGAGGTGCTTAGTCATTGAGAAAGTGAGCAGACAGCAGAAAATAAGGGAGGAGGAAAGGGAGGCTAGAAGGTGGCTATGCACGTGGGAAGACAAGAACAGGGAATGATGGGAAGAACAGTGGTACTTAAGAGTACCGATAAGATATTATAATGAGACTTTCCATGTAAAAATTCTGTCTTGATAGCTTGTTAAAATTTATGATGTAAGTAGAACTTACTGTACACCTGTTACATCCACTTGTAAAGAGTATTTATCCTGTGACTTATTATTTATAAAAGAGCACTAACCATCAGCACATGGTCCAAGAATGGTGTGAGGAAATTTCTGAGTACTTGTGAGAAAAATTTAAGGAAACAAGACACAAGTCTTGCGACCTCAGTTTCTTCAAAACACGGAATCGTTCTGGGAGTGTGGTTTCATGTTCCTCCCAGGTGTAGTAGATAGGAGTAAGTTTACTTCGGCTGTTACTATTCATATATCTCTGTGCTAGACAGTTTTATGTCAACTTGACATAAACTAAAGTTATTTGAAAGGAGGGATCCTCAATTAAGAAAATGCCTCCATAAGATCAGGCCATAGGCAAGCCTACAGGCCATTTTCTTAACCATTGATTGATAGTGGGGAGAACCCAGCCCATTGTAGGTGAGGACACCTCTGGGCTGGTGGTCCTGGGTTCTATAAGAGAGCAGGCTGAACAAGCCATGGGGAGGAAACCAGTACACAGCAATCCTCATGGCCTCTGTATCAGCTCCTGCCTCCAGCTTTCTGCCCTGCTTGAGGTCCTGTCCTGACTTCCTCCAATGAAGGACTATGATCTGGAAGTGTGAGTCCAATAAAACCTTCCTTCCCCAACTTGCTTTTTAGTCATAGTGTTTTGTTGCAGCAATAGAAACCCTAAGACAGCCTCTGTGGGAAAACATGGTTTTGCCATGTGTGGCTTGTCCTTATGATTGAACACCATATAAGTTGCCTGGTGCACTGAATAAAGTCTGTTGCATAAGACCTCATTTTTAGGCTCCATTCTCCTAGGTCATGCCACCAACTAGAGTGGTAAGCAACCAACCATTCCTGCATACTTCCAAGTTTGGTCACTTAACCCAACGTTGGAAAATTGTCAAATAGCCCTGCAGTTTGTCATCACTAGATTCTCCCGTCCCACAGTCCAAACCACCTCTGGCCCTTTAATCGTTTCTTTTATTAAATAAAAAAAATAAAACTATTTTGTCTTAAGAAAAGCCAACAATCATGGCTGAAATCACTTATGTCCTGCCGAGCGCACCCCACTTCTGGGCTTTATTTCTTAGGTCCTAATGAGAGAGGCTTGAGGAGGATTCCTGATGAGTCAAAGCCATGGGTAGCAAAATAAGAGAAACAGCCTCTGAGGGAATACTCAGTGATTCTTATCAACATGCTAAGGACAGTAGTTCGGTGAGCCTTGGCACTCAAAGGATGGAAGAGCATCTATTTCACTACCCTGTATTTTCATCCATGACTAGTATGCCCCTTAAAGTCACCTAGAAATGCCAAGCCTGTCTCACCTGGGCTGCTAAATCACATCCCGACTTGAATATGTATGACTTGATTTATTGACCTAAAGGTGGAGCTTTCTGTCTAGTTCCATTTAATTTCATCTTATTGGATTTCCTTGTCATTCACTCTACCCTTCTGAGATGTCTTTGAGCCTTCTTTGGCCTTCCAATATACTAATATCTCCCCAGCTTTCTGTCTGAAATTAGATCACCAGTATTGTTATCCACGTGATGCATTTTAAAAATAAGAAAGAAGAGAAATAGAAGGCTGTGGGGGTTTGCCTGGAGCACGTGAACTGAATTGTCATCCATGAACTAATGCTCTCTTCTTGGGTGTGGTCACTTCATTGCTTATAGCCATTCTGTCACATGGGCCTGTGTTTTCCTACTCAGTGCCACAGAGTATTCCATAAACTGGAGGAGGCAGGGAGAAGATTCTGGGGGTGAGGGTGGGGTGGGGGGATGTGTCTCTCCTCTTCCTAGGATATATTTGTATTTTTCTTTGCTTCTTTATTTTGGTTGGGGAGGGGAAATCACATCCATTTCTCCATTTGCTTTTGTTTGAAAAGTCCTGAGTGCTCAACAAGTCTTTGAAAACTGTAGATTGAAGCCAAGTTTGTCTACTTTCTATACTCCCATCCTAAAATCCTTTGACAAATGCCCTTGAAATTCAGACCCATTGCAGTGATCTTCCTCTCAGAGGTACTACACTTACTCATTTCATTGTCAACTTGATTAGGCTAAGAAATACATATGGTATCAATGAGGCCCACGTTGTGGTATGCCTGTAAGGGGGTTTCCCTAGAGATTTAACTGAGCGAGGCAGGGCCACCCTGAATGTGGGCAGCACCATCACCCCATGTGCCAGGGTCCCAGCCTCAACTGATGTTCCCTGGTTAGTGCTACGGTCTAAGCTCTAACCCCTGTCATGCTTCTGACCAAGATAGATTGCATTCTACTGAACAATGAGCCCCAATAATACTTTCTCCCCTTAAATTGCTTCTTGCCACCAACAAAAAACCAGTAATTAATATACAGTATTCCCAACCAGAAGGAAAATAATTTTAGAAAATCCTCATGACTCCATGATGCTTCTTCATTTTATTTCAGTTCTCAAAATATACTTCATATTCTCCCTTTTGCTGCTCTGGAATGGAAGCAAATTTTTCATTTCTTAGATTTATTTTTTAATTTTTTTTTCAGTTGTAGATATGCCTGTGTGTGGGTATATGCACATGACTGTACATGCTTGCAGAGGCCAGGAAAGGCCATCCCACCTCCTGGAGCAGAGGTTATAGACAGTTGTGCACTGCCTGAATTGGGTGCTGGGAACTGAATTCAGGTCCTCTGAAAGGGCAGTACATACTCTTAACCACTAAGTCATCTCTCCAGCCCCAAGTTTATCCTTTTTGAGACTGCATTTGACAAACCGTGGAAATCATTGTGGGTTTTTTTTTTTTCATCTACAAATATGTCACAATGATCAATAATAACCAAGGAAAATGACTTTCAAATTCTTTTTGAGATATTAGACAATTCATTTCTATTAAGGTGTTGAATCAGATGGTACTATAATCTCTTTCTTTTGGGACTTTCCCCCTACCTAAAACCCATGACCAGAGTTAAGAAACTCCATTAGCTTCAGAGAAAACACAGCACAATGGGCAGCAAGCAAGCCTGCCGGCAGCATCCTTGGTCCACAACTCACATGTTTTCATCTAGAGGAACCATGCATGTATTAGAGACTAACAATATTTACTAGACTTTGCACTCAGTATTTGGTAGCTCTGTGGAGCAACTCCTGGGCACTGGGATACAATGGGTAGCATTATTAATCTTTTTACACATAGATATATAAAACAATGTGCTCCAGTGGAAGTGAACATCTATAACACAAAGTAAAATATCAGTGGAGTGTGAATAGTATTTTTGAAACTCTGATAAAATTTCATATTTTTGCCAGTAGCCTATGTTCACTTTGAGACAAATTTCATCCAGGTTGAAGGCTGGCAATATTTTAGGCTGTCATCCAAATACAAAATTTTTTCCTGCAGATTTAGTAGATAGCCCTGCAAACTCTAGACTGGGCGTCATAAAGAACACAGGAGAAAAAGGATAATTATGTAAAGCCAACATTTGAATGCATTGTGTGTGGCTGGCAGCCTTCTTCTGCCTCGCATTAATATTCACACCGGGCACTGTTTAATGACGCCATTCAGTGTGGGGATGTGGAGCAGGAAGAGGAATAGAGGCAATCAAAAAATAATTTATTGCAATAGAAATATTCCTCCTTTTGAGGCATCATCGGAAAAAAAATAAAAAGAGGCACTTTTCCCCCAGTTCCTAATTTCACTAAATAGATTCTCTTTCCTGTCAAATCCCTACGGTTTCTGTATGAGAAATATGAAATTGGTCTGATAAAAATTCCTTCCCCACACGTATTCCACTCAGGTGCCTCCTGCACAAAAATCCTAAATCTACCAACTGCCTCCAATAAGCCAGCACCTCCCCCGGATCACCTGTCACTCTCCTCCGTGGTTCTGTGGCTTTGCCAGGTACCTGAAACACTGAAAGAAAGGACAAGACACGCTTCCTCTGCTGTCTTTGCATTCCCCGTCTCCCTTTGTCCACTTTCAGCTGAATTATACTGAGAAGGAGGAGACCTCAGTTGCTTTTCTCATGGAATCTGAGGTTAAGTCTTACTTCCCTGAGGCAGTAATGGGGGATGGGGGGTGCATGACAACGACATTCTCTTCGGTGGTGAGGCTCCTGGTAAGTGGACTGTGCCAACTGTGCTCCTGTAGGTAACCCCAATGAAACTCTCTGGTTCACCAGGTTTACACACACATACACACACACACACACACACACACACACACACACACACACGAGGGTGGGGGTGGGGAACTAGTTAACAAGGGTGTCTGGGGGACTAGTTAAGGAGGACATTGGAGTGGGGGGGAAGGACAAGAAAGGGAAATATTTATATGTATGAAATGAAACTCATCACTGTGTGTAATTAATGTATGCTAATAAGGAACTTAAAAAAAAAACCGCTAAGCCTTCCAAGGCCATTGATGTCCCACCGTTAGGGCACATATATAATAAAGCGTGTTGCTTTATTAAACAGCCCATAAGGGGCTGAGGAGGAGGGAGGGCGGAGAGGGGACGGGCAAGCACAGAACAGTTTCAAAAGCCACAAGGACCTTATGAGGTGTGTGCTGTTATCATTCCCACCTCAGAAACCCACAAACTGAAATGTTACATGAATGCCAAGGTTGATCTAAAATACATACAGATCATTAGTAACAAAGCTAAGCCTGTGTGCATATATAACAAGGAACAGAAGCAAGTGCAGATAAAAATGTAGCTCAGAAAATGTCCAGTAACTTTTGGCTGACCTGAAGAGAGTTCCGAGGAAAAAGACCCTGGACGTAATTTAGATGTCGAGGCTAAACGGGGTCCATCAGTAAGAAGATATTTGAGTACAGATTACAGATAAAAGAGTTAGAGACTTCAGTAAAGTGGTATTTGATTTTCTTACATGCAGCAAGACATCTTGAGAGAGCCAGTTACTGGCCCTGATTTGATAATGTTAAGAATGATGACATGGAAATCTTCTGGCCATTTACTTCACAGTAATAAAAACAGCTGCTGTGACTCCAGCAATCATACCACGAAGATGTGAGGTGAGAGAGGCCCAGTGAACAATCAAAATTCTAGAGCTTTCTCCAGACCACCCCACTGCCCTCCTTAGATCTCCAGTTAGGTCTCATAGTTGAGACCTCAGTCACAGGCAACCCTAACAACAAAGCGAGCTAAGGAATATGCAATAGGGTTGTCAGAACTGGACATGAACCACAGTGCGGATGGAGCTGAGCCCCTGCGATCTAGAACTGAGACGGGATTCTGCGATTCAATTGGCAACTAGATGTGGGGTTGCCATGGCTGCCATGGGGCCTTATGTCAGCAAACTTCCAAAGACAACCAGACAAGTATACATTTTAAGTTCTGAAGGGCACAGGCAGTCACTGCTACATATTAATCTTGGCGGGGGGAGGGGGGAAAGGGGGCGGGGCGGGAGTAGAGAGGGGGAGAGAGAGAGAGAGAGAGAGAGAGAGAGAGAGAGAGAGAGAGAGAGAGAGAGAGAGAGAATTCATGTACGTACTGCCTCTAAAAATGGTTTGTGGGTTATCTTAAAACGGGGCAGGAGTGGCTCTGCTCCAGAGTTTGTCACCATGCAGGACAGGGTGCAGCTATGGGCCCCTAACCCTGCACGGAAGGGATGCATGAAACCCACTGTCTCATTATTTCTCTACAGCTGCACTTTTACTTTCTCCAAAGAAGTGAGACCAGAAATTAGGAGAGCCAGGTTCTTCCCCCAGCTTTCCCCAGTCACCAAAAGACTTAATAACTAAAGAAAGTAGCAATAGGCATGATTTTATCCTTTGCAGCTCCCGAGTGTCAGGGGAGAGGAAACATGGTCCCCTCTAACACCGACACACAGTGGCTGTGACATTACAAATGCGGACAAATCGGGGCCATAGAGATGGACGGATAGAGGCACTTGCCGTGCAAGCGCGAAAACCTGAGTTCAAATCTCAGGAAAGCATGTAAAAGTCAGATACATAACTCAAGCACCTGAAATCCCAGTGTTCCAATGGGGAGATCAGAACTGAGGCAGGAGAATCTCCAGTTCTCACAGTGATGAACGACAAAGAGACCGGACATCAGAATATGAAAGGTCAGGACTGACTGACACCCGAGGTTGTTCTCTGACCTACATAGGTACACCACGGCATGTGGGATGTACCCCAATACACACATGCCTACGCCCACCCACAACTGCTACTGCTACCACATGTGGGTTTGCCAATTTTAAAACTCTTCCTGCATCCTCTCCATAGCCTAGCCTATTGGTGGAATTATTAAGGCCATTAAACAAAAGTGATGCTGAAGGTCTGGGGCCTGTGTGTGTGCTGGAAGATGCTTGATACCTCAGGGTGCAGGATGGGGTAGGGTGGGCATGCACACTGAGCCAGGACCTCCAGTAAGCCTGTTGGAGACCATGATTCGGCTGGATCAACCTCTTAAGTTAGTTGTTCATTTAACTTGGATGGCTAGACTCTTACTCTAATTTCCAGAGTTATAGAAGTTAAAAATGCAAAACGAATTTACCTAAGAAGTCAGTAACATCAAAAAAAAAAAATCAAATGAGTTAGCCAGGCCTCCGTTAAATTTCAACCTAATTAAAACACCGTAATAGACAGCTTCCATTTACCGATTCTTTACCTTTCTAATGCATTCCATTTTAGTTGAATTCACTGGCCCTTTGAGAGCTTCGGTTTTCAGATACTCCGGGCACAGTGCCATCGAAGTTACAAGGCCCAGGCTTTATTTCCCACTCCATACTTTGTTTTGTCAGAAGAATTGTTGCAGGCAAGTACGGAGTTATATGATTTCCTCTAGTGAACATGGTCTAACAGGAAGATCAGTCATGGAAATAGCAAAGATGCTATCAGGCCCCTCCATCTCCACTGCCTGGAGCAGACTCTGCAGGGGAAGGGCAAGACCCTGTGAATTTACTACAGTTCAAAGCACGCCATATGTCCCCAAATCTGGAAAGGCATTGTTTATATTAAAGTCCTTTGACATTTGAATAATGATTTTAGCATTGAAGGTGTTTGTCATGTGTGACTAGTTATTCAACAAGACCCACTTATGTCAAAAGGGAAAAAGCTGTATGAAGTGATCGAGGTCAGAGATATGTTCTAGAGTTTCTGTGAGGCACACAAGGACCCCTCCTGATTGTTATTCTCCCCTTCCCCAGCTCCAGGTTTATAAAAAGTCCTGGGTGGCTCATTAAGCAGGCCAGATTGCCTATTTAAGAATGTGGGCCCAGATCCAAGTAACCTGGGGTGCGGGGTGGGCTTCCGGAACAAGAGGTGTGGTTGGACAGTCCTCTTCCTGCTCTGTCTTCTGAGAAGTAGAGGAAGAGTTGCTACCAGGAATGGGAAGTAATATAGCATTCTCTCAGCCTTGGCAATCCTGGAGGGCAACCCTTTCAGAGACCCACTGCCTTTGCACCCTTAGCCTGAGGCTTGCGTTCTCTGTGAAATGCATAAAGAAGACTGGGTAGTAGGAACCCTGCCCATCCTGGGAGATGTTACTACCAGGAGAGGAAGGGGAAAAGGTAAGAGTGCATTTTGAATATTCTCATCACAAAAAGGGGCTGAGTTGGTAAAAAGATGAGTGGGTTAAGTAGCTTGAATTAATAATTCTATGTGGGATTCATAAGCAATAACATTTTATACACCATAAACTTAGATGATAAAGCCTACATGACTAGAAAAAATAGGGTAAATATTATTGATCCTGAAGCTCCCCAACCCGCAACAATGTCTCTCTCCTCTTTTCTCCTATTCTTGTGAGCTGTTTTTATTAGATCTGATATGTCTGGCTATAAGCAACTGAACACTAACAGAAAACACACCTGTAGCCTCTCTGTGGGATGGTTTACCAATTCCGGGTTCCATGCTGCATCCCAAACCAACAATGCCCTGACTTCAGATTAGTTTCTTCATGAGGCTTTTGAAATCCTCTTTGTGGACCAAAGAGGCCTGCCCCCACCTCAGGCAAGAAACCAGCATCCATCAGAGCTATCTTTTAGCTACTTTCTTTTATTCAGGGGCCCCCCGTTGGCTTGTATGTATGTGGTGGGTGCAGGGTATGAGTATGCATACATTTAGGGGCCAGAAGAATGGTTCAGGTGTCCTTCCTCAAGTGCTAGCCACCTTGTTTTTTGAGGCAGGGTTTCTCACTGGGCTGGGACTCAACAAGTAGACTAAGCTAGCTGGCTTCGTGTCTCCGCCTCCTAAGCACTGGAATTGCAAGTGTGCACTACCCCTTCTGGCTTTTTATAAAACACAGGTTCTGGGAATCAGACTCAGGTCCTTGTACTGGCAAGGCTAGCTATCTCAGGGCCCCAGCTGACTTCTTTTTATAGAGCTTGTTAAGGAGAACTAGGTCATTCCTCTCCTCAGACTCTTACTGATGGGCTCAAGCCAATCCTAAGTCATTCAGTGGAGCCAGGAAATGGCTTTGACTCAGCAAGACAGAGGGAGGATGTCACTTGGCCATTATAAGCATTCTCCCAGCCGCCAGGCCCAACCTCACTCTCTCTGTTGTCCTGCCTCCTTCTTGATTGGTGCACTGCTTCCTTCCTCTTGTATCCAGTCCCATGATTGTGTGAAATACCTCACCTCCCCCCACCCTCCCACCCCCTGCATCCTCCCGGTCTTGTGATCTCATGTTGCTGTCTTATTGCATGTCTGCTTCTTACTTGTGAAACTTTGAAAACGCCCCCTGAGGTCTTCTCATCACCACACCCCCTCTCCTTGTGGCCCGAGAAGGATGGAGGTCTGTCTCTAAAGCTCTGCTGAGATGACATCCTTCTGTTTTGCTTCTGACATGTGAACTGACTCCTCCAACTTGAGAGTAAGATTCACACTCCTTAGCTCGACATCAGAGACTATGTGTGGTGTCAAACCAACCCACCTTTCCTAGTGCCTACTGGCAAGTGGGCTCATTTCCTACTGTTCTCTGCACATGTGGGGGAGGACAGAGGGGGAGACAGAAGGAGGGGAGAGGGAGAGCCATGATTCATTTTCTATCTTACCATTTCTCCTCATTTTTATCTTCTACTTCTTTTGAGTTTTGTTGTTGTTTTGTTTTAAAACAGGATACTACTATATAACCAAGACTGATCTTGAACTGGTAGCAATTCTCCTGCCTCTGTCTCCTAAGTGCTGGGACTATAATCATAAAACCACCACACTTTACTCCTTGTGTATCCCTTCTAACTTCACATACACAATTGCAATGGCTACATCTCATCCTTCTATTAGAATGTATTCTTCCTGTCTTCATAGCAGGCAATCCACAGAGGGAATGCTGTTCTTAGCACAACCCACCAAGATAAAGTTCAAAGCCAGCCAAGTCCCTCCAGTGAGCTGCTTGTCAAAGGGACAGCCATGAAATTCTCCACTATCCAGCACACTGGTGAGAAAGCTGTGCTCAGAACTGTAGCTAGAGTTTTCCTGCCTTGCCCATAGTCAGGACAAATCTCTGTCTACCACCAGTCCCACAGCCGCTCAGACCCAACCAAGTAAACACAGAGACTTATATTGCTTACAAACTGTATGGCCATGGCAGGCTTCTTGCTAACTATTCTTATAGATTAAATTAATCCATTTCTATAAATCTATACCTTGCCATGTGGCTTGTGGCTTACTGGAGTCTTCACATGCTGCTTGTCATGGTGGCGGCTGGCAGTGTCTCCTCCCACCTTCCTTTTCTCTCAATTCTCCTCTCTGTTAGTCCCACCTATACTTCCTGCATGGCCACTGGCCAATCAGTGTTTTATTTATTGACCAATCAGAGTAATTTGACATACAGACCATCCCACAGCACAGAACAGTCTCCTTCATGCTATCTCCTCATGTCCTCTGTGTGGTCCTCCCTTAGTAATTCATCTCATGCATTTGATATGATGGCCTTGAAGCAGAATTAGCTATACCTGGCTCTTATCTCTCCCTCTCTATATAGTCATTGAAGGCCATGTTTTTACATGAAGTAAATATGAGTTTAAAACAAAACAAAACAAAAAACAACAACAACAAAATACAAGAGTGCAAACTAGCTACTGTGAAGTACAGTTCTCATTCTGACCTCTGAGCTCAGGCAAGGGGTCATGGTCAGCCTGCTGAAGAGTCCTTCAGGAATAAGATGGAGATGAGATTGAATTGATGAGGGGTGTTTCCTGGACAGGGAGATGGGGCAGAAGTGAATGAGAACAGGGTATGCAAGGCATTGCTCAACCAGTACAAGCAGATCAAAAAGTGATGGTGTGGAAGAAGGGTTAGTTCATGAAAAGGAGGAGAAAAGAAGGGAGGGGAGAGAAGGGGTGGAGAGGGAGGGTAAGGAAGAGAAGGGGAGGGGAGTAAGAATGGAGGGGATCCACAGGGCTGCCCCGAACTGGGGCCGAGCACCATGGCGCTGAGAAAGAACAATGTGGCTGCTCTTTCCAGTGAGGGCTACACATGGTTCCCAAGGCCAAACACCATTGTTCAATATATTTTGACTCAATACTTTAAACTTCCTATAGAAAAATGTAACAATTCAAATGGCGATAGTGTGTCTCTTAACCATTAAATTAGAAAAGTATGCCATTGAACTAGAAACCAAGCCTCCCACTGTCTACCAGGACTCCACAGAGAGGGCAGCGGGTCTAGCTTCAGAGAGAGAGATGGGTAGAGCACAGAGGACTTGAGATGAGGTCGTGGGGTAATCGCCACTTGGTGGCAATCTCCCTTGTTTGATAGGTCCCTGTCTCCCTGTGCCAGCCTTTCCAGACACTGGGAAAAGAAGATGCTCCCCCAGGTCCCAGGTGGCTGACTGGACAAATGGAGCACCCCAATCTTCTGCCACATGCTCCCTGAGAATGGTCTCTTTTGTAAGTCATTCTGAAGGGACAGTTCTTGGAAACCACAGAGGGCAGAAAGGGGACCATTTTTCAGCCTAATAACATTTATCAAGGACAGAAAGTGAGGGGCTTTGCTTGTATTCATCTATGACTTCCACAGTGCCTGGGAGGCACTTACATGAATGTGTCTTATGAATGGTCTATCTACGCAGGATCTGAACACAGAACTCAGAACTCAGCATCACCCTAGATCAAGGAGTGCTTCAATTCTGTCAAGATATGAAAACCAAATGACCCAACGCATTTACCTTTTACCTTGGCTACTAGGAAATGAGAGATACCCGCCATATTCTGTAAGTATTTAATTCATTCCAAGTACGTAGTAACTTTCTAGTTATTTTCATTTTAGAGCTCATATTTTATATTTTTAAAAAGATATGGAGCTGGGTGTGGTGGCACACAGCTTTAATCCCAGCATTCATGAGGCAGAGGTGGAAGGATCTCTGTGAGTTTGAGGCCAGCATGTCTATAACGTGAGATCCAGGATAGCCAGTGCTACACAGAGAAACCCTGTCTCAAACAAACAGACAAATAAAAACTACCACCAACAAAAAGATATGGATGAGGAAGACTTCATTTTCTTAATCATTTGATAGTGTATATTGTAATTTTTAAGTTTATTTTTTTTATTTTTATTTTTTTTGGTTTTTCAAGACAGGGTTTCTCTGTGTAGCTTTGCGCCTTTCCTGGAAGGCACATGGTAGCCCAGGCTGGCCTCGAACTCACAGAGATCCGCCTGCCTCAGTGTCATACATGTATATAATGAACTTTAATCATTCTACCCCCGAATCCCCACTCTCAGCAACCCCTTCATTCTCCTGCAGAAGCTCCTCCCCCAACACATCCTCTACCTTCATGTCCTTTATATGCATGAGCCTCTGAGTCTAATTAGGTTGATAAGTGAGCATGGATGGGAGGTTTACCAGGGCCTGGGCTACTTATCAGTGGCTACATCACTCAAGAAAGAGACACTTGTCCCCCCAGCCACTGTTCCCTGTCACTTTCCTAGAGATACTTTCTCTTTGAAAGATGAAGGAACATTAAAACATGAATAATACAATCAATTGGACCAAAGATGTGCAGTTCTTTGAAGAGATAACTCCATGGGTCCCAACCATGTGGCTCAAGTGATTTAGCAGCCAAGAAGAACAAGCTTGGACAGTTTCTCTAACTATCTTTACTGTGCTTGTGGTGACATGGGTAGATTAGAAATGGGTTCCAAACTTTAGTGGCTGCTCAAGCTGATGAGATAACCATTAAGCACTGATTGTTGATGGGACTGGCGGGTTGTATTAGTTCCTTTTATTGTTGCTATGACAAAGTACCTGTCAGAAAGCAACTTAAGGAAGGAAATTTGTATCGTGGCTCAGGGTTTGAAGACACAGTCCATCATGACAGGGAAGGCATGGCAGCTGGCTGGGTTGCATCTGCAGTCAGGAAGCGTGGAGATGACTCTGAGCCTCAGTTCACTTTCGCCTTTGTTCCTTTTTATTCTGCCACAGCCCAGCATGAGAGATGGTGCCATGTCCAGGTGAGCTTTTCATTAAAGCTCCCGGTAAACACCCTCAGTCACACACCCAGAGGTTAATCTTCTAGGTGACTCTAAACACCTTCATGTCAACAACTGACAATTAACCTTTACAGAGCTCTTCACAACATGGCTGCCCGGAGGGTACATTTTCCCTGTGCTCGCTTTCCTGACTCTGGCAGCCCAGCACCTGATGACTTGTTTTTATTTTGACATCCCATACCTGGTCCACAACTCCAGATGCTCCTGCAGGTCCAACCAGCATCCTGGGAAAGCCCCAGACCCCAATAGTTCCACCTGCCTCCTGGTCCCTGGGAACCTCACCCCACCACTATCTCTTTAAGGGCTATGTATGTCCCTTCATGGGACAGCTCCAGCACTGAGCCATTTTAAACCCATCTTTGGGCTTAAACAAAGGTGTATTGATAGCTCTATCTTTTTCCGCACTCCTCCTGTGCTCTGATGTCTGAGTGCCAGGTCATATCTGAGAAATCCGTGTGTTCTCATACTGCATGCAGCCAAGTGTCTAGAACATTCCCAGCACTCAACAAATACCTAGGAAGTTGGTTGTTGTTTGTTTTACCTTTCAGCCTTAGTAACAGCAGTATGTCACCTATAAAATAGAGATTATAGAGCTATTGGGAGGATTTGGCAAATTTAAACACTATGTCCTGCCATATTCTAAGCACTTGATACAATTTAAGAGATGTCTGTCTGTCTGTCGACTGACTAAATGAGTATTGGTGTAATGATAGACTCAGTATTAAAGATTAAATGAATCACTTACCTAGTGAGGGTTTTTCTTCTAAAAATTTTTACATTAAATCCATACCAAGTCTGTGTGGTAGTTATGGAAAACAGACATCGTTATTGCACAAGGCACCTGCCAGTCACAGTCAGACCTATGACATCACTAGATATATGTCATGTATGGAGGGCAGGAGCCAAACTCCCCTCCCACTGGCCCTATTCCCCCTCCTAGAACCCAGGGCAGCAGAGTGATTTTGGAAGGGATGTGGAGAAAGTGACCCCACGAGCAAATGTACCCCAGCATCTGCTTCTGGCATCTGCCAGAGCAATTTCAATTAGCTTCCAGAACAGATACCACCACGGCGCTGATGCTGCACTTTCCATTTAAAGCACTGTGGGGCGATTTCATTTCATAAAGCTATCCCCGCAGCTCAGATTGGAGAGTCTGCCACATTTGTGGAGATGAAAATGACATCGTTATGTTCTAAGAAGAGTCTATGAGTTACAAACCAATTCCAAAGGCCAATGAATCAGAAAAGTTGCTTTTTTAAAAATTCGTCCAGGCTGGCTCTTGCAGTTATCTGGGGCCTATTCATGAACCTCATGAGAGGTCCTGCTTTCATGGAAGTTTCTGAGCATTTTCCACCAGCCTGTCAAGATGAGCAACCTTGTGGAAAAATAACCATTCCTGCTATCCCAGTGACTATGCAAATCTCCTATTCAGGGAATGCCATCCTTTCCAAGAATAAGATTCCCTGCTAAATGGCTGTCTATCCCCTCAAGTAGCTGAGACAGACCAATGCTGAGAAAAAGAGACTTGCTGGAGGTGTGGTACAGTGCGTGAGTGATGGTTCAGTATAGTTTAAGCTCTGGGTTCCATCCCTACATCTGCAAAAAGAAAAAGAACAAGAAAATCCCCAGGCTGGAAGATGTAGATTCCTACAGATAAATCACATGGGTAATTTTAATTAGCTCTCTCCAATAGTAAAGAAAAAAAAACAGTAAATAAATAAAACAAAACATTACCACCACCCGCTTACCACGGTATATTCTGTTACATCTGACATACGTGAACAGAATTGTTCAAGCCAAAAGGCAACAGTGTGTGTGTGCTGTCATTGCTTGTGTCTAGGAGAGCCCTGGAAAGGAAGAAGGGAGGGGAGCCATGCGTGAGCACCTGTCATGTGCCAGACCCAGATTCCTGGCTTTGATCATTCTGTCCCCACGGGACTGCACACTGCCACAGTCACTAGCAGCTCCCCTGAGGAGACCAAGCCCTGGAAAGATCAAGGTGAAAGTCCAGCATCACACAGTCCCCTAGGACCCAAGGCTTGACCTCAACCAGCTCCTCAGTTACCAGCCTTTGCAGCATTTTCTCTTAAAGTCAAGCAAGGATGAAATGTGTGTCCTCTCATCTGCGATCGTGGAGTTCTGTGAAGACAATGGGCGCTCTGGGATGGCACATCCTAATAGTTAATAGTTATCGATTAAAAAAAAAAATCCAACTGCAGACACAGTCTACACACACACACACACACACACACACACACACACACACACACACAAACACACACACACACTATGCATCAGAGCCAATGTTTTCATCTCACTCTACTGTCACACATTTTTGGCATATTTGGAAGAACTAAAAACATCTGTCAATATTTGGATTTTGCTAGCATAGTATGCATTCAACTACTTCCCTTATTTCTGAAAGGCTTTAATAAACAAGTTCATAGTCATGGATAGAATAATGAATCCCCCCCCATCTGATATTTTTTCTCAACTTATTTTGATGTAAATAAAAACGAACACTTTACCCCAAGTCCTAGAAAACAGGCAACCAAAAGGCATGAGATAAACATTATCATTGATCTATTTTTAAGTTAATAAATATTTAAAGGCACACATTTGTTGAATCTAATCTTAAAAATCAGAGCTCTAATGTATTCCCATGGTGTGGGTGAAACCTAATTTTAAATCTCAACCAGCGTTTAAAATCCAGAAATATAAATTGTAAAATCAGAACCAGAGGCTGCTCTGCTTTATTTAACTGCATTCTAACAGACTGATTTACAAGTACACTTTCATACTGCTTAGCTTTTTAAAATAATATATGTAAATATTAAAGTGTAAAAATCTTAAGTACACAGTTTGATGAGTTACTATATATGCACATACCCATACATTCAATATCCAAGTCCACACATAGAAAACATACAACATTCCACAAAGTTCTCTATGGCTCTTCTTCAGACAACATTAGCGCATCACGACTTCTAACATCAGATTAGTCCCACCTATTTTCTTTTTCTTTTTTTTTTTTTTTTCTCTTCACGGTCATGAGATCATGAGAACGCCTGTTTTTCATTTGACTTCATCTGCCCAGTAGATTTTCTGATATCCCTCTGTGTTCCTTCAGGTACTGATGCTCACTTATTTTTTTCCCTTAGCCTTCTAAAGGCTGTCCTGCCTGTCACCAGCCCATTTTCCTTGGCTCACAAACCCCTCTAGGCACACCTGCCACCTCCTCAGACCAAACTGTGCACATCAGTTTTCACTCTGCCTCTTGAATGCGTTGCGGGTTCTAGGGAGGAAGCCTTGAGTGTCAATACCTCCATCCTACACAGCCACTGATTTCCAGAACATGGGGAGCAGAGAAGACAGGCAGCTGGTCACATGATGGATGAGTACAAACGAGAAACAGACATGGAAGATGGATCTAGAGAAAAAATGATGAAGACAAAGACATCCACACAAGTCCCTTCTCCTCATTTCTACTTTTTTAAATTTTATTTTACAATACTATTCAGTTCTACATAACAGCCACAGATTCCCTTGTTCTCCCCCTTCCTGCCCCCCTCCCTTTCCCCCCAGCTCACCCCCCATTTCCACCTCCTCCAGATCAAGGCCTCCCCCGAGGACTGAGATCGACCTGATAGACTCAGTCCAGGCAGGTCCAGTCCCCTCATCCCAGATTGAGCCAAGCGTCCCTGCATAAGTCCCAGGTTTCAAACAGCTAACTCATACAATGAGCCCAGGACCTGGTACCACTGCCTAGATGCCTCCCAAACAGATCAAGCCAATCAACTGTCTCACCCATTCAGAGGACCTGATCCAGTTGGGGGCCCCTCAGCCTTTGGTTCATAGTTCATATGTTTCCGTTCGTTTGGCTATTTGTCCCTGTGCTTTATCCAACCTTGGCTTCAACAATTCTCGCTCATATAAACCCTCCTCTTTCTCACTAATTAGACTCCCAGAGCTCCACCCGGGGCCTAGCCGTGGATGTCTGCATCCAGATTCCTCAGTCCTTGGATGGGGTTTCTGGCCCAACTATTAGGGTGTTTGGCCATCCCATCACCAGAGTAGGTCAGTCCTGGCTGTCTCTCAGCCATTGCCAGCAGTCTTTTGTGGGGGTATCTTTGTGGATTTCTGTGGGCCTCTTTAGCACTTTGTTTCTTCCTTTTCTCATGTGGTCTTCATTTACCATGGTCTTTTATTCCTTGTTCTCCCTCTCTGTTCTATGTACTCACTCACAGGAGGATACTAGATGTGGAACAAGGATGACTGGACTGCTACTCACATCACCAGTGAGGCTACCTGGAAAACAGGACCCCAAGAAAGACACGGGGATCACCCAATGATGGAGATGCATGAGATCTACATGAACAGCCTGGACATGAGTGGG
The DNA here is from genome assembly GCF_049852395.1 of Peromyscus maniculatus bairdii. Lineage (NCBI taxonomy): Eukaryota > Metazoa > Chordata > Mammalia > Rodentia > Cricetidae > Peromyscus > Peromyscus maniculatus. The sequence continues at coordinate 49,320,036 of NC_134867.1, read as the reverse complement.
AGCAATGAAGGGCGAGGGTCGAGGGAAAGAGAGCGGGAGATCCCAGCTGGATCAAGAACAGAGAGGGAGAATATTTCTACTTCTTCTTTGCTGGTTTTCATCTACCCTTCCACCTTCTGCCCTTCATCTTTCTCCCCCATCTGGCTCCTCCTCTCATCCTCTACATCTCTCAACTTCATCCTTTGCTTCCTTCTCCTGGGAGGTTCCTATTTTTCTCTTCTTGGGTTAGCTAATCCACTTGACAAGCACTTAACAGAATTCCAGGCTTCTGAGTTTCCATAAAAATCAGTTTACCCTCCACCCGAACAGCAGGTGGTGTGTCTGGTGCTGACCACACAGATCCGGAGAGGAGAAAATGGGGGCCCTCCGCCACAGCTGCAGAAAAGAAGAGCTATGGGGGTGGGTGGTCCTATGCTGATGACTTGAAGGTGAAATGTCTCCCACAGGATCTGGTGTTCAAGCATTTGGTCCCCAGGTTTCAAAACCATCTGCCATGAATGAGATTCCAGCCATAGATTTTAATAACCAAGCTGTAGTTCTTCAGGTAACTCGAGGGGGTGTTGTCTCTATTCAACAACAAAATCAAATTGCAGACAGGCTGGAGGTCACGGCTATTGCTCCTTGCATTCCTTGGTGGCTTCTGACCAGCATTCACTTGACTTTGATTCCCAGTCTTCCTTTCAGATCCCTTGCCTTGCATCTTCCCTCTGAGGGTTTGTATCCATCACTCCAGAGCCATGTCTTGTCGGCTTCTGAGTAAATGCCACAACGTCTGTGGATCCCAGACACTCTCTCATCCAGTTCTTTCCGGTGGCTCTCATTCCTGAGCATCCTCTGAGATCTCCTCAAAAACTGATCAGAATTTCTATAACCATGAAAGAATGGAGGGACGACTCTGCTACAATGTGAACTCCAGAATTTTGTCTGTCTCCTGGGAATGAGGCTGCTCAGAGGCTCTAGGAGGGCTTGAGGTCTGATTTAAAGCAATGGCTTGGTGCTTGAATTTCCAACATGCTCTGTTAGAATGTTGGAATATCCAGCTAGCATGGACTCAAAAACTAATGGTAAGGATACAAATTTCAATTCTAATTTTACAGGAAATATACTGTGTAACAGGCAGCCATGGGAAGGATGTAAGTGAATTGCACCCCTGAGTATAGCTCATTCAACACTCTCCAGTGTGACAAGTGTCCCCAAGAGCATAGTCACTGCCCCAAAGCCTGTCATGTCTTTGAACACAGTCTTTTTTGAGCGGAGATTTTTTTCCCCTATTATTTTCCTTCAAAGAGGTAATCAGCTAAGAAACAAAGAAATTGTAATGGACTGAAGGCTTCAGTTACACGATCTGTTTCCTTCTGTTCTACGTGTTTATCAGACAGCCTGGATGCTTTGCACATACAAATGGAAATGTGGACCTGAACATGAACAATGTATGGTGTATAGAAAGATATTTGTGCCTAGCATGGTAACTTTTACATACGTGAGAAAAATGATGCTCCTAGTGTATAGACTCCAGCATGCAGGGTAGTGTATATCCTCCTGCTTCGTGGGAGTGCCTTCCCAACCACAGAAGGAACATGCAAAGAGTCACAGCTGTGCTCTTAAAACTAAACTGTCAGAAAAACTTAATTCTAAGATACCTTAGGAAAATAACCATTTTATATAAAGCAAGTACCCCCCACTCACAATGTACTCAAGATGTTCTTCTCTACGCAGCCTAGCACACGCAGAGAGAGTTTTCTACATAGTCTAGCACACATGCACAGTTCTCTATGCAGTCTAGCACACATACAGGGTTCTCTATGCAGACTAGCACACACAAGGTTCTGTGTGCAGTCTAGCACAGAGAGAGAATTCTCTTTGAAGTCTAGCACACATACACAGTTCTCTAAGCAATCTGGCACACATACAGAATTTTCTATGTAGTCTACCACACATAGAGTTCTCTATGAAGTCTAGCACACATACACAGTTCTCTAAGCAATCTAGCACACATACAGAATTTTCTATGTAGTCTACCACACATAGGGTTCTCTATGAAGTCTAGCACACATACACAGTTCTCTATGCAGTCTAGCACACACATGGACTTCCCTGTGCAGTCTAGTAAACATACAGAGTTCTGTCTTCTGAATTTTCTAGGGCTGTTTTCCAGAATATTAACCTCAGGCAGGATAGCTGCAACAACAGAAATGGAATGTCTCACAATGAGAAAGCCAAGTCCAATACCAAGGTTAGCAAACCTGGATCCTCTTGGGGGATATTAGGGAAGGACATGTTCCATGCCCCTCTCCATGGTCAGAACATGAGCAGATATTTTTCAAGTTCAGTGTCCTCCCTGTGAGCACATTTATCTGCAAATTTCCTTGATTTATATGGACCCAAGTCATTTTTATTAAAATGAGCTCACTTAAATTTGATATCTTCTTAAAGACTAGGTTGGAATAAGGCTGCAATCTGAGGTACTGGGGTTCACAGTTTAACATATAAACGTACTGTAGGGAGAGGCACAGATAAAGCCTTAACAGGAAGTTTAAAACATACTAGCTTTTAGAAGAAGCTATGCTTGGTGATGCACAGATTTAGTCACTAAACTTTGGAAGGCAGAAGGAGATGGATCTGTGTGGGTTCCAGGCCAGCTTGGTTGGTCCACAGAGTGAGTTCTGGGCCAGCCAGAGCTATATAATGAGACCCTGTCTCAAGGAGGGAAATTGCTTACCAATTTGCTAAAGGAAAAATATATATTATTTAGAAAGTGTCTGTTTCCTGCTTCCAAAAGACTTTTGGAATTCATCAGAGTAAGGAAAACAATTCTGGAAACTTGGGATTTATAAGACTTCATATGTAAGGTAACAACCACATCTGGCCACAACTGCTAACCACTGCCTGAAGCCTGGAGTTAGACTTGCCAGTTAAGTGGGGACCTCATAAGTGAAATTTTGTTTAGTTAAAACAAGAATGAATCTGAATGTATCTGGAGACCATGTCTTTTTAATTTTTCTGCCTTGAAAACATGTGATACTCACAAAGGGATACATTTGGGAGCTATCTACAAGGACTCTATCCTGGTTTCACTACTCTGTCACCTTGTGAAAAAAGTTTCCTAGTGCCACTGTTCCTCAGTTTTCCCATCTGTAAAGTGGGGCAAACAAATATAATGTAAGGAGTGCATGACAGTGGGTATATGTATTTATATTAAATACATACAGTTTTGTGTATTGCTTACAACAGTGTTCAGCTTAAGTAGTACTTTGTACATTTTACCTATCATAGTCTATACTCTGATTCTTCTCAATCATCCACTAACTAGGCTCTTTGAAAATAATAAGTTGTTCTATTAGAAAGTCAGAGGCCACTTAAACACTTAAATGAATAAATACAAACAAGCCCTAAAATGCTGTGAAAACAAGGGCATCTCATACCATCTGTACATTATGAGTATCATGCTCACAGGTTTTCCTGGAGCCACTGGGGCTGGGTAACCACACCCACGCATGTTTTGTTTTAAGTCCTAGGAAACCACTGTAATCTCTAGGACTGTGAAAAAAAAAGAAAGAAAAGAAAAGAAAGAAAATCCAGGAGGTATTGAGACACTCAAGAAGAGTTAAGTCTTGCCAAAATAAAAGAGCCACAAATGTCGCCTGACCTAATTTTCTATACCCATGGCCACAGAGCCAACCAATCCATGTCCCACAGCCAAACCCTTTTGCAGAGACCCATAGTAGTTTCATAGTAGGAGCTTCTTTATTTGACTGTACAATTCTGTCTGTGGGACCGAACAGAACCTACCTGATTCCTCTTTCAAATGATTTCAAAACCAGCTGATTACTCACACCTCTGACTAGTAGACCCCACTCCAGGCTTACTAGGTCTTTATTCTCATATCCCCACCATCAGGCCCACATACCCCTTTTGTTCCTCCCCTCCATTCACTATATACACACCCCTCACAGGAACAGTATCTCTGCAAGCTATGTCTTGTGGGCTTTGATTCTTACAAGTGGAAATTTCTTCCCTTTGAGATGCATTGCCCAGGGCCACAGATCACCTTCATGGTCACTTTCCTTATTTGGGGGTTTCGATTCTCTTTCCACCTTAGGTTCTTAGGTTACCGAATGATAGTCCTGCAAAATGCTGAACTCCAGTGGTTCTCAGCCTTCCTAATGCTGCAACCCTTCAATATGGTTCCTCATATTGTGGTGACCCCCAACCATAAAATGATTTTTGTTTTTACCTCCTCATAACTGTAATTTTGCTACTGTTATGAACCATAATGTAAATATCTGATGTACAGGATATCTGATATGCGAGCCCCTGTGAAAGGGTCTTTGACCCCAAGGGGGTCACAACTCTCAGGTTGAAAACCACTGCCACAGTCTATCTGTAAATTCTATTGAATTCAGGAAGACATAAAATTGTAAATGGTTTGTTTTCATGGTGTTTCAGTAGATTTTTTTAAAAGTGGATTGGCACTTCTAAATAATATTTTATTATTTCTTAAGAATTCCATATATGCTGCTGGGTAGTGGTAGCACTCAGCTATAATCCCAGCACTCAGGAGACAGAGGCAGGCGGTAAGTTTGAGACCAGCCTGGTCTATAGAGTAAGTTCCAGGACAGGCTCCAAAGCTACATAGAGAAACCCTGTCTCAAAACAAATAAACAAACAAAAAGAATTTAGTATATGCATATACGTGTTGATGATATATACCCAACTCCTGTGGTGGTATTGTGTTCCCCAAAACATTGTGCACCCTAATAAACTAATCTGGTGTCAGAAAAAGAACAGCCACTAGATACAAAGGCCAGAAAACGGTGGCACATACGCCTTTAATCCTAGCATTCCGGAGGCAGAAATCCATGTGTTCAAGGATACAGCCAAGCATGGTGACTCATGCCTTTAATCCCAGGGAGTGATGGTAGAAAGGAAAGATATATAAGGCATGAAGACCAGAAACTAGAAGCATTTGGCCTGGTTAAGCATTTGGCTAGTTAAGCTTTTAGGTTTTGAGCAGCACAGTTCAGCTGAGAGCCATTCGGATATGAGGACACAGAGGCTTCCAGTCTGAGGAAACAACATCAGCTGAGAAGTTGGCCAGGTGAGGTTAGCTGTGGCTTGTTCTGTCTCTCTGATCTTCCAGTGTTCACCCCAATAACTGGCCTCAGGTTTGATTTTATTAATAAGAACTTTTAAGACCCCTGCTACAAACTCCTTCCCATAATTCCTCCTAAATCTACCCCTGACTCCCAGTGAGTGTGGTCAACCTATCAAGGCCCTTCAAAGAAAATTGACTCTCCCTCTCTCAGAAGCAACTGTTGGTGCCTCTCAAATAGGGTTTGGAGCTCTTGAGGCCCCCACCCAGTACTAGGATGCTGAGTGGCTTGGTCTTTTGTGGGAACACAACTGCTGTAAATTCACAGGTGTATCAAGTCCAGAAAATACACCTCCTCCACCTCCGACTCTTACAATCTTTCTACATGCTTCTGTTTTACATGGCTGACTCCCACCCTTAGATTGAAGAGTGTGATTGAGATGTCCCATTTGTTGTTGAATGCTCCACAGCACTGTGCACTTGGACTAGTCCTGTGTCTCTGTGTTCACTGGTACCCATCACACAAAAAAAGCTGCTCTGATTAAGTCTGAGAGTCGCATTGACCTACGGGTAGAGATACAAATTTAAACGGGAGTTTGATATGATGCCTAATTAACAAAATAATAATAGTAGCTTCACCCATGGGGCCTGAACTGCCCCAACCATGGGGTCTTGGTTCTCAAGGATTGTCAAGTTTACAGTGCCAGGCATGCATTTCCTCTAGGGAGTGGCCCATAAAGCCAACAGGGTTTTAAAGTGGATTAATGTTGTCAAAGACAGAGCTGGGGAAATGGCTTAGTCTATAAAGATCTTGCTTTATAAGAATAAGATCTGACAGGCAGTGGTGGTGCACGCCTTTAATCCCAGCACATGGGAAGGAGAGGCAGCAGATCTCAGTGAATTTGAGGCCAACCTGGCCTTCAACCTGGCCTTCAAAGTGAGTGTTGGAACTGTTACATAAAGAAATCCTGTCTCAAAAAAAAGAAAGAAAAGAAAAAAAAGAAAAAGAAAGAAAAAAGAAGACCTGAGTTCATATCTCCAGAACCCATGTAAGAAGCCAAGTATGGCAGTATTTAACTACAACCCAGAAAGAAAGAAAAGAGCAGACAGGATAGACAAGCCTAGAACTTCACCTGAAATTCTAAGCTAATGAGAGACCTTGCTTCAAACACAAAGTAGAAGGCACTTGAGGAACAATACACACACACACACACACACACACACACACACACACACACACACACACACATATACATGTACACATGTACACATATACACATACATATATACATGCATATTAAACACACATGTATATATATGCATGTATGCACACATATATACACATGCACACACATATATATGCCTATATACACACATACACATATACATGCATAGAAACACACAAACATACACACCTACATACACATACATATATTCATGCACATAAACACACACCCATATATAAGCATACACACACTTAGATACACATACACATGTACACACATGCATGCTCACACACATACACATTCGGGCATACACACACACACAAGCAAGCATGCACACACACATTAAAATCATCCACACACATGAACACAACACATGCACACACAGAGACACAAGAACAAAAATATTTTTGGAGAGATTCCTTCCCTCCACCTCATTTTCTGTCCATTCCTTTGCTTATGTGAATGCCTTAAGATACTTACTTTCCAAGTAACTTGAATGATGCTTCTAAGGCTATTCCTTGCCATATTTCTTGCCAGTACATCTTTATAAGGTTAAAATGCTGCTAAAGACAAGTAATGTGAGCGTGACATTGACCTAGTCCTGAACACAACACAGAAAACAGTCAAAGACAGCCAGTAGAAATACCACCACATGGGTCTTCATTACCTCTCATTAATAAAGACAGCTCCCTGTTCTCAAGTTCCAGTTTCCCCACAAGGCACACCAAGAAGTTTCATGAGCATCAGTGCAGGCCTTCGAGGAGACCTCTCTGGGGAGTCATCTCTACTGTAATAACACAGGATGTGTCCACATTTGGTGAATGTGCCAGCCCAGCCTCATCAATCCCTTAAAGCTGGAGCTTCATCAAGTCAATGCATAAGTGAAATTCAAAGAATTCTTCCAACCAAGCTGAGAAAAAGATCTTGGGCATTTCAAGGAAAGATGAGTCAAAGCTAGCTCCCTGCCTGAAAACCAGAGTTGAAATTGGATCTCCCTCTAATGCTGCTGGCACAGATTTGGGAGTTGAGAACTCTCCAGAACTGCCAACCGTGTGATCACATAGCATTTAACCTAATAGGGAAACTGTCTCCTGGCTGGGGCTTGTGTGGTGGAGTAAAGGGCACACACAGTCCCCTCACGGTCCCATAACAGTGGCCGAAATGAATGACCCTATTGCTATCGTTTACATGTTCTTCAGAACTGCTGGGACTCTCAACCAGGAAAAATAAAAGGCAGCACTAAAAGTGAGAGTTTTCACTGACCTAAGCACTAACTCAAGCCATATGTCCTGATGTTTAAGTATTATTTAAAAGAAGAATGTCTTGGTCAGTGTTCTATTTCTGTGAAGAGACACCATGACCGCAGCAATTCTTAAAAAAAAAAAAAAACATTTAATTGGGGCTTGCTTATAGCTTCAAAAGTTTCGTCCATTGTCATCATGGCAGGGAGCATGGTGGAATGCAGACAGACATGGTGCTGGAGAAGCAGCTGAGAGTTCCACATCTAAATCCACAGGCAGCAGGAAAAGAGAGACTCTGGGCCTGTCTTGGGCTCTTGAAATCTTAAAGCCTACCTGCCCCCTCACTCCCCAGTGACACACTTCTTCCAACAAGGCCATGCCTCCTATCCATCTTAAGTAGTTTCACTCCCTAGTGACTAAGTATTCAAATATATAAGCCTAGGAGGGTCATTCTTATTCCAACCACCACACGGTGGTGGTGGTGGTGGTGGTACCTACGTTTATATAGAAAAGAAATCAGTCTGCACAACTCACTTGGGTAATTTTGTAAATCTGCAGTTTCTGCAGTTGTGTCTGGATTAGCAATAAAACATTATTTTCTAATAATACTAAATCTGTATTTTAGATGAAAAACCAAGGTTGTTACATTCAAAATTAAGTATTTTAAACCAACTGCTATGGCCAATATATGTGCTGGGGAGATGGCTAAGAGGGTAAAGGACTTGCTATGCAAGCCTAAAGACCTGAGATTGGATCCCGAGCATCAACATAAAAAGCTAGTGTGGTGATGCACATTGCTCACTCTAGTTCCAGGAGACAGATACAGAGGCCGGCCAGCCTAGTCAATTGGTGAATTTCAAGTTCTATGAGAAACCCTGTTTCAGAAAAAAAAGGGAGAGAGCAACAGAGGAAGACAGCCACTGCTGACCTCGGGCCTATACACACACATGCAGAGGTGCATGCAAACCACCCCCCCATAGACACATATAACACACACAAAAAAACATACAAACAAATAAACCTTGAAAGAATTTGTGTATCTTCGTATGCTAATGTATCTAGAACAATTACTAGACAACAGCAACTCCTAAACTCAGAAATGCAAAGATGCATCCTGCCAAGATGTCAGTTCCTTCATCCACCCTCCACCTCCCAGCAAGGGAAATTGTTGTAACCAATGGGCTTGTTTCATCATAAGCATACAAAAGGTCAATTTACCTGGACTCACAGTGACGTCTTCATGGAAAGGAACTGATCAAGGAATTGGGAGACTCTGGCTTGAGACCTGGAATTACCTGTAACTAGCCATGGGACCCGGAGCAAGTGACATTCTCTGACGGGGCTGACAAATAACCAGTGTGAAGAGGGCAGGCCCTGGTTCTGGGGGATGCAGCCAGGGAGACCCAGTGTGCTCCCTGCTCACCCCTCTTCAACTCAATGTATTATTGTCAAGTTCGAAGGAGAGAAAATTTAAACACTAGCCCTACAGCTTAAAGGAAGGGTCGCCTTGGGAGAATCAAAGACTCTGAAACGACATCAGGTTAAAATGAGAAATCCAATGAAAAAGATCTGTTTGTCGATAGAGACCCAGATTAACATCTACGGACACCTCCAAGCTCACAAAAATCATCATACTAAAAATGTTACACTCACCCAGATAACACATCTGAGGCCCTCAAATGTTAAATGAACTAGCAACAGCCGGCTTTGTTTTATTAATAAACGCTCAAAAGTCAGCTTCATTTCTGTTGCAACCACCCAGCGGTAACTTCAGGGGCTGTTTGTGATGTCGTTCCAAAGATGGGTAATGCATGCATTGGTTTCTTTATCCTTTTGGTTTCATTTCTACCTTCCCTCAGCTTTGAAACTAGCACAGCGATGTGTGGAGTCTGGACATGTGTTCACGTTCCAGACATCTTAGTCAATGGGATTCTGCCTCAAGTGTCTCCCAGCTTTCATGAATTCGGCTCTTTCACCGGGCCCCTAACCTCCTAATTGACGCACTATATTTTAGCCCTAAGTATTTCTCTCTTCTGTCTCCATTTTTAGTCATCTCACTCCTACTCTATTGAATGAGAAGATTTTGTAGCTGTATTTGTTTTGCACAGCATCACTTTTAGACATTTCTAAAATACGATACAATACGTGATAGGTAAATTTTTTTTTTAAAAGTCATGTGATTTTTGGTGTGTGTGTGTGTCTGTGTGTGTGTCTCTGTGTGTGTGTGTGTTCATATGTGCTCATGAATGTAAGGAGCCAGTGATTTTCTTTTTCACTCTGTATTTTATTTTTTCTTAAGATTTATTTATATTTGTGTGTATGTGTGAGTGTCTGCCTGTGTGTATATGTGCCATGTGAATACTTGGTGTCTGAGGATGCCAGAAGTGGGCATCAGGTTTCCTGGAACTAGAGTTACAGATAGTTGTGAACCACAAAACAATGTCGGTGAGAAGAAGGAAACCTAGATCCTCTGTACGAGTAACGAGTGCTCTTAACCACTGAACCTTCTCTGTAGCCATGATATCTTAATTTTGAAACAGGGTCTCTCACTAAACTTGGACCCTAATGTTTCAGCTAGACTGCTGGCCAGGAATCTCCAGGAACCCACGTGTCTCCACCCCTACAGTCCTGGGAATACAGATGGTCGCTGCCACCCCAGGCTTTTTCAGGGGTGCTGGGGATCCGAACTCAGGTCCTCATGCTTGTGTGCTGACTACTTTATCCACTGAGCCCCCACCCCTCCGTCCCCTGATGTAGTTTTAAAGAAAGACCTAATGGCTTTGCCTACAACCATCAACTTTTCTAGTATAGATATTCTGCTCAGAATTGAAAATATTATGTCAAAAATGATGTAGTTTCATAAAAAAATTCTTTTTAATGTGTCTGCAATCTTTAGCCTGTCCAATCTCAGATGCGAGTGGATGATATTTAAGGTGAGAGATTTTTACCAGTTTTTCAAGCTGTTACACAGTTCTCAATCTGTACTGAGACATTTATAAAATGTAAAATGTACTGTCGCTGACAAAGTTAGAGAGAAAATGGGAAGGGAAGGGAGAGGGCTGCCATAATGATGGGTGGTGTGGGCAGCTGCTACAGTCCCGAGGAGGTGGCATACCCGTTCCATTCTGCCTGGTCTACAGCCCTTCCTTGAGCATCATTGAGTGCTAATTCAAGTGAATGAGGCAATGGACCAACATGGTTTTCATAAAATATGAATGCTCCCAAGCACACATTTCTTCTGGCAGCTGCTTCTTCAGAACAGGACGTAATTGCGTTCACACTGAAGTAAGCTGTGTCAAGTGTATCCATTGGCCCACAGCAAGCCATGATTAACCCTTTAGTCCCACTGCAGACAAGAAAAACAGTAGTCCCTGCCAGAAATAATGACTCCACTTGTTTATTTTCTTCATATTTCATGTCATTTGTAGCATATGTTCCAATACATGACCACAGTTGAGGATTGTTATCTAGAGTATGCTTGTCTTCAAATAATATAAGCTTATGGTCATTTACAGAAGCTTGAAAAGTGTACCCGCAAGGCCTACCAAATTTCTACACCAGTGCTTCTCAGCCTTCCTAATGCTATGACTCTTTAACACAGTCCCTCATGCTGTGTTGACCCCCCCAACCATAAAATTATTTTCATTTTTACTTTATAATTGTAGTTTTGCTACTGTTATGAATCATAATGTATATATGTGATATGTACAGTATCTGATATGCAACTCCCAAGGGGGTCATGACCCACAAGTTGAGAACTGATTTTTTAGAGCAACATTAGGCACCTTTATGATTAAAAACAGGAGTCACAAGTTTGTAAACTACTACTCTTCCACTAAAGTAAATAAGTTTAGCAAGAATTAAAGAGTTCTTCTGCCAGGGGTGGTAGTGTTTGACTCTGATCCCAGCACTTAAGAAGTAGAAGACGGCAGATTTCTGTGAGCCCAAGGGTAGCCTGGTCTACACAGTGACTTTCATTCTATGCTATATGATGAGGTCTTGTCTCAAAGATCAGTAAACAAGTAAATAAAATTAAAATTTTGTTCTGAACATGAAGAAACATGATGCTTTAAAATCAGAATAAAATAGTTGCCAGTATCCCCCCAAAAAAGTTATGATTGATGCTTGGTATATACAAAATAATGGGAATTTATAGCCTGCAAGTTCATTCGGCAGACACGGGAAGGATTCTGTGATTTATTTAGTTTTGGATTCTCATTTCCTAGTGAACGGCTGCCAACTTGCCTGTTATACACATTGGTCCAGAATAAAAGACAAATCACAGGCAAGAAGTCCCACCGGAAGAATGGGTAAACAGCCTCATCTGCCTGGGGTCAGTTTGTACATTCCACAAGAAACCCACGGCAGGTTGATAATGGTGTCAGCAGACTCTGTCGCTCAGACAATTTTAGTTCAGCCTGCCTGCCTTCCTTCCTTCCTTCCTTCCTTCCTTCCTTCCTTCCTTCCTTCCTTCCTTCCTTCCTTCCTTCCTTCCTCCCTCCCTCCCTCCCTCCCTCTCTCTCTCCCTCCCTCTCTCCCTCCCTTCCTTCCTTTCTTTTTTGTTTGTTTTTTATTTCCCTGTGTGGCCCTGGCTGTCCTGGAACTCATTCTGTAGACTAGGCTTAATCATAAGAAAAACTCACATTCATGTTTTGAAGACACCACTACTGCAAACATCTCATTCTAACACATGTGTTCAAAAACACAGTCAAGGGTAGAATTGTGTTGGTGGTGTCTGATTTCCCTAAGAAATTACCTTTCTGGGTAGGCTCACCTCACCTCTGCTGCCCTCAACCACAAGAAGCTGTGATTTGTTTTCACACGTCTTGGTTCCTCCACATCTTTCAAAGATGTCCTATTACCATCCAACAGAACACCGAGACCCGTGATCAAGCCTTGACAAGCCCCATCTCATTAATGCCTTTTTTAATCATCAAGGGTGACAACCCATGATAAATTATGTCAAAACACAGGAGTCTAAATGAGGAGAGGGAAAGTAGGGAGAAAGTGACGCACGCACTCTGAGAATAGATAATGTTGCTTTGCCTAATTTTGAAATGAAGAGAAAGAAAGGCAAGCTGAGGGCAGAGAGGGCTCTGATCTGGAGAGAGAGCAGAGTCCCAAGAAGAAATGAAATGGGATACTGGTTATTTCTCAGTTCTGTTTGTTGGTTTGTTTTTTGCCTGTCTTTATATAGCAAGAACAGAGAACTTGTCTGAATCCCAAATATTATATATATATATAATATTAATATATATATATAATATATGTATATATATATGATATGTGTGTGTAAATATATGTAATATCATATATGTGGATAAGTCTGGCATCTCAAACTCTAGACAACTGTTGTTATGGTCATCACTATACCAGCAAAGCAGATGCAGCATCCCAAGCCCTGGGTACCTAGTCATTCTTTATCCACAAACCTGTTGACGCCCAGTGAACTCTGTAGAACTGAACTGAGGTGAACACAGAAATACGTGGAAGAGGAGGAATCAAGGAGAACACTACAGGAGTCATTACAGCCCATCATCAAAAGGTACATTCACTGTCATAAGGAAGCATCTTCCACACCTGTTCCACCCTCAGGAGCCTCTCTGCAACCCAGAGCTAAAGACACGACTGCTATTCTTACCCTGCTGTGAAGAATATCTATGTGCCTGCTGGCTTGACTTGTGTTCTCTGCTGATAAGCAGATTTATTGCCCTACTAACAGAAAGTTCCAGAAACACTAGATAATGAAGAGCATAGAGTGGAAGCCCTGAGCAGGACATAGAACTCCTGGTTTAAGTATCTCTCAGAGGCCCAGCAATGATGAGGCTCGGCTAGTTCAACAAAACACATGTCAAGTTTTTCATTAATGAAGAACATTTGGAAATTACTAAGAAAATGTCGCCAGGTGTCGGTGATGCATGCCTTTAATCCCAGCACTTGGGAGGCAGAGCCAGGCTGATCTCTGTGAGTTCAAGGCTGGCCTGGTCTACAGAATGAGCTCCAGAATAGGCACCAAAACTACACAGAGAAACCCTGTCTCAAAAAAACAAAAAAAGAAAAGAAAATGTCAGTAAATATCTAAGCACGTGCTTTAGGAGAGAGGGAAAGAGACACTCAAGAGAAGGACAGTAGTACCCACCCTAGAGTAGGTGGGGGCTTCTTATGTGAGGAGGGAGAGTCACTATTTAAGGCTTTAAGTGAACAAGTGAAAGAAACATCTAAAACCCGGTTTGGTGTATGCAATTGGTGTCTTGGGCTTTGCCTAGCAGTCAGGCAAAGCCAGGCTTGGTTTTTCAAATCTCCAGTGACAAGAAACAGAACTGAGCCAGCAGCTCACAATAGGTTCTTCTTACTGCCAGGTCTAACTCAGGAGAAAAATCTCCAAGTGGAACATGGAGGCCTCGAAGATGTTCACAGTGAAGGGTGCGGATTTGCACTTCCTGCCCCCACCCCCAAGTATTTCACTAATTGAAATATCGGGTTTATTTTAGAAAAAGAGATAAAATGAATCCTCCCTAACTCTGATGAACTCTGTATTTATGTTAGATTAAGTTTGTTTGTTTGTTTGTTTATTTATTTATTTATTTACTTACTTACTTACTTATTTTTTGGTTTTTCGAGACAGGGTTTCTCTGTGTAGCTTTGCACCTTTCCTGGAACTCACTCCGTAGCCCAGGCTGGCCTCGAACTCACAGAGATCCACCTGCCTCTGCCTCCCAAGTGCTGGGATTAAAGGCGAGCGCCACCACTGCCCAGCTTAGATTAAGTTTATATCTTCTCTAATAATTAATACTGAGGTAATCAATGAATATTTACATAACTTCAGAAACCTATTGCATTGCAAATTCCTAACTACTGGGGTAAGCAAACTCATCTAGAACTTACCACAAGATGCCCAGCCTTCTCTATCAGAAAATATGAGCTTTATTAACTCTGTTGCCACTGTTAACACCTTCCCTGCAGAATCAGGATGCTTTTAAGAAACCCCATGACCTTCCTCTTATTCACTCCTCAATCTATAGCAACTGGGCATTCCTTGCCACAACATTATCAAAAACACCAGTGTCTGGGCCTTGCCCAATCAGAGAGACACATGGAGCCTTTTGGCAAAAAAACCCTTGGAATGTGTCCATGTCTGGTTCACTCAACTCTCTGTGATTCTTTCCCATGACAGAATGTCCTTCTTCCCTGCTGACCACATCTCCTTTTCCGTGTTCTTCACTGACATCACTCTTCTTCCCTCTGTTGAACAGTCTTTGTCCTTATAGATCCACCTTAGGCATCCTCTTCATTTTTACATGTTCATTCTGGCAGTCCAAATGTATCTATCGCCATGACCTACCACACAGGCATCTTTTCTGCTTCTGATTCATTTGCCTCCCATGATACAGCTGGGACACTTCTCTGGAATATGAGTCAACCCAGTTTTGAGTGAGAGAAACACAGTTGATCCAGGCTACCCGGACAAGGAACAGGTGCTCTGGACAGATGTGCAGAAGAGAATATTGTTAACTTTTCAGGGCCCTAGAAAATGGGCTCCAGGAGCAGGATAAAATGCTTGGGTCATGGCAAGTCTCCCAAATGCAGTATCACACAGCTGTCCAGCAAAGACGGTGTCCTCATCCCTGTAAATTCCAAAGTCTCTGTGGTTTGTTGCTATAGTATACCTCCCCAACACCATCCCTCATGTATTCTCCAAAGCAACAACAACAATGTTGTAGAGAGAATGTAGAGATGATGTGTCGTTTCCAAGGGGCCTTCTGATTGGTTTAATAAAGAGCCAAATGGCCAATAGTTAGGCAGGAAGAGGTTATGTGGAACTTCTGGGCAGAGAGAGCGGAAGAGTAGATGAATCCAGGTGTGGGAGAGAGAGACGTCAAGAGGACATGGTGAGGAAGCAGGAGGTGCAAGATAGAAGAGAGGTTAAAAAGCCACAAGGCAAACATAGATGAATATAAATGGGTTAATTTAAGTTATAAGAGCGAGTGGGACAAGACTAAGCTATAGGCTGAACTTTCATAATTAATAATAAGTTTGTGTGTCGTTTTTTTTGTGAGCTGGCGGCCCGAAAAAAAATCCGTCTACAACTGCATCTGGGGAGGTGGAAGACATATGGCTTAATCCAGGTAAAGTAATGTGGTGCCTAGGAGACAGCAGGAACAGTGGCCCCCAGGGAAGAGGCCCCACCTCAGCAGCATCTGAGTGACCAAGGGACAGGGCTGCTTAGCCACACCTAGAGGAGGAAGTCACCCTGGAAGGTACTAGACAATGACTCCTTAGGGATTCCCAGAGAGAGTCAGGGAAGGACTGTCCAGGATACCCACGGCTCCTGTAGGTTCAAAGCCAGAGCCCAGGTAAAGGCAGGCTGCCCTTGGTATGTTCTGAGACAAAGCCCTCTAGGTAGCTCTGGAATTCCTCTATGTACATCGGGCTAGCCTCCAGCTGGTGGTAATCTTCTTGCCTCTGCCTCCCAAATGCTAGGATTACAGGTAAGCACCATCACACCTGGTGCCCCTGAAAGTTTTGCCCTAGAAAGTAATAATTCTCACAGAAGTTATGGAATTTGTATGAATGAAAATATTGGTATAATTTTCTTACTTTATCACAGTAAATAAATCATATTTTATCACATGATGACTCCTCTTTTTTCAGCTACAATGTACTTAATTTTTTAAGTACACATTCTAAGATAGTGAGGGAATACATCTGGAAAGCTAATAAGATTGTATCTAACATATCTATCAGTTCAGAGTGAAGTATGTCACACATGTGAGTGAGAAGGATTACCTGAAATAATTACAAATAGATTTTGCTCATGGCAAACTCACAACAGGGCTCTCTTATAAATAGTCTCTTTTTACGATAAAGTTGACTAGGTGAGAGGGATTAATTCATGATCTGAAAACACATCCTAACAGCTCAGGGGACAGTATCCCAACAGACATCTGGAGAAACCCCTAATTAATTAATAAATTAATTAACCAGACAGCTGTACTCTTAGGAGAGAATTTAATTGTTTGGATTAATAACCCTAGTAATTAATCCTAAAAACCACCAGCCTTACAGTTGAGAAAATGCCTATTTGGTAAAGTGACATCTAGATGATCAACGTTCTAAAACACGCTCTGGCTGACACAGCATTTGCAACCCAGGACATTGGGGCTGCCGAGAATCAGGTGATGCCCCAGCTGGCCATGATGACCCAGCACCTCCACATCTTGACCCCTGACCTTCCACCATGATGAACAGCACCGTGAACACTCAGCACAGAGTTCTCAAACAGTATTCATCTAGATGGTGAAACTCCAAAGCTGAAGCCTTGAAGAAAGGTTCTAAACCAGAGTAAAGATGTGTGGCCATCTCCTGGTACAATGGGTTCACAAGGCACGTCTCACATAAAGTTAGAGATCCACAGACCCTCTCCTCTAGCACCTGCTTAGCAGGTGGTGGAGACACACACTCACACACACACACACACACACACACACACACACACACACACACACGTGTAAGCAAAGAGCGTGTTTGCCAAGTGTACGAAATCATTTTAACAAGAAATGCTGCTGGGGTTGATGGCTCAGTGGGTGTGGCAGGGACGAAGCTCTTGTCACGCGAGCGTGAGGGATGGAGTTCAGATCCTCAGCACGTATGTGAATGTTGGGTGGTATGGCATGCATGTTGTCACAGCATGCAGAAGGGGAAGGCAGTTGAAGCCCTGAAGCTTGCTGGCTAGACTAGCCCAGTCTGCAAGCTCTGAGTCTGAGGAAGAGACTCTCTCTCACTATATAAGGTGGAGAGCAGTCACAGAAGACACACAGCATCAACCTCCGGCCTCCACACGCATGTATACACTTATGCACCCCACCCCACCCCCACCCCCAATCCCCACACAAATGTGCAGAAAGAGAGACAAAAGCTAATGAAAGGTAAAGAAAGTAAACCAAACACAGTTTACAAACCCTTCTTAAACCTTCACAAAGTCCTTCATAACAGCTCATTAATGATCAGGAGAGATTATGATGTTTAATAAATCAACATTCAAATCAGACTTTTAAAATGGCACTCTTAGGGTAAACAGGTAATCCTATTTTTCCAGAAAATATATTGTTATAGAATGAACATTAGTCTCTGATAATCACTTGTATATGCAGAAACCAAAATTCTGCTAGAGTTTCAATTAAGACCTCAGCCACAGAATTGTGGGTTTAATAAATCTTAAACTGGAAATAAGCTTTTAATCCATTGCTAAATAATACAAAGTTGAAACTTTATTGTACAAGAGCTACTACACTGAATGCACAGTGGATAGGTGACACAGATGTGGCCCTAAGTCTGTCCACACTATGATACATTGCATGATAAAAGTTATAGGGACTATTAATAAAAAGAAAACCTTGGAGGAAAATACATAAACAAAACCATAACCCTAGCCAAGAGCAAAAAATTCAGGAGGATAAAAAAAATGCCAAATAGTCTTGTTTTCTAAACAATTTTCAATTAATTTCACATGGCGATGAGTATTGTACTTAACTATGAACCTGGCAATCATTGGAGAGGTTAGAGCTAGAACACATAATGAAAACAGAGTACCCCAAACATGTTTTTCTTTGCTCACTTTGGCCAGCATAAATAGACGCTGCTAAACAGCAGAGGCACATTCACTTGTGTCTGGATACTGAGATCCTGATAGGACTGGGGGATAGGTCAGTGGTAGAGTGCCTAAGAAGCAGGTACAAGGCCATGGGGTTGGTCCCCCTATTACAAAAATGAACAAGCAATTTAAGGTTAACTCTAGACTGAATACAGAGTACATGTTACTGTTTTCCAGGTAAGAAACCTGAGGGTGAGGAATATGGATGGCTTTTGTACTTTAGTCCCTTCTCCTGACAGATGGTGACTGGGGGTGGGGCAGCGGGGCAGGGAGGGGGGTGGTGTCGACCTAGCATAGAACACCTTAGTTCTGAGGGGCATGGAATATCAAGTTGAAGAAGACTGGAGTTAAAACCTGCCTGTTACTAATTCTTAGGGAAGTTACTCCAAGGTTCTGACTGCTAAAAGGAGGAAATAAAGGACACATGCTCTTTCCCCATGCAATACTAAAATCAACAATGTTCATTCCGGTCATTTTGGTTGAAAAATCAATCCCATAGAAGGGTCAATCACTTCAAACATGTTGGAAAACGTTTTAAAGGGCTGCTTGGTGGAGCGAGCCTGAAGGCCATCTCAATTCTCATGGTGACCTAATCCACAGCGGTCTTCAGCCGTAGAGCAGTTATGTCGAAGGTGGTTTAGGAAAATTATCCTACCATATAGAATTAACAATTTCTCTAAGCTTTACCATCAGAGTTGAGGTCAAGTCAGACTTAGGGCTGGAAAAGCAAGCCCTGGCTGAGTAAGTATTACAGAAAACCACCACCTTTTGAAGAAAACAGGCATAAAATACTTAACAGAGTGCCACCCAACACCAAAAGTTATGCCAGCTTTCCTTGGGAGTTTTCAAGGAGGTGGCAGAAAAGACCCCCAGTTTTCTTCTTTTGAGCAAAGTTTGGAGAGATGCTACCTGGAGACCACTTCGCTGATTTTCCCTGAAGACAGTTCAGGATTTCTTTTCCTACAACCAGCTGTCCTTTGGATGGACCCTGGACTGGCCTCTGCTTCATTATCCTGCCTTTGTTTCCCTTTGCTTATTTGCAGTTCTGGGGACCAAGCCCAGGACTCCACACATGACAGGTAAGTATCCTACCACAGAGCTACAACCCCAGCCCTGTTATACACTGCTGGAAAGAGTCATCCATTTTCCTAAGTCTACTATCTGTTTAGTAATTCCCCTTAGAGTGAAAACAGATATTAGCAATACATGCCTTTGTAGCAGAATGGATTCAATGAGAACTTGTCATAGAAACTCCATCCCACTTAGCTCTGCTGCTCAGAACTTGGCATAATTAAAATAAGTGACATCTGTAAACTTCATTATAATCTCATTTTACTTTTGCTATTCCAGGCCACCAAAACCTTTGGCAAGATGTATTAGTAAGGAGAGTGGGGACGACTGCATTCTCCTCTTTCTGCTCTTTCCTAACCTCTGGTTGTGTCTTAACAAGTAGAGAAATGAGCAAGAGAGGAGCGAGGGAGGGGGGCTAGCCCCGAGAGCGCAGCTAATTCATACACAGTCTAATTAAGTTGTAATGAAAGTGCTCAGTGTGGTGCTTTCCTCCTTCCCTCCTGTTGCTTTTTACTGCAGACTCATGGGACGAGTTTGTGAAGAAAGTGAGCAGGCCTTCTACAATGGTTGCTTCCCCTAACCTTCAGACGTAGAAGGAATGCCAGTTCAGGGGATGCCGATGGAAAGAGTACAATGCGGTCGAATATGGAATGCACGCTTTTGTGGGTTTAATTCTTATGAAATCTGTGTTTGGGCTTTGTCAGCCTCTGAAAGACCTTCAGGTAAGACAGCCTGAAAAATACTGCAACTCAGCCAAGCGCAGATGATGAGTGGCCGATGCTTCTACACAGCTCTGGGGCACTCGTTGGTATTTTGAGCACATTTGTTATAAAGAACATACCGAATGTATTAAGCAAGCATTTTATAGCATGGGTAAAGATCTGCTGAACTGATAATTCTGGGAGCAGGGAGCTTTTCTTGGTCCTTTGGATTAAAGTAGATTCCTTGCCCCTCTTGCTTAATCACCTCCTTTAACTTAGTGTATTGATCACCTAGTCATTTGAGTAGTTATTTGTATGTTTTCTGCCTCTCTGCTGAGCTGGCAGTTTTGTTGAGACTGGGAGCCATTGGATTTGTTTGGCACTATAAATCCAAGTAATTTCCTAGAGTATGAGATGGAGTACACATTGCTTTTAAATGCTCAAGAAAATGAATAAATTGATCAGTGAATGATCAATAGGCAGACAGACAGACAGATGAACACATGAGTCCTGGATTCCATGTCCAGATGCTAGCTTCTGGTGTGCCCCATCAAAGTCACTGAGCTATACAACATTTCTGTCTCTGCAACATGAACTCAAGCCCAACTGCACACAGCTTTAATTGTCCCCACAATACTTCAGGATTGTACTGTACAGTTTTTTTAAAATATTAACCTTGGTTAAAGGAGGTTCAAGGCCTCAGCAATAGATGGATCTGATGGATCCTGGGCACAGTGTGATGAAAGAGAGTGACAAAAACACTTATTACAACATCTGTGATGGCCCATTTTGTGGCCACTTACAAGGCTGGGAACTTTGCTCACATTCACTCTTATGTCTCAAGCAACCCTTCAGTGTGGGTGTTCCTGGCTGTCTTACAGATATACAGGCAGGTACACAGAAGAGCTTTATGCAGTTGTTATCACCATCATCTGGTTGCTGGGTACCACTAATTCGTGCATTCAAGGTTTGACAACTTAAAGAACAGAAGGGATTATTTGTTGGCCCCATTCACTGAGAAAAGAATGCAGGGCTTGCAGCTCAGGACCTGTCTGAGCACAGGAACTTTATCAATCAGAAAGTAGGGGGAGGTAGAGATCAAGAGGACCCAAAATGTGTGAAGAGGTGGTGATTCGTGTGGGAAGCTGGGTACGAGCCAAGTGAGAAACAAGTATAGAAATATGGATGGGAAATGAGTTGAGTGAATCTGGACTTCATTTTTCACACTAACAGGAGAAAGTCTCCTGTTTGGGGCTGTACTTTCAGCTTGTCTTGCATGCCTTCTCCTCCAGGAACGCCTTGTGAGCTTCCAGATAAGTCAGGTGGTGTGCTTCTCCCAAGCCCCCACAGAGGACCTTGCCCCATTAGATCTACCTATTTATCATATGGCAGGAGGGAAACATGGACCCCTGTATCCAAGACTGGCGAGAAGCTGGGGGAGAAGGGCAAGTCCTGGTCATGGAGTGGGGCTGTGTTTGGGAATAATTTGCGTACTTTGAATTCAAACAGGGAGACAGACATTCCTGAGTCAAGAGAAAGAGACAGAGAGACAGACAGAGAAAGATAGGTGACAGAGAGAGACAGACTGAGGGAGAGGCAGAGGGATGCCAACTTTCTGGTCATGACTTCTCTAAAGGCTCCTCAAGTCACAGAACTGGTGCTTGAGGAGGGGACGGACCTGCTCAGAGGTGGCCCAGTGACTTAAGTTTCACACTCATGGAGCAGGGGCTGGCTAGAGGTGGGAGAGAGCTATACAAAGGCAGGCACTTTCTTACTGCAGTTAAGTCACTTTCCAAAGATGTCACAGCAGTCCTTCTATTCTTATTCTAAGCATAATAAGTCAAATTAGTGAGAATGTCCTATTTTTAAATTAATACCGTTACCATTTCCATGGAAAACTGAGCAGCACATCACATCCAGCTATTTCACCCAGAATGCCTATCTTCACATCACAGACATTCAATTACACACTGATCAGAAAGAAATGCTCGTAACTATGTACAAAGTGTCAAGAAGGCTTCTTATTACTGAATATTTTCTAGTAAACATGGAGAGAGAGAGAGAGAGAGAGAGAGAGAGAGAGAGAGAGAGAGAGAGAGAGAGAGAGAGAGAGAGAGAGAGAAATCTAAATTCAAGCCTGGGTTGATCTCTACTGTGTAGGGTGACCCTCAGTTCAGCTCACATTGCCTAAGATTCTCATTGAGTCTTTCATTCATGTGGAACTCTCGAGGGATGTAGGACAATCAAATAGCTATCCACTGGAAGAGTTCATTCTGCATAGGAGTTATGCCTTCTTGTTAAGCTTTTCTTTTTCTCTTATGTTAGTAAAATATATCCTAAGCCATTTGGGAAAACAATCTGGCCCCTTTAAAGATAAAAAGTCCCTTTGTGGATTTCTGTGGGCCTCTCTAGCACTTTGTTTCTTCCTTTTCTCGTGTGGTCTTCATTTACCATGGTCTCCTATTCCTTGTTCTCCCTCTCTGTTCTTGATACAGCTGGGAGGGATCTCCCGCTCCCACAGGCTCTCTTTCCCTTGACCCTCGCCCTTCATTACTCCCACTCATGTCCAGGCTGTTCATGTAGATCTCAGCCATTTCTCCATCATTGGGCGTTCCCCGTGTCTTTCTTGGGGTCGTGTTTTCCAGGTAGCCTCACTGGTGATGTGAGTAGCAGTCCAGTCATCCTTGTTCCACATCTAGTATCCTCCTATGAGTAAGTACATACCATATTTGTCTTTCTGAGTCTGGGTTACCTCACTCAGGATGATTTTTTCTAGATCCATCCATTTGCCTGCAAACCTCATGATGTCATTGTTTTTCTCTGCTGAGTAGTATTCCATTGTGTATATGTGCCACATTTTATTTATCCATTCTTCAGTTGAAGGGCATCTAGGTTGTTTCCAGGTTTTGGCTATTACAAACAATGCTGATATGAACATAGCTGAGCAAGTGCTCTTGTGGTATGATTGAGCATTCCTTGGGTATATGCCCAAGAGTGGTATAGCTGGATCTTGGGGGAGATTGATTCCCAATTTTCTAAGAAAGCACCATATTGATTTCCAAAGTGGTTGTACAAGCTTGCACTTCCACCAGCAGTGGAGAAGAGTTCCCCTAGTTCTCCATCCTCTCCAGCCCCATAATAGACTGCTGGCAATGGTCGAGAGACAGCCGGAACTGACCTACTCTGGTGATGGGATGGCCAAACACCCCAATAGTCGTGCTAGAAACCCCATCCAATGACTGAGGGATCTGGATGCAGAGATCCATGGCTAGGCCCCGGGTGGAGCCCTGGGAGTCTAATTAGCGAGAAAGAGGAAGGTTTATATGAGCAAGAATTGTTGAGACCAAGGTTGGATAAAGCACAGGGACAAATAGCCAAATGAATGGAAACACATGAACCATGAACCAAAGGCTGAGGGGTCACCAACTGGATCAGGCCCTCTGAATAGGTGAGACAGTTGATTGGCTTGATCTCTTTGGGAGGCATCTAGGCAGTGGTACTGGGTCCTGTGCTCGTTGAATGAGTTGGCTGTTTGAACCCTGGGACTTATGCAGGGACGCTTGGCTCAGTCTGGGAGGAGGGGACTGGGCCTGCCTGGACTGAGTCTACCAGGTGGATCCCAGTCCTTGGGGGAGGCTTTGCGCTGGAGGAGGTGGGAATGGGGGGTGGGATGGGGGGGAGGGGGAAGGAGCAGGAGGGGGAGAACAAGGGAATTCGTGGCTGATATGTAGAACTGAACGGTATTGTAAAATAAAATAAAAGGAAAAAGAAAAGAAAAAAGTCTCTCTCCTGAAAAAAAGAAAAACATAATATTTGCAACCATTAAACCATTGTAGTTATGGTTCTCACTTCAAATAAACAGGATAACTACACTGTGCCTTCTCCATGTTTCCAATTTAGCAACGCCTTTATATACAGCCTCTAAAAGCATGTGAAGTTCATATTTGCATCTTATTGGAAATGTGCTGGCACTTTGCTAGATCTCTCACTGCATTCTGGCATCCTGTGCAGTCTCTCTGAAGACAGAAAGCAGGGTTGGCTCTGTGTTTCTAATTCCGATTCCCCACAGACATAGACATACATATCCATGCGCCGTTTTAGAACGCCCATGATGCACACATTATTGCTGGCATTCGGATGGGACACAAACCAGAGACATGCCAGGTAAAAACCCAAGATCTCATTTGCTGAGTACTGACTACATGCTAAACACTGACGTTTATACTATATTTAATGCCCAGAGTTCTAATAGCAGTTGCTAACATTGACAGGGCATTTTCTATGTGCTGAACTTTATTCTAAGAACTTTCATATGTGCCAAATCACACGACTTTTCCAGAGCCCACAGTCAGAATGGAACTGGGAATTCTTCCTCATACAGTTGTACGTTGGAGGGTAGGCCTGCCCTACTGCCTTTCCAGGAACTACCAGTGCTGCCAGGGACAGATGAGGACACAGGGCTTGGAGAGGCTGGATAGCTCACACAAGGTCACACAGCCAATAAATGCCCAAGTTGGTATTTGGACCCATGTGTCTGGCTCAGTTCCTGGCCCTTCATGTTTCATCGTGGCTGTGTTAGTCCTATCGGCATCGAAGACAAGCAAGGGTGGGCAAACTGGAGAGAAGCCAGGCAAGAGAACTTCAAACTGTATGGACAGTGTTCTGAATTCCATGGGTGGGCTGACCATAGACATGAGTGTACACACTTCTGTGACTGGAAGCAGTGGCCCAGTGCAACTGACATAAACGAAAAATGCAGAATTCAGTCAGGGAGCTCTAGTATAACGTCATGCCCACACATCAGTGAAGCCAAGTACTAGAAGAAAGTACTAAAACTGAGTACTCAATCCCAAGCCAAGCTTCCCTACACTAAGTGATCCCCTTTGGTAGCTACGATGTTGCATTGATGCACAGACTGTTTGAGCAGTAGACTTCCATGAGCTATTTCTACATGGCATCATTCATAGAATAAGAAAACAAATTCATTCAGGAGATGGAAATGAGTCATTGAAAGTGGGCAATGTGATTCATAGTGTGCATGCATATAAATGTTTGAAAGTAAATTAGATGCATATCTGTGTTCTCACCAAGAGTTGTTTATTAACATTTGACTGCTGCTGAGAATAAACATGAGAAACTAAAAGAAGCTTCATATTTCAGACTTTGCCCCCTGACCTTTGATAGTCTCACATTATTGCTCACTTCCTCTTCATTCCTTTGCTTCTGTTTTATAAACTTCAGGGGCGGGGGGAGTATCTCTCATCCTAAAAAGTTCATGTACAAAGTTCTAAATCTAGGAAGTCCACAACTCAGTTTTTTTTTAAAAAAAAAAAATGCAACACTACTTAGCATCACACATTTACAGAGAGTGTGGAGCACCCTTCAGAAAAAGCAGCTCCTTATAGTCCTGCCCTGGCACTACAAAGTTAGTTGTGAAATGGAGGAGAGGGGGTAAGTTCAAACCTGGCTGATATGCCAGGAATAAGCAATTGCTTTGATAGACAGAGGACACACTGTGACAGAGAATGAGAAAGCTCGGAAGAATAGAAGTGCTACCAACTCTTAGGGTACCAGAACTCAGGTTGAAATTTGATTCAGTACAACCGTGCTAAAGGTAGCAATGCCTTAAGAGACGATGGGGTCATGATGGATCCAGAGCCACCGTGAACTAATGTCTTTCTGGAGAGACTGTGTCAGGTCTCACAGGAGGGAGTTGGGTCTTGCAGGTCTGGACTCATTATCTCTGAGAGCAAGTTGTTATTAAGTGGGTCTACCATCATCACCTCTTGGTCTTTCTTGGGAGAGTCTCACCAGAAACCAAGTAGATACTAGTATATGCTGTTAGATTTGTAGAACTGCTACCCAGCAAACCTGCTGTCTCCATGTTACCAGCCTCAGGTAGGCTGTCACAGTGATAGAAAAATGGACTAAGACTCAGATCTTGAAAATACAGAGGGAGAAAAGGTAAATAACTCTGTGGTCAATTTAGTACCAGAAAGCACATTCCTATTCATATATTAACAATCATATTTATATATTACAATCAAGATAATAGTTATAATTATTCATATATAACAATCTTATTCCTACATTATCTTTTTTACATGATTGCAGGTAATCTTATTTATGCTGGGAAATTTTAGATTTATTATACAAGATATTTTACAGACGCTATGTCATTAATGACCTTTAGAGCTTATATTTGCTGTAGACACTGGAAATACAGTGTTGAAGAAGACATGGTCCTTAAAGTCTTTAGTAAAGCAGGGAAGACAAGGCTAAATAAATAATCACACGAGTAAATAAATACTCAAAAGCTCCATAGTGAAACTGAGCAGGAAATGCCTTCTGGTTTTAGCTACAGGATTTACAATTAACTTTGCGGGAAAGTAGGCATTTTTCAAAGCCCAAAATAACACACAATACAGAATAATAAAGACAGAGTCTGTGTTGATATTGTGTGCTAATAACTATTTACTATCACCTGTTATCCTGAATTCTGTTCTTAAAGATAGACAAGGAGCAAGAAAAATGGAAGAAAGCCAATGTATGTCTTCAGTCTTCCTTTTATTGCATTAAGTGGCCTTCACTGTATGTTATTTTTGATGTTGTAGGCTTTCTTATATAGTCTATACATCTCTATGTAATCTGTAATATAAATTCTAATAGCCAATGCTTGAATCCCAGGATCATGAGAATGCATAAGAGATTATAATTTGGGAGAAAAAAAAATCTTAGCAATTGGACTTAAAGAAAGATCATGGTGTAGCTGGGTGTGGTGACACATGCCTGTAATCCCAGCATTTGGATTGTGAATTGGGAGGGTGAAGCAGGAGGATGATTTTGAGGAGAGGCTCAGAATGAGACCCTGTCTAGAATAAAATAAAATTACGAGATAAAATAAAATAGAGAGCATGGTCATGTTTATTAGTTCACATGTGAAGTGAAGAGAGAAAGAATTTAGATTTTCCATGTAGGAATTTTGTGTTAACACCTATAGATTTCATTTTTATTAATATTATTTCTTCTCTAATTTTTCTTTATGTAAGACATGGGCATTTTATTAAATATTTACCTAACAGTGAAGTTTCATAAGATTTGGTGTTTTTGAATGTATGTTCAGTAGCTTTTGCTTCCAACCCATTTGAAATAAGTAAAATATTTCTGTCTCCGTAGCTTTCCAAATACACACTCTTGACAAATTGGTTAGTTATGATATGAGACTAGGCAGTTTGCCCATAATTGAAGACATTTTGCCAACAAGCCACAGGCTGCCAGGGGAAGCTGTGCTGTGCTCAGAATATGAGAAGATGATCCCTCTGTAAATATCCAGGCTCTCTGCCCTTTCAAAGCAATGATTCCAAGCCACATGATTGGCAGATGCCTTAATTAATCATGACGCCAGATGATGGCCACGCTTAAGGATGACAGCTAACTCAGATCTGAACTCACACTCTTGCCTTCCTATTCTTTATTGTGACCCATTTCTTTTTGTCGTGACCATATTACTCAGAATGGAAACACAAAGAATTTTGATTTCATTCACAACTCATTTCTCCTGCAGTCCATTGACTAAATTGTTACTGTTTCCCTAGCTGTGTTTAGCCTTCATGATATGAATGTATACATATGAATGAATATGTAGAGGGATAGCATTAGAATTTCAGAAAACCAGAGGTCTACAGAAATTCATGAAATACTATTTGTGAACCAAACTAAGAAAGCTTTTACAATGGACAAACAGCTTTTGTTTTGTTTTGTTTTGTTTTAATATCGTAGGAAGTTCCTGGTCTAGCTGAGAGTAAATTCTTACTCCTTGGGAACACTTTCTTCAGGCTTTTTAGTAGTGATTTGATTTCTTATGCTAGAGTTGTAATTTAATAAATGAATTCCTAGTGGTATGAAACCATTCATGCAGCTACTGAGCAAGAGCACTTGGTTGCTTCTCATTATGAGCTCCTGCACATTACATAAAGTCCACCAGAGGCCCACCACAGCTCTTAAGACCAAAATATTACTCTCTTTGGTAAGATGAATTATTGACTTTGGGGGCCTATTTGCTAACTTAGCAGTCACTAGGAAAGCATTTGTGCTCTAAGTCCTCTGGCCTCATCCTTCTCCACCTACACAGAGTTATCTCTATGGTTCTGCATTTGAACCTATTAAAGCTTAAAACCCCTCCACTGGCCTCCATCCCTCTCTAGAGAATCTTCCATCTAGGCACAGCTGTGACAGTCTCCGTGTTTTCATGTCACAACCAATGGTTCTCGGTCTGTCATCTGCCTCAACACATATCTCATAAATCAGAGCAGCTTACTCAAATTCCTGGAACTTTGGGGGTTGAGAGCAAGCATAGGAAACAGGATTACGTACAAGACTTAAATGCTCTTCCTTCTTCCAAATCCATCCTGAGTACTCACAAAGTCAAGTACTCTAAAGTATTAAGAGTTACATCTATTTTTAGCAGCAGGTGCCTTTATGAAGTCACAATGATTTTCCTCTCATGGTTTCCTCCTTTCCAGTCACATTTTGTAATAATGCTTTTATAGCTGGGATCATATCTGCCAAGAATAACACACAGGTACATCTTGCTAGGCACTTGCTGATCTAAACCAATTATTTCCCTGAAACACTTCAAAGAGAAATGCAGGTCTCCCTATTTACTTTTTCTATGAAGGCTTATCATGCTAACAAAATATGGACACAATTTTAATGGGACAATTAATTCATAGTGATGAAAGGCTGTGTAGAATCAAGGGAACGTGGACTCCCGACAAGGCAAGAGAACATGCAAAAGTGGGGGAGGGTCAAGGGAGTGGGGAACATCAGAAATGACACTGTCCAGGACTCCAGGGCTAGGGACCTTGAGAGGGAAGATGTATGGAGATGAGTTACAGAGCATTGATCAAGCTACAGGAAGCAGTGAAGGGATTCCCTTATCTGTATAGTATCATGTCAAAGAAAAAAAGCTGAAGGATGTGCATGAACCCTGCACTTAAGGGCTGTTGGCTTGCTGCCTTGTGTTTTCAAGATCATGGAAGTAATACCCAAGGAATGCCAGCCCTCCATAATAAAGGATTCCATAATAAAACAGCTGCATGATGCCAGTTAGAAAATAGAATTGCCAGGCTGCCACATTTAACTTCCCAATGTTTTCTAACTGTATATATCTACAATAAAACCAATACTCCCTAAAAGAAGAGTACTTTAAAGCTTTTTAAAACTTAGCAATATAAATGAATAGTTTAAGAATGTTTCTGGAGTGGGGGAACATTCAACAGAATTATCTTGTGTAAAAACATCTAGTTTTCTCTTCCCCTAATAATTTGTGTGTACATTCATGTGTGTATATGCCTGTGTGTACATGTGTTGGGGGTGTCTGTCTGTCTGTCTGTCTGGAGGGACAGGAGGTAAATGTTGTGCATCTTCCTGAATTGTGCTCCATCTTTCTTTTTGTATCATGAGCTCTTGTTGAATCTGGAGCTCACTGCTTTGACTAGACTAGCTGGCCAACAAGACCCAGGGATGTTCCTGTCTCGGTCTCCCTGGAGCTGGGATTCAAGAAGTAAGCTGCATTTTTGGTGCCGATGATCTGAACTCAGGTTTTCATATTTGGAACAGCCAGCACTTTACCGAATGAACCACCTCTCCATCCCCACTAAAAAACCCTTTAGGTAAATTGCCAAGCATTTCTTTGTATATGTATGCATGTTTTAAATTCCATTTTAAACATGATCTCCAAGTATAACATTCTAAACCAAAGAAATCCCTCCATAAATTCCACCCACCCACTATTTGCCACTGTGGGGCCGAAGGGCAAGATGTTATGACATGGCTGGTAAGGAGCTTTTTATCTCAGCATAGAAGGTTCCTATACAGAACCACCTGCAACTTGCTGGGCCCTTCACTCAGACAGGATACTTCTAATTGAATATGCTGGCCCAGGCACATTGGAGTCAGCTAAGAATATGTATCATGTGTTGTCAGCTCTTTCTCATAAATGATAATGTTGTACTTTGACTCTCTGAACAATTGGCTGCCACAATGACAACTGATTATAGCAAAAACAAAGAGGTTTTTTTTTCTCTGTGTGTGATGGG
The DNA here is from genome assembly GCF_049852395.1 of Peromyscus maniculatus bairdii. Classification (NCBI taxonomy): domain Eukaryota; kingdom Metazoa; phylum Chordata; class Mammalia; order Rodentia; family Cricetidae; genus Peromyscus; species Peromyscus maniculatus. The sequence continues at coordinate 49,289,954 of NC_134867.1, read as the reverse complement.
TCCTTAATAGGTTTTAAATAATAAAAATCACAATGTGGCAAGCTCAGAAGCACAGCAATTACATTTCCCTTGTTTAGAATGTAATCCAAGTTCCCACATTAATTCCATGCTGGGTGTTTAAATTTTAGCTCACTGAGGCTTACTGATTAGAGCAGATACATCGTGTAGTCTTTCCTTCAATATCTAGCTAACTATGGCTTAGGATTTAGCAACAATTCCCTTCAGAGCCTGATGTGGCATCTGGAGAAACAGCTGCTCAGCTTCATATTAGAGAAATATTCATGCAAGGAAATGTGTATCTTTAAAACTAGATATGGATATTATACATCCTATTGTTGCTTAATGAAAAGGCACATGACTTTAAGAAATCATTAAGTATTCTAGTGTTTAGTTACATTTTCATTTTGCATAACAAGACTTCCTCAGACATTGATAGCACTCACATCCTACCACACACAGCATGCCTGAGGCATATGTGTCTTTTCCAGCACCTGCGAAGGTCATGTATCAGCTGCATAGGGTGGCAGGCAAGCGTCACACACACCCGGCTCCACACAAGCAGATGTTGCTAACCACAGAAGGCTGGACCTGTGATCACATCTGGGCCAATCACAAGCCTCACTCACTGCTCAGGACTAGGTACATGAGACAATCAAGGACATGTTTTCACAGGGCTTGTTTAAAATTAGAACTGTGTGCCCGTGATACAAACGGCAAGGGGGGAAAAGTCAAAACAGTTGCTGTGCTTGCTTTCTGCCCTAAATTAGCTAAAGGTGATGCCTAAAGTTCCTCTTTATAGCAGATCTAACAAACTGCTACCAAGACCATTTATAGAGGACACAGGGCAGGTTACTCTGCTATAAGGATACACCAACCAGATGCTCAAATGACTTGAATGGGAAATCTCTTTACAAGGACATTTGTGCTGATTCATATTAAAAGTCGCTTGAAGAATCCTGGGTATAAAGCTGGTTTGGGTAAAGGACAGCACAGACAGCACGTTTCTCAACTGCTGTCTACTGAACCTGTTGACAGCGTCAGTCACACCCACCATTTCCACCTTAAATGGTACGGTACAACTGCCCGCTTCTCTGCCCAAGTCTGGGATCTTCCTAGTCTATCTAAAAAGTCCAAAATCTGGTGTTCTTTCTTTCTTGGTGGTTGGTCTCTTAATGATTGACTCACCCCTGCATCTTCAACCTTGGTCTACCAGCCCCTGCCCTTGACACCTATACTTACATTAAACCCAGTCAACCTTCTACAAAGTTCTGCACCCATCATCCCTCAACCCCTCTCCAGCTGGAGCTGTTCCAGGTCTCTGCCTGCATAGCCAGACGTGTTCTGAGACACAGTCTTTATTTCTTCACCTTCCACCCACCCAGGAAAGCCTGGGCACCTGCTGTCACTGCTCTCTCCAAGGCCTCTAGTTTTCATGATATGGGAACTCCATATAATGTATACTTTACTGCCTTCCTGTGTCTTGACCTTACATGATCTGTGACCTGTGACACAGTTGACTGTCCTTTATTTTGGGTTTGTTTTAATGACTGCCATATATATCTTGGTTTGGGTCCATCTCTACCCTGTAAGTATTATTGCTAGGGACCATTATATCTCTTCCTGTGGTTTCAATTACTCCTTGTCTATGGATCCCCAACACACACATACACACACACACACACACACACACACACACACACAGAGAGAGAGAGAGAGAGAGAGAGACAGAGAGACAGAGAGACAGAGAGACAGAGAGACAGAGAGAGAGGGGGGATCATTCTCTAGAAATACAGATATCTAAGCCATGTCTCCCCATAAAGAGCTCAAACTCAACATGTTCAAAACTGAGCTCGCGTCCTTCTCACATGCACAATTTATGTCAGAGCAGCACTGTCGTGGAGTGGCCTGTGCTGTATGTCTATTTTCTCTCTCCTTACCTACATGTCCACTGTCCAACAGGAGCCTGTGAGGAAGAAAGGTACCACTTGTCAGTCCTGGTTCTCTAAAAACCAGAGCTTCTCCTCCATCCTCAAGTCCTTAACCTGGGAATCCCATTTGGGGAAGAGAGGGGACAAAGGTAGGAAGAACTATTATCTCTCTGGGTTGGAGAATGCCAAGAGGTGGAGTAACCAAAAGCCAGAGCAGGGATTTAGCCTCAACAGAGCATCCTTTCCTGACCTCTTCTACAACCTACAAAGAGCAAATGGTATGGCCACATCTCACTCCTATATCTAATACAGAATTGAAAAAATATCAATTTGGGGCCAGATGAGGTGGTACACACCTGTAATCCCAGCACTCGGGAGGCTAGCCTGATATATAGTAAATTCTAAATTATGTAGGGTGCTTCTGTTGTAAAAGAATAAAATAAAATAAAAAATTCATATCTTGGTGCAGAAAAGAATTTCTCATATTTTAAGAACTAGAATAATTAGATATAAGAACTCACCAGGCATATGGTTTTCAAGGAAATTGAATACGCACTGAACTTGAACTTGATACTTTCTATGAACATCTAGACCTGTGCAGTCTCATACATAACCATTGGAACACATGGCTACTTGAATCAACTAAAATTTAAAATCTGACTTCTCAGTCACAAGAGCAACAAAGTGCTTAGTGGCCGGACATGCCAACCATAATAGATAGTGCAGAGTATGGCATTCTGACCACTGTAAAAAGTCCTACTTGACAGTGCTGGCCTAGAGCAGGGTCAATACAGTAATCAGAAGAAGAGCAATTAGTACAAAGAGAGGAACATTGTAAGAAGAGAAGAAAAAGCCAGTGGTGAGCTTGCAGAGAAACAGCTGATTTGGGGACTACTTTATGGTATAATGGATGAGCTCACAAAGAAGTTAGAAGAGGTCTCAGCAAATGCAGCCAATCACAGACCAGTGTGAGCATGGAATTCTGAGACATCTGCGCGAGATGAGCCTTCATGTTAGCACTCTTGCATCCCTTCCTAAATGATACCATGTTCCTTCCCACTGCTGGGGATCAGACAATCAGAAGAGTTACAAACCAAGAATTTTTACAGAGGTCATTTGTCAATGATCTACTCTTCTGTGAAGTAGGCTCTCCCTGTCATATCAGATGACCACAGACTTGCATTCTGAGATGCCTTCATGAGAAGAGAAAGCAACATGGCAGATGCAAGATGTCATTTTTCTTGTAATACGTATGGTGGTGCCCGGCATACTCATCACATGAAAATATGCTGGTTCCGTGAATGTCATCAGTCATAAACCTGAGGACAGTTTGGAAATATGCAGTCCCTAAAATTCGACTTTCCCCCTTTACTATACCATTTAAGAATCTGAATCCTGCTTCTCATTGGATGGCAGACATGATCCTTTTTCTTCATTGGTTTATTCTTGGTGCAGAGCCATCAACAATGAAACACTGTGCACTCCTGACCAGGGCACAGCACCTCGTCTGGGAACCCTTCCTTCCTGCACTTTTACACTTTACTCCCACCTCCCAGTGGTCACAATTCTCCCTGCTATGTAAGAGCGTTTTATCTAGATGACACACCACTTTACTTTCCCAGCACATATCACATATTTGTTTGGCATGAACATCATGCCAACCTGATGGAGACCACATTCTCTGAATGTCTATCTCCTCCTATACACAGCAGTCTGCTTTCACCTCCTCTACTGTTCCCTCTGAGCCCACTGCAATTCCAGCAATGTACACAGTCCAAGAAATTCTTCTCAATGCTTGGTTTTTAGGTAGGAATTGGAGGTGGTTCTTAAATCATCATGCAGTCTCAGAAGCACATGTATCAAATATTGAAATAAGTATTATGGTAGTAGCAAATATTTACTTGACACTTAATATATAGACAAAACTAGGCAAAGTATTCATGTAGACCTAAAACAAGTGAGTTAGGTAACCCAAGGCAAGTCAGGGTGGAATATCTAATACTTTTCTTCCTTTTTATTGATGTACTATGTTTTGTCATCTTTAATAAGTTTGGTCTAGGTTTATACAACATTGTATATATTATTCTTGATGCTATATATAAAATATCAAGGATTACTACCCATAAAACTTTCTGCTTCTGTCATATATTCCCCTATAATTTTTAATTCCCAGTTGTTTTGGAAACATAGTGCCTATTATGAGCTACAACCTATTCATATTTATGATTCTTCATGTCTACTAGCACCAACTCAACCATCAAAGGGAAATTATATTAATTTTTTGTGAAAGTAGATGATTTATCAGAATTATATTTTTATCACAGAATAAACTCATTTGAAGAACAGTGTCATAGAATATTATTTTAAGGTGTGTTACTTTTGTTTATGTTGCATTTGTTTAACTCTGTGAAGTGTGTTACTTTGCCTGCCTAAAACACCTGATTGGTCTAATAAAGAGCTGAATGGCCAATAGTGAGGCAGGAGAAAGGATAATCAGGGCTAGAAGGCAGAGAGAATATATAGGAGAAATCTTGGAGAAAAAAAAGGAATGAGAGAGGAAAGAGGAGGACTTCAGGGGCCAGCCACTCAGCCACACAGCCAGACAGAGAGTAAGAAGGAAAGAAAAGGTATACAGAAATAGAGAAAGATAAAAGCCCCAAGGCCAAAGATAGACGGGATAATTTGAAGTTAAGAAAAGCTGGCAAGAAACAAACTAAGCTAAGGCAGGACATTTATAAGTAAAAATAAGCCCCCTTGTATTTATTTGGGAGCTGGATAGCTGGTCCCACAAAGACCTGAAAGAGTAAAGCAAACAATAGAAAAGTCCTCTCATTGATCAAGATCTAATTCAGCTGTATTTAAAGAGAGAGGAAGAGGAAGTGTTGAGGGAATTACTCAATGGGTAGAGTCCTTATACAACCACGAGAGACTGAGTTTGGATGCTGGGCACCTACACAAAAGTTAAGCATGCCAATACATATCAGTGTTGGGAGGTGGGGACCTAGAGTTTAATGGCCAATCTGTCTAGCCAATTACTGAGCTCCAGGTTCAGTGAGAGACCCTGTCTTACACTGGGCCTGCACAAGAATGGACCCATCAACAGTCAAGAGGCATGGATAGTGGAGGGCCTCAGAGGCCATTTTCCTCACTGCTGACCTACTTAGTTTTTATAGAATCAGAAAGACAGACAGAGTCTTTATGTTCAGTAGTGAGCTCTAATGGGTAGTTTCAATTATCATGCAGAAGAGCCTTGTTAAAAATAAGTGGGTTACAAACCAAATCAAATGTCATGAATCTGGGAAAGGGACAGGTAGGAAGGAGTGGGGATTGATTGGGATGGAGGGAGATAAGCTGTTTGGGAGAGAGCAATCAGAATGTACTTTATATGGATATGAGTTCCCAAAGACAAAACCCAATTAGAAAAATAATAAAGTCATATGTAAATCAAATAATTATTATAACTCTGATCTGAATACAAAAGTGCCCCAATATTATTTGTGATTTTAAAAATCTGGTTAAATATAATTATGTGTTCAACTTATTATGACTTCAAATTTTACTTTATTATTGTGCATGGGAAAAGTGATTAAAGGCATTTGAACTCTAACATAAATGTCACTTTTCAAATGAAAAATTGTCATTCATTTTTGTTTCTTAGATACCTCATCTCATTAAACAAATTAATATATATATATATACATATATATATATATATCAGAGAACAAACTGAAGTCACCCAACTTCCACTCTCACACACTCACACACATGCGCACATGTAGCACCCACAAAGAGAAAAGAAAATCCATCCTTTATTATAAAGATATTTTCTCATGAAACTTATTATGACTGACTTAAAAGCCCCATTGTGATCTACAAAGGCAAAACCAGGAGCATCTGCAAAGCAAGCTGCTATTGAAACCTAAGCAGCATTTTCTTCAAGGAAAGAATGGAAATGGGTACATATATCATATATACATGCATGCACATATGTGTATAGAAATATAAAACCAATTTTCGTATTTCATTGATTATAACATAGGTGGAGAGGTATGAGTTGTCCTAACAATACAACTAGGCAGGCTTCATTTCAAAATAAGGATTAAGCAATTAATAATTACAGGGGAAAAATTCAAAGACAGAACTCCAAAAACCTTATAAAATCAAGAGAAAATTCTCTTCTGAGAAACAGGACATTAAATACAGAGCTCTTTCTGGGTCTACTCTATTTCTCCACCAATACCTTCCCTCAACTGAGCTTTGTAAATGCATTTCCAACTCTCTCCTTTGTTTGGGAGTATAAGAAAGTTCCCTTTGTTCTCAAAATTGCATTTAGCACATCTACTGCTTTGATAGACTGGACCTTTGTAATAGCATACTTGATGCTAGATTATAGTTTTCATCAACCTATTCTTTTCCAATTATTGGTTGAGATTACACTCTGGCCTATATTATGGATGTACTGTACATTAGATTTACGTATATAGTCAGTTGCTACGGCTTTTCTAAAACACAATTGTCAAAATCACATACAATTTAGCTGTTTCCTATATTGAAAATGGTTACTTTGGCTCACATCAATTTTTTTTTCTCTGTGGATTTTAAATGTAAATATAGACTTAATTTTTCATTCAAACCTCACTTTTTTTTTGGCTAACCCTTACTTTATACCTCCCAAACCAGGAACTATGCCAATGTTTTAAAAAGTATACTTGCTTACTCTTCAAATGTGCTTGGAAGGAGATTAAAGCATGGCAAAAGAAGAGCCGACAAAGAAGATTTGTAGGCTAAACGAGAGACATTCGATGCATTTCACTGTCAATTCCAAAAATTTAAAAAGAGAACAAGAAAGGAAGGAGGGCAAACATCAGGCAGGAACGCTAAAAACCTTGAGGCAATAATTTCAACGTTCTTCGCGTCTAAGCCTTAATTATACTTATTAAATTATTGCATTAACATCTAACATGTAATGTTACTGCGCTCTGAATGTGATGCGCGCCACGATACAAATGGCTCTCTGAAAATAGTACCTCCACGGTAGCATTGAGGCGGACCAGGTTAAGAACCACTGGGGTCACAGTTTGTTATGGAGCCAACTGAGGGCTGACTGGTTCAGAAAAGGATGGAGGACATTAAGATGCTTCCTTCACAGCCCCACTGAAAACACCTGATCACTATCACCACACTCTTTCACCACACTCTTCCACCACATGGGCTGCCCGGAGGATACCGTAGGCGCTAGGAAACCTTGGGCACCAATAGCAAACTATCTTTTGGTTTTTCTCTCCTTGAAAATATTTCTGCCAGGTATGGTGGTGCTCATCTTTAATTCCAGCACTTGGGAGGCAGAGGGGAGCAGATCTCTGTGAGTTCAAGGCCAGCCTGGGCTACACAGTGAGACATGTCAGACTCTGTCTCTCTCCCCCTTCCTTCTTCCCCTTTCATTCGTATGTATTCATTCATGTTGTATGTATTATTAATCGGTATAATAGAGAGAATGAAATTGTATAATAGAAAATTACTTGCTGGGCTTAAAATTCCCCCCAAAATTATTTTTCTCTCAGAATTGGTATGGCGCCATTTCAAAAGGGGATTTAACAACATTCCTTAGAGAATAGGGGAGAAAAGCAGTTAAAAACGTCTCATAATTGAGATTCCATTTCAGTCACCAGTCAGATTCAGTGTGCTTTAGAATACAGCAATCCCAGCAAGGCTGCTTCTTAAAAACCTACAGACATCAAGACTGAGAGAGGTGAAATCACTTCTCTAGGACTTAAACTCTGTGCCTTCATCTTCTCACCCACACAAGAGCTTGGTAAATCCCATTATTTTATTTTGTTGTTAGGAGATTTAAATGGATTCTGTAGGTAGCTTAGTCTTAATAGTAAAACACCATTCCCTTCCACTTCAAACACATAGAATAAAGAGTTCAAGACCTTTTCTCCCTTGCTCCATGACCCCCACCCTCGTTCCAATATCCCACATATTCTGAGTTTAACAAACAGAAAACTTAATGTTTCCAAAGATGTTTTAAAACTTTAAAATGTTTTAACAGAACTTTAGTATTTAAAGTCAATGTAGTAAATTTTGAGTTTCTACTTGGAAAATGCATTATATATATATATATATATATATAACATTATGCATATCATACATATATATTATTTACATTTGTTATATATCATAATTATATATTAATCACACACACACACACACACACACACACACACACACACACTGAATGAATAGTGAGAGCAAATCCCTGCTTTAGACAGTGGGCAAGTATACAGGTATTAGAGGGCTCAGCTATTATTGGACATTGTCATTAAAAACAAAAACACTCAAGTAAGAAGTTATTGTTATTCCATAGGGGGAAGTGTTAAATTCTATAAAGTGATATTTAAATCACTGTTTAAGGACTCTCTATGAACCAGGGGTCTCGATAAAACACAGAAGCAGGGCAGTGAGCCAAATTTTACCAAATATAGATTATACCACTATGGGGTAAATCATGCCTGGGACCCACTGGAGATTGTTAGCACAGGCTACAAACAGAATGCAAAAAATTATTTGAAGCCCAAGGCAAGATTATGAATACATCTTCTTTGGCATAGACAAAGGTGAGTGGTTAAAATCAAACCGTTGGTCAAAATTCCTTGTAACGTAACAGACAAGGGTACTGTGGTATTATTTTGTTTGTGCTCTAATAAATAAAGCTTGCCTGGAGATCAGAGTGTGGAGCTAGCTACTAGAGGCCAAGCAATAGTGGCAAACACCTTTAATCCCAGCATTTGGGAGGAGGAAACGGGAAGTGATATGGCTGGGTGGAGAGAAGAAGTGATAAGATGGGGGGAGACAGGAGCTCAGCCCTTTCTTTCTGGTCTGAGGATTCTACAGAGCTAAGAAGTCTCTCTAGTAGCTGGCTCCTTAACTTCTCTGATCTTTCAGCATTTACCCCAATTTCTGACTCCGGGTTTTTATTAAGACCAATTAGAATTTGTGCTACAGGGTACCTTATTGCTTTGAATGTACACACTTCTACATTTTAAATGTGTGAACCAAGGGTGAAGAATGAACCACAGTCATTTCCTTATGTATTGGGAATTAAGTACAAGGTCCAGTGCATGTTACATAGGCAGGCTGCCACTGAGCCATGCATCTCTAGCACAACATAGTCAGTTTTAAATATCGGCTCACCGTATGCACATGTCAGAAAGTGGCTGCCATTCCTGGTGATTCAACTGCAGAGCCACAAGCCCATAACACTTTACCCAACAAGTCATTTAGTGGCCATTTGAAGGAAAAATGGGTTGCTGTTCAAGAATCTTCTACCAACAACCCTGAGAAAGATCAAGAAAGTTCCAGCACCTAAACTCAAAAGGGTCTGGGTTAAATTCAGAGGCCAGACTCTCATAAGTGTTCTGTAATGGCATACCTGAAGGTCAGACAACTTTTGAGGCTGATGGGGTCACAGTTGAACATAACCCAAAAGTACTGGACACATGTCTGTCTACAAAAATGTTTACAGAATCATCATGTATTTACTTAGTATTATTTTTGTTAGTGTTTGTACATAACCAGTCTAGGAGGAAAACCAAGGATCTCCTATTCAGAAAGGCTAAAATACAAGTCCATGAAAGTTGGTTGTCTGGATCCTTGAGCATCCAGTCCTTGAACTAGTATGTCCAGACAGTAGAACATATCATCTAAAACGATGATTCTATTGCCTTAAGATTTAATGTTTGCCTTATTGTGTTTGGACTTCATTGAGAACCTGTAACTCTTTTCTCCTTTGATATTGTTTCCTTTTAGAATGGGGATATCATTCTGTAGTAGTTTGAATCAGAATGACCCCCATAGCCTCACATATTTGAAAGTTTGGTTCCCAATTGGTGGACTCTTCAGAGTTTTTAGAGGTATGCCTTGTCACTGATGGTGGACTTTGAGCTTTCAAAGGCCCATGCCAGGCCCGGTCTCACTCTTTCTCTGCCTATATCTTGTAAATAAGACATAGGTTCTCAGCTACTGGTCCAATGTCACGCCTGTGTGCCTACCTGCCTGCCTCCATGTTCCCTGTCATGATGTTCATGGACAAATGTTCTGAAGCTATAAGCAATTAATAATTAATGTAAACATTAATATTTTCTTTTAGAAGTTGCTTTGGTCATGGTGTCTCTTCACAGCAAGAGAACAGTGACTAAGACACTTTCGTATTCCTGTCTTACTATTGAATTTTGGAAACACACGTTTTACATCAAGTTTATAATTTGGGAGCAACTGGTCTTGGGATGAAGCCCATCTTTGACTCTTATATCTGACTAAAATGATGGAAGGGAATCCAGACTTAAGACTTTTAAGTTGATACTAGGATGGGTTAAGACTATGAGAGCTACTGGGATGGAATGAATATATTTCTTATAAACTGGTTTAGGAGAACTCATGTGATTTGAACATACTCCCTCCAAAACTTGTATGCCAAGATAATTGTATCAAGAGGTGAGAACTTTTAGAAGAAACTGTGTCTAGGGGGCTCAGCCATCTTGAATGAGATTAAGACCATCCCAAAGGAGGTTTCACATCTCATTTGCTCTTTCCATTCTGCCTTTAGCCATGTGAGGTCATGGCATTTCTCAGCATCCTTACAGAGGGTGCATCTCTCACCAGCAATTAAACCTGCCAACACTTTATTCTTGGCTTTCCGAACTTCCAGAGTGTAAAAAATAACTGAGGCTTGAGTGTCCTTTTATAGCACAACTGCACTAGACACCATCTTCAGCTGATCTCACACCTGCAGCACCCCCTCTTTTCTGATAACTCTTGCCAATCTGCTCTCCTGGGCTTCTTGATAGATTTCTGTATATTTGATTCTGGCAGTTAATTTTGACTTCCAGGCACACATAAAGGTTAAGAAAGTAGGTTTAAAGTAACACTATTGGTACTCAAATTCCAGATCCTTGGTTTTTGGCTATGAGACTTTGGATTAAGTTACCAAAACCTCAACTTTATCTCAGTTTCTTTAACAATGGAATGGTAATAATTCATAGATGAAATATGAATTTCATATTTCACATAGTTAATATGGAGATTATGTCAATGGTTTAATTGCTTGGTATGCATTAAATGTCCTTTTAACATTGTTCTGCAATGGATTCATGAATATAAGCATTTTCTGTAATATATTTTGAAACAGTTTTTAGTTCATAGGTTACAAACTTCCCTTTTAGGATACCTGCCTCAGCGCCTTCTATCAGCAAACAATGTCTACCTGTTAGATAGTAAGGATATATCTTCCCTCAACATAAGATCTTCTACCAGTTGGCTTGTATGGTATTGTAAAGGCATGGCCTGACTTTCAAGTGACAGAACAGACTTAGTAGCTTGTATAAGGTCCTGCAGCCAAATGTGGGCAGCTGGGATTTGTGTCCAAGTTTGTGAGTCTAACAGCTTCCTGTCCCTCCCTTTTTTTTTCTTTCTTTCTTTCTTTCTTTCTTTCTTTCTTTCTTTCTTTCTTTCTTTCTTTCTTTCTTTCTTTCTTTCTCTCTCTCTCTCTTTTTTTTTTTTGCATGTAATCTGTGCCTATCAGAGGAAGGAAAGAAAGAAGCCATATAATCACTGCAGGGAACCATGATCCCTTTGAGGTGAAGCAATCCTAATCCTCAACAGCTCTGAGGGCCTCGAACCCAGGTCAGAACAACCCTGCACTATTCCTAAATACTGACCTTTCTACTTGTAGGAGGCAGAAGTAACCTTAGAGAAAAAATAATTTCTTAAAGAGACAAAGTCATGGAGCACAAATTTCCCATTAATTATGCCAATGCAGAGTGTGTCCAAAGTGCTAAGAGGAAGTTTATCCTTCAAAATATTTTTATATTTTTGTCTGGCAGAAACCATATACTAACATGTAACAGGCAAGTTCATTGACCATAGTGTGACCAGCTTTCCTTGCAGGAATAGATGGATACTCATAGTTTTAGTTGCAGGAATAGAAGACATTCCTTTGACAATTCAAAATAGAAAAATACAATGAAAAGAAAAATCTTGATTCCAATAGTGTCATTTTATTACTTGATGTGACTTCATCAATCAATTAATACATAGAGTACATAAAATTTTATTTGATTTTATACAAAAGAAAACAGGAAATCTAGAAGATCTGCATAACAACGAAACCATGAAAGGTAGATGCCTAACAATGGGAAATGTGGTTGTCGGTGTCTGGAGGTCAAGGGCATGCTGTCCTAGGAACACAGAAGCCACAGTGTTCTGCACATTCCTTGAAAACAGGAAGTGCCCTCATAGAACCAACTTCCAGATCTTGGAGTTTAGTTTCCTTCAGCATAAGCATTCATTCAATCCTTCATTCATTCACTCAACAACATTACCAAGCGCCTACCGGGTGCTGAACAATATGCCAGGAACTGAGGAAGTACCAAATGGGAGCAAGCTTAGGAGGAGCAAAACAAAGATGCTCCTGGCCTGGTGGAGGTCATCAAAGACCTCAGGCAACGTCACTTGGAGGTTTTGTCCGGTAGACATGCTGTTACTCACAGACCATCTGTTTCTCCAACCTTCCCCAGAGTGTGTTTGGCAGTTCTGGTCCCTGAATGCTTTCACAGATGGGAGATGGAAGGCGTAAGAGGAAGCGACTTAGACAGCTCTACTCACCAAGAAAGCCAAGGCTGGATTCGGGTTTCTGATTCACAAAGATTTAGGACGAAATTAAATGTTTATTCTTCATCCCAAGTGGCTATTTTTGTGGATGCTGCTGGGTAGATTGAAGAACTTCCAGAAAGGAGTTGAAGTCAAATTGATTGAGCTGATAGGGATGTGAAGGCATGCATCCTGAATACACAGAGCTCATAACCAGTACTCATTACTCAACCAAGATGCTGATGAGACCACACAGCCATCCTGTTTGTGGTGCAAGAATGTATTTTGAAGTAGAAGATGCTAGCCAAAAAAAAAAAAAAAAGCGTCCATAATTACAGGAATCTACTCTGTCCTCAAGGGATGAGTCCAGGAGGGAGCAAGGAGTAACTTCTTCATTTAAAATTGTTTAAGAATTCTCTTTTAAATTAACAAAAATTCTCAGCGGGGCACCAGATGGCCTGGAATGGAACTAGGGCCACTCATTATCCACATTCAGATGAAAGACATTTTAGAAGCTGCCTGATGTGAGCTGATTTTTGCTAATGACATAAACCATCTATTCTCTAAAAATGCATATCGGTGAGCTCTGCTGCCTGCATATTACCTCCCTAGCTTAAATTAAAAAAAAAAGTGTTTCAATGCTATCTCTCAAGACCATGAACTTTACTAAAAATGCTTTGAGGTCAAGGAAGATATGGAGGTGAAATATTGGGTTTCATAGCCTGGTCCTGGTCCTTGGAGGCCCCTGGGACTACATGGATGAGTGCCAAGGCTAAATCATGAACCGACTAAGTTCAAAATCAGTGCACTCTAGAAAGAGAAGTCTTTTTTTTTTTCCTTTTAAGATGTCGTAGCACTCTTTAAGAATATATACTGGAAAAAAAAATAAAAAACAAGAGTAGGGGTCATGTGGAAAAAAAAACAACTACATCTTCACTTTAAATTTACATTCATCTCATATTCAATGTGAACAAAAACAATCACTAGAAATTATCATAGTGTACAAAGCATCATCACCAAACTTCAAACTAATATTTTAGGACTATGATAAGCAAATAAAATGATTCTTCAACTTTTCTAGGGTCCTCAAATTCCAAATCAATTATATTCAGGTTTGAGTTCAGGGCTCGGTCTGATAATCTCTAAGACATAGCTTTTCTACAGACGAATTACAACAATCCTCAAGTGGATGCAGTGCTGTGGGAGCCACAGCAGACACACATGTAGAGAAACTGCTACAAGAACCCTTCCCACCAACCAACACACCCCACCACTCCTGCTGCGTAAGCCACTGTCACTGGGCAGACTCACACAAGGGAAGGTCACTTGGTTCATGTATAACCTTTACATACGTCCACTCCAGTGTGTATGATGGACTTACACGTACATGCAGTGTCGGAGATGTTCTTTGCAGTTGGAACTCAGATTCTCCATGCTGACCATTTAGCTACTGTGTCATGAACATGCATAGATTACCAGTTCAAACAATGCTCATACTGCTGCCTTCATCAGAATGTAAAAGATTACAAAAGAGACCAAGGTGGAACCGCTGTGAAAGCTGTGACATTTATTGAAGGGGAAACATGTTTGCAAATCACAATGCTGCATACATGACATGGCTCACAACAATGTCCCGATTTGGCTTTTCACAGGCTCACCACATATAGTCCCTCCATAAGAAAGAAAGAAAAAAAAACCCTGAAAGGGGGAAAACATTATTTTGCCATTATGTTTACAAATCCAAATGGTGGTTTCGATCAGAAAATCTATGCTTGACCACTAGGAAAGACTCATGTGGACTTCTCAGCCCCATATACAAACCTCTATTGGGAGACAATTTTTGAGTAAATGGCTTTAATAACCCAACTTGTATCTCATAACATGCCCAGCCAACAGCTGCAAGTGAATGGTAGACTGTCTAACATGCCACGTTGTTTTGGAGAGTCAATACAGTTTTTCATTTTTGGAGTAAGAAAAAATTCATCTAATGAAACACATTATACAGACTATATCTATAAAAATGTCCAGTTTGAATGTTCAGATTTTAGCTAATTGGATTTGGCCCAGTGAAAGAAATTTGAAGAAAACTGTAAAAAAATAAAAAATAGAAATAAAGAAATAGGAAAAAAATAGTCACACAGCTCTTACTGTAGAATTTAACCACCTATTTTCCTAAAAGGTATCTTGAACAGTAAACATAAAATATAAAATTTTATTTCCAGAACTTAGACAACTTAAAAGAGGAAAATACCTGTTTTGATGAGTAGAAAGAGAAAGGTAAGCTCAATCATTTTCCTAAGCTACCCGACTCTTTTCTCCCTTCACATTTAATAGAAATATCTAAACTAATGATTAGTGTTTGTGCAAGGGAGTCACTGGATTTTATGTCATTAGAAATTAAGAATGTGAAGCTGCAGCAGATTTTAAAATCAAGAATCTAATACTGTAGCTTATCTGATACAGGAATATATAATTAAAGATAAGACCCATTATAAGTGTAAAATCAGAAAGTTCTAGAAACCAAAGCCTAACTTGCTTTGCTCTTAGCAGCCTGATGTTATTTAGTAAATCATCCGTGTACACACCCCTATGGGTTTCTTCTACATTACCAGCTTATCTCATGCAAAAATTTTCCAAGTCTTGCCACTGGGACTAAGACTTGGCGATTGATTGGAAGTTGGGTCTTCATTTTTATGTCCCTGGCTCCAGTACTCTCCTCTCATTCCCTTCCATCCTGGAAAGTGTGGCATAGTTCATCTACCTGGACAAGCTATTTTCATAACTACTTAGATATCACTTACATTAGATATGAGTACAGCATTTCCCCCCACATTTTAACTTCGCTAACTTCCCTTTTGGTTGTTCGTCAACCCCACTTACTCAAGTGAACTGCTTACGATACCCAGGCTCTAAAACAATAAACTATTCAGACATGCTGGTGCCAATTCTCTATCTGCTCACTGGTATGACTGGCTTCTCTTTAACGCTTACAAAAGGGCTGGTTGGTTCCTCATCATCCGTGTCATTCTTTGGCTGGATTCACCACAGCTGCAGCATTGAGGGGAAGCCACTTGAACTTACTGTGCAACTAAGTCATGAAACCAGGAACACACACATATGCCACGCTCACTCCCCAAATTTATATACCTGATGCTGTTATAAACACAGGAATGCCAATAAAATATTTACATGTGTGCCCATATGGCAGTTTCTCCAGGCGAAAAAAAATGCTGGCCTTTATTAACGTGATCCCTCTTTTTTTTTTTTTTTTTTTGTGTGTGTGTGTGTGTGTGTGTATGTGTGTGTGTGTGTGTGTGTGTGTGTGTGTGTTGGTGCAGGTGTGTATGTAGGCCAAAGGTCAACCTCAGATATTGTCCCTCAGATGCCATCCTCCTCATGTGTGTGTGAGAGAAAGACAGGGTCTCTCACTGACTTGGAGCTCATCAAGTAGGCCAGTCTAGCTCCAGGTATCCAACTGTCCCCACCTCCCCATCACTGGATTACAAGCACTTGTACTTTTTAAATGAGGATTCTGGGGTCTAACTCAGTCCTGTGTACTTGAAAGGGTAGCATCTTACTGACTGAGCCATCTCCTCAGCCTATTGTTAAGTCAAATTCTCTGCATTCAGTCACTAATCATTCACTGAATTCCTAGTGTGATAGCACAAGGTAGCTATTCTGAGCCCTTAAAGGGCGGGGACGGGGGTGGGGGGAGAGGCCTTATTTAATGAACAGCAGCAGCAGGACATGTCAATATATACTTGAATTCTCCGGTTGGTTTGAAGGTAATCTCTTCCACATAAGAAGAAATGAAGAAAATAACTGAAATTCAGCAAGGGGGTAGGGAGAGAGACAGTCAGTGCCTGCTGATGCCGTGCCTGAGCCAAAGACTGAGAAGAGATATAAGCTGTAACTCTTAAGCCTCTTAAGTGGAGGAGAGACTTATTTTTGCCATTTTATGGACGAGAGAAAAGAGGCTTTCATTTCAGAATTATTTGCAATGATTCCTCAAGATACTTTGGAGCTTGTGCACCTAGGAGAGTCACCACAGGAAAACACTACTGGGATCATTCTAGAATTTGAACTATGATTTGAGTAATTTCAAGGGAAAAACTTAATGCTCACTGTCATCCTGTAGTTCAAATTACCAACCATGATGCAAATGTCTCTGATCTAAGAAACTACTTGATCCTCTGGATTGAGAAACTACCACCTTGAATAGCTATAAATTATGTTTCTTCTGAGATTTTTTTTTTTTTTTTTTTTTTTTTTTTTTGGTTTTTCGAGACAGGGTTTCTCTGTGTAGCTTTGCGCCTTTCCTGGAACTCACTTGGTAGCCCAGGCTGGCCTCGAACTCACAGAGATCCGCCTGCCTCTGCCTCCCGAGTGCTGGGATTAAAGGCGTGCGCCACCACCGCCCGGCTGGCTTTATTCTTTAAATAGTTATTTTTCCCTATGTCCAGAAATATCTCTCTTTCCCTCCCTCCTCCTTTTCCTCACTCACTAATTGTGTTTCCATGTGTGTGTGTGTGTGTGTGTGTGTGTGTGTGTGTGTGTGTATGTGCATGTGTGTGCTCACACATGCACACTAATGCATACTCATGTGGAGGCCAGAAGTCAGCTTCAGGTGTCCCTCTGTAGGCACACTTCCTTTAGTTTTTCTGTTTTGATTGCATGCTTTGACACAGAGTCCTCATTGGCCTATGACTCACCAAGTAGGCTAGGCTGACCAGCCAGCAAGCCCCAGGGGTCTGCTGTCCAGTTCTACCCAGTGCTGGCAATATAAGTGCATACTGCCACACCTGACTTTTTTACCTGGTAGATTCTAGGGCTCAAACCCTGATCCTCATGTTTGTGTGGCACAAACTTGACTAACTGGGCTGTATCCATAGTCCCTTCTATTTTATTTTATTTTGTTCTGATGTGTTTATTGAGACAGAATCTCCTTACATAGCTCAGGCTAGCCTTGGACTTGGAATTCTGCTGGGATTACATATATGTGCTGTCAACATTTTGCATGATTAAGATTTCTTCATACATTCCCCAATTTTTTTTAAGATGAAAAAAATTGCTATTATTCTCTATACCTCTCAATATTATGAAATAAGACCCTGTCACTTATGACTTATTTGAGGGGAGAACTATGAATTGACATAATCAAACATGAGTCTTGCTGTCTTGTTCATCTTTTATATTTAGATATTAAGGAAATCACCAGTGTTTAGATAAAAGGAAAAGGCACAGTGAGAAATTGACTCTTCCTAAAGATTAGTCCCAAAAGATACAATTCAAGGTCAGAATTCCTTTGATATGCTGTCTTAGCTCATCTTGACTTAATGCACAGGCGTTAGCAAGCTTCTTTTCACTGATTCTTTTCACAGAGTTTTATTCTTCTACCTTTACCTAAGAAGTCTTTCAGACTCACTGGCAAGTCTACCATTTTAAATTGTGACTCATAATTAAGGTAGGTTATTGTTAATTTCAAATTCCAATAGTGGCATAGGGACAAGATTTAAATTTAGCCAAATAATTGAAGTTGGACATCATTCAAATGGAAAATAAAACTTGAAAAGACATGAGAGCCCTTTTTTGGTTGCAACGGATTCGATTCTTTTTGCCTCTAGGGTAAATAATAGATTTTTTCAGAAAATGGGTCCTTGCTAGCCATAGCTCAACAAATGCATGCAAATGTACATCTGTGAAATAAATCTGTCACAGATGTGGCACCTGGAAATGAGGTCTCAACCAGGAAGCCATTCATTATCACAATAAATCGTATCAGTAATCTATGCAGACACCCATACCTCTTATAAAAAAAAAAAGTCTACACCCATACCTCTTATTAAAAAAAAAAGTCTAACAGGTATTTTAAAGACTAGCTTATATGAAAAGGTGATGAGTGTTTGATTGTATGTAGCACAGAAGGACCAACTCGCACATACTCTTAGAAGCTAATTTCCTTACATTTGTGTTTAATCTGGAGAAAGGCTTTGCATGGTGCCCAAATTTTATGTCTGAAGGCAGCTCAAGTGTTTGAACTTCATTATTTTAAAAACAGTATTGTGCCATGAAGGCCTTTGGACCTGCCTGCCCTTCCTAACTGCCTGCCTATTCCCAGAGACAAGGTGACTGTCAGTCTCTTGCCTCTAAAAGTTTCCTGTTCTTGTCCATAATTACAATGACATAAGCTTGCATCTTTGATGTCCTTCTGAGTAGCGAAGGGACGATTCTGCAATACAGAACAGTTGGCAGGGCTCTCTACACTGGCCAGCCCCAGAAGTCTGCAGCACTGTTAAACCTCCCATAGCCCTCTCTCCTCTAAGTCAGGCTCCATCATCACTGTGGCATCTCCAACACCCAAAGGAAATAATGACGAGAAAGAAAAAAAAAATCTCTAGAGTCATCCTAATTTTCTTACTCCCACTCAGTTTCCTCTGTCCTCCTCCAGTCCAGGTCCATGGACCAGTCCTCTTACCTATTGCCACCATCCACTTCCCTGCCCCCAAACTGGTGTCAGAAGCCTACCAAAGAGCGGGAGACAAGGCATCTTGGGAAGGGGGAGGCTGGAGAAGTCTCCAGGCAAGGAAGAATAAAACAGCTGACATGTCTTCAATGTCATGTCAGGACGTGGTACTCTTAACAGTGACAGCCACACCTCCACCACATTCAATTTTAAAAGTCAGAAAATAATTTCTTCCTTAATCTGTCAGTGTTGTGGTTATACTCATATATAAAATTACTATATAAAGCACCTAAAATAAGAGTTCCTTCACCAAACTACTTTATATAAAATTAAATGAAATATCATAGCTTAATGAAAACAGAGCCCTATGCAAAGTAAAATAACATGTATGTTAATATATAAGATGAAAGTTACTGTTCTTGAGATAGAGGCTAATTTGAAAGTGGTATAATTAATTAGCTATTGTAAGAAACCTACTTTTGTATAATATACTCAAATTTAGTAATTACCCACAAGCCTTAATCAACCCCATCTAGTATGATGAAAAATTCAAAGAGCAAAGGAGAGAAATTCCAAGAGATGTATCAGACTTCTTCCCGCATGGAGTATCCTTTTAAAACCAAGTTCAGTATCTTTTCATGGGCAGTATGTTGCTGCCTTATTCCTAGCTACAAGTAAGTGATTCAGCTTACTAAGTTGATTATTCCAGAATTTTCCAAGCAAGAAATTTAAGCTGATGAGTGTTTCCAGAGTCACCATCCAGTTCCCTTTGTGAAAGAAGATTCTAAATATGCCCTTTTCAGTCTTCAGCACCTCATCAGTCCTCCACGGGCTCTCAAAAATGATATCTAGCGGTTCTGTGATGACTTCGGCCAATTCATTAAGTACTCTAGGATGCCAGCCATTGGGACCTGTGGATTTGAACATATCTGGGTTACTGAGGTTCTGTTTTACCCATCCTTCCCCTAGTCCATCATGGATGCCTGTTCCTGTCCTCAAGTCAGGCTTGTACCTTTCTGGTTACCATGTAGACTTTTGAAAAACAGCATTCAATGCTTCTGCTTCTCACACATTCATTTTCTCTTTTAAGATAATAAATGGAAAATGCATTATATTCTTCTGAAGCCTTTGGTTTATTTTTAAATGTTCCAATTTTTTTTTTCTTACGTGTCCCTTGTAAGAAAAGGAAAATGAAAACCTCAAATCTACCTTGTAGTAGTTCCAATTTCTCAGTCACATTGTTCAATGCACGCATTAGCAACTTTTAATCACAGAGCCTAAGTTGACATCCTGAAGATGCTCCAAATGCTAATGGTTGGTTGCCTGTCTCACATGCAAAGGGAACTTTTGTATTCAACTTGTAGTTCAGAGTGAATGCATCTTCTAAAATAGAGACGATTCACAATCATCTTTAATCATCATTTGTATGCATAAACAATGACTTCTTCTGCAAGGCATTTCAGAAGCGTGAGCTGGAGGTATATGAATAAGGATTTCTGTGAAAGCAATAGCCTAGCAGAATGCATTTCCTGTGTGGTCATCAGCTTCTAGGGCCTCAGGTTTATATTACATGAATCATCTCCAAGTTCTGACAGGTGTTGACACTCTTCACCCCTTTATTGTCACACTGACTCCCCTGAAACTGAAAGACAGCCGCTGATGGTAGCGTTCTGCCCATCCATTACACTCTGTCATGTGCTGAGATGCCCCTGCAGGCCCAGGATGGACAAAGGAGAAGAAGAAAGGAGCAGTTAAAGGGACAAAGGAACCTGAGACTTGTCCCTGGTTTGGGGTTTCTTGGATCTGACTGTTTGGTTTTGGGTTTTTTGTTTCGGGTTTGTTGTTGTTGTTTGTTAGAAAAAATGTTCTTTGGGGGAAGGTTGTATATATTGTCTTTTCCCACTCTGTCTCGCTCCACCCTTATACTGAAGTTTATTCTTTGAAACTTAGCCATGCCCCCGAAATGCAAGTCATATTGCAGATTCCATGAAGACTCCTTTAAAGACCAATTCTACACATCTATGATTTTTCTCAAAGCATGGCATTCTCCCCCTTGCTCTACAGTGGCCACCTGCAGCTAATATGTCCTTATCTGTGAGTCCGAGAGACACCATCAGGCAACTTAAGCTGATAGGAAGTATTACTGACCAAGCTTAATCATTCTCCTTTCCAGAGAGAAAACTATTTATAGTCCTGTGATTTTGTATTTGGCTCTAACTCTAAGAAAATCTTACTAATAATTATTATATTCAAAAAGTCACCTTTTAAATATCTAGCCTAATTTAATACCTCTATTAAAATCACTTCCTGTTGCAATCTGTGGTGGAGTAATCTTTAATCTATCTTGACAAGCGAAGTTGTTGGGACGGTCGGGAGGGAGGGGGGTAAGGTGAAGTCCTAGAGAGGGGAGATCATTGAAACACAGGAGGAGTTGTTTTTTTATCATTTTGTGATGCTGGAGTAAACAAACAAATGACAAGATATTAACAACACCTATTATATTTACTGTGTGGCACAGACAGCTTGGCTGTTGGTATCAGGAAGAAGAGCAAGTAACAGAAAGAGCCTTAAGTGGGGATGTTAGCAGTCACTAGGAAGAAGACAGATGCTGGCTGAGAAAGAACAAGTCCCTTATCCACCTGCCCCAGACAAGGTAGAACACTGGATGAAGTTAGCCAACCAGCCTTCATGGTCTCACGTGTTCCAGGAACATATGAAGAGAATAGATGCCTTGGACAAGCTATCAGCCTTCAAGTTTTGACAGTCTCACATTAAACTTATTTGGAGACTGGGAGGGAACATGAAGTCATTTCACAAATCTAACCACAAGCCAATAGCCTCCAAAATCTCTCTTGCCTTTGGTTCCACAAATGCAAAGCAAATTCATTCCGCAAGCTGAGTCTTGCAATTTGATAGTTTTCCTTCCTGAGGGAAGAGGGTGGGAGGCTGACAAACAGGATTTCCACAGCTAGGTCATGGAGAGCTTCAAGTTGGGAGAGCAGCCACAGAGAGCAGTTATTAGCAGAGCCCATGTTGCATCATGACTTGGGAAATGTTAATATTTTCCCTGTTACCAATGCCCTTAGTGCTCTGATGGCT
This sequence comes from Peromyscus maniculatus bairdii, assembly GCF_049852395.1. Taxonomy (NCBI): domain Eukaryota; kingdom Metazoa; phylum Chordata; class Mammalia; order Rodentia; family Cricetidae; genus Peromyscus; species Peromyscus maniculatus. The sequence continues at coordinate 49,267,817 of NC_134867.1, read as the reverse complement.
GAGACACATTGTAACATCCCACAGCCTAGTCCTCACAGGTCCCACTCAAATGAGCAGACTCAGAATCCTGACTAGCTAGGCAAACAATGAAGACATCTTAATAGCAAACATGCATTCAGTAATACAGTTCTCATACCTTGCATTTTTTTTTTCATTGTTCATTTTCCATCTCAACTACCTGGCATTCTCCTACAATGAAAAATGGGTCTCTCTTCATTCCACCTAGCAAAGTATCAATACATTTGATTGATATATATTGATATCATATCATATAAATCATAGTCCTTTGTGTCTTTTTCCTTGGTTATAGTGAGCAAGGCTGACTTTAACAGTCATGAAAGTGAGATGAAGATGTATCTCCATGGTAGAGTGCTCACCTAACATTATGAGGTATGGACTTCAATTCTCCATATTACAAGAAGCGTTAGGTGGGGAAGAGGAGAAAAAAGAAATGAAGATAAGAATCATGAATGTAATCTTGTATCTAGTATGTTCTCAAACTTCTTCAAATCCAACTTCAGGAAGAATGAATACCGCATTGTTTTCCGGTCTTAATACACAGGACAATCCAAGATGAGTTTGAAGGAAGGGAGGGAGGGAACAAGGGAGGGAGGGGGAGGGGGAAAAAGAGGGAGAGGGAGAGAGAGGGAGAAGGAGAGGGAGAGGGAAGGAGGGAGGGAGAGAGAGAGGAGAGAGAGAGAGAGAGAGAGAGAGAGAGAGAGAGAGAGAGAGAGAGAGAGAGAAAGAGAATATTAAATTTCCTGCGGGGTGAAGTAATACATATCTGTTATCCTAGCACTTGGGAAATAGAGGCAGACTAGTCTCTGTAACAGAGACCAGCTTGGTCTACATAGGAAGTTCTAGACTAGCCAAGGCTGTGAAGTGAGCCTCTGCCTTAAAAAAATAAGATAAATTTAAATTTTAATCCTAACAATTTTAAAAGATGGCCAGCAGCTTGTTTCCAGCTGGTTGGATTATCATTTCTAAATCACTAGGCCAGAACTGCTGAATGGTAACATCCTAGTGGGTCCGTTCTGTTTCTCTCCTCCCTGACTTGGAGAGCATGCCTCAGTCTTCACAGGAGAGACCCCCAGGCCTAGTTCTCGGGCTACACTGGCTCTTTCTCAGTCATATCTGTTCTAGGTTTGGGTGGGGGCTCCTTCTTCGGGGATCTGGCTGTTATTGCCTCTGCATCTCTACCAACGCTTTAACTGTAATCTGAGAAACAGAGCGCATGCTTGGGCCATAGGGGTGGGGTGGGACGCCGGACAGGATGGCGACAGGAAACACAGCTGAACCCAGAAAGAAACCACTGTTCTGTACTTAAAAATCAAGATAAGCTGAGATCTGATTTTTCCCAGTTTGATTATTCTGATTTTTAGCCAATTTCAAGTAGTCTGTTACTCTTTTGAGCTTGAGGTTCTTCCCCTAATTACAGGCAATCAGAGCTCTGTGCAAGCTAACCCAGCCTAAGAAGTTAGTCTCAACTTTGACAGTACTCTGAAGAAACAACCACAGATGCAAATCCAATAGACACACACACACACACACACACACACACACACACACACACACACACACTCCATATTTAGCTACTCAAATTAAAAAAAAAAAAAAGTGGTCTTCCTGAACAATTATCTTTTCTGTCATGGGGTGGTGGTGGAATGGGGTGTCACTGTTAATACTGTCTCCTAGATGATAACAGACGAAGACCAAAGTTGAAAATCTAAATGGTTGGTGACAATTTTTGTTTTGTTTTGTTTTTAACTTTGTGACCTAACTAAAGCTAAGGTGTTTTTGATATTCAGTCATAGCATACTGGCCGTTATTATTGGACTGAAGAAGGTAGGACTCTCCTTCAAGAGGAGAAGAGTACAGCTTGGTTTTCACTGTAGAGCTCTCTGAGCACAGACCCTACATTTCAGACCTCCGTCTTTCTCCCCGCAGGAATGCTGTCCCTCTTGATTGTCTGCTGTTATGATCTCACTATGACCATCCTATATTATCATTCTCACATACAAGTTCTCATCAAAACAAGCTCCTGTTGTAGAATTTGAACCTAGAAAGTCAGATGGGATTCCATTTTCCTTCATCTGCACAGAGAAAAAGTGATGTGGATCCACATCGTGGGTCTTGCTGGTCATTTTTGGTTCCCTTTGGTGTTCTGCTTGGGGATGCTCAGGCTGGCCTCTGGCCCCAACAGAAAAGAAGATGGGATGTGATGTTGTAAAAGACCTGCCATATAAAACGCTTTCACCAGTCTTTTATACGAGGGACTCTTACAGAGTGGATTTCCTCAGATTCTATAGACTAGAAGAATCAATTTTGTTTTTCTTTAGAAACAAACACCTAAATGTCCTCAGTCAAATGATGAACAGTTCCTGATGATTATCAAATCTGTCTCCATCTTTATGCGCTGGGGGGGAGGGGTGACTTAATGTTTCCTTTCTGGAACAAATTAAACGGATTAGAAGCAACTGCCTCTCCATGCCTCCTCTGGACAGGAGCATTTCTAATCTTCACTCCCCGACTTACCTACAGCTCTTCAGCAAATGCAACTATAGTAGAGAGGCTGCCTGGGACTTTTCCTGCCCACTTATTATTCATAAAACTCGCAGAAACACACTCAGAGGTTAAAAAGCAAAACCATCTTTGTCTATGCTATCCTCGGGGCATTAACTGATGTTATAATTTTTCCAGCTGAATAGTAATGTAAATTCCCAACTTGTTCAGAAGCTTAGAAGGCCGCTTCACAGCCCTGAGCACGCAGAGTGAGATGACTTCCTCCACACACACAGTACAACCTGCAGGACTGTGGCCAGCCAGCGACAGCCAGTACTGCAGGAGGTCCTCCAGGCCTGGAGTCTGAGCCTCACCTGTCTCCTCCATCAGTAACAAAGGCTGAGGAATTTAACTGCGGGGGATTCCACATCAGGCTTTCTGTTGTTTTGGAATAATTAACAGCCAGCCAGTCAGAACAGGAACCCAAGGTTAGGTCATCTCTCTTTTCAAAATTGTAATAATATGGCCGAGGAAGTGGAATGGTAGTGAGCTTTGAACAGACAAGGAGCTTGGCCACAGTTCCAGACTGAGTGAAGAGATTGCCTGGAGTCCACACAGGTGATTAAGGGCTGTGAGGACTGCTGAGGTCAAGAGTGATAACCAGCGGAGGGGTGGTCATACAGGGAAGTGGGACCATGCTTCAGGAAGAAGACTCAGAGACAACTGACCAGAAAGGCTCAGACCCCAGCACAACTGAGGTCAGGAGGATGGCAGCTCCCCTCCTGAGCAAGGCACTCATTCCTTCTTCAGCAGTGACCAGCCAAGGCTGGCTACAGGATGGGCAGTGAGGTCAGAACTCAAGGAGAAGGCACATGACTTAGATGAAAAGCCCTTGGTGACGTTGATGTCTACTCAGTGTTCTGGGCCACTCACTTAGGGTCCTGTTACTCGATTTGCCCTGTCCCTGTCTCATTTTCCTACCTGTAGCAATATCAACTATTACTATTAACAATCTTTGAAATCACCATTAACCTTAGGGTTTGTTTGCTCTTACTCCACTGATCACTAAAATATTTGCCATGACAGTAGGTGTCTAATGCATACTATGATGATTATTACCCACTGCCCCGTGATAGTAAAGACACTATTACTATTTACTGAGGGAAATCTTTCTAAGGCAGGCACCATGTTGAGAATGTGTGCTTGCATATAATCTCTCCTCCTCACCCCACATCAACTTGGTAGTGAGCCAGAACCTGATTAATAAATGGAGAAGCTAAGGCTTTGAGATGCAGATGAGCTACTCTGGGAAAGCTGATAATCTAGGGCAGAACAGTTCTGCCCTTTGGCAAATTCCACCTTATCAAATTACATCTATTCAGGGCAGTCAAGTTTGATGTGCAATCTGTAGTAGTTGAGCAGTAGCCCAAGAATGCGAAAAACGGAACCTCAGTTGGAAACGGTATTTTCAGTGGGAATTTGTCATAGATCGGCATTAAAATCACAGGAGATGTTAGATGGCCCTAAACCCAATGCCTGGTGTCCTTGTTTGAAGAAGAGATGAAGTGGAGTCATACTAAGGAGACCAGCTGAAGGGAAAAGCTGAGACAGGTGTGAACTACCATAAGCCCAGAGAGCCTAGAGTCACCAGAGGGTCCAGGACAAGGAATGATGTTCCCTTCTGAGTCTTTAGAGGAATCCAGTCCTCCTGACACCGTGGTCTTTTACTTCAAGCCTCCAGAAGCAGGATGGAAAAACTCTATTGTTTTAAGGCACCCAGCTTGTGATAGCTGTCACCACATCCTTAGGTAACAAATGCAGAGCACTTTCACCAACACATATAATCTGTCGAATGCTCCTAGGGATAGTTTTAATTGCTTTGTTGTTTTTAGAAAGTATATGCAAAGGTGATTTTTAGTGGAAGGGAATTTTATTTTCACACAGAGCATTCAATGTTATGCAAAATGTTTATTTAGGTATTGTGTAAAATGCTTATTTTGATTTTGTTTATATCGCTCATGATACATATGAAAATGCTTGCCCTCTTCCTATTCTATATATAACATAGATTGCTTGGGTTATATAAAACATAATTTATAAAAATACATTAAGGACTATAATATATTTATTTATGTATGTATTATATATAAAACACAGATTTATGAATACATACATCCACTAGCACATCCCATTAAAGAAAAGGAAGCAATAGGAACTGTCAAGAGGCAGAGTTTTCTAGATTTCTATTTTCCCCTTAAACATGCACACTTCATCATTAACAATAAATATTACCTGTTGTCTTTCTTAAAATACTGGGTTCAAGTGCTACAGAGATGACTCAGCACTTAAGAGCTGCAGCTGTCTTGTGGAAGATCTAAGTTCAGTTCCCTCTATCCACATGGCAGCTCACAACAGCCTGTTACTCCAGCTCCAGGGACTCTGATGCCCTCTTCAGGACTCTGTGGACACCTGCACACACATGCTTACACACACACACACACACACACACACACACACACACACACACACAATTTCTTACAAGTATGTTTTTTTTTAAAAAGGAAAATACTGAATTCACTTTATCTATTTTCAAGAAATCTCCCCAATACCCCAGTCTGAATATTCATGGCTTGCTCCACCACAGCAGCTCTCTCTGGAGGGAAAATACTGCTACACAGAGAAACACGTTCCATTAACAGGGCAACAGACAACATCAATGTCTGCCACGGAAGCAGGGTCATTCACACTTCCAGTGGCCACAGAAGAGTGCCACGTACTTCCATTTTGTCACACGGAATTCAGAGTGGGGAAGAAGAAAAAAAAGGTTCACCAAGGTGGAGATTAAATGAACGCTTTACTAATTCTATTTCTTCATCATCAAGGCTGTTATGACAGAGAATGGTTCCTTTGGGTTTGTGGGAGTGTGGTGTGGGGGGAAAGTCCAGAGACGGCATTGATGTGCCAGCGCTGGTACCTACCATTGCTTTTCTGACAGTACACCTATCTACTCAGTGAAAACGCTGATAATGACACAGCATTCTTGTGACATTTTATCTCAAAGTCTCCTGGAGAGAACCCTTGAGAGTCTTCAGACCACACTTTGTGACCCACTGTGCTATTTCATTTCTAGACACCGCACACCAGAGAGACTGGAAAATCAGCCAGTCTCAGACCAAGTCTTCAGTGTGGGATATATTACACCTTGCCCTGTCACACGACAACACCTTCCAAACAGTCACTCCACGCTTACCCTTCTGGCCTCCCATCTGGCTTTGTCCCGCAGACCGGGGACCTTCCTGTCTTACAGAGGAGATGCCCTTTCCTGTCTGGTGAGAGGATTTGCAAAGATGGCCAGGCCGCTCACAAATGCATGCTTCTCTTGGGGGCTTAGCTTGCCAGCTTTGAAAATAGCAAGAGCTTTTGAAGTGACTGGGGCATTTCTGAACACACGCAGCCTGCTTTATCAAAATTACCCATGCTCTCTTAGCATCCGTACTCAGCCCCCAAATACTGAAGCGTGACCTCTGCTGGGCCTTGACCTCACCTGCCAAATTGAAATGGGCAGGGAAGCAAGACAAGTGTCATAATCCTCTTTAGCAATTCCATCCAGGGCATATTTGCATGGTTAGTGGCAGCCCGAAGGGAGGGTTCAGGGGAGTTGTATTATTTTCCGTTGCTCTCTTTGTCTCTGATTTTGGCAAGGGAAAAAGGGAGCCTTCAGACAGCATCACATTTTCATGGACTAGCAGCTCAGGGCTTTAAAGGAGCAGCATGCACAAAGTCAACAGACCAACTCTCAAGAGGCTGACCTCACCTACATGAACTTTGAGGAGGTGTGAACGGGTTCCCTGTAGCAGCCAGACATGTAAAGCAGGCCACCTTTCATCATATCCTGGAGTCTGCATCCGGCCACACTTGCTGTTAGGCAGTGCTGGTACCCAAGAGAAGATGTAGGATCAGAGTGTGAAACAGGCAGCTTCCCAGAGAGCTCGAGTCTCAGTGCCCACTGCGGGGATAAGTGTGGATCTGTATGTGTGGATATGATTTGAAGTGAATGGGGATGTGGAAGCAGGCTGGTCAGAGGAGGAGGCAGAGTGGTTTGAAATGGACAGTCAGCCTCTAGCTAGCTCTGGAATCTTCTTATCCTTTCCTTCAAGGGCAGCTGTGGAAATCACTGGTGAGAGTAGCACAAGACTGGATTCACCCCCAAGCCTGTCACTTCCTAGATGAATTTCTGTGTCCATCTGACCTCACCACTGCTTCAGCTTACCCTCTGTCAAATACGAACACCACCATGAACCACATCTCTGAGGACTGTGGCAAGTATTGTTTGGAGCAATACCTGGCATCGAGTAAGCATCCACCCTACACAGAGACATGAAATTACACATTTTTTGTTCAGTCACCGAGGAATGTAAACTCACCCCTAAGGAGGCATAGATTCTCAGGCATATCTTCTGAGCAAAACCATAATGGGTACACAGCAGCATTATTGAGTTAGTCACCCACAATGTTATTAAAATAGATCGTGAGTAATGTGTATGCTTTAAGCACTGTTTAGCCATTAACTTTAAAAAAAAAAATTCATTTAGCTTTGTGAAGCATGCCCTATAGAACGTAGCTGTCACAGATGTGGTCCTCAGCTTGTTGAAGCATAAAGATCTCTTTGTTTTAAAAATGTAGACTTTCCCTCCAGGTACTGGTGTGCGTGCACATGCGCACATACACATTGTAACAGTATGTGTTTATTTCTTTCCTACTGTCTTTCACTGAGGAAAATATTGCTTTGAAAGTGACCAAGAATTCAAGAACTTCAAGTACATTTACATAAAACATGCCATTTATGGAGCGAGTTGGTGCTGAAGAGGTTGAGATCTCTTGCCCTAATTTAAGGATCTGCCATCTTTAGATTGGGAACGCTTTCCCAGTGCGGTATCATCATCATATTTTTTTTTAATTGACAAACGGGCTAAGTGAGCAAAAGCCAAGTCCCAGAGTTGTAACTTCACATGTGACTGAGTGTTCTCTCTATGTTTGTGCTGGGCAGTGTCTAACGGGTTAGAAGAGACTGCAGCGACATTATTATTTCGCTTAACTCGGAGTAGCTGGTTTGTTCCCACTCATTCTTCCACAGCTGGGTCTTGAAATACCACTGTTCCTTTCCTCGGTAATCCACCCCAGGGCAGCAAAGACATTAAACAGACACACAGATAATCCCTGATAGTTTCTTCAGAAACTGAGATTCCAGAGATGAAACAGAGAATACCCGCATTTCCTGTAACTAATAGCAGAACCATGGAAACATCCCTAAGCAAAAACACAGCCCACTGGGTTGGATATTTTTCAGCAAATTTACAGTAGGATAAAAGGATTTTAGAATCTCCCTTGTCTGTGGGGTATAGGACAAAATCCCAAGCACTGGCGTTTGTCCATCAGAAATGCATGTGCACACTCACAGACACACACACACACACACACACACACACACACACACACACACGCTGTGATCACATGTATTAATGTTTTACTTCTATATTTCTCATTCCCACTGAAGCTAAATATAAAGTAACCCTTTCACATTAAAGAAGTTGTTTTTATTTTCAGAGTAATGTGCGAAACCATGCTACTTAACACTACATTACATTCACAGATCATGCAAAGTTAAATAAAGACACCTTGCAGGTTTCTTAATATAGACTTGGCTAAGATTAGTTATGCATCTGCCACCTTCACATTCAGATTTTGGGGGCAGGAAAAAAAAAGCCGTAGTTAGAAATCACACTTGCAGTGTAAGTGCTTAGGATTTCATGGTTCATTTAAGAGCATCACAATCAAGAATTTAATTATGTCAAAAAGGGAACTACATCTTTCCAACAGTTAAGATTATATCACTCTTTATGCCTCTCCCGTAAATCACAAAATATACCAATTCCTTTACCCTCTATGGACCTGTTTTTTGATAGATGACATAAAGAGGTTGGCTGGATGATTTGAAGATACTCTGTCCTACTGGGTTGTGATTTTGAGATTTGCAAGGACAGACTGAAGAGGAAGTAGAGGAGTACCAGAGCCAAGGAACTATTGGAATATAGTCAACTCAATTCCCAAACAAAACAGCATTTGCTCTGATCCACCTCCCCTCACCACCACCCCCAAAAAAAACCTGTCCTGCAAGGCACTGTAGTGGACTAGTAACTCCAAGCTGAAGAGCAGCCAAGAATTTGAAGGTAACAGTGCTGTCCAAACCCGCATTGTGCTCTAACACTTCAGAGTTTTCTGTCAATATTCTGTTCAAAAACCCAGTCTCATAATCTATAGATTTGGGCTGGGAATGTAGCTCAGTTGGTACAATTCTTGTATAGAATGCACTAAATGCACGGTTCAGTCCCCAACACTGCATAAATCTGGGTACAATGCCATACACTATAACCTCAGTACTTGGGAAGCAAAAGAAGAAGAACCCAAAGTTCAAAGTTATTATAGGCTACATAACCTGTTCAAGACCTCACCCCATCATAGAAAGCCAGCAACTCAAACCAGCAAACATAGATTCCATCCAACTAAAACTGATGTGCTATGTCATGAGTATACACTACGAACTAATATCCTCGGGAAGACAGACTTGCTACATGCCTGGGGCTGGGGAGTGACTTATGTTGGGATCAACTCATATGATGAAAATAACTTTTCTAATGTGACTGACAGAGTCATGACATTTTGAAGTTACTGCAAATATACAGTATGATCACTTACATAGCAGAATTATGTAAATAATTCACTGTGGTGGTAGATAATGCTTTGCCTGGTTCAGCTGAAGACTAACAGATGATGAATCTTATTCCTCCAGGAAGCAAAGCCTGAGACAAAGGCCCCCAGGCAGAAGTTTGTTTAGGGACACAATTCCTGAACATAGCAGGGGGAAGAAAAGAATGAAACAATGGAGAAAAAAGCCAGTGCAGAATACACAATGGAATTATCCACTCGGCCACGTGTTGCTAGATTACATGCTGCTTTCCCAGGAGCCTTAGGAAACATGTCTCAGAATCTTGCATGAAGAAAGCAAGGAGGGAAACATTTCTCTGTCGGCTCCCATTAGCCACTTGTCAAAGCCATTTCCTAGTACTTCCTGTTTGTCCATGTGAGTGCTTAGTCAGCTCCAGTAGGGAGCACCTGACAGAGTGAGCGAAGATGCTGGAGAGAAAGCGTCAAGCCAGCACGGGCCTAAACCAATGAGCTGTCAACTCACACCTAGGTGATGTCAGCTGAAGTCTGTGTGGGATCGCTTGCTCAGCAGTGGCTAGAACAAGACTTAAGGCCAAGGTCTTCTGGAGTGATGCACACAAGAGCCAGGCCATCTGTATCAGTCAGGAGGGTCCAATTATGCTGCAGTAACAAATGACCCAGCATTTTAATAGCTTGCCGCAAAGGCTTATTTCTCACTCATATTAGTTCTCACAAGTCTACCAGGGGTCAGCTATAGTTCTATGCCGTTTTCTTTGCTGAGGTACAGAGTTGACCAAACCACCTCTCTCAGGAATATTGCCAGGACTGAGAATAAGGGGGAAAAGTTTGAATTATAAACTTTTCATGGGTTTGTAAAGATGCTGCTCAGAATAAACCCACATCAGTCCTCCTGAGCTTTCCTGGACCGAAGCCTGTCATAGTTTAAAGGGCAGGGGTACTTAATACGCCTTCAAGGAGAGGCAGTGCAGGAGGTTATCGGGAGTGCAGTGATAGAGGTCTGGAGAGGTGGCTCCGTGGGTGAGCTGCTTGATGGACAAGCATGAGGACCTGATCCCCAGCATCCACTTGAAAAGCTGGCCCTGTGGAGCTTGTCTGCAAACCCAGTGCTGGAGGACACAAACAGGCAGATCTTGGGGGCTCACTGGAGCCCATCCAGCTGAAATACCAAACACCAGGTTCCAAGAGTGACCCTACCTCAAAATAGAAGGTGGAGAAAAAAAATAGAGAAGACTGCCTGAAACATGTGTGGGCATATGTGGGCAAGCACATACTTGCATGTACATGCAAACACACACACACACACACACACACACACACACACACACACACACACACACACACACACACAGAATGTGCCATACATTTGGAGGCAGAAAGCAGAAGATAGGAGAGCAATTCACTCTGGGCTCCCTGTGCAAGCTTGTTGATGATGATACCATGTCCCAAAGAAATGTTTGATCACATGTCCCAAAGAAATGTTTTTAATTTAGCAAGTAAACAATTTCTAAAACCCAAATGTTGTAGAAACATTAACTCCCAATGGAAGAAAGCAGATCAGTTCCTGTAGATTTTGTTTCCAATGAGAAAATAAGGCATGGATACACCTTTGAAGGGTACCTGGTCTCGTTTTAGTTCTATATGTGAATTTATCCATGTTATAGCTGCTCCGACGGACTCAGTTCTCAGAAATCATCAATGAAGTGACATCTAAGCAAGTTAAGAACATAACTCAGACAGGAATTGAGGCTCTGTTTTCCCTCCCATGGTGAAGGTGATATAGCAGATATACGGCTTATCATTTTATATTCTAGTTTAAATGTAGACAACAAGCAATTAGACATGTCAGTAACCGAGATACCTTCAAACTCTGTCATATTCTGTAAAAATAGTAAGGAAGTAATGTGACAGGGAGGGGTGATGTGTCAGTTCACAAGTGATGATCTCTCCGAGGAGGTAACATGTAAGAAAATCATTAAGCCCCACGTGTAAAATCAAAACATGGCTTTTAATAACAGTTAGCAGCAGCATCCTCCACTCTAGGGGGTATCACTACTCTATGGTGATGTCACCCTCTGCATTTTCTTTACTTCCTATTCCTTGTCAAATCAATCTCTTTTAATTTCATATATACACACACACATATATTATTGTGTATATATATATACATACATAAAATATGTACTCATTAAGTGAAATTTTAAAGCTATGCAAATTATTTTATATGGCCATTATCTGTTTCTTGTTGAGTTTTGTTGAGGGTGTGTGTTTACTTTCTTGGTTTTGGAGTTTTTTGCTTTGGCTTGGTTTGGATTGGGTTTTGGTTTTTCTGTGGACCCTCCCAAAAAATTCATTCTTTCTCCTGATTAACTCCAGACACCCTCACAACTAATTTTTGTTGAATAATTACTTCTTCAATCTGCTCTTAGGTCTTAGGTAGAAACACTGAACAATATGCCCTTCCTACCTCGTCCTGGAAACATGTGTGGTGGATAGAGTTCCCAGAAGGAACCTGTGATTCTCTCTCTTGAAGAACTTGCCCTTCCTAAGTCAGTGTGAGAGGAACTTATGACTACATGATGAGGCATTTGCCCAGAAGGTTGGGGACAGTGTATGACAGCAGGAAAATCAGAAGGGTTAGCCTCATCTAACACTGCTAACACTTGAAAGCATGATGTTCCTCTCACTAGAAGATGAGAAATTCAAGAGATGTGAAGCTTGGAAAGGCAACTTACCATTGCTACTTGGAACTGAGTAGGAGCCATGGGAAAAGGAGGTGAGGCAGCTGCGTGATCAGAGAGAATGGACTATGGCTACCGGCCAGCATAACATGGAGACCTCACCTCTAAAGCAGCAATGAGCCGAGTTTATCAGAAAACCTAAATGAGTTTGGAAACACAGCTTTCTTCAGCATTCAGATCCAGCTGATACTGTGAATCTGGCTTTGAGCAGGGAACTCGATCAAGCCCATAGTTTTAACCTACGAAACTAGGAGATGATGAATGGGTATTATTTTTAGCCACTAAGTTTGTGGTAATTAATTATGCAGTAATAGAAAACTAATACAACATGTAACTGGATTTATCAACTTCAGTGTTCTGTTAAACGGCTAAATAATGACTCTTTCCCATCTTTCGAATGTGCACCATTAATTCTCCTGAAAGGAAGGAATTCACCTGGGACAGAGTAAGGAGGTCAGTGATGGAGAGGCTGGGCCCAACGTGGGACAGACTAATTGGAAACATCATCAGCCCGCTGAGCAAGGTAGGCTTAGGGGACGCAACCAATGACTGTAAAGGAAGTAAGAGTCAAAAAGACCAGGATAAATGACCATATACTGAACCACAGTGATAGGAATCTGGGTAAAACCAACTGGTTTTCTTTTCATTAATTAGCATGTGGGTCAGGAGTAGCAGGGAGATCATGAAATAAAGATGTCACATATTCATGATACTTTTTTCGTTGTGAATTCATAAGATCATAGGCTGATATTTCAGAATCATCTACATAATGTAGGACATGAAAAATCGTGTCCATCTGATGCTTTTTCATTTCTCCTTTCTCTAATACCAAGAAAGGTTTTAGTCCCCGGTTCCCAGCATCACTTACCAGTAGATGGAGGCCCATGAATGGAGTTAGTGTCCCGGGATAGAGTCAGAAATAACCAGTCACATCCAGTCTCACTCTTAAAAAAATACCATTAGCCAATGTTTCTGGAGAATGCATTGTTGAGATAAGTCACAAGAGAAAGGGAACATGGGTCCCTCAGTCACAAGATGGAAGAAAGCCTTCAGAAATACCACCATAGGACGCTGTTTAGCCTTAAATGATTGAATAGCTGACAAGTTACAGTTTTGAGTTAGAGATGGGAGGACTGGGTATTTTCACATTGAAGCACAACCTGACTTATCCTGAATGTTCATAAGTCTTCTCAACTGTGTCCTCCACAGCTTGATAGAGCCTGGCTTCCTAGGATCTTTTTCTTCATTTAGTAAAATACTAAACATCACACAGGAACTCATATGTCAAATTTAGTTAATGCTACAAGAAATTTATGTTCTAGGCCAAGCATGGTGATGCACGCCTTTAATCCCAGCAAAACTGGGAGACAGAGGCAGGTAGATCTCTGTGAGTTTGAGACCAGCTTAGTCTACAGAGTGAGTCCCAGCAGTTCCTATTCTGCTCCATCCTTATACCTATAGTGAATTATTTTTTATATCAAACTCTAGGGAGCATAAATCCTAATTTTCATATATGCCATATATGAACACACCTATGTACATGCAAATCTATACATTATCACTATGGATAAGAATAATGACAAGCTTCCTCCAGCAAAACCAAATAAATGTACTTACTCCTAAGTATGTTTCTACCTTCCACTGACCCCTCCCCCAGTCAGAGGAGCCCACCTCTCTGGTTTTCTCAGTCTCATTTAAGGAATGTCAACCTGGAAGTATGACAAATCATCACGAAGAGCAGCACTTGCTTAGCATGGTAAAGACACATGGCGAGAGGTTAAAATTGCTTTGAACATCCACAAAGCAAGTTCACTATTCGCCACTCTCGCACCTCTCCCATTCACTTGAAATGAATTTCAAAAGACCTAAGAAGAGACAAAGGGCTAATACGCATTCTTTAATGTACAAGATTATAATTAACCTAACGTCTGTTTCAAATTTACTATTATCTATTAAGAAATAAATAATTTTACAGCCTCTAATGTAGCTCTTAAGCCTTAAATCACTGACCATAACTAATAAGCAACTTAATAGCGAGACTACCCTACATAGAGCCACAGACCACAGCTTCACTGGGCATAAATCATCATCATTTTTAATGCAGAGGCAACAGCAAATCTCTGTAATTACTGGGTGCATTTTGAATCATTTTTATTATTACTGCGCTGGCCCCATTAAAAATCCAAAACACTGAACTGCATGGAATATAAAACTGGAATTATGATACACTACAAACTCTAATTGAAATCCATAAATTTCCTACTAGTATTCAGAATTATTTTGTTGCCAAAAGAATTTCAGCTCTGCCAAATTAAAGAATTAACCTTGAAAGCATTTGCTCTATCTATAACAATGAGTAAGAACATTTCACACTGTAAGATTTGGGGAGTCGATTTTGGAGCAAAGAAAAAATTATGAGGGCTGTTTCCGATTCACTGAGGATTTTATATTTCTAAAACCATCAGTACTATGCAAAAAAATAGAATTAAAAGAACTTCATAGAATACATTATATGCATCCCAGGTCACCAACAAACCCACCTTGCCCATCACAGGTAACTCTAAAAGATCCTATAATATCAGCATCAAAATTTTCTCTGTGAAAATAGCAAAGGCATGGAGCTAAATCTGCAAAAAGAGAACAAACACAGAATGGCATCACTCTTATTTATGTGAAAATCATAAATGAGCATGCAGTGTGAGTGGTGAAGCCATTGTGATGGGTGGCCATACCTCGAATATAACTTTAATGGCTAATAACAATAACAACCTCATAAAGTATTGTAATACTCCTCTGATAAGCATTTTTGATAACTATGGTCCAAGTTGTTTCACTAGGAATATGAATTTGTATAAGTCAGTCTCTCTCCACAGAACTGTTGATTAGGCAGAGAAAACTGGTGTCTCCAAACTGGATAACCCTTGTCCAGTTTTGCTTTGGACCCAGTTTCAGATTGGCGGGGTGAGAAATTTGAAACATTTGCATATCCAGGATGAGCTACCTTGATGAAGGGACCAAGACCTGAGTTTAGAACTACACAGGAAGTTTATTTGCTTTGCACATCCATGTCACATACACCACCTGAAGGAAACTTCATCCAATAATAGCCTTGCATATTTCTCACATGAAATAGTTTCACAATGTGGAAGTTTATACTTCTCCTGTTGCTCAAAAAACCTTCTGCCTTGGGAGCAGTTTGGGCCTTAGACTTTTGGGTGGCAGATGCTCAACCTGCTATCTTTTAGACATATAGATAAATATTCCTAAATGCTAGGATTTGCATAAGTGTGTGTGCATATATTATTTCTACCGTGTGACTGACTGATCATGACATACCATTCGTATTTTTAAAACTCCAGCTTCCTAGCCAGGTGTAGTAGCATATACCTGTGATCCCAAACACCTGAGAGGCAGAGCCAGAAGGGTTGGATGTTCAAAGCAATTCTTAGTTCATGACCAGCCTGAACTACATGGGACCCTGACTCAAACAAAGCAAAACAAAAATAACAATAGAAGTTGGAAGGATAGCTCCATTTGGAAAGTGTTTGCATCCTCCTTACTCTCATTTCTTAGTATATTCAGTCATCAGACAGATTTCTCAAATTCACTACCTTAAGTTGATCTCAACTCATGCATTAAATATTTCAAGAATTCCTATCTTTTCTTATCAGCTGTCAGTTCACCATGGAGTCATCCTTAGTGTCAGGAATAATAAAGAAAATTGTGCATAATTGTAAGTGCTTATCTATCGTTTGTATATTGTCAAAACTATATGTCCTTCCTCATGTTACCGAAACTTCAATATTGTGAGTTCTGATAATTATGCTCAAGTTTCCTTCAAGCACTTCAAACACATCAGCCCTAATATAAACAATCTGGACATTTCAATACTGAATTTTCTGAATGTTAAAATTTTCTCACCTCTACATAAATTAAGCTAAGTTCTAACTCTGACTTCACTATCATGAGAAATTTCCTAAGCAAAGAACCCTTGACTACTTCACGCTATCGTTTTAAGCTGTATAAATATTTCTAGAGGTTGGGGGCCTCTGTTTAAGTGAGCCAATAGCACAGAAGAGCAAAACTGCAGGCTTCGAAAAGAAAAATGACTTCAAGTCTTAATTTTTGTCATCCCATGATCTTGAGACAGTCATTTGTTCAGTGATGTGGGATAAGAAGGACACTCTCCAGTGGTTTTCAGGCCAGACAACGGCTCAAGGGAGCTGTTCTTTTCTGTTTTCCCCAAGCATTCATTTAGATGAACAGCTGTTAACTGCTGGGGGAGGTCAGATTTCTCAGTGCTATATTTTTTCCAAAGGAGTTATATAAGGGAAAATAATAACAAAACACTTAGTCCTTTTGCCTCTGGCAGGGTAGTTCTCTGAAAATGTTCCCACTTTATGCAGGACAATTCAGGCTTGAAAGAGAAAAAGTCATCTCTCCCTCCAGACTCAAAACTCAAGCAGCTAAGCACAGAGTAAAAATGTCAGCCCCTAATTCAACTGCTGCCCCCATACAATCATTTTTGGTGCCAGAAGTTGTCTCCACACTATGTCAGGTGGTGACCCGCTCCTGTAAGACCTCTCATGGCCAAGGCCGTGATCGTAGATTTTGTTAACCTAGACATTCCTATGAAATAATGTCAATGTGATCAGCATGTAAACAGTGCATTTTGGTTGATTCTTTGTGTTGTTTTGACTGGTTCTCTCCACAGCTCCTGTGCCTTCTCATCTCCCTGGCCCTCACACTACTGCATCCCTAGAGCCCCCTTATTTCCTCTTCTTCTCTCATACCATATGTGTTTGACTTCCTTACTGTAGGAAAATGCTAGAAGGAAATCCGATACTTTGTATTCTGACTAAAAAGAAAAGAAAAAACAAATTTTAAGTGTTGGGGATGTAGCCCAGTGGCAGAATGCTTGCTCAGGACCCACAAGACACTGGCTTTACTCGCCAGTCCAGGGAAGGAGGAGAGAGAATGTAAGTCACTATATTTGAGTCAAGTAATTATCCTGCTTAATGTAGTAATATGAATGGGCTTCATCCAATCAATTGAAGGCTTTAGAGAAGACATTAAAGTTCCTTATGAAAGAGGGAACTCTGCTCCCAGGCTGTCTTCAGACTCAGCTTTTCCTTGAATCTCAGTCTGGTCTAGCCTTCAGATCACAGGGCCTACAAAGGTGATGCAATCTATTGGAGGGGGCGGGGGAGACACAGACATTCTCTGGTTCAGCTTACCTAAAACAGTGTTCTTTATCCTGCCAGAATTTGGTGACGCCCCTCTTGTTGCCTTCTGTCACTACTGATGATCAAACCCTGTTATCTACCTTCATGACAAAAAGCTGTAAGCATGGATCTCTTCAATGCTCTCTTTGCTGAAAGAAGGCTGAGCAACTATGAAGTTTAAGTCTCACGGTCTATTGCCTAAATCCTTTAACTTTTACTCCTTTTCCCTAAGGTTTTGTTTTGTTCTGGCTTTTCAAGACAAGATTTCCCTATGTAGACCAAGCTGGCCTTGAACTCACAGAGATCTGCCTGCCTCTGCTTCTAAAGTACTGGGATTATAAGTGTTATGTCACTATTGCCTGGTGCCCAAATGTTTTTAAATATTATGTCCCAGAATCCTGTTTTTTTTTTTTTTTTTTTGGCTCAATAGATTGGTCTGGTCTGTGTCCAAGTACCATGTGTGAAATCCCCAAATGCTGCCAAGGCCCTTTTCTGTCCACAAACTGTACTACTAACTTCCAGGTCCAGGGTGCATTCCTTCCTTAAAGTTTGATGACCAAGAAGTCTAGTGCAGTAACCATCTCAACATCAACACTGGTGTGTGTGTGTGTGTGTGTGTGTGTGTGTGTGTGTGTGTGTGTGTGTGTGTGTGTGTTTACTCCCTTGGTGGAGCAAAGTTGACCCTCCCATTCACGGCTGTGCTCACTAAGTGCCCACCAGGCCTCGTCTTGGGTTCAGTGGACAGCATGACTAAGCTATGGGGACCTGCCTTCACATCTTATGGAAATAAGAAGACTTAAAACAGCAATTATCCTGATAATAATCTAAGATTACAATTAAACACTGTCATTTCAGGCAGGGTTTTTTAAATGCCTAGCTAGATTCCATCCTACAATTTACATAATCACAACTGATCATTATGGCTTTAGTGTAATTTCATATGTGGACTGGACTTGATTCACATAAACAAGAATAAAGCATTCTTCTGAAAAATTAGAAAAAAAACTAACAACACCCTGAAGCCTAAAAAAAATTCTCTTAATTCTAAAATTGGACAGAAATGAAAAAGAAACTATTATTTTTAAATCCTCAGAGGTTTAAATGTTCTGCAATAAATGAAGTTGCCACTCTGGCTTTATTATACGGACCTCTCAAGCCAGAAAGGATCTAGGAGAAGGCAGCCTGGGTTTTATAAACAGGACAGTATTTCATAAGCTAGAGTCAAGACAGTAGTTTACATTTTTAAACAAGGCTAATTCTAAATGAAACCGGGTCAAGTTCAGAGGTTAACTTGGATTAACTTGGATCTGCATTTCATGATTTTGTAGTTCTCAGAATAGCACATTAAGACATCAAATAGAAACCACAGAGAAGGATGATTATGCAAAACGCCTCAGGCTCAGCACCCAGGATATGCCTGCTCTGCCACTGGGAGCCACTGGTCTGGCCAGACTAATTCATCAACTCCACTCCCATGAGGCTCAGTGAGCCTGCTCACTTTCTTTTGGCTGGTGTCTTTTTAGCAATTATACGACTCTCCCATCTGCAAGGTTTGCCTCTTACTGCTGTTCTGCTTATTAAATTAATTGCACAGATCTCTATAAGGGCTACAAGACACAAAACAAAACCAACTGCAGCCAGTTTGCAAGTGGGGAGGCAGGGCTTGGGCCGGATGCCTTGTCTCTGGGATGCCAGGGGATGGAAGGAGCTGGCTGCCCCAGAAGGCACAGCAGGCTGCCTTCTTCTTACTATTCAGCTGAGGGGAAATGAGAAGTGACATGCCCTATCACTAAAGGGTAAAAATCCTTCTGCACCTGCCTCCTGAAGGCTGCACACAGACCTTGCTCCTCCAAGGAAAATTCTAATAATACGTGCAGGAACATGTACTCTATGTGCCCTGTGTATGGATGCATACTTGCACAGCATGGTAGTGTTTTACTGTGCCACCAAAATGCATTCGTCCTAGGGCTCCTGTCCATATTGCCTTTATTTTATAATTAAAAGTGCAAGGTTAATTATTGCTGATCAGAAATCACCAATACCAATAATTTCCTTACTGAGGTAAAACCTAATGTAAATATTTGATAGTTCTGTGGCTAGTCTGGAAAACATAATCTTGGTATCAGAAAATTAGTTTCCCCATACAGTAAGGGCTAAGCCATTTTGAAGGAAACAGAATAACCATTCTAAGAAAAAGTGGCTTCAGAATCTTAGCAGTATACATTTTTAAACGTCCTCCCAAACCAGATCTAGAATTGGAAATCATTTTTACTAACTTTATTCTTTTATATTTCTAAGATTTATTTTTATGTATGTGTTTGCGTGTACGTGTGCACATATGTGTAGTTACCTGCAGAGGCCAGAAGCTGGAGTTACATACAGGTAATTGTGAGTCACCTGACATGAGTGAGGGGAACTGAACCTAGGTCCTTTGCAAGAACAGTAAGTCCTCTAACCACCGAGCCATCTCTCCAGGTCCATAAGTTCATTCTTTTAAACATACTATGCAAGCATGTGTATTTCAGTAACATTATATAAACTGAGGAAAGTCTGAAATTATTATAATAACATTTTTAAAATGCTGTACACTACACAATATTTCAAAGAACCCAAACCAATTTTATTGAATTATTTCCAGACTTTGAAATTTTAATTTCTGTGTATATGTGTGTGTGCATATGTGTGTACCAGTGTTTACAGAGGCCAGACAAGGGTGTCAGATCCACAGGAGCTGGAGTTACAGGCTGATGTGAGCCACCTGATGTGAATGCTGGGAACTGACCTCACATCTTCTGTAAGAGCAGCAATTTTTTTTTCTTTTTTTAGTTTTTCGAGACAGGGTTTCTTTGTGTAGCCCTGGCTGTCCTGGAACTTACTTTGTAGACCAGGCTGGCCTCAAACTCACAGAGATCTGCCGGCCTCTGCCTCTGAAGTGCTAGGATTAAAGGCGTGCACCACCACTGCCTGGCTAGCAGATACAGAGTGATCTCTCCTGTTCCTTGCTGAATATTTTTCATGTCCTGAAATGAGCATTAAACTAGCAAAATAACTGTGTGAAAGCATCAGTGGGAAGCTGGCTGCTTTTCTCTGAAGTAAGATGGAGACAGAAACCAAAGAAGTTTACTCAGTATTTTCTACAACTGGTATGCTTCTTTTATGTAAATACTCTGTCAGGCTTCCTATGAATCTATCTATAATGAAATGATAATGGTGTCCAGTTGCCCTATATCTGAACAAGACAAAGAGTTTATTTGCATCATAAAGTCAATAGGTTTGGGTAACTCTTCAGATCAATATATCTGACAAGTGCTGAGGTCTTAGAATAAATTCCAAACTCATTAAGAGTACAAAGAGGTCCCCCAACAGCCTACCTCTCTTACAGTTGGACCTGGAGTATTCCCCAAATTCTCATGTTAAAGGTTTGGTCCCTTGCTAGGACAACTGGTGCTATTAGGAGGTGGTTAGAACTTTAGGAGGAGGGATCTGGAAGAACTGGTCACCGGTGGCATGTATCTGAGGGCTATGTTGGGACCCTGTCTCTTTCTTCTCACTTCTCATCCTAGCAGGGATGATGCCAGCAGGTCTTAACTATCATGAGCTTCCTCTGTGATGCTTTACTTCACCATATACTCAAGGAAACAAGGCCCAGTGACCATGGATTGAAACCTCTGAAATCATGGGCTGAAATCAACGGCCCCTCTGTTTACATTATTTGTCTCAAACATCTTGGCCCATTGATAGACACATTGGGCACATAATCCAAATCTGTGCTTCTTCTCATATCAAACAGCCATTGAGCTTCACCACCAGCACAAAGGAGGTCACTCACCTTTCTAAGTCCTGGATTTGCTACCTCATATACGCACTCATGGAACAAACATTTTCTGCAAGGTGCTGAGTACACAAAAGCTCATAAAATGGACAAGAGCTGCATGCAATCCACAGGCTTGCAGTTCCTGGAAGTTTCCAGTGCTTAGTCACCCAGCAGCTCCAGCTCCCCTAGTGAGATCCATTGCCTAATCTCTACATTACAGTTACTCCCCAAAGTTTCTTCAAATTGCAGTCAAAATGAACAAGTCTCTCCTTGGCAGTCCCATAGAACTCTGTTTATATTTCTTGGCATTCACATTACACTAAAATGGCATATATACTTACATGTTTATAAATGGATGAATTTATACATGTGCATGTCTATATATGCATATCCTCCTCCAGATTATAAATTCTCTTAGGGAAAAGTTAAACCATAGCCATCTTCGAGTTCTTCCATATGACACCTAACAGTGCTTTGCATATTGGAATATAATAAATATGCATATATGTGCTGAATATAACCATCAACACTAATAATCAGCAGATAGTATGTTAAGAGCAGTCCTAAGCAGAAGTAGGCAACCCATCAGATCTAAGCCTTAAGAACACTACCCTTGTACAATGCTTTCCCTGGATCACACTTGTCCCTGTGCCCTCTGCACACGTCCATGCTTTTAAACTGAATAGCCACAAATCTTGTTCCCTATCCAAGCCCTGGTCCAGGGGTGACTTTCTGACAGTCCATTTGAAGGGGGTACATGAGTGACAGTGATAGAGTGCCCAGAGGCTGCCAGCTGTTGTCTCTGTGGTATATCCAATGATCATGTAGATCTGTCCCCAAATTGGGAACTTAAGATTGGATTAAAGATAATGTCTTACAACCACCAAAATGGAGATAAACCTTTTATCTCCATTTCCAGGAGACAGGTTGGCTTTCTCAGAGGTGTTTTTCTACCTGCATATGGTCAACAGACTAATCCTGCTTAAGAGGCAGGATCTGTCCAGCACAATACGGGGTGTATGCAGTAAACAGTGCTTTTCTTGGGCTTCTTCATCAGATTGCAATACAGACATTGCCAATATTGACCACATAGTAACCAGCCACATGGTTTATGCCTTAATTAAAATCTGCATGAAACTCTTTAGAAGGCTTTGGTTTATTATGGTCGGCCTTCCACAATGCCAAAACACAAATGGGAAAAAAACTAGAATTGCATTCTTTGTGTTCCGTGCCTATCAATATACAGATTCCATGTAAGTTTTCCACTTATGTATTAGTGTCACATGGATGTTTATTGTTGCTCTTTTTTATTCTTTGATAGTTACACACACACACACACACACACACACACACACACACACACGATGAATATATATCACTTCCTCTTATTCCATCTCATCCTCCCCCAACCCTGTCTTCCACTGAAAACCTTCTCCCTAAGTCCCCTTCCAAATTTCATGTCTTGTGTGTGAGAACAGAATCTAAACATGGTTGCGTGCATGGGCCTGGGAGGTTCTTTACCGAAGCGTGGGTAACTTAACCACAGAAGAAAGTGGTATCTTTGCCCCCAGCTCCATACACACAAGCAGCCACCATGAACTGTCAGTAGTCCCTGAGCCTTCCCCCTTCCTTGGTGAAATGTTGATGGGTTCAGCATTGTGCAGGTAATCACAGCTTCAGAGATTCACTAGTGAATGTGTTGACATATTGTTCACCCCAATAAAACTTATCTGGGGCTCAGAGGACAGAGCCAGCCACTGGATTAGACACAAAGGCCAGACAGTGATGGCACACACCCTTCATCCTATTACTCAGGAGACCGAGACCCCTCTGGATCTCTGTGAGTTCAAGGCCACACTGGGAACAGAGCCAGACTGGTGGCACACACCTTTAATCCCAACACTTGAGTGTGGTGGTATTGTGTTCCCCAAAATGTTGTGTTCTCTAATAAATTTATCTGGGGTCAGAGAACAGACAGCCACTAGATACAAAGGCTAGAAAATGGTGGCACTCACACCTTTAATCCTAGCATTCCAGAGATAGAAATCCCTCTGGATCTCTGTGAGTTCAAGGCCACATTGGAAACAGCCAAGCATGGTGACACACCCCTTTAATCCCAGAAAGCCAGCCTTTAATCCCAGGGAGTGGTGGTAGAAAGCAGAAAGATATATAAGGCGTGAGGACCAGAAACTAGAGGCTTTTGGCTGGTTAAGCATGTGGCTGGTTAAGCTTCAGGCTTTCCAGCAGCAGTTCAGCTGAGAGCCATTGGAATGAGGACACAGAAGCATCCAGTCTGAGGAGACAAGACCAGCTGAGGATCCGGCAAGGTGAGATAGCTGTGGCTTGTTCTGTCTCTCTGATCAACCAGCATGGACCCCAATAACTCGCCTCAGGTTTGATTTTATTAAAAAGAACTTTTAAGATTCCTGCTACACTTGAGATCTCATGCCTTAGCTTGGGAAGCACACATGCCTTTAATCCCAGGAAGTAAGATGGCAAGACAGAACAAAGTATATAAGGTGTGAGGAAACAGGAACTCACTCTCTGGAGATTGGGGATTTCCTAGAGGTAAGAACTTGTGGCTGTCTTGTTCTGTTTCTCTGATCTTTCAACTTTCACCCCAATATCTGGCTCTGGGTTTTTTTTTTAATAAGGCCTTTTAAGGTTCATGTTACAAGTGAATGCATGAGTGTTCTGGCCATGCCATGTCCTAAAGACACTCTCTCAGATCAGTCCTTCTCAACCTCTGACTCTGCCATCTGTTCCACAATGTTCCTGGAGCCTTGTGGGAGAGGGGTCTCTATGGACTTCTACCCCAATAAATATACATTAAAGATCCCCTTGTCTGCAAGGCTCTCTCTCTCTCTCTCTCTCTCTCTCTCTCTCTCTCTCTCTCTCTCTCTCTCTCTCTCTGTCTCTCTCTCTCTCTCTGTCTCTCCCTCTCCCTTTTTCTCTCCCTCTCCCCCTCTCCACCCTTCTCTCTCTCTCTCTCTCTCTCTCTCTCTCTCTCTCTGTCTCTCTCTCTCTCTCTCTCTCTGTCTCTCCCTCTCCCTTTTTCTCTCCCTCTCCCCCTCTCCACCCTTCTCTCTCTCTCTCTCTCTCTCTCTCTCTCTCTCTCTCTCTCTCTCTCTCTCTCCCTCTCCCCCTCTCCTCCCTCTCCCTCTCTCCTCTCCCTCCCCTTCTCCCCCCTCTCTCTCTCTCTGAGGTGTAGTGTCACTTATCACCTTCTCCAGAGAAATCTTCCTCTTTGACTTTAGTGGACGCTTTAGTCTGTGGATCCCATGCCTGGTCCATAAGCCTACTTATGTCAACAGTGAAGCTACTCATAGGAACAAAGCAAAAGTCCCTTGTACATGTCCACTCCTCATAAAACCAGATGACAATTTGCAACCAGGCTTTTATTTTATTGTTTAATTGTTGGGATTTGGATCTTACAATGAGACTACCCAGTTGCTAGTTTCTCTATCAAAATGACTATTCACTGTTTCCAAATTTTACCTCAGATGCCAAACAGCCATTATAGATACTCAAAAACTATACTGTGGCTTATATCAACAGCCCGATTTATGTCTAGAATTGGCCTACAAAAATAACCATCTGATTAAATGGTTGCTGCCGTTATATTGTTCTCTATATTGTCAAAAGGAAGGAGAGCCATGGACCCTAAGAGTGTATCAACAACTAAGCTAGAAAAGCATGGACTTAGTAGTCTTTGGAATGATCAGAACTCCCACAGTCCTGAACTTTCCTAAGAGAGCTTATGCTTGCTCTATGTTTAACAGTCATTGCCATACGTAGGTAGTGGGACTAACTCTTCTTGCTATAACCAGACATGGAATAAGACCATGGATACCCAAGTTTAATAGGAACTTTACTTATCAGATTTCTATGATTTGACTTATATATCATCATTTGTCCATCTTTCTATTGTCTATCATAGTTAAAACATATTTTGTAACAATGAAAGAAACATTTGCTAAGTCAAATATGGTACATTCTACTATACCATTGAAATTTAATTAGTATACTATACTAAGCTTTTTATTAAAAACACTAAAAACTATAGGTTATATCCAATCCCCTTCCCATACCTATTTGTCACAATAAGCAGAGATCACTGTCAAATCCCACAATGCACTGTTTTTAGGCAGAATCGCAACCATGGGCTTTGGTGTCAGTACATGTAGATTTTGCTAATTTTTTGACTTTTTCATAATTCACCCAAACTCTTTAAGCTTCATTTCCCTCATCTATGAAACAGAAACAATCAAAATAACCTCTGCCTCAGAGGCTGTCATGATATTTGAATGAAACGGTGCCCTATAGTTCTTCCCTGGATAACAACAACTACACTCATGTTCCAGTTGTGATCTGGCTTAGCCTGGTCTACTGTCTTGCACAAGACTGACTTACAAAGCAGATCGAGGTAAGAATTGAAAATAGCATTCCATTTTTCCAAATTCATGAGGCAAGAGAGAAAAGGAACACAAACTAAGACTTTCCCTCCAGATGTGAGGAGGAAAACCAAACATGTTCATAACTGATTAACATATGGTCAAATGAAGACTAAGTCTAATTATCACAATTAATAACATGAAATCCCAGTGAAAACACCTTCAGTGAACTGGCAAGCTCTTGCTTTTCAATACACCAGCTTACGAAAAGCACCATCGCCTCCTCCCTTCCTTCTAAAATCATTTTTTAATATAATTCAACATATGGCTCCCAACCCAGCTTTGCTAGGGTGACTAAGAATATCATAATTGTTGTTTTGTTTTATTTCTGGAGACAGGGTCTCTTGTAGCCCAGGCTAGCCTTGAACTTGTTACATAGCTAAGGATAATGGTGAACTCCTGATTCTCCGTTCTCTACCTCCCAAATACTGGATTATAAGCACGCCCCCTGCCACCCACAAGAAGCTGAGGGTTAAACCTAGACAGGCACTCTACCAACTGAGCTACATCTCCAGTCCTGGGGAGTATACTTCTCAGAAAGCGGGCCTCATATGTCCCAGCACTTCAGGGGAGTCATAGCCACCATGTTTTAATAAGTGATCAGAAGATAGACGATTCAATTCAGCACATTGCTAGGGTAAGTATATCCATTCAAGGACCCCATTAACAGAGATCTTGCTCTGGTCCAAATTGCTATGCCAAAAGCAGCAGTAAAAAGTCTGATTTAAAATGACACAGCAATAAAACTGAGCGCGAACGTAGCCAATCTAACGGCAACTCTCCACCACCTCTCTGTAATGAAGTAGGTCTCCAAGAGTAATTACTTTGCATACCCTCTGGCTCCATTCTAATGTATAATGGATGCAGGAGGCATCTCCTGACTTGTTTCCTAGTGCACAAACCTAAGCAAGTAGTGATACAGTGCATCTGTCATCCCAGGTGGCGACTAATCCCATTCTCTCTTCAGATGCCTTCAGATGATGGGGTCTTGGATGTAATTAACGACTTATCAAATTATCAGCTTTCACATTAGGTGGAGCCACTTGGCACCTTAACCTAATCCTGTAGGAAGCACGTCCTACGAACTGCTCTAGGGGGGGGGGGTTATGTCAAATATTTTCTTTTCACGGAGCTCATCTATAGCTTTATTACTTTCTGGCCATGAAAATATTGCTACTACTTAAAGCAGTACTATTTTTGTCAATCAAGAGCTTCCCGGAGGAGTGCTTCATAATACAGCGGGGTTGCATTCTGCGTTGATACATGGGTCCTTTAAAGTGGCTCTATCTTTATTGTGTGATTGATAGCTAGCTTGGGGAGTGTTGGGTGTATCCATTTTTGCAAACTCAGCTGACTTCAGCACCTGATTTACACATCTTCTCCGCAAACACACTATTCCTAAGCTCCATTTTTAATCCTTGCTTCGCTGACTTTTTTTTTAATTTTTAAAAAAAATCTACATCTACTTGACCTTTCAGTGAAAGTTTAAATATAAATTGAGGTTTGTTAAATTAGTATTCCTTGTAGAGTTTTCCAATTTTACCTTTGTTACCCATTGAGCTGTTACTACGACGCAAAGCCAAATATTTAAATGAAAATGAATGCCACTTCAATTTTTCTTACAAGGGTTTTCAGTTTGACATAGCATCTGGCAAGAAGCCTCCAGCCTGTGTCTTCCACTGAAAGGTCTGGGAGTTGGCTGGAAACAGGAAAAGGGTGGAGCATGGGAGGGAAGGACAGAGTGGGCAAGTGAGAGGATGAAGGAGGATCTTTTCCAGAGCCTGGGAGGAATTTCCTTAACTACACAGAGCAAAAAGGAAAAAAAAAAAATTCCTTCCTTGCTATGAAAAACTATCTACTGCCTCCCACAGCGTCTCTGCTTTGGGATTCAAATCAAGACTGCTATGGAAGCCAAGAACAGTTCATTATCACCTATACCCCCTAAACAGACACCACTATTTTATAAAAAATATTGTCATAAGGCCAAATATAACAACATCATGACAATGACTGGTGAAGACATCAAATGACTGAGGGTGAACGCCAAGCATTACTCACAAAATAAAAGACACAATGGAAAAAATGTGGTAA
Organism: Peromyscus maniculatus bairdii; assembly: GCF_049852395.1. Taxonomy (NCBI): domain Eukaryota; kingdom Metazoa; phylum Chordata; class Mammalia; order Rodentia; family Cricetidae; genus Peromyscus; species Peromyscus maniculatus. Next base: position 49,240,249 of record NC_134867.1, on the reverse strand, counting down.
GGATTGGATAACAAGATTCTTATTCATTCTTTATCTCATACCCTGGTTGCTTCAAAAGACAATTTCATTGTTACTCAACAAGCTATGTAAGAATGCTTCCATATTGGGAAGTCTGTTAGTTCAATACTCTCTCAACATGGAGCTCAATAAGAAAAATCTTTAACTATTTTTAATTTTACATATTTATTAGTTGCACACACACACACACACACACACACACACACACACGCCTGAAGTGCATATTCATTCACCATGGCACACAAAAAGGATCAAGGGACAAAATGTAGGAATTAGTTGTCTCCTTCCACCATGGGGATCCTGGGGACTAAACTTGGGCTGTCATTCTTGGCAACATGACTTTTGACCCACTGAGCCATCTTGACAACCAAGAACTCAGCTATTTTTAAGTTGTTGAAATATGTTTAATGACATTTAATATCTATTCCTAATAAAGAAAAAACTATTTCAAAGTTAGAAAAGGAAGGATGCTTTCTTAACACCATGAAGGCCTAAACTTTGAGCCAATGGCACAATAAGAGTTAAAACAAAAATCCTTACAATTTTACATTAAAATTTGGAATTGAATGAGGGTGCCTGATTGCAATAACTATTTAATCCTGTTTTATAAACTGAGCCCAATGCAATAACAGTAGAAAAAGAAATGAGAAATTTAATTTCAGTAAATAGGGGGGACATAATGTGTCCAACATAATTATGAACAGCATTATCATATGATATAATATCATGTACCAAAATAAAGTTCAGACAAATTAGATGGTTAAATTTTTAAAGGAAATAAAGAAAGATATTTATATGAATATTAACTGGCAATTGACTTGAACAGGGGTTTTATAAGGACACAAACAATCACTAAAATCAAGGTTGGTTCTTCTTACTCATGTAAGGGAAAGTATATAAGGCACAGGAAATTTCAAGTAGGTTAATATTTTCAACAGTTATAACAGGTTCAAAAAGTTCTTGTTTGTTTGGCTTGATTTTTGGTTTGGTTTGGTTTGGTTTGAGTTTGAGGGCTATTTCTCTGGGATTTTTATTTGTTCATTTTGTTTTGTTTGAGACTGGGTCTCACATACCCAGGGATGGCCTAGACTCTTTACAGTGAAACTGACTTTGAACTCCTGATCTTCCTGCTTCCAATGCCCAAGCAGTTGGATTCTAGCTGGCTACTGGATCTTGCTATGTTTCTGAGGCTAACTTGGAACTCACTATGCAGCCCAGGCTGGACTTGAACTTACATGCTCCCCTTGTAAACCTCCTAAGAGCTGGATTACAGCATGGGACATCATATCCAGCAAGTGGTTGTGCTTGTTAGAGTTTTTAATTAACTTTTTAAAATTAATTTTATCTATGAACAGATGATCTTTTCACAACAGAATGGCAAAGAGATAAATAACTGGAGAGATGACCTTCAGATTAGGAATAATTTACAATCATTAAGTTATGTATAATATCAAAACATTAGTCAGATGTTTTGAATGACAACTATGCTAGGTATTATATAAGGCCCTTCTCACATAGTATCTCATTCATTCATCACAGAAGCTTAAGAAATGGATGAGATTATAGCCATTTTGTGAATGAGGTTCAGTGAGATGAAACCACTTCTCCAAATAAATAACAAATGAAATCCCAACGTCATTCTACTTGAATATCTACCACCTGCATTCCTCCAGCTTAGAAGAAATAGATTAAAAATTACTGATAAAGTACAACACATAAGAAACTTAAGTCTACGGACATAAAAAAAAATCCATAAAGTTCTAAACTAACACATACTTATATTTGGAAAAATCTTTGCACCCTCTATTAAAATATGATTAACATCCTTAATACATAGAAAGCATTGGCCAAACAAACAGCAGAGGGCAATGAACAGGCAGGGAAAAGTATCACGAGTAGGAAAAACACAACTGTAATTTTAAGAAAACCACAAACATAAAGGGGTATAATCTGTAACTGAAGAAAATGTAGCTTAGAGAGTGGGAAAATGGCATTTTCAAATAACAAAGATTATAAAAACCAGTAACGATGTGGGTAGGTTTCAGCCCGGTGAGAGAATGCTGAAACTGAGTGAGACCTGATGAGACACAATACGACTTAGTATTAAAATCACTTTTGAAGCGGGGTGTAATTGGGAACGTATTGGTGAAAGGGTATGATGCTCCAATTAGGATAAATTGTGGAGATCCATTATGCAGTACAGTGATTAGAGTTCATATTAATGTTTTGTACATGTAATAATTGCCAGGAGATTAGACCTCCAATGTTTTTAGCACAAAGACAACATGATAAATATCTGAGTAAACTAATGACTGAGTCATTTCACAACGAACTCATATATAAAAATATCACACTGTACACTGTGTTCAAGTCTGTCAACTGTATCTTCACAATGCTGAGGAAAATCAGTTTTCAAATGATACTTGCTAACATAGGCCCAGCTTTGTGGAGCTATATAGGCCAGGTGTTTTTACACGTATATGGTTTTTAACATGAAATTTAAAATTTTTCATGCAGTGTCATGCTAGAAACTTCAATATAGACTATTTAAAATTTCCCTTGATCCACCTCATGCATCTCCAGATTTCTTCAGTGCAGTAGCTCTACTCTTCAACTTAAAAAAAAAAATGATATAAGCCTAATGATTTACACTGCCAATAAGAACACCTTAAATCTGGAAAGCTCATTAATATTTACAAAATAGCTTCACATATATCATTGAGTTCATATTGCATGTCTATGAGATGGATGTTGGCATTGTTTTACACAGAGAAAATTCTCCTAAAATCATCAGGGTTTTGTGTTTTACACTAACAGGAAAGTGTATCTCAACTGCTACCTATAGAAGTCATTAAGAACAAAATGACTTCTTATTAAGCATATGCCCCATGGGAACTCAAGAGGCGACTCTGTGGGTAATAGCACCTGCTGCACAAGAAGGCCCGAGTTCATATCCCCAGTACTCATAGAAAATGCCAAGCACAGCCCCACACACCACAAAGCCAGCAGTGGGGAGGACAGACAGGAGGATCACTGGCGAGTGTTTGCCACTAGCCTAGCTCTGGGTTCAGTAAGAGACTCTGTCTCAAAGGAGCAAAGCAAGAGAGGTAGATTAGGACACTCATGGCCTCCTCTGGCTTTCATAGGCATAACATGTATGTTTACAACACACACACACACACACACACACACACACACACAGCACATATATACCTATACAGAAAAGCACTAGCCCTATCAACAATTCTCAACAATATCAGTGATGAGATTGGGCGGGGTTGGGGCGGTTCTGCTGAACTTCCAAGGGACGGCATAAACTTTAGATTTACAACTCTTAGCGCCTGTCATTGGTAAGTGCTGTGGTCTACATGGATGGTAACACAGACATTTCCAATTGCGTGGTTGACCCCACACCCACAGAAGTGGCTCCAAAAGTCCTTTTAATAGAGTGAACTCGGGATGCCACACCTGCACTGTAGTATCATACAGTCCCAAGAGAAGCAGTCAATCTGAACCAAATAACAACGGCATCATGATTTGTAAAAGCAACACAATAACACGTGGGATACCTCAATTCTATTATTCGTCTGTGACCACTTGGAGTTCATTTTTTTAAAGATTTTTAAAAAGGAAAACAGACTATTAAGTGCAAGGAAAAATATCTAGGTGAAAATTCTATTCAATAGATGACAGGTTTCCATTAAATTTGAACACTTTAAAATTATCTCATTTTAATTAATTGTTTTAAACAGAATGAATAAAATAATAATAGTGAATTATTGCATGACTCTTAAAATAATTTGTCAAATAGAGATGAGATATTGAATAATGATGTACTTGATGTCAAGAAAGGTAGGTACATCTTTAGTCTTACTGTGTTCATGGAAGAAAAAATCTTAGAATTTGTCTCATCTGTTTATTATGAGTTTGGTTAGCAGAGAATACATACCAATTATTTTTCTTCTCCTTTTAACCTGTTCCATATGAAGCAGATCTTATTTTGTTTATATTTGTAACATTATGGAAATTTAACAGTGAGATTTTTAGAGATCCTCGGACCATTTATTTCAATTAGAAGTGGTAATGAGATCTCTTTAAACTATTAGCTGTCACTTAGTCTTTATGGAAGACAAATTGTATGCTTAATGCCTCTTGGCATAAGCCAGTCATTCGTCTTTAATAGTTTTTATATCGACTGAAAACAAATATTGTCTTTTTTCTTCTTCTAGTTCTACTCCCCAAGCTGAAGTCCGTAATCAATTCAAATAGCATTATTTCATAAAAATAGGAAAGGCCTGATAAAACCATTTCACCTCAATCCTAGAAGTGGTAAAAAGAAGTCTGCCCCAGCCAAGGAATACATGTTGCTTGGAACTTTATCCAGGCTATGAGCTCAAGAAACTATGAGCACCACAGTTCCTAGTGCATTATCTTCCACCTCAGAAATGCTCTTCCAAGTACCCCAGAATAGCACTTGGCTATCTTAAGAGCCATCCCTAGTCTTCACGTGACTGACCTTCAGAAAAATTCACTTCATAGCATGCCTTACCACGCAAAAGCAGACACAAATCTCATTTTGTCACAGGGCACCCTTGATTATGGACCTGCTTTAGTGTTATTGTTGTTTTTCCCCACTCAAGCGAAGGAACATGTTGAAAACTGTTAAGACTTGACTTGGAAGCATCCGGAAGGAATTTGCAAGAACATAAGGAGAAGCAAATGCCAAGCCCTAAGGATACTGTGACACCATCTGAATGCTGAGCAACCTATCGAGTGAAGCACAGTTAATGGATATCCCCCGCAGTCTACCTAAGTCCTCCCCAGTATGCCGTAGACACCTTCACCATAATTGCCAGAGATCAGTACTGGTGCTTTGTTATTTGAAAATACCATGGACCTGACTGTTGTAGGTTACAAATTTCTTTGGGCAAGTTTCCACGTTGGCAAACATGTTTCTTATTGTTGTAAAAATACAAAAAGGATTATAAATACCACACAGCATAAAAACCACTCTATACATTACAACAGAATTACATCACTCTTCTTAATTACCTGATTGGGTTTCAATTATAGTAGATGTTTATCCCAAATTAGACCTGAGAAGAATCAGAGCTTGCCATCATGGAAGACCATCCAAAAACATCTTTGTATGTGTGGAGTTCAAGAAATGCTTCAAATATCAGCAATATTAAAACCTTATAAGTAAATAGTTTAAAGATCACAATGCAATTTTGAAATAGCTTTATTATTATTATTATTATTAAGACAGGGTTTCTCTGTGTAGTTTTGGTGCCTGTCCTGGATATGGCTTTATAGACCAGGCTGGCCTCAAACTCACAGAGATCTTCCTGCCTTTGCCTTCCAGGTGCTGGGATTAGAGGTATGTACCACCACCACCCAGCTAAAATAGCTTTATTTTTAGAAATAATTTTCATTATCACAATCTTCATCGCAGAGAATAGATTAGACATCATTTGTATGAAAAGTCTACCATGGGTTTATTACCAAATAAATGGGTATTACCAAATCCCCCTACAATTGGTGTCAGGAGGCCATTCTACATCCAGTGCTTCTGCATTCAGCTGCTTATAGTTGTGTGTGTGTGTGTGTGTGTGTGTGTGTGTGTGTGTGTGTGTGTGTGTGTGTTGCATAGCATCCGGAGTTGAGGTACCTGAGCAAGCCTCCATGTAAGAGCAACTGAGGATAACCTAGCCAAGCACTTACCATAAGCCAGACTCTATCTGCCAAGTGCTCTTCCAGATTGCCTGGTAATACAGCTCACCAGAAGCCTTTTGCTTTCAGCTAGCAACTCCAGCAGTGCCTCTCCCTGCCTGACCTTAAATGTGTGTATCATCTCTAGCCAGATTTGACAGTTCATGCCTATAATCCCAGCACTGAAGACATGGAAGCAGACAGGTTTTCTCTGAGTTCTAGGCTGTCTTGAGCTATAGAACATCCCTTCTCAAAAAATATATGCATGCATGCACACACACACACACACACACACACACACACACGCCACATCTCCATCTATATACCTCACACTGGTCCCGGACATTGATGGTTTGGGCAAGTGAGCAAGAGGAAACAATTACTCCGATCCTCCTGGTAATACATTTGCAGGTGAGAAGGTGAGGAACAAATCTGACAAAAATTTGGAAGGCTTCTGCCTTTGGGGATTTTCAGGTGTCCAGTTGTTTGGGGTGGTGTGCAATGCAATACCTCTTCCAAGGTGGAGGGTAAGTTGTAGCAGCTTTCTTCCTCCCACACTGAGAAAGAGGGACAGTGTCCAAAGTGCTTCTCTGCACTTGAGAGGCAACATATTCCTCCTTGAGTGCGCTCCTCTGGCCTGTTAGCATGTAACCCAAGAAGCTGCTAGTTTGGAGTAAGTCCCCAAACAACAGAAGATCTGCAACAGCTCCAGGCTACAGATAAGCCACTCAGTCACTTGGGCCATATGAGTCTGTAGATTCAGTGGTGCTTGTGGTGTTCAGGAAAGACAAAAGGAAGCTGTTTGGAGTCCTTGGCAAGACCCTGTTAGGTGAATCATACAAAAAGCCCTTAGGATTTTCAAGCAAGGTCTTGCTAGTTCCTTAATCTTGGACTTGTAGCCTCCAGAACTGGTAGAGAACAAATTTAAATGCCTAACAGCCTGTGTGTGGTACTTGTTGGAGCAACTCTAGACTGACATGATTTTGATCTCCTAAGTTCAGGAGTGTGAACTCATCTAACCCACGTAGCAACCCTATGAGGTAGTCACTCAGGTTGTCTTTTTCTGCGATGCTGTCAAAGGTGACCTAGCTTAGTCACGGAATATAGCTGGGACTGACATTTAGCATCTCGTCTGAGACTGTGCCCATAACCATTACACTACAGTGTCTTCAGAGGGAGGGATAGGAATGCATGGTGCTTTTCTTACCTGGGGAACTTCTGAGAACCATATAACTCACAGAAACCATATGCTGGTGAAGTTTGGGAGAACATCGGCAACCCTGCTCTCAGCACATTACTTCCAGAGTAGCTAATAAGTGGAGAAAGACAAAAGCCTGCCTAGGGGTGGCCCCAGAGATGCTTATGATGCCTACTCACACTTGATAGTTCAAAGGAGTTTATTCTGATCCTAGCTGTTACTCCAGGAGGACTCTGAAAATGAGCACCACTTTAAACCAAACACCCTGAGCACCCCACTGACTCCCTCACAGCAGAGGTCTTTTTCTGAGTGTCCTACAGAGCCAGAATTTTAATTCCTGAGCCTTCTTCAGCAACTCTTAAGGGATAAATTCTTTTTTTTTTAATGTCATTTCATCACAATTGATCCTTTTTGTCACTAAAATAAACACAAGGGAAAACTTCTCTGACATCTAATGTTGATAAAAATCACATTGACCTTTGATATGCTACAACTACCATATGTCAGGTACTAGGCTGGGCTGTCCAGCTACAAGCAAAGATCATGTCTGCATAGCATGCTGTAATCCAACTCCTAGGGCCTAATCCATGATAGACACTCACTATTGGTTAAATGGAACATAAGATGGGCAGGTGGGTGGGTCAACAGATGAACAGCTATGCAGGTAGCTTAAAGGAAACAAGAATGGATGGATGCAAAGAAGGATGGACGGATATGACAAATAAACATGTTGGTGGACAGCAGAGGGTCCACTTACATGGAAACTCTACAGATCATAAACTGTCAAGAACATCAGCTCTTGTTTCCTCCCATTTCTTCTTCCCAGTGTTCCACCTGGACCCAAACCAAAAAAGCCTAGAAGGAGCTAGAGTAAGGATATTGGTTGAACTGGAGAAACTGAAGTTTGCCAGCTTCCAATCTGTCCTGGTAATGTCACACAGGCAGAAGAGATTCTTGGGAGGAATAATATTTATTGTCATGCTAGCTTCTGCCAAGACCCCAGGCAAAATTCCAAAGGCCACAGCATGTCTTTGCCAGGATCTCTTCCTTTCTAAGGCTCTGTGCCTTCTACGCAGAACAGCTTTCAAAGAAACTTCATCTCTCCAAATTCCTTCATCTTGGGCTATCTCCTCATAGCCTTAATACCGTGGAGCCTCGTTAATTTAATTTATACTAATGTGTGAATGACAGTTAACATTCCTATAGCATTATTAAATAAAGCTATAGCATTTCAAATAGCTCCCACTGGTAGAGAAGCAAGGAGACATTTTCCAGGGAAGAACTCCAGAAGTCTGTCCAGAAGATGACCCAGCAGGTGTGAGAAGTCACTGGGCAAACCTGATGACCTACACTCAAACCCAAATAAAAGCTGAAGAGGAGAATCAACTCCACAAAGGTGTCTTCTGATCTTCACACACAGCACATGCAACATCCCCTTATACACGCATATCACCCACAGAGTGATGACAATAAACAAATTAAAATTTTCAAGTACTTTATAAATGTACCCCATTAATGTCCTACTCGGCCACAATGTGACTTCTTGAACAGTTTCTCTTCTCTGCAAGAGGCTCACCATCCCCACTGTGGCCATCCTGGGCATTGAAATATCATGGCTTCTAATGGCTTCCAGAATTCTACTTCCTCCTACCTCTCTGCTAACATGCCCCATTCTCCCAGTTCCCTGTAAAAAAAAGTTGGATGCAACTGTTCATTATATCCTATGCTTCCCATCAGGGCATCCCCACACAGGGTCACCACTGTAGATTCTATCTAGATCTTCCCCGCTAGACCTCACAATCTCTGAGGGCAGGATACCTGCCTGCATCCTGCCAACCACAGTAGGCTGGAGCCTGAAGAAGGTATTGGGTGGAGAAGCTCAGTCATAAAAAAGTTATACACACAAAAAATGTATGTGAAAATTATATACATTTATGTTTGTATGTATGTGCATATAAGTATGTCCCATTACAGAGGTAGAAATTGTAGCCATGGAAAAACCTAAAAAGAGCAGCCATGGGGTCATCTGTGCTCTTGACTTGAAGCCTGGCCTTCCCAAGCTCTTGGTTTTCCATATGAAGAAAACACAAGAGAAGCGTTCTTCTTCTTCTTCTTCTTCTTCTTCTTCTTCTTCTTTTTTTTTTTTTTTCTTTTCTCTTGAAGTCTAGCTCACTGATCTGGAAACCTGGGCTTTTTTACTGATGCAAATTTTACAACCCTTTCAGGTCATCCTTGAAAAAAAAAATTACTCAGTTCAGACTTATCTGCAAGAGGTTCACCATCCCCACTGTGGCCATCCTGGGTTTGATCACCTCCAAGCCACACAGTGTTCTCTTTGCAGTACAAAATCCCAAGGATGGACTGTGCTAATGACTGACAGGGAGAGGGGACCTGCTCTACCGAGCTGAATTCCAAATCAGTACAATGAACAGTGCACATTCTGACCATGACCGTGACAGAACCAAGGAAATCATGAAAATCAGAACTAGAATGTGGTCACATTTTAAAGAAAAAGGCCCAGCACTGTCTGTGGGAGAGAGAACTGTTATCAGAAAACAAACTCCCACACAACTGAAACTCTAGAACTTAAGAGGCCATCATTTACAAACAGCAAATTCCAAAGGAGCAATGTGATTTGCTACTTCATAATTGAATGCTTAGTTTTATATCCATCAATTACATTTTTAAATCCTATGTCTATATGGGCTTTTCTTTCTTACAATTAAGTTTTCCAGCTCCATTCTTTCAGTCCCCAGAAGGAGCTTCCTGACAGAGGTAATGAGACCATTAACTGCCCCCATTTGAGTCTTCTATCAGTTAGAGAAGGAAAAGTAAATACATACAGAAAGCAAAAATGGCCAGGTGGTGGTGGCTCAGGCCTCTACTCCCAACACTCAGGAGTCAGATACAGGCAGATCTCTGTAAATTGGAGGCCAACCTTGTCTACAGAGCTAGTTCCAAGATAGTCAGGGCTACACAGAGAAGAAAGCCTGTCTAGAAAAACAAAACGACAACAACAACAAAAACTAAAACAAAACAAAATAGAAAGTAAAAGTAGATGGGTTTTATCATTAAGCATTACTGTTAAAAGATATTTAGGTAAAAGTAAATTTGGAAGTGATGCATGTCTGTCCATGCCTATAATCCCAACACTTGGGGAGGCTGGGGTAGGAGGGTCATGAGTTTGAGAACAGTTTAGATGACACAGTTTAATTAAATAAAGTTGACAGAAGTAATTCTTTACATGGGAAGTAAATAGTATCACAATGCAAGTTGAATTTTTAATTTTTATTTTATTTTATTATTATTATTATTATTATTATTATTATTGGTTTTTCAAAAGCCCTGGCTTTCTTGGAACTCACTCTGAAAGCCAGGCTGGCCTTGAACTCAGAACTCAGAAATCGGCCTGCCTCTGCCTCCCAAGTGCTGGGATTAAAGGCATATATCACCACTGCCTGGCCCCTGCAAACCGATTGTTTTTATACAAATCTGACTTACAAAAATATACTGTCATTAGGTGTGATGGTCACTCCTGTGATCTCAGAACTCAAGAGACAGAGGCAGGAGGATCTGGAGTTCAAGACCAGCCTCAGCTCTACAGTGAGTTCCGAAGCTACAAGAAAGAGATCTTGCCAGAAGAAAGAAAGGGAAATGCATTTGCCATGTTACTTACTGCTGTAAGCAGGACTCACAGCTCAGAGCCTCTGCTTAAACATTGCACCTGTCCCTTTAACGCTTTCCAGCTTGGAAATTGGAAGTTTAGGCTTGTTTTTGTTTGTTTGTTTTTTGGTTTTGTGCTTTATAACAATGGAACCAAAGCGCATTACTTTATGACATCCACTCTCATCCCCAGCCCATGCCTCCCATCGTCTTAGCCACATCTCACGATAGCTGTCCTGGAGATCCAACTGGCCCTCGCTTGGCTCTTGGCGCAACCTCACTTTCCTTCCTGGGATATTAGTAACAAACATGGAGCTGGGCTCCTGCTCCTTTAGTCCTGGACCGAGTATATGGTCTGCTGACCATGGTCCTTCTAACCACACTGGACACCCTATAAGGCTAGCCGCCAGTGATGCATGTGACTGCGCCTCTCCATTCCTCATCCCAGCACCCATCAATGGTACCGTCAGAGCAGGTGGCTGGCACACGTGTTTGGGACAAACCTTCCTCCACCTATCCTCACAAAAGCAATGGACGTTCTCAGACAGGTGATCTCAACTGCCTCCCCTACCTGCAAGATAACAGGTGGATAATAATAAACCTTCATTTCCTTTTACTGTACCTCCTTTTTGCATCGCTGACCCTTGAGCTTGCCTCCATTAGGCCGTTATTACCTTCACTTGAGGCTACAGAGCACCTCCAGGGCTGGTGCCGCCCACAGGATAATTAGACCGGGGCATTTCCTCCTGCAGTGTTGTGTTAACACTCCTGGCCAGCTACGCTTTCTTGCCAGGGCTTTTCACCTGGGCTTCTCCAGGCCCTTCCTTCCAGGCTAAGATGATCATTTTCCTGTGAGTTCCAGGCAAACCCAGGCATTAACCTGTGCTCTCGGCGTCTCTGCCACAAACCAACTCGATTACCTAAACCAAGCCAGTTGGCGCTAGAGGCAGCATTCTGGTGTGAAAATGCACTTTCTGGTACTTAATTGTTCAACACCCCACCCCCACTCACACACACTCCGCATGACAGCGTGTCTCACAGAGCAACTGTGAGAACTTATAGCCTGGCCTCACCTGCAAGAATTCCTTTCTGGGAACTGAAATGCTGCTTCCTCTGTCCTTTTCCAAACAGATCCACTATAGACTTTCTAGAAGGATCTACCTTCCTTTCGTCTGGATCAATGAGTAAAACTTGTTATACCACAGATCCCAAAAGCATACTCTGAAGTCCAGTTACCTCGTTTGTTCGGTACCCCATCATCCCGGAATACTTCAGCCTAAGGAACCTGTCTCATGTGAATAGGCACCTGCTTTGTTTTTAATTCCCCAACTCTTAACCCCAGGTTAATCATACACGTTTCAGTAGCAGGGAACTGAGACCAGCAGGACCTGAATTTCCCTTCTCCTTCGGAATAGCCACCTATTCCTCTTGAAGTTTCTCAAAACTCAGGGGGGAAAAGTAAAGAAAAAGAAAAAAAGAAGGTTGAAAATAAAGCAGACGTAACCCATCTTTTTGGTATTCTTCAAATGCAAACACTGCTAGAGGCATTCGGATTTTCCAGTGGTCACCAAAAGCACGCACCCATTCCTTGCCCAGGACCTAACCATTGAGCCCACATACAACAGGGTGCCGTGTGTGCCTGGCTCAGAGTTGTCTAGAGGCAGAATCTGACTGACCAGCTATTAGTGACGCCAGGACGGACAGAATACACAGATAACGCAGAAAATAGAAGAGCCCCAGACACCCCAAACACCCTGGCCTCTCAGTTGTCACCTAGACTATCTGATGAGCCGCTGCAGAAGCGCCAGGCCTGGTCCCCCTCCCGCCGCGCCCCCAGGGCCGCCCCGGCGGCAGCGCCTCCTTACCTTGCGCGAGTACGGGGGCTTGCTCAGGTGGATGCCATCGCGGACCAGCTTATCCCGGATCATGATCTTCAGCTTCAGCTTGGGGTAGCTCACCAGCTCCCTGCTGCGGGGAGCGCTCGCCTGGCCACGGGGGTCCCCGCGAGTACCCTGGGCCGAGCCGCCACATGGCTCCCCCCGGCGGCCTGGGGGCACCGCGTCCACCTGCGGTGCGGGTGGCACCGGCTGAGGCTCGAGCGTGAAGTAGAGGCCGGCGGCGGCCGCGTCCTGTTCCCGCAGCCGGCGCACAGCCTCCAGGATGCGCCGGCGGTGCGCGGGAGCCAGCACCCCGATGGCGTCCAGGTCCGGGTCTCCGATCTGCTTGCACACTTCCAGGTCATCGTAGCCATTATCCACGAAGGACTCGGCGTACTGCGGGAGCTGTAACGCTTTCAGCCACTCGTAAACTATGTTGGTGCACATGGCTGAGACTAGGAACTCGCCGGCGAGTACCCAAGTGGCACTGGCGGCACCAGTTCTTGGAACTTTTAATCCTCTCCTGGAAGGGGGTGGGGAGAAGAGACAGCTGGAAAAGTTTCTTGGTTAGTGGCTAGGCTCCGGCCGCAGAGCAAAAGCCATGGGAAGCAGCCTGGGAGAGAGCAAGCGTGAGCGAGAAGCGTCTAGCAGCAGCGAAGTGGATTCCCCGAGCAGGCGCGGCGCTCGCGGGCACTGGCGGCTGGGCGAGCGGCTCGGCTCCGCGCCGCCCCTGGATGAGCGGCCTCCGCGGGGAGGGGCGCGCGGGCGGGGCCGGGCACACCCCTCGCACCCGCGCGGGTCACCGTCGCGCCGCGCCGCCCAGGAGTTTCCCCAGCCCGGACAGTCCGGAGGCTGCGCGCTGCATGTCGCTTTCTGGCCCCCGCCGTGGGCGTCTGCACCCGCGTCCCACGCGGGGGAGGTGGCTCCGGCCTGCAGACCCGCGGATGCCGGCGAGCTCCTGGTCTGCGCGCGTGCCAGTCACTTGTCGTTCCCGGGGTCACAGTGACCCGGCGGTTATTAAGCTTCCTGACTCCGGTGGCTACCTTTGATATCTTTCGACATTTCTGTTGAATCCGACTTCTCTAAACCCTTAGATTTCTCTTCGCTCAGTTCCCAAGCCTACAGTGACTCTCGCCGGCGCGTCCAAGGGCAGGTCCCCCGCCACCTCATTGGGCTGAGCGAAGCTGTTAAGTCCAGTGTCCCTTTTCCCTTCTCGATGCACGTAGAATGTCCCTTCCAAGGAGCCTGCTGCCAGTCTGGAGTCGCACGGTGTGTCTGCCTCTGTGATCCCGCTCTCTGTGCCCTGAGCAGCAGCGTTTCGGCAGCAGGGTGGGCGCAACGTGGGGACCGTCCAGCCTGATGGGCGCGTGGCCCCTCCTCGCTACAGCTAGTCACGCTGGGTGCGCATCGGGAGGGGCACCGCTGCTCCTGGTTGCCTTGCCCTTCCAGGACCATCAGACCTGCGAAAGTTTGGGATAGGGTTGTTACTTTCTCCTTGGCCAGCGCATCCCTACCTGGTCTCCATAACCCACCCACCCCCCATCCTGCCACACACACACCGCCTTGTGTCAGACCCCCTCGATCTCGCCTGCCTTCTGCTTTTTCCCCCACCTCTCATCACAATCATTCTGCCCCCCCCCGGGGGGGGTGGCTGCATGCCCAGGGACACGTGAGGTTTTTCTGCCTCGGAGACAGGGATCACAGCAGACTCTTCGTTCTCTGCCCCAGGATCGTGTGTTAATCGATACACCACCATGCAGCTTGCTTTAAAAAGAACGCTAGGGCATCTAGCACTTTCTGTCTAGATGAGAGTAACAAAATCAACCGAGATTCCCCCTGGTGCCAATGTCCCAGCTTTGAAGGTGTGGGTCGGGGGACCCGAGTTCCTGGACAGCGTTTCCCTGGCTCTGATCTTTTGGGGAAAAGACAAAACTTTAGGAAGCCTTACAGGTGGCAACAATTTCCTCCCTTTTCACAGAAGTAAGAGCCAGGTTCACTCTTGAGCTAGTGCTTGAAGACCAGACCCATACCTTTTTCCTGGAGTCCTCATGGGGCCGTGACTGTCTCTTGCCATGACATTGATGGGTGGGAACCAGTGGTTTTAGTGTCATTTCCCTATCTTCAGGGCCTTAGGTTGTAGGGAAGGGATTTTCTGTGTTTCTCTTCCTCTAAATTAGTGTAGCCCCCTTGGAACATGCACACTGAGAATCAGATGATATTTTTACGGTCTGGAAAATACCTGTTATGGATGCACCCAAAAATGCTCCCATATTTCTACAGTTGCGGGAGGGGGGTGGTGGTGGCTGGGTGTCTCCGTTCCCAAGCTTCTGGACCCAAGAATCTCACATTGAAAAAGAGCTACCAGAAAGGACCTTATATTTGGGAAGAGGAGAAAGACAACGCGGGTAGTTGTGGAGCTGTTTCTGTCCCTAGCCCTAGATCACCTGAGTTGTCCTTTCCAGAGCCTGGATTAAGGTCCTCGTCCAGGGCAATGCTCTGGGTAGCAACCGACCCTCCCTATCTCAGATCTCAGCTAGCCTTCTGTGCCTTGCCAAAGCAAGCTCACAGTGCCCCCTCGCGTCCAAGTGCTGGAATTTTAAGGCGTTGCCCAAGTCCCAAACTTGTTTTGTTCAGCGGAAGGAAGAGGGCTTTGTGGTTCCTAGTCACCTTAAAGTACAGATGATGTCCTCACGGATACCTCCGCATCTCAGTGCTTCGTCAGGAAAACTTTTGTGTTTTTTGAGAGGCGAATATTCCAGTCGTTTCAAAATAATTCTGCTGCAAGGGAACAGAAGCGATCAGCAGATACCCATTTGGAAGTTGGTATCCTATGCCAGGCATCTCCATCTATGTCTAAACATATGTGGTACATAATAGCACTATCCGCTAGCTTCCAGAAAAAGACGATACATCTCTGAAACATTCACTCCGAATTTGTTCACTATAGAGTCAGGGAGTAGAGAACTATGAAGAGGGAAACTCAGGGCCAGGCTTCCAGTTACTGGACTTCGAGATCCCCAACTGCTCCTAGAGTAACAAGCAGAAAACATTGGGCTAGTTGTAAAAGCTTGGTCTCTTATTTATTTTTGATGTTTGTTTTTTTAAAAAGGAAGCTTAAAGCTTTTGAGCTTATTGCCATGGTTTTTCCAAGTTGTGTGAAAAGTCCAATAACATTACTTAATGGTCCTTCACCTTCTCAAACACAGCCTCTTCCCCTCAGGGAGCTTCAGGACATTCATTTTGTCTCGTTAATCTTCAGCAAGCCAGTGAGTATTTTTATTTCCATTTTACAATTAGGGAAACTGTATTGGAGGAAGATGAATGGCTTGCCCAAGGTCATGTGGTAAATCAGGACAGAGACAAGAACAAGCCGGTCTTGTCGAAGCCTCTCCTTCTCCGTAGGCAGCAGGAATTCTCCCTTATTTATGTTCAGGGCACTGCCCAATTGGGAAATAAAGCATCTCTCTCAGGAGGGGATGGCTTTTATGAATTAATCATTTGTTAATCAGTCATAAATAAAATCTCCTGGCTTTTGACTTCTCGCTTTCTTCTTTTGCACACTTTTCCCGTGCTTGCTTGAGTTTCTGTGGGAAGCTGAGGGAATTCTATGCCTCTGCTGCTGCCATAGAGAGACTCTTGATAGACTTTATTTATTTCTGAAGTCACAAATGCAAAACTTCTGCACCCTTTACTTGTCTCTACTTCCCTTGGAGGCACCTAGTCCAGAATGAAAAGGCAAATGATAGGGGGTGACGAGAAGATGGCTCAATGAACAGAGTAACTCGCTGCAGGGAGTTCCTATCCTGTGTCTAGATCCTTCTGTACTTAACTAAGAAGAGTTAGGCTGGGTGCAGGGGCATGGGCATGGGCATGGGCCTGGAATGCCAGTGCTGGGGGGAGGGGGAGGAGTCAGAGACAGGTAGATCCCAGGGACACTTGAGAGCAGAAATGGGGAGGTCCAGGTTCACTGAGACCCTTTCATAAAAATAAGGTTGATCGTGAGCTGGGAAGTTTTCAGAGGCTGACTTACGGCCTCAGACATGCACATACAGGCAATCACCATGTGCACACATGCAGAGAAGTAACCGATTTTAAGGTTTCGAGGCCTTCGGGAGCCAAAAGCCCATTCCTTAGCCACCGCAGCACCCAAGTTCACACCGAAGAAGTAGAAGTCTAGGGAACTCAGGTCTCCTATTGAAGTTCACACACGTGTGACAGACCCCATTTCTCTCCCCCCTGGCCCTGTACAACACTACCTACTTTTACCTGGTTATTGTCAAAAGCATATTTATTCATCATTGTTTATAGAGTAGACAGTACCAGACACCAAAGCAAAAACCAGTCTTCATTAGTGGGAACTGGAGAGATTTTACCATATAGAAACTTAACTGGTATGGTTTTTTGTTTGTTTGTTTTTGTTTTTGTTTTTTAATATGTGCTCTCCCATCCAAGTACCAAACACATCTAACCTGGATCAGCTTCCAAGATCAGGCACACCAAGGGATGTGTAGCTGGAGACCTGTGCCCTGTGGATTTTGGAAATCATGCTGTACTGGCAGGTACTGTGTGTCTACCTGGCACAGCTAGAATCATCAGAGGGAGGAGCCTCCATTGAGGAAATGCCTCCATGAGATCCAGCTGTAAGGCATTTTCTCAATTAGTGATCAATGGCGGAGGGCCCAGCCCATGGTGGGTGGTGCCATCCCTGGGCTGCTGGTCCTAGCTTCTATAAGAAAGCAGACTGAGCAAGCCATGGGAAGCAAGTCAGTAAGCAGCTCCCCTCCATGGCCTCTGCATCAGCTTCTGCCTCCTGGTTCCAGCCCTGCTTGAGTTCCTGCCCTGAATTCTTCCAGTAATGGACTATGGTCTGGAAGTGTAAACCAAATAAACCCTTTCCTACCCAACCTGCTTTTCGGTCATGGTGTTTTGTCGCAGCAGTGAAAACCCTAGCACATACTTAATAGTGTCTGGTTAATACCAGATTTTGAAATTGAACCTTGACTTTCAGAACCCCTCACACACACTTTCAAGTGTCTCTCATGATCCTGCTCACAGCCTTAAAACACCAAGATAATGTACCCCACACACCTTGTCAAGCACCTTTACTTTTTTTTTTTTTTTTTTTTTTTTTTTTGGTTTTTCGAGACAGGGTTTCTCTGTGTAGCTTTGCGCCTTTCCTGGAACTCACTTGGTAACCCAGGCTGGCCTCGAACTCACAGAGATCCACCTGGCTCTGCCTCCCGAGTGCTGGGATTAAAGGCATGTGCCACCACCTCCCGGCCCTACTTTTTTATTAGGTATTTTTGATGGATAATGCTTTATCCATCTTAGAGTTTTTTCATTAAAGAAAAATTAAAACCAATGCTGGTTGTTATTTAATACACCAAGGTGTGGGCTCTTTTCATTTGATTGATTCCTTGATTTAACTGGGCTTTGTTGTATTTGCAACAGTGACTCTTCTTTAAATGAAAATCCCTGGGAAAGTAGATTGCGGAGAAAGTTTCTATTTAAATACCATTTCAGAACTATTTTGCAATGATAATAACTATGGAACATGCAAAGTTAACACTGACATTCTCAGTGTAATTAATGATAATTATATTCAGGTTTTAAAGTCTAAATATCAGAAAGCAGCTTTTCTGCTCAGGAACTCGATTCGGGGTTGCCAGATGAAAAAAAAAATAATTTGTTTTGAAATTTTCCTGGTGTTCCGTAAGGTTCCATACTACTTTATTTAGAAGATAAATGTTCATACCTAGTGTGTATAAAAATTAAATTCCATTAGCATCTATTAAACGTCAGTCCCCTGGGTATCTAGCCTTGTAAAAGTGGAGCATATATAATATTAATCTTAAAATGCTAAATATGTCTCGCCTCTGTTTAAACCACAAGCAGAAAGTATCTGAAAGGGCTGTAAGCCACAATGAGAAAGGGGAGTAACGGGCTTGAGTGATGTAACAGGCAATCTGTTCTTCTGTGGATGGGAGTGAGGGGTGGGGCCGGCACCTTAATTGGGGGCAGGCTGGGTGGGGGTTTCTGTTAATGGGCTTGGGCTCTGGATGTTATATTTATGTGTGACAACATATTTCAAAGTGGGAGAGGCAAGGGGCAGTGGGGAGTACCAGCGGGAAGCCATGAGATTATGGCTTGCTATTATCTAGCAGGCCTTTCTTTTTTAAAGGCAGGCACAAAGCGGGTGAAGAATGTTCTAGAAGTCTTTGGCTTAGAGGTCGCCAAGAGGAGAACAAGAGACTATATTCGTGATAGAGAATAAAACGAAACCCACGAGAGAACACTCTTGTTCCATTATCTCTGCTCATCTCCAAACTATATTTGAAATGCACCCCAAAGATGAACCCAGCATTTCCCGAGGTAAAAATAGGGGGTGCGGGGCTCTGCTAGGTAGCGCGAGCAACACTTGGGAATACCCCTTTTTCTTTTCTGTTTCAGTCTGAGAAAAGCTAACATAGCACTTAAAAGCTAGGTTATGTAACTTCCAACAAGTGAAATGATATTGATTAAAAAAGCTCTTTTAGGCAAGTGAAAAATGAGTTAAATATGTCATCACAACAATGAAATCCTTGGACTTCAGCAGAGAACAGCTGCTCCCAGGTGAGGGTTTATTTCCAGGCAGGAGTTAGGACAAATGACTCCTGACTCCAAGGCCCCTGTTGTTCCTGAGGACTGGGAGGCTGCTGATAATCTGTTTTTGAGGGTAAAGGAGCCTTATGTTTTTGCAGGAACATTTTATTCCTTCTTATACGGAGTGAAGAACATAGGCCCTGGTCTCACTAGTGGTTTCCCCCTCTGGTTTTGCATTTGACTCTTTAGCCACCTTGGATTTTAAGAACAGGACTGATGGCCGGGCGGTGGTGGCACACGCCTTTAATCCCAGTACTTGGGGGGCAGAGGCAGGCAGATCTTTGTGAGTTGGAGGCCAGCCTGGGCTACAGAGTGAGTTCCAGGAAAGGTGCAAAGCTACACAGAGAAACCCTGTCTTGGAAAAAAGAAAGAAAGAAGAGAGAGAGAGAAGGAAGGAAGGAAGGAAGGAAGGAAGGAAGGAAGGAAGGAAGGAAGGAAGGAAGGAAGGAAGGAAGGAAGGAAGGAAGGAAGGAAGGAAGGAAAGAAAAAGAAAGAAAGAAAGAAAGAAAGAAGGAAGGAAGGAAGGAAGGAAGGAAGGAAGGAAGGAAGGAAGGAAGGAAGGAAGGAAAGAAGAAGAATAGGACCGATGGATGAACGTCTGTATGGCAAAAATTAGAAACTGCTGACAACCACTGGGCCAGCAGCCCGCAGGACAGACTGCTCCTAACTGAGGGCCATTATCCATGATGGCAGGTCACACCCTGGAACAAGAACAATCCTGAGAACCAGATTGTTCCCCACAAGAGGTAACCATGATAACAACTTCTACAGAACCAGAAGTGAGACAGTAATCACCGGACTCTGCTGGACCAGGACTGCTTAATTACGCCGACCTCTTATGCTCCCTGCCCCAGCTCTTCCTCTACTGAAACCTAAAGCTCCTGTCAGTCAAAGAAGGACTTGAGATGATGCCCCTTATCTTTTCCACCCGCAATGACCACATTGGTTAAATCGCCTCTCTCTGCTTTTCCTTATTGCTTATCTCTTTAACTAGGGTGTTAGGAATGAGTGTCAGACCTACCCTGCTGGTATTACCAGAACTATTAGGGTCACAGCCTGCTGTGGCAGCCCTGACAGCCTGCCTAGCCACCTGCCCTTAATAGGCCGATTTAACGGAAGAGAGAGAAAGACAGAGAGACAGAGACAGAGACCTAGACAGAGAGAGACAGAGACAGGAACAGAGACAAACTGTCCTCTGACCTCCACACACAAGCCATGACATGTGCATACCCACTCCCACAGATAAATAAATGAATAAAATTCAAAATACAACAAAATAGAGAAGCAGAGGCTCAAACTATTAGGACAAACCTATTGATATCTATCAAATTCTCAAAAATTCAGAAGTTTAGCAACAAACTCTTTGGCAAGGTGATAAGATGCAGAGCTATTCTCACAAACTAAGGGTTGGAAAAAGAAAAAGAAAATGAGTGTGGCCTGCTGGCACAAGACTGTAATCCCAGCTCCTCGGGGTGCCAAGGCAGAAGGTAGCCTGGGCTACAGAGTCAAGACCAGCTTGGACAAATTGTGAGGTACTGTCTAAATATAAATGGTGAAAAGAGGGCTTCAGTTCTAGGCACTAACTTCAGTGAGTCCCCAAGCAGCCCAGCACAATAGTGTGAGGATTACCAACAAGGATGATAAGCACGATGGACCCAAGTTCATTGAATATGGGATCCTGTACTGGTTTCATAAAACCTAAATTAGCTAAGAGAACGTTGCTGATATTAAGACAAAATTCTTCAGGCCAGACCCAGACCATTTTATAGCTGGGAAACAATCAAGGAAAGGGCCCATGCCTGCCTGTCTGAGGCAATCACCATTTCAAGTGAGGCAGAGAAGCATAGGAAATAGTTTAGTAACTGTGGACGCCTCTTGGCTTGGGCTGTGCGCAAACCCCTCTTTTAACAATGCACTTGATAGCTTAGATTCTTCACTAGCATGTACCGTGCATACACACTCTTTCCTGTACAATGTCCTTAGCAACCTGTTAGCAACCTGGGATCCCTGTCTGGATGCACACCCCCTTTTCCTCCCCTCATCAACAAGGAAACCTAGATTCTGTCCAATTGTACTCTCCTTTGGTATGGGTACAAGACCAGAACATGACAGCATTTTATAGCATTTGTTACAAGTGATGTTTTAAAAAATATATGAATAAAACATGGCACAAGATAGCTGGCAGAAGAATGCAGAGCAGCCAGGACTAAGCTTGGTGTATTTGGAAAGCCTGTGAGCTGGAGCACGGCGAGACTGGGAAGGAGACAATTGCCTGGGATAGAAAGAGGGGGCAGGGCCAAGTCCCTGAAGGTTCTAGGGCTTGCTGCATGTGTGTTGTTGGAGCTCCTGAAGGTCTAGTCACAGGGGCAGTCAGAGCCGAGCCAACATTTAGCGGGACCTTTCTGAAAGTTTCATGGAGCAGGAGAAGCCCCAGCGGCTAAGAGTTGGAGCAGGAAGACCAGTTAGGAATCAAGTTCATAGGCCCAGAAAGAAAAGAGCCACTTGAACTTAGACACGACAAAGATGGCAAGAAGCCTGTGGAATTTGTGGTGTTTACTGGAAACAGCCAGAGAGAAAGAAAGGGACTCAAGGGTGACTCTTGAGCGTGAGCACTTCGGTGAATGGGTTGTTACCTTCTGTTGGTTAATCTCGGTTCTCGAGTTCTTTGCATCTGGACCCAACTGAGAGGAAAGCTGCTGGGCACCCATGTGAGGGATGTTTTTGATCAGGTTACCTGACGAGGAAAGAGCCGCCGCCTTCCGTAGGGGTGGGACCTTCAGGTGGCAGCCAGATAAGAGGTCTGAGGAAAGGGGCTTGGCTCTTTGCCTGCGTGTGTGCACATCTCAATGGTGAGTTAGTTCATTTACTGTTAGCGCCTCTGTCTACGCGCTTCGTTGTCCCACCTACCCTCTTGTTGCTACGGCCTCCACTGCTGAAGCCGCCACTGTGTTCCTTACCTAGTATCAGAACCCAGCTTCTTTCAGTTTCCAAGATGGACTGAAGACCCGGGGGCTCTCCAAGAATCCTGCAGGTCTTCAGCACTGGGTTAAGATTGTTAATGTGCCCAGTCTTGGGTACTGAGTGTCTACTTGCAGGAATTCTCAACCTGTGGGTCCTGACCCCCCCACGGAGCTCGCATATCAGATCTATATTTATATTACATTATGACTCATAACAGTAGCAAAAATACAGTTATGAAGTAGCAAAGAAACAATTTTATGGCTGGGGGTCACCACAACATGAGGAACTGTATTAAAGGGCTGCAGCGTAAGGAAGGTTGAGAATCTTTGGTCTACTTGGTTCTCAGCCTCTTCCACATAAAAACAGTCATTGCTGGCCTACCCAGACAGACATAAGTGAGTCTAATAAATCTCCTTTTACCACAAGTACATCACAAATTCTGCAGGTTTCTTCCCTCTGAACTATGGTCCTGGGCTGCGTTAGATAGCAAGACGTGGGGAGCAAGCTGGTAACTCCAGTGTCTCTGCTTTGGTTCCTGCTTTGAGTTCCTGCCCTCACTTCCTTTTCGGAGGAATTGGAAGCCGGAAGCTGAAATAAACTCTTTCCTCTCCGAGTTGTTTTTGATCATTGTGTTTTTATCCTAGCAACAGACACCTAAGTAGGACACAAGGTGATAATTTTTGAAAGGCCTTGTTTAGATAAATCATCTAGAGAAGCCGTACTGGTAACCTTGGTGGTCAAGAAGGGAAGGTGTCACTTGGCACAAGTTACAATCACTTACACAACAGTTACAGTACCGTGAAGGAGGTGCCAGCCCTGACATCAGAGAAACAAGGGCCGGTTAAGCCTTGATGGAATTCCAGAGAAGGAAACTTTCACAGCCTGCCTTAACATAACCCGCCATCCAACAAACACTGCAGGAGCAGAAATTACAGGTCTTAGAAGTCTTTTCCCGGGGCCTGAGATCAGTGGTGTCGATGAGCGAAGACAATTTACAAGTCACTGACTGGGCACAGAGACATAAATCCCAGGGACAAAAGAAATAAAAGAAAAAGGAGCACAGAGGCTGGATGAAAGCGAGACTTTCTTAACTTTTATTGCATTAATTTAATTCTATTCCTGGAAATAATAGAAAATGACTTAAGGCAATTTCTTTTTTCTTTCCAGAAAATCCAAAAGAATTTTGCTTTTGATTGGTAAAAGGAAGGTGAGAATAACTCATGAGAATCACCACGAGGGGTTTATAAAATATAAAAGCTGTAAAGTAGACCTTTTCCTGAAGAGGTAAAAATTTAAGATCTTTGCAAAAACTATGCTCTCCAGAAGCCCCACTAGATTAATGGAGAAGGGGGATTTTTATTATTTTTTGACAAAAAACTTAGAGTGTGCATTAAAATGGAAATCCAACGAGGAAGACACTAGATGATAAATAAGAACATAATGATAGATTATGTAACCTTGAATGAATATATGTTCATATATCTTTTAGTTCCTTGTGGAATTGTGAGGTGGGGGAGGCAGATTCTTTGAAATAAATGATGTCAGTGTGAGTGTGTGGTGGAAATTCTGTGCCTTTCCTTAAAATATGTGCATCTTCTAAAGAGAAACACACACATGACTCCTCTGTTCAGAGAAACTTATGCAATATGAGGAGCCAAAGGAATTAGCTAACATTAATAGTAAGCCTCGCGGTGGGGGTGGGGGTGGGGGGGGTGGATAGATGGCTTAGTGGTTAAGAGCCAGCCCTGCTTTTCAGAGGACCCAGGTTTGGTTTCCAGAACCCACAGTGACTGAATTACAACCACCTGTTAATTCCAGTTCCAGGGGATCTGACTCCTCTGTCCTCTGTGGGTACCCACACTCACATTTTTTTTTTAAATGATTGGTCAGTACAGAGAAATCTATAAGCAAAATATTTTCATATAACTGGTTTTAGAGAAAATCTGTTTTTCATACAGATATTGGATTCTGAATTGTATTTTCCCCTCTACAAGTATTTCAATACAATGAGGTAAAACAATTGGGAAGTAGGGAATGTTTTCAATAATTAAAAGAAAAAAATGTTATACATTTGTCGTAACAGCACGCATTAACAGGACACATTGACGATGTCCGATTCTGCAACCTCTGGTTTCATGCTGACCTATTGCCTTGTGGTACTGGACATTGGTTTCTCCCAATATGTAACCCCCTTGTTGGGATGACAAGCCACTGATTGTCCTCCCCAGCTTTTCCTTTCTGAGCCTCTTCTTTTGGGCCTCTCTGGTAGAAAACCATCCCGATTTCCATAGTTCTCTCAGTATGCTTCTTCCCCATGCAACTCACAGACTCTCTGTGAATGACTCAGAAGCCACTCTGTCTCCCAAACTGTTGTGGTATACTATTTTAACTGTGTAAAGATGTGTTACATTTGTTTGTGCTGCGGAATATTACCTTAACTGTGTAAAGGAGTGTTACATTTGTTTATGCTGCATTTGTTTATGAAAAGATGTGTTGCTGTTTCACCTTGCCTGCCTAAGGTACCTGATTGGTTTAATAAAAAGCTGAATGGCCAACAGCTAGGCAGAAGAGGGATAGGCAGGGCTGGTGGGCAGAGAGAATAAATAGAAGAATTCTAGGAATGAGGGAAAAGGACAACGAGGGAGAAAGAAAAGGGAGAGGCCTGGGGCCAGCCAGGCAGCTGCCAGCCAGCAGACATGGAGTAGTACATAAAGAAAGAAAGATAAAAAGCCCCAAAGCAAAATGTAAATGAAGAGCAACAGGTTCATTCAAGTTAAAGAAAAAAAGCTAGCCAGAAATGAGCATAAGCTAAAGCCAAGAATTCGTAACTAATAATAAGTCTCTGTTTCATGGTTTGGAAGTTGGTTGGTGGCCCCCAAGAGAAAGCCCAGGACACAAAATATCTCTTTCATTTTAAATCCAAAGTTCTGGGTTTCCCATGGAACAAAGAAACACAAACATCTCACTATTAATTAAATTTCTTATCTAGGTCCACACACCAAAATTAAAATCTGCTTCTCTTTCAAACAGTTCTTCTGTATTCTATATATTCAAGTCATGGACCAAATGGCCCTATGCTGTGCACAGGGATGAACTCTCTTGATATTAAAAGATGAGGTTGCTTATTCACTGCTCCTGAGAACTTGGGATCCAAGAGGAATCACAAACATCTAAATACCAAAGATAACACAATGAGGATGTGCTTAGCTAGTGCTAAGAATGAAGAGCTCACTGGGTGTGAAGGTACACTCCTTTAATGTTACCATTTGAGAGGCAAAGGAAGGTGGATCCCTGTGAGTTCTAAAACCAGCCCGGTCTGCATAGTGTGTTCCAGGCTAGCTAGGACTATATAGTGATATCCTGTCTTAAAAATAAATTAAAAAATAATAATGAAGAGCTGATGATGAATGAATGAAGAGCAATGGATGATGGATACCCAGCTATTGACATGCTTAGCATTTTGGTCTGCAGCTTGGATGTAGTGATGAACGATCTGAGTGGTTTTAGCCTAGATACATTAATGACTGTGAGGAAAATGTTGTAAAATTACTGTGGTAACTATAACGATATGCCAAATATAATGTATGTATTATATTTGTTAAGCATATAGGTATGTATGTTGATAGAGAGGAGACAATGCATCACTGGGCTGTGAAATCAAGGCTGGCTGACAGGTTCAACAATTCTACTGTAGTATGTACATCCTTCCAAAATTCATGCGAAAAGGGCATAAAAATGTTGACTGTCATGTCACTTACAGCGATAGGACCTTGGAAGGCACTCATCATTCAACCCTTGGAGAATGGACAAGTAAAATCATGGCATGGAAGAGTATGCAGTGTGCCGGAGAGTACACACACACACACACACACACACAAAGGAATTCAGGGGCTCAGGGCCTCCTGTTCAGAGTACATGCCACAGACGGTATGGAGGAAAGAGGAGAACAAGTCAGCTTGGCATCTCTAGTCTGTGCTTAAGACAGATGTGTGGAGAGATGGAAGCTGCTGTGTTTCCACTGGACCCTCCTTTTTGGAGAGTTACCAAGAAACCAGAGCAAGCCACGGCTCTGTATCTACAACTGAGACTCACTCGGAAGGGTTTTAATGTCTCCTCTCCCTGTGATCGTGAAACCCTGTTCATCATCACAAACCCAGGTCTTGGAGAAAGCCTCTCTCATATCCACCATCTTCACAGTGTTTTAGGATGCACCCTCAGCCTACCCGTGTACCTACTGGAGGCTTTGAGAAATGTTCAAACTGGTTTGAGTATTTGCACTCTTAGTAACACGTTCGGGCTTGGTGACTCTAAATCTCTGCAGTTGTATGGCCCAGGGCAAGCTATTGAACCTTGCAAGCCAGGGAATTTCCTCTTTCAAATGAGCTGGATGCTTGTAGTACGATGCTTCGCAGGCCTGCTGGAAGGATGAAATTAGATAGCATGATTAAAGCACATGGCTTCATAAATCTCAATGAATATTGTTACTAAGTATCTTGTGACACACACTAGACTGGTATAGCTTTTTACTTAAGAGTGCTAAGCTGAGCCCACTTAGTGCTTATTGATGAAGATAACAGGGATTTGTGGATGATGCTTCCCCCACCACACACAATATAGCACAGTTGTAGAACTAATGGAGCCTTAATAAAAAGTCAACCAGTGAATCATGTGCCATTTTCTGTTCATTGACCTTTTGGTCCATGCACTAACCTTCATGGTTTCTTTATTCTCAAATATCTTAGCAACAGGTATGACCTGGTCACCTGAAAAGTTAGGAATGAATGATAGCTTTCCTTTTAATTAATTTTAGTACCTATAGTACCATGTTAATCATTAATTTTAAATGTTTAGTCATATATTTATTTATTGTTAAATCATAACTTTAAATCATATGATTTAAAAATCATACATATGTATTTATGGAACACAGTGTAACATTTTAAAGTGCATACATAATAGATGTATAATATCTGGGGCAGAGTTACAGGTATGTCCATTTGCTCAAATATTTACCATTTTTTTTACAAATACAAACTTTTAATAGATTATGACATAAACCAAATTTTGGGTCTTTCTATTTTATACACATAATTAAATATCACATGGTACCCTGTAGTATGTATAACTATTACATACAAATAAAAAATTAATATGTAGATATAGATTTAAAGTAGGTGATTTTCTGGAAAGAGTCAGCTGGTAAATGTTTCTGGCCTTGTGTTCTGTAGAAACACATGGACATGCTCAGCTAGTGATCCCATAGAGTCCAGTAGATAGTCCTTTAACAAGATAGACAGTTTTATTATGTGCTGCATATAAGAATATTCATGCAAATACAGTGAAGTTTGTTCAGACATTTCTGCAATCCAAAGACGACCCTCTTGGGATGAAGCTACAAGACAGTTTACTGGGGTCCACCATGAAGATCAGAGTCTTTCAAGATCTTTGCATATTTGAGGATTTCTTTCACGAACCCTAGGGCTGTAGCCAATTTGCCTTATGAGACCGCTAGCCCCATTCCTTGTATAAGTGAACTTGGTGTGAGGGTTACTAACCCCGCATGGAGCTCACTGAGACTGTGATGACCAAGGAAGACTTGGGACAAACAAGGCAGGATACAGGACTCCTTTTCCTCTTTGCTGTTGAGCGGTGCTGATGAGATAATTGGAACTAAACCCAGGAAAGGTTGAAAAAAGATGAGAATCAGAGGCACAAGCAGAGTACACACTGTTGGTCTTTTAGAAGCATTGGTGACAAACCTTGGAACTTTCTACACTTGAAGCTTTGCGATCTCCTTTTGAACATAATCAGTTCCTTAAGCCTTTGATAAAGATAAATGGGGGTAAGGGAATGTGATTTCCATGAAGACAGTTTTCTGGCTACAAGCAGGGCTATTATTGGCCTTTTGGCCATTCAGCTATTCTAGAATCCACGAACAGCCAAGTTCAAGCTTGCAGCACAGCAGTTTCTTGATGACTACAGGTATAGCAAAAACAACACTGCTCTCCTTAAGAATGCAGAATTGCGGACTTTTCAAAGGTGCATTAGCATCTGTCTCAGTTAACTTTCTGTCGCTGTGATAAATGCCATAACCAAAAGCAGCTTGGGATGGAGAGGGTTTTGTTGGCTTCCATATCCCAATTATAGTCTATCATTGAGGGAAGCCAAAGAAAGAAACTAGATTCAGGAACTGGAGCAGAAACCACGGAGGAGTGCTGCTTACTGGCTGGCTCTGCTTTGCCTGCATAGCCTGTTTTCCTAGACCACCAGGATCACTTGCCCTGAGGTGGCACCACTCTGAATGGGCTGAACCCTTCCACACCAATTATTTACCAGGAAATGCCCTAGAGACTCTCCTGCAGGTAATCTGATGGAGGCATTCTCTCAGCTGAGGCTCTTCTTCTCAAGTTGGCAAAAGAACTAACAAGGACAGTTTCTGTGACGCCATGTATCTTAATCAGTGTGCTGTTGCTGTGGAGAGACACCATGACCAAGGCAACTCTTATAAAAGAAAGCATTTAATTGGGGGCTTCCTTACAGTTCAGAGGTTTAGTCCATTATCATCATGGTGGGGAGCATGGTGGCACACAGGTAGGAATAGTGTTAATGAAGTAGCTAAGAGCAATATCCTGATGGGATGACTGAGAGAGACTCAGAATTTGGCATAGGCTTTTGAAATCTTAAAGCCTTCCCCAGAGACATACTACAACAAGGCCATACCTCTTAGTCCTAATCCTTTCAAATAGTACCACTCCCTGGTAACTAAGCACTCAAATATATGAGCCTATGGGGATGATTCTTATTCAAATCACTACATTCCACTCCCTGGCATCCAAAGGCTTGTAGCCATATCATAATGCCAAAAAAAAAAAAAAAAAAATTCATTCAGTACAACTTAAGAAGTCCCCATAGTCTATAATAGTTTCAACAGTGTTTAAAAGTTCAAAATTCAGGGTTGGGGATTTAGTTCAGTGGTAGAGCCCTTGCGTAGCAAGCACAAGGCCCTGGGTTGGGTCCTCAGCTCCGGGGGGAAAAAAAAGTTCAAAATTCAAATTCTCTTCTCATACTCATGGCAATCTCTTAGCTGTAACCTCCTTAAAATCAAAATCAAAATGCAGATCACAAACCTCCAACATACTATGGCACAGAACACACATTACCATTCCAAGAGTGGAGAAAAGAAGCATAGTGAGGAAATACTGAACCAAAGCAAGACTGAAAACCAGCTGGGAAAACTGTAAACTCTCCATCTCCTGTCTGATGTCAAAATGCTCCCCAGATCTCCAACATCTCTCAGCTTTGTTGACTGCAACACACTTCTTCCTCTTGGGCTGGCTGTCCTCCCAGTTAGCAACTTTTCCTTAGCAGGTATTGCACAACTCTGGCATCTCGAACATCTGGGGTCAACAACATGATGTAGGCTTCACCTTCATAGCTTCATGCAATGACCTCTCTGAGCCTCCAGGCAGGGACATCCCTGACACACAGCTGGCCCCAGCAGCTTTCCTTAGCCTTGGAAACAACCCTTTTCTTATAGTTTTGCTGCTAAAGCTAGGACTGCATGGCCAAAGCTGCCAAGTTCTGCTGCTTGATGGGACTGGAACTTGGCCTATTGTTATTCAATTACATTTACATCAGATTTATGCTGTTTATTTCTTTCACAACTTAATTCCTTTTCACAAATTGGAAGCTTAGCTGGGTGGGGTCTTTCCCCAAGGTCACCACTTCCTTTGTTCCAGTTAATATCAGGCTTTTCTTTAACGTTTTATCTTCTTGAACACAAGACTAAGCTCTACCACTCTTCCTGGTGCTCCCTTTCTCCCAAAACTGTACATGTTGTATTTCTCCTGGCTCATCTTGCTCCTTTTTGTTATAAACCTGCATAAGAGAGGCCACTAATAACTACACTATGCTGCCAATACTAGACTGTCTTGAAATCTCCCCTGGCAATGTCATTAATCCAAAATTCTTCAATTTAGACTCAGACAGATTTTTAGGACAAGGGCACAAAGCAGACACATTCTTTGCCAAAATATCACAAGAATGGTCTCTAGGCCACTTACTAATATCCTTCCCCTATGAAACTTCTTGAGCTGGGCCCCACAGTTCACATCTCCCTGAGCACTACTGTCCATACTCCTGCTAAGATGTTCTCCTTAGCCTCACTGTGGTAGTTTGAATGTAATTGGTCCCCATAATCTCATAGGGAGCGGCACTATTAGGAGGTGTGGCTTTGTTGGAGTGGGTATGGCCTAGCTGGAGGAAGTGTGTCACTGTGGGGGTGGGCTCTGAAGTTTCCTATGCTCAGGATACTGCCCAGTGTTTCAGTCAACTACCTGTTACTGCAAGATGTAGGTCTCTCAGCTACTACTCCAGCACCACATCTACCTACATGCTGCCATGCTCCCCGTCCTGATGATAATGGACTGAACATCTGAAACTGTAAGCCACCACAATTAAATGTTTTCCTTATAATAGAAACCCTAACTGAGACACCTACTTAATGAGTTTGAATTTTTTTTTAGTCCCAAAGTCTTCCATATTTCTCATAGGCATGGCCAGGCCTATCACAGCAATGCCCTGCTTCATGGTACCAACTTCTGTCTTAGTCACTGTTCTGTTGCTGTGAAGAGACACCATGACCAAAGCAACTCTTCTTCTTCTTCTTCTTTTTTTTTTTTTTTTTTTTTTTAAAAAAAAAAAAAAAAAAAGCATTTAACTGGGGGCTTCCTTACATTTCAGAGGCTTAGTGTGTTATCATCATGGAGCATGGCAGCATGCAGGCAGATACTGGAGAAGTAGCTGCGAGCAACAGCTTGATTTACTGGCTGGGAAAGAGACTCTGGGCCTGGTTTGGGCTTTTGAAGCCTCAAAGCCACCCCCAGTGACACATTTCCTTCAACAAAGCCATACCTCCTAATCCTTCTAATCCTTTGAAATGGTGTCACCCTCTGGCTAAGTATTCATATATATCAGCCTATGGGGGAGCCTTCTTATTCAAACCACCACACTATGCTTCAAACTGCAGGATAGCCTGAAATCAGCACCAGAGCTGGGAAGAAAACTTGGCTCCAAATGTTGGCTTTTCTCCATTTAAAATTTAAAAATAACAATGAGGACCAATAAGATGGCTCAGCAGGTAAATATGATTGCCCAGGAAGCCTGGTGACCGGAGTTCAGTCCTTGAAACTCCCATAAAGGTGCAATGAGAGAACTGTCTCCACAGAGTTACCTTCTCTCTGTCTCTCTGTCTCTCTCTTACATACACACACAGTCACACTCACACATACACTCACACATACCACACATACCAGGCACTCTTACACATGCAAATAAATAAATACATTTAAAAATAATAATATAAAGTGATTAACAGTACAAATATTTCATTAAAAATACACGTACTTAAAAATAGCTGGAGTTCACACACACACACACACACACACACACACACACACAAATCTATGTTGCCATTTTTTAATAATTTATTTTTCCTAATGATCAAACTCACCTAGAGATAAAGTAACATAAATGTTAACAATGTTTACTTTGGATGGCAAGATAGTTAATTTTAATTTTTGTTTTATACATTTCAATTGTTTACTATTACCATATCTGTGCCTATGGCCATAAACAGTAATAAACAGATGCTTAGTATTCATGCTGTCTGGCATGGTCTTTCTCAGGAAAGTTTCCTCCTGTCTCTTCCCCAACAGCAGACTCCAGTCTCCTGTTCCCAGAGGACAATTCCCAGGGGACACAGCAGTAGAGCAGACAGTCACATCTTTAGAGGGGCTGGAGAGATGTCTCCACAATAAAAAGCACTGGCTGCTTTTCTGGAGGAGCCAAGGAAATATTAGTACTCTTTTCATTTTATGTTAATGTTTGAAAATGTATTTATTTATATGTGTGTGCCCGTGTGTCTGCATGCATGTGTATGTGTGTGTCTGTAAAGATGACCTTGTGAGACCAGGTCTCTCATTCCACCTCCAGGTTCAATTCCCAGCCCCCACATGGTGGCTCACAACTATCTGTAACTCCAGTTCCCGCCATCTTCTGACCTCCATTGGCACCAGGCATAGGTATGGTGGACAGACACAGGTGCAGATGACGAAAGACTTGTGCTTATTAGAATAAGCAAAGAAACAAGAGTGAGTTCTTCAGATAAGAACTGGAAGCTGAGCAGGGTTGGCCTAGATCCCATCAGGCGAGGGGCTTCCATTTCTTCTCTCCTTGTTTTCTCTTTTTTGTTCCTTCCTAATGGTGGGCATTCCTGGGAAGGGCTGTGCTTTTGGAAGCCCAATTTACTCAAAAGTCAATCTGTTATAAGGAGATAGATAAGAAGAAAGAATATGTACAGAGACTTCAGTACTTGTGAAGCCGAAAAGTTCTCTAGGGGAAAGGGTAACAAAATTCTGTGCATGCTCCGGGCCAGGAAGTCATTGAAAATGGTTTGAACTGACTCAGCAAGCGTCCACCACTACCATCCATTGTTCTTTATATCTGTCGGGAGTCAACCACTGCCAATTACTCTCCTTTACTTCCTGTTTGTGGGGTGGTGGGTCCAGTCAGCCCCCAGAGCTAACTTCTGTTTAACACTACCACACTGCTTTTCTGAATCTGGACTTGAGATCACGCCCAAAGCACCTGCCTCTTTTGACATTTCAAGACTGACAGCCATCAAGCCTTGCACATTCCTCATCCTTTTTGGCAGAGCTGGATTTCCCTGATAAGAAACCTCGCCCGTATGTTCTGTTCTCTCTTTAGAATCCAGCTAGAGCTTCAAGCCCAGTCCTACCCCTCACCACAACAATGAAAGCCTAGAGTCTGCCTCCTTTCCTAGCTCTGCCAAGCCACTGGGGACCTGGTACAAGCTACATAATGCTAGGCCTTATCCTAGAGACCACAATCATGTGAACAGTAAGGCTTCCCACAGTCTCCAGGGGTATGTGGCACCTCACTCTTGATATCACCGACCTGAGAAGGGGCTCCTTCTGCTTTTTCCAGAGTAGCCACAGAGGAGGATGTTCTTATTCCGTAGTCCCGTAACAACGACAATGGCGACCTTTGTCGTTACACTCGTTAAACTCTGCATTACCCACTTACCTGGCTGTAGATCCGACTCCCACTCCCTAAGACCCTAAGACCTGTTTAAGAACAGACGCTTTTTGCTGCTCATTTTTTCCCTCTGTACGGGAAGGTGGTGAGCATTTGTATACATGTAACAGCTAGGAATTGCTCCACAGGTTTCAAGAATGTGAAACATCATTTCTTCATTTTCCTAAACAGATTTAAGTCAAATCTGTCTACCTTCATGTTGCAGTGCCTAGAATCTTCCTCAAATGAGAAAATCAGATAAAGGAAAGAGGAAAAGCTAAAGGTTTTGGTTCACCTTGGCTGGATTTTTTTTTTTTTTTTGTCTAAGCCCTTTGGAACTTGATGTGATATGGTTCTGCTGAGAAGCTCTCTAATGCCATGTAAGTCTCAATGAACTCAGGCTCCAGGCAAAAAACAAAACCTCCTCCAAATCGAGACTCTCACCTTTTTATTTATAACAAAGAGCTTGAATTCTTAAATATGGACAGACGCTGCCACAGGCACCCATGTATCCCATCCCCCTTCCTACCTCCATACCCATTTCTTTTGTTATACTGCATTATGGACAGAATATATTTTTTTCTTTCAAAAATGCATATATGAAAATCTCAAGACCCATGTGCTTTGACATAGGCCTTTAACAAGCTAATTCACATGAAATAAGATCCTCAATGTAATAGAATTAGCCTAACTGGAAGAGATACTGATGATCAGTGAGGAATATGTCAGTGATCCCAGCACTTGGGAGGTGGAAGCAGGGGGATCTGGGGTATAGAGTGAGTTCAAACCAAACTGGTTTACATGAAACTTTGTCTTAAAATGGGGGTGGTGGTAATCAGAGGGCCTATTATCTTTCTTTCTATCTATCTATCTATCTATCTATCTATCTATCTATCTATCTATCTATCTCTATCCATCCACCTATCTATGTATTATCTATCTGTCCATCTATCCATCCATCCATCCATCCATCCATCCATCCATCCACCCACCCATCCATCTATCTATCCTAAAATGTCAGATCTGTTGTGGCTAGCTACTTTCACAGAGTAAAATACATTGTCAATTCATCCATGTTGTCGGGATTTGCAATCATTAGCTATGAATTGAATGAGGGTATTCAACTACAAGAATATACCAACATTTGTCAACGGCTAATGGAAATTTGGGGTCTTTTTGATTCTTGGCTTTAATGAACATCTGAATGTAAGTCTCTGTGGTTTGATGTTACGTTTTAATTTTTCTCAGGTAAACCCTTGGGGGTGTGATGATATCTATAGGACCTCTATAAAATTCCCCTGAAATATTTTCAAGAGTTTCTAATGATTTACATTTGCCCAGTAAGTAGAAGAATTTGATACTTTGGTTTGAATGAAACACATCCCACAAGCCCATGTATTAAAGGCTTGGTTCTCAGTTGGTGATGCTATTGAGAGATGAGTTTATCAAGAATGTTCTAACTTCAACAATGGATTGATCCATTGATAAACTGATAGGTGGATGGACAATTAGAATATAGAATCTACTTGGAAGTAGTAGGTCAGTGTGTGTGTGGGGGGGGGCTTGCAGCTTATCTTTATATTACTGTAATAAACACCATGATCAAAAGCAACTTGGAGAAAAAAAAAAAGGTTTATTTTAGCTTACAGGTTATAGTCCATCATCAAGGGAAGCCAAGGCTTGATGTTAAGGCAGGGACCTGGACCAAACCATGGAGGAATGCTGCTTACCATCTTACTTCCTCTGACTTGCTTAGCTACCTTATTTATAGAACCGAGGCCCATTGACCGATGGATGGAATTGCGCATGGCGGAGTGGGTCCTCCTATATCAATTATCAATTAAGAAAACATCCCAGTCCCATAGACACGGCCACAGGCCAATCCAAACCAGAAAGTTCATTACTGAGGCCCCTTCTTCTCAAGCGATTCTAGGCATGCCAACTTGGTGGAAGCTCACTGTGGTTACTGTCCTGTGGCTGTGATCAAACACCTTGGCCAAGGCAACTTGAGGAAGGAAGAGTTTATCTGGGTTCGTGGTTTACTGTGGTGGTAGAGACATCGGGTACAGGCAGAGCAGCTAGAGCAGGAAGCTGACAGCTCTTTAGCTTCCGTTGCTAGCATAAAGCAGAGAGAAAGAACTGGAAATGGCCAGAGTGTGTAAACTCATCAAAGCCCACGTCCTCCGAAGTACTTCCTCCAACAAGGCCGTTCCTCCTAAACCTCCTGAAACAGCACCACCTACTGGGGACTTGGTGTTCAAAAACAAGAGCCTGTGGGGGACATTCTCATTCAAACCACTACTGGCGCATGCCTTTGAAGGATATGTATCATCCCAGGACTCTTTTGTCTGCCATGAAGTGAACCAGTTTATTCCACCTTGTGCTCTTCACCCCGATGTTCTGCCTCACAACAACGAAGCCAACTAACCACCCACACACTAAAAGCTCTGTAACTGGGGTTTAATATAAATCCTTATTCTCTTAACTTGTTTTCCTGGCAGTTGGTCACTGTGAGGTGAAGCTGTCTCACATAGCTATAATCTTCCATAGTAATTGTCATAGTCCCTTTACTTTTATCCAAATGTGCTAATAACTCACTAAAATTTTAATGTATTTCCCTAGTGAGTAATGATATTGACCATGTTTTCCTGTGTTTAAATCTTTAAAGCACTGACTTTCTGTCCATTCTGTAAAGTAAGAAATCCTCAGGAGTCTGCTTAAGGAGTATTGGGGGCATTTATTAGGATATAAACTGAGGAAATACACTCACTCATGAATACAGAACCGAGTAGACAGCTGAAGTCATCCTCTGATCTGATCGGGAGTGAATCCACCTGGCAGTTGAATCACACCAGGAAGCAGGAAGCAGGAAGCAGGAAGTAGGGAGAAGGGACCTCATGACCTCTCTCCCTTTCCTTTTAAGAAGGGCAGGAAGCACCGCCTCCTTAGGGCCATATAACCCAAGGTCATGGGCGGAGCAAATACCACTACAATCTTGTTTAATTAAGTTACTTCTATGTGGTATAGAGAGCTCTATAAAATCTGGATCAAGATGCATCTCTACATTTATTTGAACTTTCATTGTCAATGTGTTTAGCTTTTGATGTATAGGTTTTAAAAACTTCTATAAATTTATTTCTGATTATTTAATGCTAGTGTTATTTTATTGTAAATGTTTTGATTCTATTTTATAATCATTATTGATACACTAAAGAAATAAAATCCTTTTTTTTTTAAATTGACTGGCTAGCCTGTGAGCCTATGACCTTGCTAAATTCACTTATTAGTTCAAGAAGCTTGCGTATTTTTTTTTATAGGTTTCCCAAGATTTTTACATGGGTGATTTTGATACCTATGACTAAGCCAGGCTGTAGAAGTAAGTATAAGTATTTCCTTTCTTTTTCTGGCATGATTGTTCAAGGACAGGATGTCTAGTGCACAGCCGAATGTATGTGGGAAGAGCAGACATCTTGGCTCTTCTGCCTGCTGTGGAAGGCCAGCACAGGCCTAACTCCCCTGCGTCTCTGCAACTGGGTTCAGTTTCTTTGCAGGTTCCTCTTTGTCCTCCCACCTTAGAATAACAGGCAATTCTGAACTTCGCGCTCATGCCCACCACCTTATCTCTGTCTCTTTGAGTGGTGCTGAGGACAGCACCCCACACTGCTTCTTACACTTTCTAGTAACATCAGAGCCACAAACTCTGGGTGGATCCTCCATCCAGTGACCGAAATAACTGTCCTGTTGCTTCCGTATTTATCCTTGTGCAGCATCAGAAATGTCCCCTTATGATGTGGCCTCCCATCTCCCCTCTGTTCAGTGTTCTCTGGTTGTCTCCTCACCTTTTCTTTTAGTGAAGAAACTGGTGTGGACTTTTGGATTTTATAAGACGTCATCACGTCCACTACCTCTTCCAGCTTCCTCTCTTCACGTAAAGACTCATGGAGCATCTCCCTGCAGTTGTTCAACCACAAGAGGCGTGCATACACTTATCAGAACCCTTGCACTTGCTACTCCTTTGTCTGGAATAGTCTTCCCCCAGTTATCCATTGAGCTTTCTGCCTTCAAAACTTTTCTTCCGTGGTATTTTTTCCCACCCTAATTATATCATTAAACAAATAAAAAAAATACATAAATTTTACTTGCTTCTCAGCTTTGATTGTTTTTCTCCCATAACTTATTATTACTCAACATAACACTGAATGGAAGTGAGTAGACATTTCGGGCAGCTAAGGGAGAAAAAATGGCCATTTTGTGTGCTGTTGTATGATTGTAGCCTTGAACACTGATACATGGCAAGTGTTTCATGGGTCATTTAGGAGCAAATGAAGGGATAACAAATAATAACGGGTTTGTTTTTTGTTTTTTGGTTGATTTGCAAGTTTGAGAGAAAGCCTTGCTGTAGAGAGCAGGGTGGCTTTGAACTCCTGATCTTCTTGCCTCAGCAGGCCAAGTGCTGGGACTCTAGGCCTGTCCACATCAGACTTGTCAGTGAATTTTCATTTTGTTTTTGTCTTCTGTTTTTTTTTTTTTTTTTTTTTTTTTCCTTTCTTGAAGTCTTAGTTTTTTGTTGTTATATACACACATAATTTTGGAAGAAATCAACAGTTTCAAGCTCTTTCCCATGTTGATACAAATTAAATATATGTTGTTTTTAAAGAGCAGTGATGACATGTCTGACAGAAAAATTTGCAAGGTATTTCTAGGCATACCAAACTTATGCTAAAGAGTTTGCACAATTTTGGCAAGATTTTGGTAAAGGAAATAGTCTGTTAAGTGCATCAATAGCATCATACCATAATCATTTGGAAATCCACATACAATAGAATTTTTAAAACATTGGGATTTTTAAAGGGCTCTATTTAAGCTATTTGGTGGTCTTGGTCTGTTCAGCAGGATTACTTTACTTTTATTTTGAACATTCAGTACCTCTTATGTTTACAGATTTACAACAGAATAATGATTTTAGCAGCCTCACCGTAGTGTGCGATACCAGGAAAAGTGCTCTCATTCTAACTAACTCTTTGTCACAATTTTTCTAATTTATCTCTGTCATTTCCTCGTTCCTACTTTAGCGTTCCACATTTCACACTCTTCTGCCTAGAACTGCAACTGGACCCTATAGATAAACTGGCAAAGAAAGAGGCACTTCGGTGTGGGCTCCAGAGGACGGTTGCGTAGAGGCTTCAGCATAAACTTAGAATATTAACAAAGACAAAATAGCAGATTCAATTATAGATGTGGAAGCCCGCTGAGACAGCGGAGGAAGGGAAGACAAAGAGACATTAAGTCTTAAAATAATAAGAGTAGGAGCATTTCACAGTACAAAGCGCTGTGGAGAACTTTATCTTTCGTAAGCCTTATTCACTGGCTTTGAAATAAGCATTTTCCCCCCTTTGAAGATATGGAAACCGTGGCTCAGAAGAGCCGCCAATCAGCTGCGGCCATGTACCCACAACGTACCGCAGGAGCAGCCTGTTTTCCACGGCTCTAAATTCTATGTTGCTCTGGCTGTGTTGAGTTAATGTGTTAACTGGTTCTTGATCGGAAATTATCAATCCACTTGAAACAAAAGGACTTTGCAAAGTATTCCGAAGGCTCAGCTATAAAGAAAAGAACAACAAACACCCGAAAATGGGAGCCATTCCATAATGCTTTTGAGCGAAAAGAAGAGGTGGAGATGGCAAAGAGAAAACCAAAAGCCATTGTCAAAATAAATAAATAATTTTTAACTATGTTTTCTTAAAGTTTCGCCGGTTGTGGTGGCGCACGCCGGTAGGATTTGCTGAAGGAGGCAGAGGCAGGAGGATCACTAGTTCGAGGCCAGCCTGGGCTACACATTTTCTTAAAGTTTCATTTACGTGTTTATTTGTCGGGGAAGGTGTGGATGTCAAAACACACATGTGAAGGTCAGAGGACAACCTCCAGGAGTCTGTTCTCCCCTTCCATTGTGTGGGTCCTGAGGATGGAACTCAAGAATTCAAGCATTCAGCCGAGCGGTGGTGGCCCACGCCTTTAATCCCAGCACTCGGGAGGCAGAGCCAAGTGGA
Source organism: Peromyscus maniculatus bairdii (assembly GCF_049852395.1). Taxonomy (NCBI): domain Eukaryota; kingdom Metazoa; phylum Chordata; class Mammalia; order Rodentia; family Cricetidae; genus Peromyscus; species Peromyscus maniculatus. Next base: position 49,201,034 of record NC_134867.1, on the reverse strand, counting down.
TCTCTGTGAGTTCAAGGCCAGCCTGGTTTAAAGAGCGAGCTTCAGGACAGGCACCAAAACTACACAGAAAAACCCTGTCTCAAGAAAAAAAAAAAAACAGAATTCAAGTATTCAGACTTGGTGGCAAGCTCCTTAGTCTGCTGAGCCATCTTGCCAGCCCCATTGGCAATTTCTTAAAAAGTCAGCCTAAAGCAGGAATGGAGGCATGGAAGAAGCAGAGGAGGAAGAGAAGAAAACAAATGCACTGACTCCCCAAGTGCGATTGGTGTGGGTGAATGGAGTTTACTAGGGTGAAGAACTTTGCCTGTACTCAAAAGGGTTGGTCTTGCAAGGAGTTTAAAATTAAAGGAGATCTTCTTGGTGTTCAGTTGTTGAACAGTCCTGATGACATTGTAATCCATCACACTGTTTCTTTAGAGCAGTCTTGTAAACTATTTCAGAATTTATGTTTTACATTAAAAAGATATTTGCTTGCTTTTTGGCTACCCACCTAAGGTCCATACTCAAGGAAATATTTGACAGCGATTATAAATTCAGACACAACTAGAATTTTAAAAATGAAGCCAGTTCCTAGATACTGTAGGAATATTTCATGAATAAATACCTTGTGAATTTTTAAAAGTACAAGAAAATTAATATCTTATAAAAAATAAACGAGCAGATCCTACTGTGGTAGTTAAGTCATATACACGACAGAGCAGCTTACTTCTTTAATATTTCAGTGGACAAACCATTCTAGAAGATAGTCATGAAAATTAAATTAAATATAATATTGTGTTGTGAAGCCATTTGTAATAAAAATGAGGTCTTAGAATATATATGGAAGAAGAACTGAGTTTCAAAGCAGAGCCATATAAGTCAATTATATTTTAGAATAAATTAATCATTTGTATTCTAGTCATCTACTTTTTTTAAACAACCTGATTAGATTCTAATTATGAGTTTTAAGCTAGACATTCTAGAAAATGGTAGAGTTATAAAACGTAAACTGTTTAAAGAATTTTTCTTTTTCTTTTTCTTTTTTTTTTCCAGAGCTGAGGACTGAACCCAGGGCCTTGTACTTGCTAGGCAAGCGCTCTACTACTGAGCTAAATCCCCACCCCAAAGAATTTTTCTTAAATATTTGGTTCATAGACTTAATTTACAACAAGGTATCTTAGTCAGCATAATTTATAGGCCCCAACATAATGTTTATAAATGTTTACAAGTCATTTGAGTATGTTATCCATTCGCATCTAATGGTTGCATGTCTGCTAGGAAAACAAGATCTCTTTTAAACATAACAAAAATGTGAAGTTATTTTCAAGGTTCAAAGTGAAAAACTCGATTTTGAAATGAATATTTATGTCTTAAAATGACATACAGAAAAATGAAGTTCTTACATCTGTATGTTCTGGCTCCACTATACTTTTATCTATAGGCAATCATTCTTGTTTTATTGATCCAATGCATCGAGCATTATCAGGAGACATCTTCAAATAGCCCTGCCAGAGGTCCTCAGGACCTGAAACACTACTGCTTTCCTCTCACGGCCTCTCATATTTTTTAAGGATGAACAAGTTTTTCTAAAACCACCTTGAAAAAATGAAACGATGAACTTTTCTTTTTCTCAAAACAGTCATAATCTCCAAGGAAAGCAAAATAGGTCTTTTAAGATTTTTATATTCAGGAGAGCCTGTTGGACAAATTCACCGACTTGCCCAGAATGTCCTTTAGGTATTGACCACAACTCATTTAAAGGCATTTTTTCTTTAATTCAAACAGTCTTAGACAATCATTTCATATTGTTTATAAAGATCTTGCTATTGGAGTAATGTATCCTAGAGGCAAACTAATTAAATGCCTTTTTGATTTTCAGCAAAGTGAGAACAGTTAAAAGGCTACAGTCTAATTTGTTTGTAAAGTTAATGGAGTGCCAGGCTGCTGGGAAGTGAGGTGCTGAAGGAGAAAGTCAGTGAGGATAGAGAACAAAAAGATCCCCCCCCCCAAATTGGGCTACTTCCTTTGTCAGAGGGGAACTCTTGTTGATTAGGAAATGCTCATAAATCTGCCTCAACTTAAGTGCCCAGTAGCCCAGGATAATGGAATGAAAACCAATTTAAATCACATTAGTAGCAAGGAACTGAATAATGTATTCTGTGCCATCTCTGTGTGTTTCATTATTTCAAGGCTAGGACTGGCCCCTGCGTCTTCAGACAGCAGAACAGAAACACTTGGCTTACAACTGTTTTCACCTCAAGTCTCTCAGCAATAGACAGCATTTCCTACAGGAAAACGCTCCCTTTCCCATGCTCGCTACTGGTTTATGGTTTGATTTTTGAAGGGTGTTAAAAAGGTTGAATCTGATGTGTGTGTGTGTGTGTGTGTGTGTGTGTGTGTGTGTGTGTGTGTATGTGTGTATCAGAATTTTCGATATAGTTTTGTGGTCTATGATCAACAAAACAACTCTTTCAAAGAAACCCAAATGATGTCTTAAAACAAACAAATGTATGAAATGATTTCAAATCTAAAACTGTTATTTTACCCCTGGCTTCTATTAGAATCAGAATAAAGAGAAACAAAAACAAAACAAAACAAAACCCCCCACCAAACTTTTGGTGTAGTTGCTTTTATAATATTTTAAAGGAGCATTGAAATGGTCACCAGTCACATGCATACCCCACTCAGGTATCTGAACTCTTACTTTCTAAGCGAGAATAAACAAACCATGCCGGTCCAAGAAAACAAAACCAAGCTTTGGAGCAGAACAAATTCAGTCTTCACAGTTAAAGGTGGAGAGATGTCGACGGGCTTCCCCAGAGTGACAACATGGTACAGACAGATGTAAAAATCATCCTGAAAATGACTATTAACAATGAAGGATGCTGCACGGTTAGGAATCGCTCACCTAGAATCCTGGACATGTGTGTAGCGGAAAGGGCCACAGAGATCATTTAGTCTGCTGAAATTTAGAAGGAAGGGAGAGAATAAAACACTCACCAAAGGTCATGCTGCTAAAACCAGTATCAAATCCTGAGTTCTCTGATTTCAGTGGGGGAATGGAATAAAAAGATATGCATTAAATTTCATAGCAGATAACACTATCGAATAAATGTTTAAAAAGAAAGAATTGCTGTAAAAAAAAAAAGAAGGAAGTGTGTTACAACATATACTTGAGCTGGTAAGGACAAAATTATAAGGAAATGCAAAAGAGAGCATCATGGGAATGTAAAGACGTTGTGGTTTTGCCAATCTCTGGAATTCATAGTGTCGGGATCTAAAAAGCCACATGTAAGTATCTGGGACTTAACCAGAGTGAGCATTTAGAGAATGAACCCTCAGATAAACTGAAACTAACCAAATACTATGACCTCAGAAGTGGGGTAGAGTAGTTACACCTGTGTCACCGTGGCTGCTGTGTGTGACAGAAACACTGTAAGGGAGAAATCATTCTGACTCATAGTTTGGAAGGTCTCAGTCAATCACCATGGGGAAGGCGTGGCCCAGCAGCTCAGTGCATGGCGGTGGGAGCAAAAAAACAGACTGTTCTTTTCACGGTAAATCAGAAAACAGACAGAAAGGTCAGAGCCAGAGCCTGGGTGTAAATCTCAAAGGCTGGCTCCAGATGGCCTACTTCTGTGTGCTTGGCCATATCCCCTAAAGGTTCCACAACCTCCCAACCTGGTCAGCAGGAAATGAAGTGTTCAAACACATGAGTCTGTGGAAACAAGTCAGACTAAAGCCATAACAGGGTAAAACAGAGTGCGTCAGCAGAGTGCCAGTTACTTCATCTTGTTTCAAGTTGGGTTCTGACTGGCAAGAGGAAACACAATTATTCTTGCAAGTGTCCTATTAAGAAATTAGTATTAAGGGAAGGACAAAACCAATACTTCTGATGTAGCAGAAAGCAAAATGAAACAGCAAATATGTGCCTAAGACCTTAGTTCTAACTGGCTAGGGGTTGACAGTTTCCCTAAGGTCCTGGCAGCCACAAACTCACGTCTCCCATGAACACCTTCAAACTAAGCCTGATACAAGTTCTGCAATTAAAGCCCTAAGAGAGGAGATGGAGGATGAAGGTAAGTTCTGAATAGAATTAGTCTGGATGCAACTTGTTTGTTATTATGTTAATAAAAGACTGTTTTTAAAGATAGTTATCTGTTCAGAGCAACATTAATAAAAATAATACAAAGATTTTCCTATGCTGTCGGCCCACTTTCTTCATTATCAATGCTCTGCTCACCATCAGAGTTGAACATTTGTTACAACTGATGAGCCTATACGGATACACCATTGTCACCAAAGTCCACGGTTTACATTAGGCTCTGTTTTGGGCTGTGCAAATTCTGTAGGTTTGAGCAAATATCTACATGTAGCCACCCTTAAGTATCACGAGAAGTATTCCCACTGCCCTAGAAGTCCCCCACATTTTTCCTATTCATCCCTCCCTTCCCTAACCCCTATCAACCACTGATCTTTTTACTGTCTCCAGAATGTTGTATGGTAGGAATAATGCACTACATTCCCTTCTCATATTGCTTCTTCTTCTTCTTTCTTTTTTTCTTTTAGTAATATGTCTAAAGTTTCCACTATGACTTTCATGGTTTAACAGCTCATCTCTTCTCAGTGCTGAATGCTATGGCATTGTGTGGGTGGATGGCCCGTAGTCCATCATTTGACTATTAAAACATATCTTGGTTGCTGTCATGTCTGGCAACTGAAAATAGAACTCCAACCTATCTTGTATGAGTTTTCAACAGGAGTTTTTTGACTCACTTGTGTAAATACCAAGTAGTAAAATTTCTCAAGTATAGAAAAAGGTGTATTTTGTTTTATAAGAAACCACCGAATGACGAAAGTTATTTTTGCCTCACATCCTCCTCATTGTTTGCTGTTGTGAATTTGAGCTGCTCATGTAGGTGTGTGGTGGTATCTTAATTGTTTCTGTCTACACTTACCTTGTGACTTACGATGTAGTCATTTTTTCCCTGTGCTTATCTTCTTTCCTGTCAAAGTCTTTGGATCATTAAAAAAAAGTTGTGAATTTTCCTCTTGTTGAGTTTTCAGTGTTCTTTGGGATAGTTTGAATGACAGGCAATGATTTTTCTGAGTTCTGTGGCTGTCTTTTATTCTCTCCACAGCGTCTCCCATAGAACGGAATATTCTAGTGTTAATGAAGTCTACTACCATTGCTTCCGTTTGTAGGTTGTGCCTTTCATGTTGCATGTGAGTCATTGCCAACCCCAATACCATTTATGTTTCCTGCTATGGTATCTTCTAGGAGTTTCATAGCTTTTATTTTATATTTAAATTCATGATATGATCATTTTGTGCTAATGAAAGTTACTTGGAAGGAACAACAGTGGATGTACTAGGATAAGAACAACTAGGATGTACTTATGAAAAAAAGATTTTAGGGGATGAAATACAATTAAATCCACTAGTTGTAGTGTACAATATAACAATTCAATTAAGAAACATTGTCTATATAATAGTTTGAATAAATATTTAACACCCATAAAATCTATATTCTGAAAACTATGAAGTTTAAACAAGTTAAAGAGCTAATCACAGGGAAAAATATCCCCTGTTCATGAATCAGAAGACCTAATGCTGTTAAGGTAAAACTATTTCCCCCATGTCAATCTGCAGATTCTCCACAATGCCTATTAAAACTGTAGATAATTTGTTTGCAAAAAAATTCCAAAATTCATGTGTAAATTCAAGGACATAAGAATAGGCAAAAGAAAAAGAAAGGAAGGAAAGAAGGGCAGAAAAAGAAAGGCGGCAAACTGATGAGGAGAATAATGTTGAAGAGTTCTAACTTCCAGATTTCCAAGTCACTATGAAGTTGCAATGCAAGGGTGTTATGATTTGGACTGACACAAGAATGAGCATGAGCCTGCTTTACAATGATTTAGCATCTAATAGAATGCTCAAAATAAAAGATGATCAAAAATAACTGCATGAGTTAAATGCATTAAAGATTCCCCACACAGGGCACCAAAATGCAGTTGGTTTGAATGTATTAAATAATAAACTCTGACTCACCAATAATGTGCTGCATTAAGGAAAGAAATCAAAGCATTTCCCCTTGGTGTCATTTAACCAAGCTCATGCTTCGATTTGATTTCATTGCCTCACTCACTGTATGTCTTCTGCTCTCCATCCTCCATCTGCTGTATGAGTCTGAATCTGCCTGCCTGCCTGAAGGCTGTCTTGTGAATCTGTCCCTGTCCCTGTGTCTGTCTGAGTGCATCCTCCATCCCTAACAAAGATCCTTGTTCCTCATTTGTTGGGTAGCACTCAAAGCATCCCATGGGGAGGGGAGGGGAGAATTTTTACAGAAATCTTTAACAGAGTTTTTCACGGGATTAAGTCACTGGCTCCAGCTGACCCCAGTAGACCCAGATAGCAGACAGCACTACAATCCTCATTGTTCATCGAGCAATATCCAAATGTTGGTTCAAAATCTGCCGTGGATAGTCATTTGTAAGGTTGCTTTCAACTCCTGTTTTTACTGTTTCCAGCAAGTGACTCCTAGAACACACATGTATTACTCTGGGTCAAAGGCATGGAAGAATACATAATGAGATTAGAGCTATGCATTAGCTTAGGCTGTAAGAGTTGACTGCATGGGAAGTGCACAGTAAGTAAGATTTTTGGTACACTGTTCCCTTAAGAACAGGTTAGATAAACAAACTGAGCACACGGTTGGCTAGCAGTCTTAAGTGCTGTCGAGGTACAATATGCAACTCTGGCTATGAGGTCCAGCAAAAGTTCCAGGCTCTTAGAACGTAAGAAATATTTTTATCATGTTACATTGCCACAATAACAAGTATTGGCAAGAATATGGAGATGTTGGAACATATATCCAGTGTTAGTAAGATGAAACCATGTACCCACATTGGCAGTTTCTCCATATGTTAACGTAAAATTACTATATGACCCAGCAACTCACTTGTGGGCATACATATATGAAAACATGTATCAACAAACAAGACTTACTACACACCAGCATTATTCTTAAAATTAAAAGCACAGAGGCAACCCAAATTTCCATCAAATGTTGAATAAATACAGGGCGGTAAACCTGCATAGTAGAATAGCAATTAGCAACAATTGAAGTATGGATATACGTTACAACATGAATAGCATTTAAGCATACTATGACCATAAAAAAACAAATCCCAATTTCTAAATATCACATTGTATGATTGAATGCAATTAAACCTCCAATACGCAAGTCTATAAAGCCAGAAAGATTAATTGTTTTCTGGAGCTGGAGATACAGAAGTTAGAGGGAGTAAGAAATGACTGAAAATGGACCTATTCTTTGATGTGTGAGGGGGTTTCTGAAAATGTCTTAAAATTAATTAATTATAGGGGTGGTGACACAACTTTTGAATATTCTGAAACCCACTGAATGAAACACTTTAAATAGAAGAATTTTATGTTATGTGAATTATTTATCAACAGAGCTCTTTTAAAAAATTAGTAGATGTGGGAAGGTAAGAAAAGTTGATAATAGAGTAAATCTGTGCCATTTTCTCCATTCAGGGATTGCAACCACTCTGAAAACTGAAAAATTTATCAGAATCATAAAATGATCAAGTTGAGATTTTAAAACTGAAAAATAAAATAAAATTAGGAATGAGTAAAAGATGTTACATCTTACCATTTTCACTAACTGTAGAAATGGAAGTTTAAGTCAGTTCAAAAAGGTAAGATATTGATAGATGATAGATAGATGGATGAATGGATGGATGGATGGATGGATGGACAGACAGACAGCTAATAGTAGATGGTAGGTGCATGGGTTAGAGATAATAGATGACTAACTGGAAAGGAAGAAATAAGATTGTCCTTATTTTCAGAAAAAGATGATTGTCTACAATGTAGATTCTACATGAGCCAAAATCCTAGGAATACACTGAAGACTTCTAATATGAAAATGAGACTGTTTTAATTTGCTTTCTGTTGCTGTGATAAACACCATGACTAAAGGGACTTGAGAATAAACAGTTTATTTGGTTTATACTTCTAGGTAACAGTCCATCTTTGAAGGAATTCAAGGCAGGACCTTAGTCAGAAAATGAAGCAGACATCATGAAGGAACTCTGTTTACTGACTGGATCTCTGGCTCATGCTTAACTAGCCCCTATACAAACCAAGCCCACTTGTTTAAGGGATGGTGACACCCACAGTGGACTTGGCTCTCCTACGTCAATCATCAGTCAAGAAAATCTCTTGTAGACATGACCATTGGCTAATCTAATCTGAGAAATTCTTCAGGCAAGGCTCCTTCTTCCCAGGTAACTCTAGGTTGTGTAAAGCTGACAATAAAAACTAACCAGCTTAGGGAGACTGATTGAAAGTCACAGGTTAGGGCATATAGTCAACACACAAACGCCAGCCATATTTAAATGTGGTCAGAATGTACTGAAAATTCTTTTTAAAGTCTTGTTCATAATATTTATGAGAAAGAGAAAATTTAGGTAATGGTTTCAATGAAGCATACACAGGATGTGTATGCTACACTCAACAAAACACTGTAATAATATGATAGAGAGATTTGATTTCATTAAAGAAAGGATACAGATGGAAAATAAACCCATAAAAAATCTTCAAATGAATGAGTAGTTAGAGATATATAAGTTAAAAAGACCAAAATAGTATCACCCACTACCAGGGTGGCTAACATTAAAAAATAACTGGTAACACCAAATGCCAACAAAGACAGGGAGCTGAGAGTAATATAATATCTACCACCTCTTTGAATAAAACTTTGACAGGTGTCTTGGTTCAGGTTGCTGTAACAAATATGGCACAGACATGGACTTAATAAGTAAAATGTCTACTTCTCACCATTCCAGAAGCTGGCACATTGAAGAACAAGGTAGTAACCAAGTCTGTGCACTTCAAATACCATTGTGTTAGGGATTAGGCTTAGCATGGGGCTTTATGAAGGTTATGCACTATGTTTGTCAGGATTCAGGGGAGAAGCAGACCACAGATACAGCAGAAATGGCTCAGTGGGTAAAGATGCTTGCAGCCAAGCTGGAGGACCTGAGTTTGAGCCCTAGCCAAGAGAAAAATGACTCCTATAAGTTGTTATCTGACCTTCACACACTTGCCATGGTGTAGCTGGAATTTTCTCCAGTCTACCAGTCTCCTGCAGCCACTCAGACCCAAGTAAACACACAGAGACTTATGTTACTTATAAACTGTATGGCTGTGACAGGCTTCTTGCTATCTAGTTCTTATATCTTAACCCATTTTTATTAATCTATAAATTTCCAGGTGGCTTGTGGCTTACCGGTACTTTACATCTTACTTCTCATGGTGGCAGCTGGCAATGTTTCCTGACTCAGCCTTCCACTTCCCAGAATTCTCCACTCTGCTTGTCCTGCCTATACTATACTTCCTGCCTGGCTACTGGCCAATCAGTGTTTTATTTACCAATCAGTCAGAGCAACACATTCCCAGCATACAAAAACACATCCCCAACACCATGGTTATGATGCACAAGTGTTCTCCTTCTTTTCCCCTCTCTCTAAAATAAATAAAATATAGTTCAGAGAGACAGGCCACAGTCAAGTGAACATATTAGAAGACCTATCATATAAACATGGAGTCCACAGCAACGGGTTATGACAAAATTGAAAAGACAATCATTTTGCAAAGCAAAAATCCCAGCCCATGTCACAAAGTACTGTTCACTATAAATACAATTTCCCAGGCCAGCAGCCAGATCCTCATCAATATCCACAGAAAGGAAAAACAAATAACGGGGCAGAAAGTTGGGTTCATTCTCAGCTGTAGTCCCAAGGATGACTTCCCAACTTAATTTAGCAAAGCCGCTTTCCCTCCAGAGGGGCTGACACGATGCACGGATGACATGAATGCTGAGAACTGCTGATTATTGTATGTCCCACTGTGCTGCAAACATCACAGTGTGTGCTTTGTTACCACATCGCTTGTCAGGATGTTCGCCTGGTGACTTTTGGGTGAACTGATTAAACCATTCCGAAACCGAAAGGAATAAAGAACAGAAAAACAGAAATTTGAAGTGTGACAGGCACAATCTGACAGCCTGTTAGACTAAGCCACTGCCCTCTAAGGTCAGAGGGTTACTGGAGCTGTTATGAATTAGAGCCTGGGCCCTGACAGCCCCAGTAAACCAGGCTTTTGCCATTAATAAGCCAATTAAATAAAGAAGTGTGAGTAAAATGCAAGAAAAGGAGGTTTATTCAAGGTGGCCATGTTGGGAAGAAGGACAGAGACCCAGCAACTTTCTGCATCTCCACCTTCAGAGATCGAACGTAAGGGTAAAGTTTAAACAGAAGGCAAGAGAGATGCATAATGAAGCGGTGTGGTCAAGTTGTGGTTCTGCCCATCATTGACATTGTCTCTGCTCCTGCAAGGTGGTCTGGCAAGTTGTCAAAATGATGAAAGGCTTTAGCATTTTCCTGGTCGTGGGATGAGAGTCCTGGAGAAAAATCAGTTCCTTGGGGACCTTGGTTCATTGGTTCAGAGAGTAGATCCTAGGGATACAAGTGTCCCATTCCTTGCAGGCATGTGAGCTGCACTATTGTGTCTCAGACCCTTAATTCTATTGGTTGCAGTATAGACTTTACATTTTGAAAGAAAACTGCTAAGTCAAATTAATCAGTGTTGGGTAATTGACTAAGTGCCCATAAAATATAAAAAATATGTCAATGTATTGCTTGCACCTAAGCTGTATACTTACTTGTAAAGACACAGTGTGGTGGTTTGAATGGGATGCCCGTATGGTCTGATCATTTGAATACTTGGTACCTAGTTGGTTCCTGTTTGGGGAGGCTTAGGAGGTGTGGCCTCCTGGAGGAAATAGGTCACTGGGGACAGGTTTTAAGAGCTTAAAGTCCTGTGCCATTTCAAGTCTGTGGAGTCTATTTCTTGCTTACAGTCCAAGATGTGAGCTCTCAGCTATTTCTACCTATATAGTCAGTGCTTCCCTGCCATGATGGTGACCAACTCTTGTCCCTCTGGAATTGTAAACCCCAAATAAACGCTTCCTTCTATAAGTTGCTGGGTCATGGTGTTTTATCACAGTAACAGAAGAATAACCAGTACACACAGATTATATATACATATGTATTTTATATACTATGATATATAATATAATATAATATAATATAATATAATATAATATAATATATTGCTATTATATAATATGTTGGTATTATAATTAGCAGCATGTAGGTGAGACTTCCTTGTGGGGAAGTCTAGGGCCTTGCAAAGATTTGATATAGTGGAAACAATTGATTCATCATCTATTTGGTATTGGAATTGCCGTAAGAAGCATATTTCCATAGCCACTTATCCTCCTTAGGTTTCTGTTTCCTCACCTTCCAGATTTGAACTATAATCCCACTGAGGTCACACCTGCCTGGAGTAGAGTGCAGCATGTTCCTTCCAATAAACTATTGTCTCAGCAGGCCGGAATCCCACTGCTGTGATTTCTAAGTCCCATGGCAGCTGTAAGGTGTCAGCACTGGGCACAGGTGACCTTGGCTTCTTCCACAGCAATACTCTGGCTCTCACTGAGTAGTTGTTCAGACAGAAAATCCCATAGCCTCTCGTACAGATTTTTGATTTTGTAAATTGAGCTGGAGAATCACACTTGGTATGAACACTCCAGGTAATTAATGCTATAGGTAAGCTGTTGGACATACACTGAGATGTCAAGATTAATAATGCTGTAAGTCGGGGTTTGGGCTCACTGACCAAACATGAAGACCTAAATTTGATCCCTAACAGCCACGTAAAAAGATGGACGTGGCTGTACATGGCCTGTAATCCCAGGGACTCTTTGGTCCCCCAGTCTACTCTAACAAGCCCCAGGTCCCAGTGAGAGAATCTGTATCATAAGAGAAGGCAGGCCACTCCTAAGGAATAACATTTGTGGTTGACCTCTGGTCTCCACACACGCAAATAATGCCACACACTGGCTGCATTAGTGTAAACTGGGGAGATCATCCATGTCACAGCACTGAATCTTTTGTTGTGAAAAACAGTCAAAGAAAATCTTTATGCAAGGGAGTTTGAGCCTTTGGGTTTATTTAGAAAAGCTTCTGGGGAAGGGATTGGGTACAAGACTTTTACACAGTTTCTTCCCCCAAGCTTATTTCATTCTGTGGGTGTTCCCCTCAAACTAGGAAATATGCCTCCTAGGCTGCAAATTCCTGAACTTAAGCTGATTATGTTTTCTAATTAGACCAGAGGCAGCTCTCCTGTATTACTATGGAGACTGGCTGAAAAACAGGAACAGCTGTGGAAAAAAAAAATCCATGATTCACAAGTAGAAGAGGAATTAGAAGCTAGTCAGTGGTAGCTTGAACCCAACTCAGAGATCAGAGAGGTTCGTCTTGCAACGGGAATGGATCTGCTTATTGTGAATTCAGATGTGTTCTTTGAGATAAACCATGGAGACAATGACCTTGTGGGGACTGAAATATGCCCAAGGCTTTTGGATGTGAGCCTAGCTCTCGAGTTTCCTGGCTGCAGAAAGCGGCTTCACTCATTCTCAGCTTTCCCAGTCTCAGCTCCGAGACCACATCCCAGCAAGTCACAGAGTGGATGTGAGGCATAGAATACGGTCCAAATGCTCCCATGGGCTGTACATTCACATGCGAAATAAACTAGTCAGCAGGGAGGTGAGAACCACACACTAAGGGTAACATGCAATAGAGAACGTGCCATAATCTCCTGCTACATGAATGACTTATAAAAGTCCCACTCTTTTGGGGTTGGGGCATTGAACTGCTAACCTTTCTCCCAGATCTGCTCACTTCCTCCCTTGAAAATGTATTTTTTAAAGTTTTACTTATTTAATTTATTCATTCTTCTTTCATATGTCACATCCCGACAGCAGCTTCCTGTTCTGCAGTTTCCTGTTCTTTCTCCCCAAGCCCCCACCCTCACTCCCACCCCTCCAAACCCACCCCCCCACACACACACCGACCAGTCCCAGATCTGCTTCTCCTCTGTTTCCTCTTCAGAAAAGAGCAGACCTCCCAGGAATATCAATCAAACATGCATGACAAGTTACAATAAGACTAGGCACATACCTCATATCGAGACTGAATGAGAAAACCCAGTAGGAGGAAAGGGTCCCAAAAGCAGGCAAAGAGTCAGAGATATAGCCCCTGCTCTCACTGTTAGGCGTCACACAAACACACCGAGCTACACAACCATAACTTATATCAGAGGACCTAGGTCAGACCCATACAGTCTCCGAGGTTGTGGCTTCAGTCTCCGTGAGCCCCTAAACTGTTTTCATTACTACCTGTGTGTCTTGGTCCAAATACTTGTTTGGGGAATACAAGAACCCAGAACCCCAGTAAGATTGCTCACCAGACCTAGAAAGCATATTTGCTGTGAAAATTAGGAAGACACATGAGTATAGCTCACTGTAAGTTGAAGAAATTCACAATTCATCCTACATAAAATAATGAGATCCAGCCAGCGGTGGTGGTGGCCCATGCCTTTAATCCCAACACTTGGGAGGCAGAGGCAGGTAGATCTCTGTGAGTTCAAAGCCAGCCTGGTCTACAAAGTGAGTTCCAGGACAGACAGGGCTGTTCACAGAGAAACCCTGCCTGGAAAAACAAAGCAAAAACAAAACAAAACAAAAAATGAGATCCTATTTCCCTATAACTATGACAAGAAGCATGCTGGAACTTGAATGAAACCACTAATTCTAGAAACCAATGGAAGATTTTGCTCCACTTAAATCTGAGAATGTAGGCGCTGAACAACGGAGCAGACAAAGTGAGAATGTTCATGCAATACACTTTTGTTGATGACTGGGTTAAAAGTAATGAATTTTTTTTCTTCGAAGCAATATTCAAAACAAAAACACATTCTGTAAGTAAATAAAGTGTCAAAAGTTTCTGAGAAGCAATTAAAGCTGAGCACTCAGCAGGTACCAAGGATGAGCACGCCAGGTATTATTTAATGAGCTTAGTAGATGGACCAACTTTCTAGTCACCCTTCTCAGTGTCAGCCAGGGCCATTTCATCTTGAAAAGTTCCTCCAGTTTGGTTGAACTTCGACAATTCCTGAAAGTATATGCATTTAGATTCCAAAACTAAAGCAAGCAGTTTTGATAAATTTGCAACCTGTCTACCCTCATAGTGGCTCAGAAAGCCTGAATGCAAGCATGTACTATGCGCCCCTCAACCACATCATGGCTCTTCCCTTCCCTCTGATACCTGTAAGAATGGTCCTCCACTCTGCCACGTGGGTCTGAGCTCAGAGGCCCTGCCACCCCATTGTCTGCACATCTGTCTTTGTTCTAATAAGCCTTTCATGCAGTAAGATAATCTGCTTCCATGACTTGGTGTAGAATATTAGTTGAAGATGTGTCACATGTGTTTACACTGTGGAACATTTGTTTAATGAAGCAAAGACCTGTTGTCTTCTTTTATGTTGCTTTTGTCTAACTCTGTGAAACTGTGTTGCTTTGCCTGTCTAAAACTACTGATTGGTCTAATAAAGAGCTGAACGGCCAATAGTGAGGGAGGAGAAAGGATAGGCATGGTTGACAGGCAGAGAGAATGAGCAGAAGGAGAAATCTGGAAGGAAGAGAAGAAGAAAGAACAGGGGCCAACCACCCAGCTACACAGCCAGGCATGGAATAATAGTGAAAGTAAGATATACAGAAGTAAGAAAAGGAAAAAGCCTGGAGGCAAAAGGTCGATGGGATAATTTAAGTTAAAAAAAAGTTGGCAAAAGCAAGTCAAGCTAAGGCCTGGCATTTATAATTAAGAATAAGCCTCCGTGTGTGATTTATTTGGGAGCTGCCCCCCCAAAAAGAGCAAAAACAATCAACAACAGTGGCTAACTTGAACTTCAACCAAAAGCCTTTCAACCAGAAAAGCCAAATCTCAGCAGAGCTTTCAAAGACTTATTCTGAAGAAGAAACTTTCTATTTGACCTCAGAGTATCCTCATTCTATGGAGCTTTTATAGTGTCATGGAATACATTATCTGCTCAACCTTTTTATTACTGGGAGAAAGGCTTTTGTCTATGATTCATTGAGGAAGTTTTGAGACTTCATCATAGTACACTGAGATTAATTTTCAGTGTTGGCAGCAGAGGGTGCGAGGTTGTTCAGATAAAGTGAAAAGTCCAGGGGAATCACTAATGGGAAGTGTGGGTGCATAGGAAAGGAGACACTGGGCAGAGGGTGACAGCCAGGTGTCTGTGAAAGAGACACTGTGTGCTAGTGTATCCAGTTATTGAACCCCTATGGACTTAGAAACATCCTCATGTAGGCAAAGAATTTTAGGTCACTTTATAGCTAGATCCAATTGGAATTATGAGGTCTCTCTGGCTATGAAGTGTGTGTTAAGGGTAAAAGCCTGATTGTAGCGTCACAAACCAGATAGGCTTGGCTACCTGTCCCCAGCATGCCAATTAAAGAGACAGTAGCAGGGGGAAAAAATCAAAGCTATTTATTTGATGTGGCCCTATTGGTAAGTCTAATGCATAAAGGGCAGTGGTGCTAGCATGATGTCATTGATTCCATCACTCCTCTTTGCTGTCATCAAAGCTACATGAGTTTATGAATGTGTAATCATTGCTGTACCACGTGTCCACACATTGACTGCTATTTCCTCTTCTCTTCTGGCTGAAGTGTTCTGGGTGGTGCCATTACAGCAGTAAAGGAATGCCTTGGACTCTTGTTGTTTGCAGCTGAGAGAAATAGTTTCTGGATTCAATATTATCACAAAAGCTCCACTCTTGCCCTCTGAGTTAAGATTCCCTATCAACGAGTTCATACTTTTAAAGCATACTTTTAACCTCAAAAAGTCTACAAAAATCAAAGATAGGTTTTGCGAGTGAACTTTGTCAACTAAGTATTTTTCATGTTTTTGCTGTTTGTTTTTCTTGTTGCTGTTTACAATTACAAAGCAGAACAATGAGCTCGGGTCATAGATAAGTGCTAGAGTGTTGTTGGTTGTTTTTTCTTTTTTACTCTTTTGGGGGCCTGCCACCCAGCTCCCAAATAAATACACAGGCAGAGGTTTATTCTTAATTATGAATGCCCAGCCTTAGCTGGGCTTGTTGCTAGCCATCTTTTCTTAAGTTAAACTATCCCATCTACCTTTTGCCTCTGGGCTTTTATCTTTCTTTTACTTTTGTATATCTTATTTTCACTCTTACTCCATGGTTGACTGTGTGGCTGACTGGCTAACCCCTTCTTTTCTTGCTCCTTCCTTCCTCTTCTGCTCCTTTTTTTTCCTTACATATTTCTTCTTCTATTTATTCTCTCTGCCCACCAGCCCTGCCTATCCTTTATCCTGCCTTGCTATTGGCTGTTCAGCTCTTTATTAGACCATCAGGTGTTTTAGGCAGGCAAAGTAACACATCTTCAAAGAATTAAACAAATGCAACATAAAAGAATACATCACATCTTAGCATCATCAAACAAATTTTCCACAGCATCAAAGAATGTAACACAAATTAAAATAATATTCTACAACAGGTAATCTACATAAAAAGAAGTATTCTTTTCTAAACAAATACAAAAAGGAGGTTTTAAAAAAATATATCACTAAGTTGCCATTACTTGCTTAAATCACATTTTCATATTTAGGTAGGATCTACTGTGATCCTGTTATTCTTTCACTGTCTCTTTCTCTCCTCCTCCTCCTCTCTTGCAACTTTTGTTATTTTATTCTTTTCATATGTATCAAGAACTGTGAAGGACCAGAGTTTTCCTCATATGCATATTAATAACTGAGGGAAGACACCAGGATCCTGGGCCAGAATCATGGTCAGCACCAGGCCAAGGCATTTTTTTTCCTCAATTACAGATGCCCTCAGGTCCCACACAGGGAATCCATTTGGGCCCAGATAGACACCTATGTATCCATGAGTTTCACCATGGGAGAGGAGCAATGATTTCATACATTTGTGATCTTCTCTAATGAGCAATAAGTACTATACTTTTATCTTTACATCTTTTGCATTCCCCGATTTTTTAATATTTTGTAGAATGTTACCTTGTGAAAGGTCTCTCAATTTGGATTTAACATATTTTTTCTTGATTTTGCATTTTTCCCCCTCACAAATGATGTTTGATCACTTTGATAAAATGTTAGTATTTAACAGTCAGACTTCAGTCAACTGAAGTTATTGTTTTAAAATTTTCACTTAATAAAGAATTTATGGGAATACAGTCTGATGAAAAATTTTCTCCTCTTCAAACTTGGACTTACTACTTTAAATATCCACTGATACTTCCTGATGGAATCCATCTTTATTATGATGGGTGCTTTAGTCAGTGTTCTATTACTGTGAAGAGACAGCATGACCAAGGCAACTCTTATATAAAGAAGGCATTTAATTGGTGGCTTGCTTACTTCTTCTTAGTCCATTATCATGATGGGTAGCATGGTCACAGGCATGTAGACATGGTGCTGGAGCAGTAGCTGAGACCTACATCCTTACCCAAAGGGAGTATCCAGAGTGGGTGGGTTGGAGAGAGTAGGCCTGGGGTGGAGTTTTGAAACCTCAAAGTTCACCCCAGTGACACACTGCCTCCAACAAAGCCATACCTCCTAATCCTTTCCAAATAGTTCCACTGAGTGGAGATCAAGTGTTCAAACCTAAGAGCCTATGGATGTCATTCTCATTCAAACCACCACATTCCAGCCCCTGTCCCCCATAAACTTATAGCCATATCATAATGCAAAAATGTAGTTAGTGCAACTTCTGAAGTCCCCATAGCCTGTCACAATCTCAAGACTGTTTAAAAGTTCAAAGTCTCTTCTGAGACTCAAGGCAATCTCTTAACTGTAATCCCCTTATGGAAGCAAAAAGCAAATCACATACTTCCCACATAGAATGGCAGAGAATATACATTGCCATTCCAAAAGGGAGAAAGGGGAGTATTGTGAGGAAGCACTGGACCAAAGCAAGAATGAAGCCAGCAGGTCAAACTCGGAAGTCTGCAATCCCATTTCTGATGTTAAAGAGCTTATTAGATGGTTCTTCCTTCTAGGCTTGCTGGTTACAACATACTTCTCTCTCTTGAGCTGGTTCCATACCCTGAAGCTCTCCTTAGCAAGTATCCCGTGGCTCTGCTGTCTCCAACATCTTGGGGTCTCCAAAACAATTCACTCTTCACCTTCACCCCCTCATGCAATGGCCATTACAGATCTACAAGCAGGAATACTCCTGACACACACTTGGCCTTGGCAGCATCCCTGAATCCCAGAGGAAGATTTCACAACCCCCTTCTTGTACCTTTTTGACTCTGACCAGAACTACGTGGCTACAGTGGTCAAATTCTTCAGCTAGCTAGGACTGGAACCTGGTCCCCTCTTTGAATCACATTTTCATACACTTCCCCTTGTTGGTGGTTTCCTTTGCTGCTTAAGCTGTCCTTTAATTCCTTTCCACAAGGTGGAAGTTTAGCTGGGCAAGTCTTGCCCTGAGAGCACTACTCCCTTTATTCCGTTTTGAATCAGGCCTTTCTTGAAATGTTACATTTGCCTGAGCTCCAACACTGCATTTCCCTGGGCTCTTTTTCTCCTCAGACTGTACATATTGTATTTCCTTTGGCCTTCCCTGTTCTTTCTCATTGTAGATGTGCAGAAGAGTGATCACTAACAATCACATGACACAGTCAATATAAGACTATCTTGAAATCTCTGCTGATGATGTTATTCCAAAACTCTTCAATTTAGCCTTGGGCAGAATTTTACGGCAAGGATGAAAAGCAGCCATTTTCTTTGCCAAAATATCACAAACATGGTTGCTGTGTCAGCTGCTAATATTTTTCATTCAAAAAACCTCTTGAGCTGGGCCCATACAGTTCCAATCACCCTCAACATCACTGTCTTCCATGCTTCTACTAGAATGGCCCATAAAGCCCCACTTAAAGGGTTCAAATGCTTTTCTAGTTCAAAGTCCCAAAGCCTTCCATATACTTCCAAACAACAGCATAGTTAGGTCTGTCACAGCAATGCCCCACTCCCAATACCAACATCTGTCTTAATCACTGTTCTATTGCTGTGAAGAGACACTATGCAAGGCTACTCTTACAAAAGAAAGAGTTTAGTTGGGGACCTAACTTACAGCTTCAGAGGATTATTTATCATTACGGGAGAGAGTGTGGCAGCAGGCAGGTAGGCATATTTCTGGAAGAGTGGCTGAGAGCTTCATCCTGATACAGCAGGCAGAAAGAAAAGACAGAGGCTGAGCCTGGTGTGGGGTTTTGAAACCTCAAAGCCCACCCACAGTGACACAATGCCTCCCTAAAGGCCAAACCACCTCCAACAAGGCCACACCTCCTAATCCTTCCCAAACAGCTCCACCAAGTGGGGACCAAACATTCAAATGTATGAGACTATGGAGTCACTTACATTAAAACCACCACAGTGGGTATCAAAGGATGAACCTCTAATTCTACCATTTCTCCTGCATGTTTTCATTGATAACAAAGAGCTTCAATAATGAGAGCTTTTGTCTTCCTCCATAGACCTACTTATTTATTACTTATGTCAATATTCACTTGTGGTTCTTATTTTAATAACTTTCACTGCATTCATTTATGGAGTGCAGGTTATAGCATGCATGTCAGAGGACAATGTGTGGGAGTCAGTTCCTTCTTTCTGCCACATGAGTCCAGGGATTAAATTCAGGACATCCAGCATGGTGGCAAATGTCTTTCTCCACTGACCCATCAATGGTACATTATTTCCTATTTTATTCCAAGGCAAATAAGCTATTACCAACTTGAGCCACCAGACACCACCTTCTAGAGGCACTGTAACCTTCAAAAAATGAACCACAAGCTGGGAATTGAGCATTCCTAGTATAATTCTGCTAGGGACATTTGAAGTTCAAATCAAAACATTCCATCTCTGGACCACAGAGGGCTCATGGCAATGTCATAATCCAAAATGAAATCAGCTCAGCTTTAAAACTTCTCATGGTCTTAAGAATATGGACCATGTTCAAAAGTCCAAAGTCTCTTCCAAGATTCAAGTTAGAATCCTAACTGTGAGACCCTATAAAATAAAAAAGAAAGTTATTACTTCCAATATACAATGTCAGGGGATAAATATTCCTACTCCAAAGAAGAAGAACGGAGACAGATAAGGAAAGACTAGGTCAATGCTATGGCCAGACACCAGACAGAAACAGCATGAAAGAGGGCATGATTCTTTTGTTTCAGTTTCTAAGAGATCTCAGCACATCTCCACAGGAAACCACAGTAGTGGTTTTATTCATGGCAGTGAAGGTATATGGCAGCAGTATTACATGGCATGGGCCAGGAAACAGAATGCAAGCTAGAAACTGGAGCAAGTAAATCCTTCATAGTCTTTCCCCTCATGGTTTATTCCCTCTAGACAGGCTCCTCCTCCTAAAGTCTCCACAGCTTTTGGGACAGCACCACAATCTGAGGACCAACCATTCAAAACAGGAGCCTTTGGAAAGCATTCCAGATTCAAATATAGCTAGTTCAAGGCTCTGTGTGTCAGACAGAGACAGACAATACTCCCAGGCCCTTTCTATACACCATTTCCCACTGAACCAAGACCTATCCCATGGTAGGTATTAGTGTATTATACTCAAATTTCTCCCCTCTTTTCTTCCCTGCTTGTCTCCGATGATTGCTACACTTAACCTTTTAAATACAATGCCCATTCTAATACTTTCCTAAGCTGTGGAGGGAACTATCTGAGCTCACTGTGTACATTGTATACAAAAGTTCTCATCAAGTAAATACAGTGTTTCAGTTCATTCAGATGGAACCCTGCCACTGTCAGGAGAGTTTAAATCATCTGGTACCAGGGAATGTCAATTATTCACAATAGAGCATCCAGGACCAGCTTCCCCTGGAGATACCATGCTATTTATAATAGCACTCAGCAATACCTGAAAGGGCGAGATGGAAATAGACTCCGGGTATGCTGCATTCATAATTGATCAAAATATCTGCCGCAGTTGTCTTCAGAGATCTGTTGACAAGTTGGTGATGACCAACATAGTTATAACAACCCATTTGGTTTTGTTACAAGCTGGTTATAAATACGTAACACGGCCTTCATTGAGATCCTTGGGTGGAATTGGTCCGGACTGCTGGGAAGAAACATTCTAAAGACCAACTACAGCAACCAGTCTCAGATTTGTCAATGAATGTTTAAGGTCTCGCTGTCTTTTCAGATGGAATGAGTAATGACATCCATTTAGTCGCAGGCCCAAGTGGAAGTTTATTTGATGGAGAAATACCAAGTACCCCAGAACACCTGATCATGTAGGGATACCTCAACAGTCCCCTACATTGGGCTCATCTGTGTTGGTAGCAGCAATGTGGAATCAATAGCAGGCTTCTTTTACTGACAATACTGTGGGCAGCCTTGTTTAGCCTCTGAACTTAGATTCTGTCATTATAATTGATGTCTCTAGTGAGAAAAAAAAGTGTTAGAAAATACCCATTGGAGACTGGGATTCTATCTGAGTTCATTTGGTTTGATATATTAAAAATGAGTACCTTAAACACATTTATTTTTCATTCTTAGAGGTCCAAGACTAAGCTGACTATAGGAGCATAAGTTCTGGTGAAGGCCATTCTCTTTGTTTACAGGGAATGACCTTGTATACTCACATGCTGCTGAGAAAAAGAGCTCTAATCCCTTTCCCTCTCCCTCTAAAGCCACTGTTATTGTGGAAATACCACACTCATAACACCACCTAAACCCAATTGCTTCTAATGGTTGTGTCTCCAAATTCATCACATTGTGGGTGATGGTTTCAGTACATGGATTTAGGGATATCATAATACATATTCTGTAACAGATCCCTGGCTCAAGGAATCATGTAATGAAGCTCCTTTAGATCTCATCAAACTATCAACTAATAAAAAAGCCTGTAGGGGGCTGAAGAAGCTCAGTGAGTAAAGCGTCTGTCAACAAGTATGAAGACCAGAGTTCAAATCTCCGGGATGCCCATAAAGCCAGTTTGAGTAGCATGCATCTACAATCCCAGTACTCCTTTGGATAGCGAGGAGGTGGAGGCAGAAGAATCTCTGGAAACTTGCAGATCAGCTAGCCTGATTCTCAGCAGCAAACAACAAAAATACCCAAGATACCTTGACTCAAACAAAATAGAAAACAATATCCGATGTCCTCTGACCTCCAAAGGCATGCTGTGGCACATGTGCAACTGTGAACACACACACACACACACACACACACACACACACACACACACACACACACGGAAAAGACTTTAGGTGTGAAACTGTAAAAAAATTTTTTCAATAAAAACATAAATGTTGATCTGGGTTTTGGCAACTGTTTAATTGGGAGAGGATGAAGAGATAAACAGCTGGACACACCTGGATAGTGAAGAAAAGACTCATAAAATGTCACTCCTGAGAAAACATCCTTTGTGGACTAAAGATGATGGATATAGAGTGTGCTTCCCAGCTGAGTATTCCTTCTTGCTGCACACAGCTGATAATCCATGGCTGCCCATGAGCATTTCTTCTTGTTGCACACAGCTGATGATCCATGGCTGCCCATGAACACCTTCTATCTGTACACAGCTGATAATCCATAGCTGCCCATGAGCATTCCTTCTTGTTGCACACAGCTGATGATCCATGGCTGCCCACGAGCATTTCTTGCTGCACACAGCTGATAATCCATGTCTGTGCATGGGCATTTTTTCTTGCTACACACAGCTGATAATCCATGGCTGCCCTTGAGCATTTCTTCTTGCTGCACCCAGCTGATAATCCATGCCTGCCCAAGAGCATTCCTTCTTGCTGCGCACAGCTGATAGTCCATGCTTGCCCATTTGGGAAGGACAACCTGAGAACCACAATGCTTTTCCTTTTTCTGAGCATGTGCCAGCGTCCAACAGGTACTAGATCACAGAGCATTCCCTTCACCTGAAGAACACATTTCTGTTTCTCCTGTTGTTTAGCTCAAGGTAATTACGTCCTTAATTAGGCTGTCACTTGAGTGACTTACATTGGTTATTTCTAAGCATGAATAAAAAAATTCCTTACATCATTATTGAGATTTTTAAACTGAATAATGTACAGAAAATTTCGGGCCTAGAGCCCAGCCTACCAGGTGTGACTAATGGATAGCGTTTTCAATATTGAACTTCGTCATAAAAATATTAAAATGTCTGGAGAGAAAACAAAAACATCAATCTTAGGTTTATGAAAAATTTTGTTTGCTCTTACAAAGAAGGTTTTCAGCTGGAGGCCTGGCCCTGGAAAACTCACTGGGCAGAGTTCCTGACCTTACTAGCATGAAGACTGAAATGCTGTTTCAAGTCTCAAAGGGTCAAACCCGGTCCCTTCTGACATCCTGCATTAGTCTTGCTGCTTTAGTTCCCAGCATTCGCTGGGCCTGCTTGAGCTCTGGTGGCATAGAAAAACATATTATATAAGCTAAAAAAAAAAGATGCTAAATGGTTCATTTCTGGGCTTCCTTTGGGGAACACTGCTTTAGCTTCAAGCAACCTTTGTCAGAGAAGAAAATTTACAGGTGGGAATTAGAGCCATTTAAAACATATCTTTATGTTGTTATTTCATTTGTTTGTTTGTTTGTTTTTCAAGACAGGATTTCTCTTTGTAACAGCCCTTGCAGTCCTGGATCTCACTCAGAAGACCAGGCTGGCCTCAAACTTGAACTCACAGAGATCCACCTGCCTCTGCCTCCTTAGTGCTGGAATTAAAGGCGTGTGCCACCACTGCCTGGCAATTTTAGAAATATCTTATGGGGCTGAGGGCACCCAAGACAAACTAAGAGAAAGCTAGCTTATTAACTGAACAGATATTTACTGAAACTACCAATAATTTTAGTGGATGAGATATTAGAGACAATCTCTCCCCTCAAGTGATGGTTAGTGACAAAGTAAAGTGTGAGCTGGTAGAGTTTATAACATAGACTATAAGGAGGGCAGGGAAAGATTGGCAGACAAACATCCAGAACACCTCAAAGTTGAGTGGAGCAAAGGGAGCAGAAGTCATCACTTGAGAGTATTGGCAGAAGCACATTGTCTTCCAGGGCTTTAGTTAGAATAAAAGTGAAGGGACCATTCAAAGGAGCCATGATCACGATCACAGTGTGCTTTGCTGATGGTGGCTGTGAGTTCCAAAACAGACAGACACTGAAACAGTTTAGGAAATTAGATTCACGAGAGATGAGATCATCATGTCCTTTTTACACTGTACATTGCTATTGTACATGAGTACATTCTTATTTTTTTAAATAAAAGAGTAGTAAATAAACAATACTGCTAGAATTACATTTAAAATTTATGTGTGTGATATGTATGCAGACTGTATGTGAGTGGCATGCTTTCATGTCTGCACTGTGTGTGATATGCTTATGATACATGTGGTGTCATGTGTGTATAACATGTAGTGTGTGTGGAATAGTATAGTGTGGCATATGTCTGTAGTGTAATGTGTATGGTGAGATATATGCATGTATGGTATAATGAGTAGGGTGTGATATATGTGTATGGTTTATGTATGTATGTATATGGGTTTCCTAAATAGATTTTTTTGTCAAATCAACACAGTCTAGTGTCATCTGTGAAGGGAGCCTCAAATGAGAGACTTCCCAGATTAGATTGGGCATGTCTGTGGGGCATCGTCTTGATTGTTTACAGATATAGAAGGGCCCAGCACCCATAGGCAGCACTATTCCCTAGGCAAGTGGTCCTGGGCTGTCTAAGAAAGCTAGCAAAGCATGAGTCTGTGAGCCAGCTGTCGAGGAGCCTCCTCTATGGTTTCTGCTATACTTCTTGACTGTGAAGAGAGCTTCTTGGTGAGATGTCCAACTGTGTAGAATAGCAAGGAGTCCTACCTTCAAGTTCTTCCTGGCCTGCCTTCCCCCAAAGATGGACCATAACCTGTAATCCGAAATAAACCTTTTCCTCCTCTAAGTTGCTTTTAGTCAGAGGATTTCATCACAGCCATATAGAGGAATCTAGAAGAGTGGTGTAGTGTGTACAGATAAATATAAATGTAATATACATGTGTAAACATACAAATGTGGATATATGAGTGTGTCGGTGTGATAATGCGTATGTGTTATCTCATAGACGGTGAGGGGTATATTATATGTGGTATAGTGTGTTTGGTGTGGTGCTTATGTGTGGTGTATGGTATGTGTACGTGTATGGTGTAGTTTGTGCATGGTGTGCACAGTGTATAGATGTGGTATATATATGTATGTATATATATACATATATATATTTATATGATATGGATTGTATTGTATGGTATATGTACACAGTGAAAAGGTATGACATGGTATCTATATCTATATCTATATCTGTATATCACATACTACTTATGTAGTATAGTATGGTATATGTTTCATATGGTGTACACTATGGTGTATCTGCCCACATATGTGTATGGCACATGCATGTGGTATATATATACATAGCATAATCGGAGTGCTTGTGTTTCTTCAACAGTCATATGTTGAAAATGTGCTCCCAAAGTGGTGGCATTAGGATATAGTGCCTTTGGGAGGCGATTAGGTAACAGGGCCATGACCAAATGAAGGGGACAACAACCACCCCCTCTACCCTGTGAGGTCACAGTGAGGATACAGCCTCTTAAAAGGAAACAGGATCCCACCAGATATAGATAACTCATCAGCCAGCATTTTGACTTGAAAGACTGCTAGATCACAGAACTGTATTTTTGATGTTTAAAGTCATCCAGTCAATAGTAATTTGTTATAGTAGCCCAAACTAGGATATTGTGTAAATATGCACATATTTATATTGATATATATGCTTGGTTGGGATATGACTCATATTATCGGTGTGAGTCACAGCTTGGAGAGGGACAGTATAGTCATATGGCAATGAGGGTTGGGATTCAATGAACTTGCAAAAATCACAAAATGAGAACGTGATGAGGACCACACCATACCACACAATGCATACTCACCCCATGGCAGCCTCTTGTGAAGCTACGAGAGACAAGGAGGCCAGACTTCCATACCTACCACTTATACAGTGGAAAGAACTCAAGCCTAAGGAGAATCTGCCAAGTACTGTGAACCAAACTACCCGGATAAAGAGTTCTCTGTAATGAAAGGCTGCTAGCCCGAAAAGGACAGGGTCTTTGGACATGTTCTGCTCTCATCAACCATAAAACTAGACAGCAATTGGAAATAGAACCACAAGACCTAAAAGCCAAGAGCATTTTGAAAATGAAAGTTGGGGAAGGATGATTCAGATTGAATTTACATTGGCTGCAGGTAAGAGCCACAGGTGGGAAAGCTTTGGGACAGGAGGGCAGTTCATAGGGGAACAATTACAGCTTTTGAACTCATGAAGTGGTCCATGAACTTTGCACTCGGTAAGCAGAGGCAGGAAGATATATGAGTTCCAGGAAAGGGTGAGCTAAACTATAAGATACTATCTCAAAATAATGACAATAAGTCCCTTAAGTTGATTTGGAAGACAGACAGGCTTTTCCTGGGGTCAACCATGGAGATCCTAAGTCAAGTTTTCAATATATATTCAAGAATGTGCAACTCTATTTTCCTAGTTTGTTCTAAAGCTACCAGCCGATCGTCTCCCATACCTGTATCCTCTGCCTTAGGGATCTCAGAGTTTTTCACTTATCAGTAACAACACCAAAGGAGAAGAAAACAGAGAGCTAGGATAACTAGATTTCAGGCTGGATTTAAGACAAGAGACTGTGGGTCATGGAGGGTCCTTACGTCAGCAAACTGAGTGTGTCTTGGGGGTGGCTTACGTGTACTCTGGGACAATTCTGACTCTCATCTTCAGCATGGGATGGCATGTACAGTCTTGGGAAGTTGCTCCATGTTCTGGAACTATCCCTGCAGTAGCAATAGGCAACACTCCCAGCTTCTAGAAATTTGGGTTTTCTTTATCTTTAGTTAGACAACAGAAGGAAAATGTTAGCATCCAAGTTTCCTCCCAACTGTCCTGATCCTACATACCTCTCTAGTCTGGACCTGTTCAGATGCCTTCCACTGTATACAGGAAGGCGAGAGGCTGGCTTAAGTCACATGAAACTCCAAATGGCACACCAAAAACAGGCACTCTAAAGCAATGAGTTGAGAACAGAAAAAGGAACAAAACAGAAGTCAAGATACACAGCCCAGCCACACGAGGCATTTAGCCCTTTTTGAGGCCCACAGAAAATTCAGGCTCTGCTTTTGTGTTTTGAATTACATATTCTATTTCCATATGCAAATGAAGTCTCCTTAGGACCCTTCTTAGCAAGCTTTTATAACCTCGGACCGCGCACTTGTATTTTTAGTCTGATTAAACATTACACTTCTGGTCTGGGAAGGCCCAGCCTTCTCCCCACTGTCTCCCATTAGAAGACACATTGTGCTGTGTGTTTCTGTTCTCACTAAAGGCCCACCCCCCACCAGAAACAATGGTATATATCAGTAAATATATAATAGACATATATTACGTATATAATAATAATCAGTAAATATATAAATGTATAATGTAAAATCAGCTTTAGACTAAGGTTTGGATTTATTTCCTTGTTCAAAGTAAGTGAAATTGCTTTACAGTGCCTGTAACCTGCCATGTTTTTAAGCGATTTTGCTAAGCACCAATCCATTTAGACATTTCAAATGGAACAGGTAGGATGCTTTTGTCTAAAGAGAGATTTTTCTGAAGTTTCCTATTTTGTCCCTTTTGCTGTTTCTGGAGTCTTATATTGGTAAATGAATCCATTGTGAGAACTGTGGAGAATTCATATGATTTCAACAGGTAGGCATCATCTTTAAGATTTTTTAAAAATTACATTTGTGTGTGTGTGTTTGTGTGTGTGTGTGTGTGTGTGTGTGTGTGTGTGTGTGTGCATGTGTGCATGCCATGGTGAATGAGAGGTGGTTATAGGACAATACATGGTAGTTAGTTTTCTTCTGCTGCTATGTGAAACCCAGCGAATGAACTCAGGCCATCAGGTTTTACAGCAAGCACTTTAGCCACTGAGACATCTCACAGGCTCCTGTATTTTAAGATTTTTAAGCAAGAAAATTTCAGTGGGTAAGGAGGTCTTTTTGATATAGGGAATTTAATTTTTTCATTCAAGAGTGTCATTGGGGTTATCATGTCCATATTTAGGGTCATTTGACAGAACATCTATGAGGAAGTCCCACATCTGAAGTGATGGATGGCTTGCTCAGGCCTGGGAAGAGGGGGAGCAGAATGCTCTTCAGGGCTTTTCTGTTCCTGAGACTGCAATCTGGTAATAGCGTGTGCAGTACTGCAACATCACTGAAGACCTGCTCAGAGTTCAGCCAGACTGCAGAGCATGGTAGGGAGCCTCCAGGATCTCAGAACAGATCCATTTCTGGTTCTGTGTTCTGTGTGTTTTGATTCAACACAGCAGAAAGGCTTCTCAGTATATAGATGCAGATTGCGATGGTTGGCTACTCTGGCTCCCAACATTCTTCAAAACTTGCCTCTTTAGTTTAAAGTTTGAATTGATTTCCTCACCCCAAATAAGTGAAAGTAGCTTTATAGTGTTTTTGACCACCTTGCGACCTTTCCCCAAACAGTTGTTTCCAGACACTGTGGCTGAGTGAGCTGAATCTGGAAAAGGCCGCTTTCTACTCGTGGGCTGGTTTCTCATGGCTCAGCACAGACTGAGCCAGGTCTGGCTTCTGGGACCATCAAAGCAGAAGATGCTAGCAAGATGCCAAACAAGAAACCAGAAGGAGCAATACACATCCACTTTCTAGACTAAACAAGCCTCCTCCCAGCAATATCTACCCACCCTTGTGACCTCCATTCCTCCGAGTAATAACTGGCATCTTTGTCATCTAAACCAGCTGAAGGATATGGCTGGATGCCACCGTTTATGAATTTTAAATCATCTTCAGTCCTTTATCTTTTAATACTTTTTAACTTCTGTTTTTCATTTTGGTATTGTACCTTTTTCAAATCTTTTAGTACAGAGTTGGTAGAAAGGGAAAACCTCTCAAGTAAAGTCCATATGGATTTCTTGCCTGTCCCCTCACTCTACCTTTCAGGACCCTAATGTAAGCCTCCCGATTCCCTTCCAAACTGTCTCTTAGGAAAGATTCTCAGCAGGGCCTAGAAAGTGTCGGAGCCAAGGGGCTAAGTCCAGCTGGAGAAGAGGTGGAAAAGACAAAAGGAAGACTTACAAGGCTCACATGACATGTAGACTGAACTCCACAGGAACTGCAGAAATAGCATGATCCTAGGCTTGCTGGGCAGCTGCAGATGGGCTCAGGAAGAGACCCTGTCTCAAAAATCGCAGTGCAGAGCATCGGAGGAAGACAGCCATCTTCAACTTCTGATCTTCACACACATGAACACATAAATACATGAGAGGAAGGAAGGAAAGAAGGGAGGGAGGGAGGGAGACGGAGAGGGAGGGAGGAAAAGAAAGAAAGAAAAGAAAAGAGAAAAAAAAGAAAGGAAGACTCCGCCTGATCCCTCGAGAATGTCCATTATCATACTGACCACCAAGCTCTCGCTATGACCTGATGAACTAATGGGCCTCAAATGGAGATGTCTGCAATAATTGAAGTGTGGTCATCTTTCCAGAGTTAGTAACAAACTAGGCAGATGACCAAAGTTTGCCTGGTTTCTCTTAGAGATGAATAGTAAGGGTTCATCGCACAAACAGTTTTCCAGTCTGACCCTACAATTCCAAGACCCTTGAGCCTGGCAATGCATCCTGGGAGTAGCTGAAACTCAGAACTAACAGGTTGGTAGGGGGGCCTCAGATGTACTGTATCTTCATACAAACCCTGAAGGTGATTCTCTGGCAAAGTTTAGAGACCACCGCTCCAATAAAAGAATCTGCTAATTATTCCATTGTGCTAAAGGGAAAAGCCCATGGCTAGTTTCTGGAATCTGTCATAGCACAAATATGACATTTACCATCAATCCTACATGATCTGACAGGTGTGTCATGGGCCAGAGAAAAAGCTTAAATAATTTCCCTTGGGTTATAAGCATGTGAATGTCAAAGCTAGAATTCGTATTCTCTGAATTTCGATCCCGTTTCATGTTGAGGGCTACTGTCGTGCTTCATACCAACTCCAACACCATCAAGTGGAACGAGAGGACAAGAGACGCAAACAGCCTGTGGGAAGTCTGTGCCTTTAACTTTCCATTCAGGATCCAGGCTCTGCATTCTGTGAATGAGGAGGGCCATGCAGCGTGTGTGCACATGCGTATGCGTGTCTAGGCCAGAGGACAACTAAGGTATGTTCCTCAGGCATTACATCTGCCTTGTCATTTTTTATTTTTTGCCTTGAACTCACCAAATAGGCTAGTCTGCTTCCCCTGCACCAGGAGTAAAGCATGCACCCACACACCTGACTTGTTTTTACGTGGATTCTGGGGAATGGACTCAGGTCCCATGCTTACCACAAGCACTTTACGGACTGAACTGTCTCCCCAGCCTGAGATTCTCTTTTGTTTGTTTGTTTGAGACAGGGTCTCTCTCTATAGCCCTGGCGATCCTGAAACTCGATATGTAGACCAGCCTGACCTGGCACTTGCAGAGATCCACATTCCTGTGCCTGTGCCTTGCAAGTGTTGCAGTTAAATGCATGTGCCGCCATGCCTCTCTCAGCCCAAGGTTCTTAAATTCACAGTCAAACTGCAACTAAAATGATGAATTAAAAAAAAATTACAGTATAATTAGACTGTATGATGCAAGCTTCTAATCTTTTTTTTATTTTTTTTTTTTGGTTTTTCGAGACAGGGTTTCTTTGTGTAGCTTTGCACCTGTCCTGGAACTCAGTTGGTAGCCCAGGCTGGCCTCGAACTCACAGAGATCCGCCTGCCTCTGCCTCCCAAGAGCTGGGATTAAAGGCGTGTGCCAACACCACCCGGCGCAAGCTTCTAATCTTACCTACTTGAGAGGCTGAGGCAGGAGGATTCCAAGTTCAAGGCCTGCCTAGACAACTTAGTGAAACCTGGTTTTAGAAAAAATAAAAATAAAAATAAATAAAGGAAGGATCTAAAACTCACTAGTAAAGTGCTTTTCCAGTATGAATAAGGCCCTAGGTTCAGTCCTAGCATGGAAAAAAAAAATACAACAAATAGAGGCCTGAAATATAAACAGATATCACTTGACAATAAAATAGGAAAGGCTATAGAAAAGTACACAATGTAAATGTAATCACTAGGTACAATTATTATCCCAAGAACAAATTTACTTTGGTTTGTGTAAAGAAAAGAAAATGATATGAAGAAAGTTTACAAGGCAAGTTATCCAAACCTGATCCAATTTGGAAAAGGATGGCTCCATTCTGTTACCTGCCAATATGGACAGTCAACACACTAAACCATCGGCGTGTGCACATACATTTGTGTGAACACGTGCATCATGTTCACACGTAAGTAGGTAAACAGGAAGAGTCTGGACTGAATTGTACAGCATAGATTATCCAAGATACTTAAAGTGACTTTAACTATGAAAAAAATTAAAACTGTAGATGAGGGGGATAGAGCTAGCAGACCTGACGCTTGACTTGGGGACTTGGCGTTCCTATACAAAAGGAAGTTAGGGTACTAGTTGTGGAAGCAAGCATGGGTCTAAAGGTTTTGCAGGAAAGAAAGAAGGGCTTCTGACCCAGAGTGAAAACTAGCCACATAGCAGGGGCCGCTTCCACGAGACTTCCTGAAACAATGGGAAAATGAAGCAAGTGCGCTCTGACCGGGTCAGTCCTCTGCCCTTATCAGACGGTTTCTTGTTCTAGATTCATTCCAAGGATTATTTTGCTCATTCTGGAAATACTTTTCAGATAGGCAGGGATAGACCCTTGGTGTTGACAGCTCTGAATTCCAGAGACTTATAAGCTTGGACCTCCAAACCCAGAGGCTTGGATCATGAGGCCTTGAGAGTTAGAGGCTCTTGGATTCAAGCTTCAAGCTTTTTGCTCTAGGTGCCCAAAGCAGAGCTTATTGCTCTGAGCTCAGAGTGCCAAAATTTAGTGGCTACAGTTAAAGCCTTTGAGTCTCGGGTATTTAACTATTGGTGGCTCTTCTGGGTTCTTCCAGTGGTCCAGGACTTAAACTCTTCATAGTCTTGGCTCTTGCCCTCAGCTCTTATGGACCCCCACCTTCCACAGTCTACCTTCTTCACCGTCTTTTGCTTTCTCAATACTCCTGATAGGCTTCATAGACTTAGCATCCTGTAGTTTCTGTCCTCCAACACTCTCTGGAGCACTTCTGCATCAGCCTAGTGTTATAGCTCAGAACTTTGGGTATCAGGATCCTTTAGCTCTAGAGCTGTGCTTCTCAACCTTCCTAATGCTGTGATCCTTTAATACAGTTCCTCACGTTGTGGTGACCCCCAACCATAAAATTATTTTCATTGCTACTTCAAAAATGTAATTTTGCTACTGTTGTGAATCATAATGTAAACATCTGATATGCAGGATATCTGATACGTGACCCCTATGAAGGGGTCATCCAACACCCCCATGGGAGTTGCGACCCATGGGTTGAGAAATGCTACTGTTTTGTTTTGTTTTTCTAGAACTTTTCAGCCTCCTCCTCAGTGCCACTGCCACTGCTGGGGCTGGAAGTCCTGGGTGTCTCACCCACTCTTCGTACTAGTTCATCCCATTCACTCTACCTGTGAAAAAGACTGCAAGTATACAGAAGAAGACCATGCAGAGAAGCTGATGTTCCGAGCATGATGTTGCAATACCAAGGGAGGAGGGTGTGTACACAGAAGAGAAGTCTCCTAAATCTACCCCGGGAAATAGCCTGTTCATATAGCTTGAAAGGAGGTGTGGATTTCTGTATTTCTGTCAACCAAAGCAATACAGGCAAACAGATTCCAGTTCTAACGCATTATGGTCCTTCTGTTGAGTCTCTGAGGTGGTCACTGCACTGGATGAGAACAGCTGCAAGGTAAGGAGGGTTATCTGGATCTTACAGAGGGTTGTCTTGCTCGGAACGGGTCTTTGCAGTCAGGTCCGAGGTGCTGGCAGTAGTGTTGACTACAGCAAGGCTTTGGGAAGTGGGAGTTGCAGTTGTAGCAGCAGCCCGACTGCAGTGGTCTTTGCATTTAGAATGGAGATGCTCGAGAGGAACTATGACATTCTCAAAGCAGCAATATGTCACTCTAGCGGTGGAGCCGAGTGACAGGAGAAGGGCTACTCAGTTGACAGCTCTGGCTTAAGGCAGCGAGGCAGAAAGGAAGGATCTGACAGCTGTCAATCAGAGGCCCAAGTCATCTCCTCTCCCATATGTAGCTTAGCTTATTTGAAAGAAAAATAAACATTAAAGGAAGCTTATAAGATGGTGCTAATATAAAAATGAATTTAAAATTTTAATATTTCTTTTCACTTTGAAAGTTTTATACATTTATACAAGGTATTGTGTAGACTAATTTCTAAACAGTCTTATTAAATAAGAAACACAGAGCCAAATAAAGAGGTAACAGTCGAAGAGATCAGAGAAATAGCCACAACTAGCCTTAACTTACCACCATGCTGTAGCTTTTCCAGAGAAAGCTTCTTCTTGTCTAACCTGCACTTTTATTGCCTTCCTGTTCTGCCTTCTCATTGGCTCTAAGCCCAGCCACATCACTTCCTCGACACTGCCTGTCTATACAACCTCTCTATGGTTGGTACTGGAAATAAAGGCATGTGTCACCATGCTTGGCCGCGTCCTTGACCACACAGAGACTCTGCCCTGTGATCAGATTAAGGACATGTGCTACCACCACCTGGCTTCTATTTATGACTCGCTTTGACCTCTGATCTCCAGGCAACTTTATTTATTAACATACATATAAAATATCACATTTCAGCACAAATAAAATATCACCATAGTATTGTTCATTCCCATGCTTAACCTCTCTACAATTCTCCATAGAGCCCCATTCCATCTCCCTCCCAACTTCAAGTCTTTTTTTAAATATATTGTTAATACTCCTCTGGGTCCAGTTAGTACTGGCCATACTGCATGGATGTGTGGCCATCCATTGCAGCATGAGCAACCTACCAATGGCCATGTCCTCAAAGGAGAGTGACTCTCTCTTCCTCAGCATTCTCCAGCTGCCAATAACTCTTATGATAGAGGCAGGCCATGGAGCCTCTCCTCCATAACACTGTTTCATTCCCAGTGAAATATCCCTAGAGAGGATGGCGTTTTCCTGGTGTGTCTCAGGAAGAAGTCGGAGAGTTTGCAGTGAAGAGCATGCACACATGTGGACATCCAACGCAGCTCGGGAGACATCAATGGATTTGAGCACCGCTCTGGTTCCCTGGTATGTGGAAATCCGGAAGGAACAAAAGCAGAGCAAATGTTTTCTTCCTACCCCAGTACACTTCTAAGAAGTTAAAATCTGCTGGTGTGGATCCCACACAGGAAAACAGTGCTTTAGGAGAGAGAAATGAAGGGATAAAGAGATGAATCCAGTCAGGTATGTGAGGAAGCTGGCTTCGGAGAAGGATAGAAATTTGTAACAGAAGAAGATTCAAACAGGCACACTGAAGACAAAGAATGCAGCCTAAACCAGTAGTCCCAGGCCTGGAACAAAAGGAAAAATACATAAGCTAGATTCAGGCTTTTGGAGGAAAAACACACTCCATCCTTTTATGTTTGAACCTAATCTGCCGCTGGTAGCACTGTTTAGGAGTCTGCAGAAACAGGAACCTGGCACCTAGCTGGTGGAGGCCAGTCACTAGCTCCAGGCTTTAGGAAGGTACTCAGCTTTCCATTCAACCTGAGCTCTCTGTGACCTGGTTTCTGTTGTGAATAAGGAGCCTCTGCCCTGTGTTTCTGGAGAATGGATAGTGCTGAGACTGTATGTGCATGCTGGGGACCCAGCAGAGCTTGCCACACACATTTTCAATCCTAACCCACTGGCCTAAGAACGCAAAGGGCAAAAAAGTGGCAAGAAGATCGCTGTTGCAGTCCACGTGGGCCCAACAGAAATATCCTCTGACTTTGCATTTCTTTTCTTCTGAGGGCTTTTGTTGGTTGCATGGGGCTCACCCAGATCAAGGAGGACAGGGTACCTCTACGCAGATCATCAGCTTCAAATGCTTATCTCATCCAAAATACATGGAATTGTGCCTGATCCAATATCTGGATGCACCATGGTCTAGTCAAGTTGATGTAAAAAATCAATTGTCACAGCGGTGTCTCGCCAGACCATTGCATCCTTTTGGAATAGATGAGTGATAAGGATACATTGAAACCACTGTCACAAAATGAGTTGCCCAGTGAGTAACAAAACAAAGCATGAAACTCAGAAGTTAGCATGAATGCAATTACATTTTGTTTATATTTATTTTGGAACACGCTATTATAAAGTAAATCATACGTTTCCGTGGGCAGAGGCAGAAGTGAATTATAGTATTCGACAAGAATTCTATTGGACCATAGTCATAACAGGGGCAAAGTACAATTTGTGCTTTTTGCTCCTGTGGCAGCTCCATTAGAAAGAGACCCATCCATCAGTGGCAGGAACGCAGGAAGTCAGCAGAACAGAGTCTCAGCTGAGAGATTTGGGGGCTCGACAGTTTATAATAGATGTAAGAATCATGGAGAGGCACCGGCAGCCACTAAAATGCATCTAATAAAGGAGATATTTTTAAAGGAATAGATGTCATCCCAGAAGATAAATGAAGATTGTGTACTTTTATGGAAAGAGAATTACAGACACATTTATCTTCATTTGTTAGCTGGAACTTGAAATACTTTTTCATTATCACTTAGTGCAAAATATACTTTCTGTGTTTTTAAAGGTGTGAAGCACATTCAGCTAAATTAATATTCAGCTTATGTGGGTGATTAAAGAATTTAAGAATTTTTCTTTTCCCAAAAGAAATTCAAATTAATAGTTACAAGAATTCTTAGGTTTCATAGGTTTGAGGATTTATTTTCTGTATTAGAAATAAAGTACTATAAAATGTCATGAAGCTCATTCTTTTATTTTATGGCAAAACATCACATAGTATGACTTGGAGTCACCATAGACAGTGGTTGGGGGGAAAAAAGCCTTTGTCTGAGAGTCTCACTCCTGTCTATTGTTTCCTCAGTACATCTTTTAGAATCTAGCTGGTATTTTCACATCTCACACATCAACTGGATGTTCTGACACGTCCTCATGCAGGCTTCAGATCGGTGCCTGAAATAGGCATGTTAGTATTTCCATCCTTTTATTAATGAACCAACTGAGCCTCGGGGAGAGAAACGATGTCATAGGACAGGTAGCTGGAAGCCACACAAAGGACAATCAGCCCATTCTATTGACTCTAATCCAGTGGTGCTGTGGGACGTCTTTCTGTATACTGTGAATATATGCTCTTCTCATTGGTTAGTAAGTAAAGCTGTTTCAGCCTATGCCAAGAAAGCTTGCAGCTAGGCAGGAAATCCAAGTAGAGATACAAAGAGAAGGGTGGAGTGAGGTGGACACCAGCCTCCACCCAAGGAGCAGCAAGATGCCAGCAGACTGGTAATGCCATGGTAACGTGGCAACTTATAGATTAATAGAAATGGGTTAAGTTATAAGCTCTGGATAGCAAGAAGCTTGAGCCATAGGCCATCCAGTTCATAATTAATAAAGCCTCTAAGTGATTATTTTATAAATGGCTATGGGTTGTGGGCAAGAGAGATTTGTCCCAAGCGGGACACAGGAAAATTTCCAGCTACATAGTGTCCTTTTAATAACCTTTCATGAGGGAGGGAAACATTTAGTTGGGCAGACTTAGCTATACTTTGGTATCTTTTAACTGCTACTACAGTACTAATTTCTTCAGTATTAAGATTTGAGTAAGGCCTTTAATTTTTGCAAGAGCAGCTAGTTTTTAATGCTTGAACTGAGTAACTAAGATGACAAGAATGTTGAAGATAGACTAAGATGGATAAGTTGGGTGGAGTGCCTGGTTAAACTTTGCAATGGATTACCAAAGGAACCACAATCAGTTCCTTTATAGTGGACTTGAAATGGTGTTCATGGTATTGACAAGGGGTTTTTAGTGACGAGGCAACATGATATATTTCTTCCTCTCAGTTTTTGTCAATGTTAATCTTATTCAGATTTTTAAAATCATACGGTAATAATGCTGGGCACAGCTAGGAAAATATAAAGAGTAACCATGACCAGTCTCAAGTGTATTTTTCTACAGTCTTTCATCCATGATCACAAAGATATGAGCACATGTGTTTTGTGTATTTGGGGTTTTGCCCAAGTAGATTCATACTATAATTTGATTTATATATGACCATTTTTTTAAAGAGCATGCGTATGAGTGTGTGTGTGTGTGTGTGTGTGTGTGTGTGTGTGTGTGTGTGTGTACAAGCATGAGTGTACACGCCCATGTGCATGCACATGCCTGGAAGCCAGAGGAGAGCTCCTAGTGTCTTCCTGTGTTGCTCTCTGCCTTATTCCCTTGAGACATGGTCTCTCATTGAACCTGGAGATCATTGTCTGGCCATCGAGGCCCTGGGATCTGCCTGTCGCTACCCCTGGGATTACAGACATGTGAGGCAACAGCCAGCTGTTATGTGGATGTGGGGCATCTGAATTCAGATCTTCATACTTGTTCAGCAAGCACTCATATCTGTGGAGCCATCTCCCAGACTCTGTTTAACACCCCTCTCCCACAGGCATTCCTTCAAGTTAATCAGGGATACAGATGTCTTGTTTGGTGTAATTTCTTCTAAAATGTGTGCATTTTACGAAAGCATAACACTATTGTGTTGTTAAGTTTGATCTTTTTTTCTCTTTACTTTTCATTCTCTACTCTAAACTCAATGCCCTCCGACTTGTATCAGGATGCTAGTGAGACTTTCTCTCTTTTTCTCCAGCCTGTAAGATATGCATACATGGTGTATTACATCAAATCTGAGATGTAATTATTTTCCCATTTTAACATCTCTGAAACTGCCATATGTCTTACAGCCTGAGATTTAATGAAATATGGCATGCAGATGTGTGTGGTGACCTTTTCCTTCATTCTTTGCTTTACAAAAAAAAGATCATGTTTTACATATTTCCCTGCATCTTACTTTGTGATTCGCTTGTGGGATCTTTCCCAGAGAGCTGATACCACTTGAACCTTTCTTTACTGTGTGCTGCACCAATATATATATATATATATATATATATATATATATATATATATATATATATATATATATATATATATATATATATATATATTCAATATTCTCTAGTGATGGGCCTCTTGCTTTTTTCTTTTCTGCAAAAGCAAAAGTGCATATTTTATGCATCCTCTCCTATTTTATGAACTGATGCTTTGAATTTGCTGGGACAGATTCCAAGAAGTGGTATTTCAGGTTTGAAGGATTTTTATATTAATTTTTTGTTTGTTCTGGTAGTACTACCACATTACTTTACATACTGGTCACAGCAATTTTCTCCTGTTTCTGTTTCTTCATAAACTACCTCAAAATGCAATGATTAAAGTCAACAGTCCTAATGACTCTGCACTTTGGGCACAGCGCGGTGGGAAATGCTGAGGTTTCTGCTGCCCTGGGCGTCAAGGCCCGCAGCTCAGATGCCACAGATGGCTGTGAGCTGGCCTGGCGGCTCATGACCTGTTTTTGCATTCCCGGGGCTTCTGTCTCATTTTCAAAATAGAGGTTTCTCCAGCATGACGCCTCCATACTTCACTAGGAAGCATCTAGAGCTTGTGAACTTAGTCTCCTGGATCCATAGGTAGTCAGTTCCTCTGCATTCTGTCCAGCAAGTCATATAGGTCCATCCGAGAATCCAGGGGGAAAGGAACAACTCAACTACACAACGACAAAGTTCCCTGGCAGTGAGCAGACTCCTAGTTTGTTTCCTGGGCCTTTCTCAGCTTGGGTATCTCTTTAAAACTCCATGAACGATTTTTCTGGCCTCAGTCTCAAAAGTGCTGGACTTACAGGTATGTGCCATAATGCCTAACTCAAAGAAGTATCTGCTAAGAACAGTTAGGACTCCCCTGGATTTGGCAAGATGTGATGGCTTATGACCATGGACTAGAGTAGTTTTAGAAGAAGTGATTTTTTTTTTTAAGAAAATAATGTATTGAGGCCATAACTTTGGATAACTCAGTTGTTCTGCTGTGAAATGGGGGTGTTACGGGAGGGGATATCCTGGGCTCAAGGGAGCATCTTTTATAAACATAGGAATTCCTAGAGTCTGTTGTGAACAAATAACAAGGATCCAGAAGAGAGAGAGACATTGTCATAGAAGAGAGAAGAAAACACTGCTTGAAATGTCCTGTGGATGTGTAAGAGAAAGATCTGGCAGCTGGTGGATGTTCCAACACTTTTGTAACCCTTTGGGGATAAGAAGGACAGGTGGATGTCAGGTACACATAGACAGGTTCACTTTCATGGTGTTAGGATGAAATTCTCATCTGATTGTTGCTTAAATTCTTCAAGGAAAGCAAATATGATGGGATGCCTGCTCTTTGCTGGGCGCTAGACATGTGGATACCAGAAGAAAGGACTGTCACATCAAAGGTTGGAGCAAGAAGTGTCACAGTGAGAACAATAAAGTGAAGGAAGTGAGCCACAGAGTAGAAGGGTGGTGTGCTAATGACAGTGAGTTTTAAGGGAGAGAGAAGAAACTGTGTGGAATGTGTATATGCTGGGGGTGGAAGAAGGTGTCTGTGGAAGGAAAGAGGGACAGAGAATGAGAAGAGAATCCTGGTGATGATGAGGACTTATCATTATTAATTTATTTTGTGTATGTGTATGAGAGAGAGATGCGGGGTAAGGGGTGCAGACAAGGTCTCATTATGTAGCCTTAGCTGGCCTGAAGATCCATCTGTAGACCAGGCTGACCTGAAACTCACGGAGATCTGCCCACCCCTGCCACCCAAGTGCAGGGATTAAAGGCCTAGATCACCCTGCCCACCATAGAGACCTGGTTTTGACACTGCATGGGACGGAAGCAATAGAACAGGGCTGGAGATTGTTGGGATGGATTTGTCCTAAGAGAGTTACCCCAAGGCTGACTATCAGTTAGTCTCCACTTGGGGACTTTAAACTCAAGAGGAGATCTGCTGAGTAGAATCATGCCCTGCTGGAAATGTGGAAAGCGAGCGGGTCTTCTGGAGCTCACAGTACAAACTGAGACACCTCCTTGGGCGGTAGGCTCCCCAGTTATAATGAGGAGGATGACCTGTCATATTTTTCCTATTTCTAGAATTAATACTGTAACCCATTCTTTATGAAGGGACCATCTCTGTGAGCCAGAATGCTGCACAGAGTCTTCTAGAAGCTGCCGGCAGAATGTTTTTTAGGACATTATTATTATTTGAAATTTAATTTTGCTCATGTAACTGATGCTATAGGGGAAAGGCTGTGGAGTGTGGGGATCATGTAGACATATGTCCAAATCTAAACTGTCCCTTATTAGCCATGTACTGGGAAATCAATAAACCTTTTCCTCTACATATCACACCTTCCCATTCACTCATTAACTTCCTTCTTATGAAATGGGAAGATATGGATTGGTAACACTGGTTGGCACCTGGCATTTAGTAGCAGATCAGTCTGCCTGTAGAATGGAAGTCTAAAGAGAAGGGATGAAAATAACAGGGCATACAGAGGAGTGTCTTTTAGAGCCTTTGGTCTGTTCTGAAATGGGGTTTAAAAGGAAGAGTCGCACTCTCGGACTGCTGCCAGGACAGAGGTAGGAGGATGAGTAATAGGCCCAGGGAAGCATGAAGGGAGAGGCACTGAAGAGGTAATTGTGCAGAGGAAGCTAAACACACACATATATTTCAAATCACAGCAATTCATTTGAGAAAGTGAAATTGAAGCTGGGTCTATCTGAGCCATTAAGGCTGATGTACCCACACGAGGAGGGGAGGTTTGATACGGCTATAACCCTAGACTGGGGTTCAAAGTCAGAGTGACTCATGCAAGAGGGGACAATTAGGAGGAAGCTGAGAGCAAGGCAAATGGGAAGATCTGCTGTCAGCTGAGGGAAGACCAAGGGTGTGTCTGCTGTGTTCAATGGTGTAGCTAGAATGTATCACATCAGCATAGTGAGTAAGCTTAGAGAAGCTTGCCAGTAACTGATCTGACCATTACAAATTAGCGCATGGCTTCCAGTTCATCTTTTAAAGTGACAAGTTATTCTGACGGCCGTGGCTCTTGGATTTGACCCCATCAGAGCCCTATGAGCATCACCCAGAACCCATGAACCTCACTGCTGTCCAAGTGTTTGGGTCTAAAGGAGGAACACAAATCTTGTTGAGTCGTCCTTCCCATCTCAAAGATGAAAGCATGGAGCAGAGTGGGCATGCAAACCTTCTGGCTCACTGGCTTCACATCCCAGAGAGCGCTTAATGAGGCAGAGTGGAAGGAGCCTTGGAAAGAAGACAGTGCCCACTGCCCGTGCAAAAATAACTACCGGAATGAAGAGTATGGGCTAGCAAAGGGCTGCTTCCTCCTCCTCTTCCTCTTCCTTCCCCTCCTCCTCCTCTTCCTCCTGCTCCTCCTCCACCCCCTCGTGTGCGTGTGTGTGTGTGTGTGTGCATTACTGGAGATTTTACAAAGAGCTTTGTGCATGTTACAAAAGTTCTCTACAACCTAGCTATACCCCATACCCTTTTAAGAAGGGTATCTCAATCGAAGATAGTGTCTTACTAACTCACCTGGGCTGGCTACAAATTTGCTCAGTAGCCCAGGCAGACATTGAGCTTGTGATACCCCTGCCTTAGACTCTCTAGGAGGTAGGGTTTCAAGACTGCATCGCCAGGCCTGGGTATTCAAAGAACATCTCTAGAGCAAGATGGCTAACCTGCCCCAAGCGTTTGCCACATCCTTTGCCCTGAACATGCCGGGAGGCAGCCAGCAGCTAGCTGTCTTTTGTGATGTGAAGTCACAGGACTCTTGCTCTTTACAAGGATTGTTATAAAAGGAAGCACAAGCTTCAAGTCAGAGGACTGATTATGATTCTCTAGGGTGTGTCAATGAATACCAGGAAGAAAAATAGTAAGATTTGAGGGGCAGAATGGACACAAGTGCTGATAAGAGAAAGGAAGGGATAACAATGAGATGGACGGCCCAGAGGGACTTTGTCCTAGCTCTAAGGGTGGTGTCTGAACCTGCACCTGTGATTGTGGATACCAGAAGTGCCGTGAGACTCAGGGTGAGGGAGCCTCTGGCCTTATGGCAATGTGTAGTACCCTGATGCAGCAAGAGCGACAGCCCCACCTCTGCCCAGATTCTGGCAAAGGTATCAGCACTTTGGAGATCGCAGGAGTCATCTTAGAGCTCTGGCTAGCTGTTATGGGAAAGGAGAGGTTAGAGGGAACACCATCAAGATAACCATGTGAAAGAAGCCAGTCCCCTGCCCTGGGCTACAGACAACACAGAGAGCCCAAGAGAATGCCTCTTCCCTGCTCACAGCCCACGCCCATTATCAGGACTACTTTCTCTTTCTTAAAAAACTGTCTCTGTTTCTAACCATGTGTTCCCAGTACAATTCCTTGTCCACAGGACGCTGACAACTTTGCAGGGTGACCCTTCCCCATTCACGCACTCAGACCCACACCTGTAGCACGGCTTCAGGAGGCAGCTCACTGTGCACTGTTTGCACACTTCTACAATCAGTCCAGTGAAATTACTGAAAATTTATTGACGCCCCCCCCAGGAGGTCACATGACTGATTTTGAGGTACTATTGGTTCCTCCAAAAATAGAGCAAAGGAAGAATGAATTTCCCAGTGACCTAGACGTTCCACTATGCTGTCGGAGGCAAGTAAATCATTGGGTGAGTGGGCATTTCCTGTTTTGCTTTAAGCTATATTTTCTTAACAAACAAACAAAAAAACCCAAACAAAACAAAACACCAAACAACAACAAAGCAAGTTATGGGGCCCTATTTAACGACATCACTGTACTGGAAATATTTCTTTCTTTCCTTTTTTTAACCTTTTAAAATTAAATTATTATTATTATTATTATTATTATTATCATTATTATTATTATTTTGGAAAACAGTGTCTCTTGTATCCCAGGCTGGCCTGGGACTCAAAATGTATCAGCGGATTACCCCTGATTCCCGCCCCGCCCCCACCTCTGAAGAGCTGGCATTTCAGGAATGTGCCACCATGCCTTGTTTACCGGGCTTTGTACATGCTAGGCAGTTAGTTCCTCTACCAGCAAGCTGCATGCCCATGTCAGGAGATACCTCTTTTCTGGCCAGAATTCTTATGGGAGAACCACTTTAACCAATGAACAGAAGAGCACACCCGTTCTGGAAGAAGGGCCCGGGGAACAAATCATCTCTTGGGTCCAGAGGGACGCTGCATTCGGTCTCTGAAGGAGGGGAGGATTGTGTGTGTGTGTGTGTCAATCCAGCTTTGGGAGAACAGTTTCACACTGTAAAAAAAATAACAGTGAAGGGACGCTATGCAGTCACTCCAGGCACTATCAAGTGGGTGATGAACGGTGTTAGTGGCTTCTTTATTGGTGAAGAGGGGACGGTCACGTGACCAAACAGGCTAGAATTACTGTGAACAATTAAGTGAATTCATTGTTCTTATGTGGCTCAGGTTGCTTCTGTCAATCAGAATTCTGCTATTTATACCTCCAACGAACTTTTGCTATCATGTACTTTAGCTCTTAAACTGACATTTTTATTACTTATGTTTTAACACCTGTACGAAAATTACCTTTCATATCTTCAACAATAATGAAAATTGGTGTTCTCTTGAAGTTGGTACCCGCTGATTTCCTTTTCAAGGTTTTCCTAGATCTTTCTATGACATGCAATTTTGGTTTGTATTTTACACACACGATTAGGATTTTTATTTATCTGTGTGTATCTGTGCACATGTGTGCAGGTGTTCAGGGAGGCCAGAAGAAGGCATTGGATCCCCTGGAGCTGTAGTTACAGGCAGCTATGAGCTACCTGAAGTGGATGCTGAGAACTGAATGCTGGTCCCCTAC
Source organism: Peromyscus maniculatus bairdii (assembly GCF_049852395.1). Lineage (NCBI taxonomy): Eukaryota > Metazoa > Chordata > Mammalia > Rodentia > Cricetidae > Peromyscus > Peromyscus maniculatus. The sequence continues at coordinate 49,157,055 of NC_134867.1, read as the reverse complement.
AAAGGTAGACGGTGCTCTAAACCACTGAGCCATCTCTCCAACCTCTGCTTTAGGAATTTTGAGTGAGACTTGGGTCTTTTTATAAAAACCCGTGGACATTTGAATATTTTTGTTGTCACAACCAATTGTCTGGGGTAGGTGTGAGCTGCAGTTCCATCCTACTCTTTCTGGTCTGTGGTTCTAATGCCAGCTAGATTTCTAGAGTAATCTATGTGTACGACTGTTCTTTCTGGAAACTGGCCAGTAGTTCAACTGTTCATCACATCCTCAACGTTTTCTTTTGGCTAATTATGATTAGATTCATGCATGTGTGTTCAGAGACAAGGCGAGAGCTTGTAAACAAATTTCCAGGGTTGCTTTTCTGAGCTTCTCCCTTTCTGGCACTTTCTGAGTTTCTGGGGCAGCTCCATTTGGCTCCCACAGCCCAAGAGCTGGAACTTTAACCTACTTTTCCACAAACTTCTATAATTGCATCCACATCTGGGGTCAAGTGGTAGGAGGGTGGGGGGAAGAGGAGGATGCTGGGTTCTTGGCTTGAGGGTTTCCCTTCTTCCAAGGGAAACCTTGAAGGTTTCCCTTCAAGGCATCTTTTGTTGCAGCTTCTGCTGTTAATACCACCCCAGTATTTCTTTGAGGCTGCAGAACAAGAGGACAAACAATAAGGGGTAGCTGTGCCTTCTTTCTGCATTTCAAATCCCTTTCCCAGCCCAGGCTGCTGCAAAAGTCCCTTCTGCCTTGATCCAATGCATCTAGGTCTCACGAGGTACAAGCAGAGGTGGGGTGCCAGAACAACTGTGCTTTAGATTCCATTCTTCTCCCATAATCTGATTGCTCTTATTAAATTTTCAGGGCTCTCTCTGACGTTCTATGCATCCCATACTTTTTGACATTTGTATTTAATTAGACAGAAAAAGTAGTACACATACTCCATTTCCCAGCACCACAGCACAAAATTATCTCTTAGGCTCTGGGAAAAAAAAAAACAAAAAAACAACAAAAAAAAAAACTGCACTAGCAACTCTGGGCCAATCTCGGAATTTGGAAACCCATCTCCAGGGCTGTTTCCCTGAATTTCTCCCTCTTTCCATGCATCCTTTTCTTGGGCAGCTCTGTTTGGCCTCCAGCCAGAAAGCTGTTCAAGGAAAAATAACTGGTGCCAGATTTACTTTTATTTTCATTTTTATAATTTCCAGGGCTCTTTAATTTTTGTGCAGACACAACTTTACGTTAGATAATAGACTCCTCGTGAAAACGTGTAAATTTTTGTTCAGTACAATTTTGCAGGAAATGACTTTTCTCAGTTTTTGTTAGTCTGTACTGTAGATTCTACAGAATTATTTCTTTTGTATTTTGGGAGGCATTTTTACATCTTTTTCTTTTTGTTTTTAGTTTGGGCAATTTCTGTTTACCTATCTCTAAGATTTTGTCCCCCTGAGCTGCATAGATTCTCCTGATGAGCCCCTGGAAGGCAGTAGGCATCTGTTCCTGTGTTCTGGATTATTTCTTTTTCTTTCCAACTTTGTGGGGAAATAATTGGCAAATAAAATTGCAGATATTTAAGGTTTGGAAGGTAATGACTCACTATATGAAATAGTGTGAAACAATTAGCACAACCAAGCTAATTAACATACCTGTGTGTGTGTGTGTGTGTGTGAGAGAGAGAGAGAGAGAGAGAGAGAGAGAGAGAGAGAGAGAGAGAGAGAGAGAGAGAGAGAGAGAGAGAGAGAGAGAGAACATTTAAGATCTATTTGTTAGCAGAAACAAATATATAATGAATCACTCTTGGGTATGGTCATCACACTGTATTTTCAGAATATTGATAGTTGTGATTTGGGTGTGAGATGTCTCCCACAGCCTCCCATGTTTTGATGATAGATCTCCAGCCGGTGGCACTTTATGGGGAAGCCTTGGAAGTTTCCAGACATCTGTCCTAGCTAGTGGAGGTGGATTGCTGGCCTGGAGCTCCAGTGTCTATCTGCTCCTGATTATATCTTGAGCTCTCTGCTTCTTGATTATCAAGGTCTGGGATGTGCTTTCAGGCTTCTGCCATCCTGTACTCTGCGATGCCTTCCTTCCTGCAATGAAACTGTGAGCTATTTCCATCGGATATTCTGCCACAGCCATGGGAAAGTCACTAGTGAGTTCATTTTGCATCACAGAAACTTTGTGTTTTTGATTAACATTCTCCATCTCCCAGCCCAACTTGCCCATACACTTATTATTCTACTTTCTGCTCTTATAAGTTCAAGTTTTTTAACTTCCACATATAAGTGAGATCTGGAAATAGTTTGTCTTCCTGAGCATGGATCATTTCATCTAGAATAATGTATTTCAAGTTCATCCCCTAACTCCCTCTGTCTAGATTTTTGAACAAAGACCTCACTCTTTAACTGATTCATGACTCTGCATGCATGGATTCTCTTCCTTTTTATGGCTGGGAAATATTCTCCTCTGTGTGTTTCTTTATCTATTCTTCCACTGGTGGATGCTTAGGTTTACTAAGGCTGAATCCAAATCTTGGCCATTATGAGGAACACTGCAGTGAAAATGGGAGAGCACATATATCTTTGACACAGCTTTTATTTCCAGTGGAAATACATCTAATAACAGAATGGCTGAATCACACAGTAGTCATATTTTCAGTATTTTAGGGAACTTTCATACAGTTTTCCATGTCTGCATCAATTTATATTCTCTACATCTTTGATAACCTCTCTTTCTTTAATGACTATGAAGTGTTAACTCATTATAGTTTTGTTTTGTGTGTCTCTGATGATAATGATGTTGATTTTTTTCATTTACTTGCTTATTTCTGTTTCTTTTTATATAAGTTTGTGTAAGGCTTTGTTCACTTCTCCTTTGGTTTTTGGCTTTTGCTGTTCTGTGCCATGAGTTCTGTACATCTTTCTGGATAAGGAGTCTCTAGTTGGTCTGTGCTTTGCAGAATTTCCTCCATTAGTACATTGCCTCTCCCCTTTTCTGAAGGTTTATTTTCTGTGTGCAGAAACTTTAGTGTGGAACACAATCCCATTTGTACAGGTTTGGTTCTGTTGACTGTATTTTGGTCTTATTTCCAAAGAAATCATTGCCCAGCTGAATATCAACATTTTCAGTTTTTTTTTTTTCATCTGCAGGTTTTCTTTCTTTCCTCAGTCCTGTGTAAGTCTCTAATTCATTTTGGGGTGGTTTTGTTTATGTGAAGGTTTACCAATTAGTTGCATCTTCTACATGTGGACATCCCATTTCTTTTCTAGAACTATTTATTGAAAAATAAAATGCATAACCTTTTCCTATTATGTATCCTTGGTATGTTTATTGAAAATCGGTTGGCAGCAAATTGGTGATTTAATTTCTGGTATTTTTATTTTCTTCCACTGGCTTATAGAAGAGACTGATGATCTTTATTTTTCTCAGTACCATTGTGTTACTATAGATTTTTTTGAAACCAGCCATCTGCCCTCACCTCACACACATTATTTGGTTATTTGAGGCAGAATCTCATTTGTGTGTTCTGATGGCCTTTGAACTGTCTAATGTAGCCTATGCTGGCTTTGACTCCTGATTCTCTTGCCTCTGCATCCCAAGAGCTGACATCATAGGCATACACCACTGTGCCTGGCTGGATTTTGTCATGATGACATAGTCCATGTTCAAGATTGCTTTGGCTACTTAGAATCTTTAATTGTTCTATAATTTTCCTTGATTTTAAATCTTTGAGACTTTCATACTTGAGTACCGTATTTACATAATTCCCACCCCATCTTCCTATCCAATTCCTTCCATGTGCCCCCTACTCCCCTTCCAATTATTGACCATTTCTTCTTTAATTATTATTGCTACATATTATTGTATGACACATTCCTCTGAATTCCAAAATTCCTTCCAAATTGAAACAATTGCTCCAGCAGGAAGATGAGGCTTGAAGTCTCAGGAGATAATCAAAAGGTTACATAAGCCAGAGAACAAAGAAAAATTGGAAGAATCTTGAGGGCCCAACCTTAATAGTAAATGACTTAGTTAGGGTTTCTGTTGCTGTGAAGAGACACCATGATGACAGCCACTCTTATAAGGGAAAACCTTTCATTGGGCTGGCTTCCAGTTCAGAGGTTCAGTCCATTATCATCATGGTGGGACATGGTGGTGTGCAGGCAGACATGGTGCTGGAGAAGTAGCCGAGTGTCCCACATCTTGCAAGCAACAGCAAGTGAACTGAGGCACTGGGCGGTATCTTGAGCACATATGAGACCTCAAAGCCCACCTCCACAGTGACACACTTCCCCAGTAAGGCCACATCTCCCAATGGAACCACTATTTTGGGGGACCATTTTCTTTTAAACCATCACAGTATAAAAGGGAACAAACGATTGCTGAGGATGGAGACTCTGACTAGCCAAAGTGTGGAAAGGAGCTCTGAGTGTGGAGCCTCCTGGAAGCTGCCCACAGATCCCCAGTGCTGTAGTTTTTTTGGAGTCCTCACCCACGTTGGGATGGGCTTTTGGGGGATGTAGCTGCTTTTGCGTTATCCCTCATCCCTGCAAGTTACCTCCTCACCCATACTCCTGTGAGTAAGCCAAATAATAAAAGACACTAGTTCACCAAAGTGAATGTTGGTGCAATTGTTACTTTGGTCTGTCCTGGGCTCCCTTTCTCACATGAGTAAAGATGAGTGTGTTATGTCTCCCCAGAATATGTCTGCCACTGTATGTGAAATTATATATATATATATAATTTCACACACATGTGTACATACATATAAGCATATATACATTTATATAACCCGCTGAGCTCATTTTAGTTATGCTCATATGTATATGTGTTTGGGGCTGGGATTAGATAACCTGTGGGAGGCTTGTTACTAGAGAAGACTGACCCCATCTCTTGGCAGCCATTAATTGCCTGTAGCTCTTCATCTAGGCTTGGGGCACTGTGAGATTCCCCCCCACCCCACCCATGTCAGCATGTCAAATGGTTGTCATTGTGCAGACCTTGTTTAGGCAACCATATTATTCAGATTTTATGAGTAAGTACAGCTTCCTGGTCATATATAGAAGACACTATCCCACAGCAACCTTCCTGGTCCTCTGGTTCTTCCAATCTTTCTGCTTTCTGTTTCAGGAAGTTCCTGAGACTTAGGTGTTGATGTTGCATTGTAGATGTATCAGATGGTGATGTGAACCCCAACAGTTGACTGTTCTCTACATTTTTAACCAGTTGTGAATTTTTGTAGTGGTATTCATCTGCTGCAAACAGAAGCCTCTTTGTTGAGGAGTAAGTTCTACACTTTTGTGTAGTTGTAAGGATAAATGCCCAGGAAGCAATTAGAAAAATTGCACTAGTTTGGGAAGTTGCAGTTGTAGGTTCTCCTCTAGGGCTCATGACATCACCAGCTGCGTGTAGTTGAAACAATCAAGCCAAGCTTACATTGTTATTTTTAAAAAATATAACTGTCACAGTTCACTTTAGCTGTCAACTGACACAACCCAGAGTCACCTGGGAAGCTGAAACCTCACCTGAGGAACTGCAAGATCACACTGACCTGCAGCATGTCTGTGACGCATTCTCTGAGTTGCTAACTGAGGCAGGAAGTTCCCCAGCCCACTTTGGGCAGCACCATACCTTGCTAAGTGGGGTTTTGCTGTATATGAAAGGTATCTGAACAGGCCAGAGGGAGCAAGTTAGTGGGCAGCATTTCGCTATGACCTCGGCTTTAGTTTGTGCCTCCAGGTTCCTGTCTTAAGCTCCTGAGCCAGCTTCCCTTGATGATTGACTGTTACCTCCAAGGCAAATAAGACCTCTCCTCTCCAAGTTGATTTTGGTCAGTGTTTTTACCACAAGAACAAAATGCAAATGAGAACAATAATGTACCTTTCCATAACCTGTTTCTTTTGGAGTGAATTTTAGTGCATTTATACACTTTTTTACAATTATAACCACAATTTAATTTTAAAACATTTAATCATTTCCCAAAGGAGCCCTTACCTGTTACCAATCACTCTGTATGATTCCTTCACTGCCATCTAGTAACATTGATATATATTCCATATGAGTTTGTTGTATGAATCATAATTTATAAGTGAGATAACATGACTTTTTCTGTCCAACATGTTCTTTTTGGCATAATACTGTTAAGGTTCATACATGTCATTTATCATTTTCCCATTTTTATTGGCAAATCCTTCACTGTATGAATATATCATATAAGGATTATCTATTCTTCAGTTGGCAGGACCTTAGATTTTTCAACTTTTTAGATACTGTACTATCAATGCTTCTACAAGTTTTTGTGTGAACATATTTTACAAAATGTACTTTTACTTACTGATTGTGTGTGTGTGTGTGTGTGTGTGTGTGTGTGTGTGTGTGTATGTATGTGTGTATGTGTGTGTGAATGTATTTGTTTGTGAGAATATGTGATAGGTATGTTGATACCCATGAAGGCCATAAGAGAGTGTCAGATCCCATCAAGCTGATGTTATAAGCAGTTGTAAGCCACCTGACATGGGTGCTGGGAACTGAACTCAGGTCCTCCAGAGGAGCAGCAATTGCCCCTAACTGCTGAGCCGTCTCTCTGGCCCCTGGACACATTTTCACTTCTCTTTGTGTTACATGTAGAAACCTTAGGTGATGGGTTAATGCTGCTTAAAGCTTTGTGAAACTCCCCCTTTTTTTTTTTTAAGTGCCCACACCAGTTCCAACACCCCTGACAGCAAAATTTGGAGTTCTTGGTTATTCTATGTCCCTGTCAACTTGTTGCTGTCAACTGAAAAAAAAAAAAAAAAAAAAAAAACAACTCAAGTCCATTCTAATGAATTTAGTCTGTTTGTCTTTTTCTAGTTTTGTAAAGTGGAATGTTGGGGTGTTAGTCAAATTCTCTAAGTTTGGTATATTTATGTTTTAAGGATTTTCTATTTTCCACTTTGATTCAATGGGGCTTTTTTACACTATTTAACATATGGATTATCTTAAAGAATGTTCCCTGTGGGTCTGGAAGCTTGTGCATTATACTAACCCTACGTAGAATGTTCTGTGTTTGTCTGCTTCCATCATGGAACTATCATAATTCTTCTTTTGCCATATCTAGCTGTTCTATCCATTATTCAAAGTTGATATCAACATCTTTTATTGTTGAATTGTCTTATTACTCCATCAAGGCTTCCAATTGTTTTGCAGAATCAATGAAACAAGAATCCAACTCCAAACTTTTGGTCACACGAAAACTTGTAGCATGGGTTTCTAAAGAGCTCAGAATCACAAGTTTCTCTCAGCTGAAGGATGGATAAACATCATATGATATATTGCTTCAGTGAAACATGTGCCAATTAAAACAGGCTAATGATGAGCTGTACAACATATGTGAACCTTGACAATATTATGCCAAATGCTAGAAAAAAAAAAGAAGCCCAGAGCAATTAGGGGTAGGTTACAGGGCCAGGAAGAATACGGAGAAAGCCAAGCCAGGTGAGCCATCCCTGGAAGCCCAGCCAGCACTGGTGAAGCTGAGGGTGGGGGACCAGCATTTTGAGGCTAGCCTTTGCTACACAGAGAGATCCTTTCTCAAAGAGTGCTAGCTGTCACCAATGATGCATCAAGACTCCTTCCTGCAGCCTACTGATTGCCTCTCACATCCCAGTCTCTCCTTGCCCCTGACATCCACCTTTATTCTGCCCACATGGGACTGGTCTGTTCCTTCCCTCTTCAGTCCCCTTCCTTCAGTTTTCCTGGGTGCTATTTTTATCTTGTTTACGGTGACAGGTCTCTGCCCCGCCCCCAAGGCTATTCACAAGTTCTCATCCTGAACTGTATTCTGCAGCAACTCACGTTTGAATTACCACACTTAAAAAATATTTATTATCATGAATTTTGGAAACACATTTCCAATGCAATTTTGCATAATGTAAACAAAAAACACAGATCCTCTTCTTGTGATTAATTTCTAGTGACCACTTCTTACCTTTTCTCTTTAGTCTAAACAGTGGGTTCTCAACTTGTGAGTCGTGACCGCTTCGGGGGTCGAATGGCCCTTTCACAGGCATCGCCTAAGACAATCTGCATATCAGACATGTACACTACAATTCACAAAAGTAGCAAAATGACAGTTATGAAGGAGGAACAAAAATAATTTTACAGTTAGGGGTCACCCCAACCTGAGGGACCGTGTTAAGGGGCTGCAGCATTAGGAAGGTTGAGAACCACTGCTCTCGGACTTATGCATTCCAAATTCTATACTAATGTGCTCTTACAGGTGGCTGAGGAGGAGCTCTCAGTCAGGGCTCAGGAGATTACCAAATGGGGGGGTGGGTGCGTGCACTGTTCTGAGCTGCTGTAGTCACAGAAGCACAGACAACCCTTCAACACCAGGGGTCAGTCTTCCGGAAAGAAATGATGTTCCTGTTTCACTCATTCTGGGAATCAACGTGAGGGCTAAAAAATAAGGACACAGGGAAGAAAGGGGTCTGGGAGAGGACGAATAGGAGAGTTGGGAGAAGGATAAAGACTGCTCTTGATCTCAGCTTTGAAAAGGAGCAATTTACAATGCAGTAGTTTATATACTCCTTATACATCTAGAAACACCCACGGGTGCATCATAAAGCTTTGCTCCTGGCCCTCGCTCCAGCAGTGAGGAAAGAAATGAGAGGTCATCTTTGAGCACAAAGCCTTGAGCCTCTCTCTCTGGCTAAAGAGCATGTTGAGTTCCAAACCTATGTGAGTCTCACCCTGGACTCACCGGGGAAGCGTTGGCCTTTGAGCAGATGGGGAGTGGGTGTGGCCAGCTTGGCATGTGGAGCCAGAGGAAGTCTGGGTGGGCCAGATGTGGCAAGAGGGAGCCTTTGCCATTCCTGGACACGAAGGCCTGGGCTGCTTAATACTTACTTGTTCAGGGCTTGTGGTGGATGCAGATTTTTTTTTTTTCCTCCTCGTGTGCTCTAGCAGCAGAATGCCCTGGCATATTGCAAGCACAGCCATCTACACAGCTAGCCAGACCTGCAGCTGGCAAGCTTTGTCTCTGGGACATCTTTGAATGCCAAGCCCTGGATATCCCTGCTTGGAATAAGAGCAGATCGGGCTGATCCTAGGATTCACAAGCACATTGAAGAGATTCCCCGGGAATATTTGTGAGGACAAACTCTAGACAGACAACTTAAGGCTGAAGGAATTATGCCAGTGTTCGGTCCTGTGCTAAGGAAGCAGGTTCTGCTCACAGTCAAGTGTCTGCTGGCACAGCTGGCTGGCGTTCATGATGAGCTTCTCTGTCATCTTAAAGTGGGTGGTGACCCCACTGACCAGCTGTACAGCTTTTAGATATGATCTAAGAAGAACTCAACTCTCCCTCCTACAAATTGAAGGTCTTGTCTCTCCATCCATGCCTGCATGATTTCTAGTTCAGCATACGAATTGACCACAGGTATTAATTAGCTAAGACAATCGGTCCAGGAGGCATCACTTGTAGTGGACACAAACAAGAGGAAACATTCAGGTTCCTTATCAAAACCGAGACAGTTAAAAACTCTCTAACAAGCCGGGCGGTGGTGCCTCATGCCTTTAATCTGAGCTCTCAGGAGGCAGAGGCAGGAGGATCTATCTCTGAGTTTGAGGCCAGCCTGGTTTACAAAGCAACTTGCCGGACAGCCAGAGCTGTTACATGGAGAAACCGTATCTCGAAAAACAAACAAGTCTAACCACAGTATTTTATATAGTATACTGGTATATTGTATACAGTATAATAGTGTCCTAGAGTATAACTATTGGTTCATCTCTTTAATTTTATGGACAAGGACACTGGGAACACAGAGACCAATTTTCCTAGTGTGGCTTGTTTGCAGAGGGGGCATATTTCTGCTTATAAATCATTTACTTTTTGTATGTATTATTTACCTTCCCTCTCCGCAGCCTCATAGGAGGAATCATCTTCCCTGCTCCAAGAGTGAGGGCATTAAGGATAGTGTCATCTTTGACTTGCTAAAACTCAAAGCTCCTTCGAATTTTAACGCTCTTTTCTCCATCCCAGTTAAACTGGATCATGTCTCAGGAGACCCGGGTCCACTCAATAACTAATGGGTATCTGGCCACATTCTGGCTTTACGAATACAGCAGGCAACAAAAGACTTTTAGACAATTATTTTTAATTTTATGTTTCACATGGGGGTGCGGAATCAAACTTGGGTCCCCATGCATGCAAAAGAAGCCCCTTACCAACTGAACTATCTCCCACGTTTCAATAAAGGCTTCTTGGACAAGGGGACATTTAAACTGAGTCCTGAAAGATGAGAAAGAGCCAAACAACATGTAAGGACACGGGAAACCTGGAGTGTTTGACTAGGAGGAGGCACAGCATTAAAAAGGAAGCATATTGTGGGAGAGGAGAAATAAGCCTTGGGCAGGAAGAGGCCCTTCCTGCGTGGGGAGCCTGGAGCTGTTGCCATTTTGGATTTTTCTCTAAGCACCTTTAATCTTAGCTATGTGGGTATCTACCTCCGTGAATCTGAGCATGGGGCTTGGCTCTGGGACGCCAGTGGTTTTCCATTTGGAGGCTTGGCGTCCCATCCCCTTATCGGGTTGCTCGGTGATTTTTTTGTTCTTGCAGCAATGTAGTGACACCTTTAAACAATTTCACTGAGGGGCCGGAAAAACGAGCCGGCTCCGTGGTTAAGAGTGCATACTGCTCTTGAAGAAGACTGGACTTTGGTGCCCAGAATCCACTCTGGGTAGCGCACATCCTCATTTAACTCCAGGGGATCAGGCGCCATCTTCTGGCCTCCGCTGGCACTGCACTCCCATGCACAGGCACACACACCATTAAAAGTAAAAATAATTCTTTTTATAGATTTCACTTAGTATCAATTATAGTCACAAATAAAATTTACAATATTATGTGTGGAGACGAACCACGAGTTAAGAAACTATGACTAATGATACTGAGTATGAAAAAAATAGTCTACCCAGCCCAAATGACGTTATAATTAGGACTCTCCCCCACCGCCCAGCGAGCAACACAGTTTAGTCTAGTTGTTCGGTGTGGCAGTTTGAATGATAAATGCGCCCCCACAGGCTCATGCATTTGAACACCTGTTCCCCAGTTGGCGGCGCTGTTGGGGAGGTTTAGGAGTGAGGCCTTGATGGAAGAAGTGTGTCCGTAGGGGTGGGTTCTGAGAGTTCATAGCCTTGACCTGTTTGCAATTTCCTATCTCCGCTTCACGTTTTTAGTTTAACATGTGGTCTCTACGCTTCCTGCTCTTGCCGCTTGCGGCCATGCCTCCCCTGTTACGCTGGAGTCTCCTCCCTCTGGAACCATAAGCCCAAATGAACTCTCTCTCTCTCTCTCTCTCTCTCTCTCTCTCTCTCTCTCTCTCTCTCTCTCTCTCTCTCTCTCTCTCTCTCTCTCTCTCTCTCCCTATACGTTTCTACGGTCAAGGTGTTTTATCACAGCGTCAAGGAACAAACTGATACACTCAGAGAGTGATAGCTTGCTAAGAACTAGCAATGCCTTTATCCCAGGACCCGAACCCCATTTCTTACTGGTTTCATGATTTTAGTTTCTATTTTTGCCTTACACTGAAATCTTCGATGAAAATCTCAGGCGTTTCCAGGTGATACGAGTCTGAAGACAGGACAAAGGAAAAAGGCAATAGTAATATGATTCTCCTGTGGGTGGCATTTTTTAGACCCACATCTATAGAGCTGCACTTAATTGTTCTTCTCAAAGATACCGAATAGTGCTCATGAAATAGGATGTGAGTCTGATAGCCTAAGGGGGACATTGACATTCAAACCACCGCAGAATGTGAGTCTGAAAGTATGTCCAACCATCATGTTACCTGGCTCAGCATTACCTAGTTTCAGGCCTATGACTCATGTATTTGGCTTGTGTCTCACTAAACACAGAGGCAATTTTATCTAATGGCACATTAAATATAGATAGACAATACAGAATATAAAGTAGTATAGCTTGCTTCAGAATAGGGGGCTTGGGGAAGATTTTTGGGAACTAGGAAAAGCTACTACTTGAAAAAAAATTGGTTCATTTATCCCAAGTCCAAGGAACAAATAAGGTCCAGGTAGATGGAATTCAAGTCTCAGAGAACACAAGGAAGGTTATTTCTTAGGTAACATAGTTATGCAACTCGTCACACAGTTATCTTAATATTTCTTATAACTCGATCTTCTCTCTCCCACCTCAGAATTGAAAACAGATCCCAGTCATGTTAAATGCATGGTACATCAGTAACAGAGCTACAGCCCCAGACTCAGAAAAGCTGCTTTTCTCTGCTCTTGAATATCTGCAATGGCCTTTTAAATTCTTTTTAGGGCAACAGAAAATGCCAGGAACACGAATAAAGAAATCAAATAGCATGATAAAAAACATACCTGGACACTAAAGCCCCACAGTACTTGAATACACACACACACACACACACACACACACACACACACACACACACCATGTGTGTGTCCTCTACAAATAATAGCCATGTGTTCAGCTAGGTTCTGCAGCGAGTCCACAGGTGTGCTTTATAGTGTGTCTGCAGGGTTTAGATCAGTGCTTGTGGGAAACATTAGTGTCTCTCAAACCACTTCCTTGATTGGTAAATACTGTGATATTTCATTAGCTTCCATGAAAAGGGCAGGTCAAACACGCACGGAGTTAGCAATTTTGATCTCTTCGTGATGTATCGTCTTATAAATGTAGGTCTTGTCAGGTTCATGGCAAAGCCTTGCGTCATTCATCCTGATAAGCACCTCATCGACTCTGAAGACGGACCGCAAGGGCTGGGCAGAGCTGCTAGCAGGCTTTATTCGGTTTCACACTCAGGCTCCAGTGAGACTCCACGATCACACAGTTCACTCTGAACAGGAGAAATTCTTCAAGGAATTTACTTTCTTCCCTGGCTTTTCATTTATGTCTATCTAATTTCCTGTATTTGACCTTAAAGCACCCCTCTGAGCATTGTTCTTTACAGTCTTTTGCATAGGTCAGTCACATGGTTTGCTGGTCTTCTCAACTGTTCACTCTCTGTCCTTCTTTCCTGACAATTCTTTGACACGGGCCACTTTAAGCACCACCGGCAACTGTTTACACATCATAGTGCGTCTGTCACCCTGAACTCAACCTAAAGGCACTGTGCTAGATTCCTCAAATGTCTTCACATCATGTCAGAGGAAGGTTGCTAACACAATTCCTCAGCAACTTCTACACACCCACTAACTTCATAAGGTGGGTGTTGGCTGCCACCAGCTTCCAGGGTCCAAAGAAGTCCGAGTGTCTACTCTGGATGGATGTCAAGGGTCTTCATGGCTGAGGCAGTGTCTGCAGTGGTCACCTGTGGCCACAGGGTTCTATGTGGTAGCAGCCACAAAGGCCTCAAAAATACACTAATTGAAATGCACACACATACACAGCAAGTGAGAATTATTATTAAAATTAAAGAAAATAAAAATTCCAGGTTTTAGAATCGCCAGATTCTAAAAAGAGATTCAGATTCAAATAGAGTACTGGCACATTCAAAATAAAACATAATTTTATATTTATGGAGAAATGCCAGGCAAAATGTCAGCAGCTACTGCACATTTGTGGCTGAAATACAGATAATAAAATAGGACATACATAAAGCCTTTTGTGCACGTGGGTATTGTGACAAGTTCTTAACATAAACATGAAAAAGAACTCTTGAATTTTGACAATTTACCAACAAATACTAATGAACACTTTCTACTTGACAGGCATCATGGTGGATGCTGGTGTGACAAAGAGAAAAGAGTCTCTTCCGTCTGGGTGTTCAGAATATAGAGAGCAGTTGCATGTGGACAAGATAGGCCACACTTTGATAAGGACTCAACCACAGGTAGGAAGAGATGCTTGTTGTAGCAGAGAGGAGAAAGCAAGTGATCAACCCAGCTATAAAAGGCTTTCAAGAGAAAATGGCATTAGAGCCTGACCAGAAAGGATTAGTGAAATGGAGGATGTTCTAGGATGAATAGAAAGAACAGAGAACCTACAGTATGGGCTACAAGGGTCGCAGGCAGTGTTAACAGAGGAAAACAGGACAGTATGCAGACAAGAGTGACAGTTAAGGGGCCACGTTGTCAAAGAATCAAACTTCACTTGAGGTCCCGGGACGAGCCTGAGGTGTTTAGGAGTGAAGCTGGTAAGCTAGAATTGAGATGGGAGAATATTCTAGAAAGGGAAGAGGCCAAAGGCACTCACTAGGGAGGAGTTGCCACTTTTTTTGTTTGTTTGTTTATTTTTGTTTCTTCAGGACAGGGTTTCTCTGTTTAACCGTTCTGGCTGTTCTGGATCTCGCTCTGTAGACCAGGCTGGCCTCAAGCTCACTGGGATCCGCCTAGCTCTGCCGCCCAAGTGCTGGAATTAAAGGCGTGTATCACCGTCACCACCACCTGGTGAGCTGCAACTTTTAACTCAAACAGAAGATGCAGCGGTAGAATAAAGCTCTGAATGGGAAGGCAAAAGTGACTGGGAATAACTGAGGAGGGGCAGAGGGTGTGGTGGTGACCAATGAGGTGTGTGGAGAAAGGAGAAACAGGTGCTTGGCAGGTATATACTACACATAAGATTTCATGTCATATTTTCCCGCTTTCAGAAAAACTCCTCATTCCCCTTGCTCTGGAAGCTGGGTCTCCCCCTTTTCCCTGGATTTAGTGTTCTCACTGAAGAAGTGAACAGAAAGGAAAATGCCACTGTTGTGTGCAGATGTCAGGAAGGGTCTTGATCTAGTTCGTGCTTCTATTTCCAAGTTTTAAAACAGAGTGTCACATCTTAGCGCCCAATAAATATTTGTGGAATAAAAATAGCCAGAGTCTGGTGTGGAGGGACACATCTGTATTCCCAGCATACGGGAGGCTGAAGTGAGAGAGTCTCAAGTTCTAGGCTAACTTGGTTTACATGGCACAGGCACAATAGTGTCTCAAGGGAAAAAAATAACAAAAAGCAAGCAGCTGTAATTGAACTTTGAAATGGACTTTTAGAGGTCGTGATTCTGATGACAATTTTGAGTGAAAAATGCTTTTTTTGCATAAATGTCAGCAAAGGAGCTAACAAATTAAAAAAATGCAAAAAGAGGAGGAGGAAGAGGAGGAGAAAGGGGAGGCAAGTCAGTCACCAGCCTCTGGACACTCCATAAAAGCAGAGAAAAGCAAGGTTCTAATTTCAGGACAATTGTATGCTTATAGAGATACATTATGAATGGCCCAGGAAGGAAAATAAAAGCATTCTTTCTTCTGTAAGAGCTATACAGATGAGTTTTCTCTCAGAGTAGGGTTTTGTGTGTGCCTGCTCCTGGCCCACATGGGTGAGATCTGAGGAGGATTTATGATGGAACCAACTGGAAGAACAGAAAGCTCATAGCTCTAGTCCCCTCTGAAGGCAGAGGAGACCCCACACCATGATGACATGGCCCAACAGAGTGACAGAGGAAGCACCCCCAATTGTCTAGCAGCCCAGCGTTAGCCAGCAGAACCTCTTACCTGAGCCACAGAAGAGAGAGCTTGGAGCATTCCTAGTATAGACACAGGAGCTGCAGTCTAGGGAAGAAAGGAAGGGAACACATTGAAGGTGTTGGCACTTGCAAATATTCAGGGAGTGTTGGGTAGCTAACATTAAAAAAGAGAGGACAGTGAGAACCAATTTGGAGGTTGTGGATTAGTTTCCTTTTAGCAACTTCTGAGAGTTGGATAAGTAATAGAATCCATTGAGCTGGGAGTGTGCGGAATATGCCTTTGATTCCAGCACTCCTGATGTGGAAGGAGCAGGCTTAGGTGCTGGAGGCCAGCCTGAGATACACAACAAAACTTGTCACAAATAAGCAAGTTGAATAGAATGAAACTCTAAAGAACCTCTTTTCCACCCCTTACATGCCCTTGGCTGGCACGGAGCCTGGCCACTGTTTTAGGAGCATCCATTAAAGACACCAAGTCATTCTGTCCCCTGCAGGGAGAGGAATGTGGGGCTGCAGCTGATTAAGAGTAGATGGGCGTAGGCATCTCACCTCCTAGTTCTTGTGACATTTAACATTTACAGAGAGCCTGGCACTTTATTCTAGATGCTCATTTGCATAATTTAACATTCTGAAAAACAGGTTGTCAGTCAGGAACACATTTTTGTTAATATGAATTGTGGCATATGTTGGTAACATCTCTAGCCTAAACCTATTGGTGAAAATATTAAGGCCACTCCACATAGTTAAAAGGGAGGTTTATTTAGTGGCATAACTTACAAATGAAGGGATAGGTAGGTTGCAGGGTCTGGGAAAGACGTAGAGCAGTCCAGCAGTGTTCTCTGGAGAACTCTGCTCGGTCTACCTCCAGCGTCTAGGGTCCAAGAACCAAGAGAGATGGCGCATCCAGATCTTGGGTCTTCAGGGTCCTCTCTTGGGCCCGCCTTGTAGGCGTGACAGTTGCCGAAGCCTCAATGGGGGTTGGAACTTCCAGATCAAGGTTGGAAAGGCTACCCACTACATAAACCCTTGACCATACATAATCAATGGCATTGATAATGAGTATGGCTGTAATAATACTAATTTGCTGATTCTGGTACACTAATACTCATTCCTCTAAATTCAAAATGTATTTCTTTCATAGAGCTTCTAAGCAACTATTGATTCTAAGGTGATAAAGCCTGGGTACTAACGAGAAGGCTCAGTAGTTAGGGGTGGGAAAAGTTTGGGTCATAGCATCCATGTCAGGTAACTCACAACAACCATGACTAAAGCTTCTTCTGGCCACTTACACACACACACACACACACACACACACACACACACACACACACTCACCCTCTTTGGGAAATACAAGGCCCAATGTTTGAATTCTGTTTTTCTAATGATCTTTATGCATCCCATGTGAAGTAAGATAACAGTTTTACAATTAATGAGACTCTGAACTCAGACCAGGGAAGATTAGAACTTGTAGGGTCATTAGTGTCAATGGGAAATTTAGAACAGAATCCTGGTCTTCACAAGCAGGTTGATAGGCTTGGCATTTGCACACATACAGGCTCCTACCATTAACACACTTACTGAAAGCCTAGGTAAAGTCATTTGCCCATTAGTCAAAAAATCATATTTTGAATTTTAGTTAGCAGGGAAATAAAAAAAGCTTCCAACAGATTTCTATTAAGGTTATAAAATACATATTACACTTAAATTCTATAAAAATTTAAGGATTTAATTTTCCTAGAACTGCATTTATAAGAAGGAATGCACTAAAAACCCTACTATTCAAATTTCAACAGAATAGATCTGTACACTTTCAATTGTGGGTCACGACATAGCATTAGGGCCATATTATTAGTTCTATTGAATGGGAACACATATGAGCTGGGTCTTACTCTCTGTCAAAGGGTTCAGATATTTCAGTCCTGGTGGGGATGTTAAGGGATGAGTACTTGCAGGGGAGGACAATCTGAGTTTTTTTTTTTTTAAACCTTGGGGGTATTTTGGCAATTTGTTAGGACTTTCAGCATTTGTACATATGTTGAGGTGTACCAATTAAGCTCATTCATATACTGTTGCATTGGTTCCGATGTTATACTGATTATCTGTTGATGCATTTATCTAATTATTCTTTATCAATAAAAAATCGGGAGTCAGATATCGGGGTAAGAACCTGAATGATCAAAGAAGCAGTGGAGAAGTGATCAGTGACTTCTTATCTCTTCTGTTCCTCCACCCAAAAGGCCTGGGATCCTCTCTAAGCCCGGCCTTACTACTTCCTAGCTGTCTGTCTTCAGTCCTCCAAAACCTCTATGGATAATTTTGGTCAGCAAGGGACTAGCTCCATCCAGTTGATTCAAAGCAAACTTTATTGTCAGAATGCCATCAGAATATCACACAGCAATCTGTGACAGAAGGAACTGCTTTTATAGTATGGCTCTTGGTCAGGGCCCTCAGTGTGGTCTGGACTAGCATACCAATCCATGTGGGAACTTGTGAAGAATACAAGTTGTCATGCTGGCCTCCTTTCACCCGTGCTGATTGTACAGAAACTCTGATGAGGGTCAGGAGAGAGACTTGTCATCCAGCAGTCTGCATCTATACGTTGCTTTTCTATGAAATCCTCACGCTCAGATTTGAGCATGATGGCTTAATCAAATGGCCTTTACAGTCACATTCTGGTTACAGAATCATGGAGATTACAGCTTTAGGAGGGTGCTCTTGTAATCTGGTATTCTATGCCAGGATTTCCTAGAATCTTGGATTTTAAACACTCAGATATGTTTGGTTGGGTCCTAGTGAGGACTAGGCCTGTGGCCCCTGGCACAGGGCTTTGTATCCCACTGCCTGTCTCCACTGCTTCTTATGCTGTCTGGGCACAGTTACTTCATGGTTCATTGGTTTAGTGGTATAGAGTTTTGAGTGTCTGAATGCTGCAAGCAATAGGGAGCACGTTAAGTTCATAAAAATTATTTACAAATTTACCTAACATTTAAGTCCCTGGGAAAGGGAATTTATAGTATTTTCTACTAAATGGGCAAAGATAAATCGAGTGAACTGCAGAGCATTTGTGAGTTAGGGTGAGAGGCTTGGCAGTCAGGGGTGGACTGACAAGGAAGAAGCTGAATGAGATGGGAAGTCAACAGGGACAGAGCCCAGGGGATCCTGCATTTGCAGGAAGATGTACACACCATCAGTTCAGAACCCCAGCTACATGCTATGTGAAGTCCTCACACTTCTTTGGTAACAAATATTCATTTTTTTTTTGTTGGAGACTTTGCTTTTATTTATAAAATGTATGTCCTGTTTTAATTTTGTCTTTTAATAGTGGTTAGTACATAAAGTATAGGCAAGACAAACAGAGAAAATAAAGTCGGAAAATAACTCAGAGAGGCCTTTTTGTTTTAAGAGATGCCTTCACCTAAGCAGCACACATTTTAATAGCTCCTGTTAGGACACTCATGGCAGCTAATTTTGGTACAGAAAATGCAAACAGAAAATGCAAACAGCATTATCTTTAAATCCATGGGGAGAAAAATTAGAATCTTCCTATATACTCCTAGGCACAGAATAATACGTAGAGATTTCTGAAAGCACTGAATGTCGCTGAGCCACTTACACAGAACACACTCAAATAGTTACCCTACCAAGGCATGGCCAGAGATAGGAAGAAATCTTATCTTCAAATTTTTACTTGAGAACAAAAAATACCAAAACATTTGATAATCATTCACACCAATATGAAATGATGTACATCGATGTGTAATAACATAAAATGATGTGCTGCATAAGTTTCCAGATAAAAAGACGATCATGAAAAGCAGACCTCTGCAAAGCCTGTGGGTTCTCCCTTGTATACTGAAGGATTTCTTGCTCAGGGCGTGACTGCCCCCATGTGGAACAGGTGTGCATCACAGTAAGAGGCAGAAATCTTCACCAGAAACAAGGATGAGAATTACCTCAGCATTCCCTGACTTGATTCTAGATCCATTAGCTGGATGCTCATTTTTTGGTACAAGTAATTACACAGATCCTGACAAATCAATTAGAAAATGCTAACTATGGAAACATCCACTATCATTACTACTTAAATGCTGTTCCACAGACCAATGGTGTGTTTTAGTCGGAGCTTGCCAGACATGCTAGTGTATCAGCCCCCTGCGAGTCTGCACTGACTCAGAATCAGTATTTTAATAAGGCTCCTGGGTTATTTGCATGCATCTAGATCTACCTCCTGTCTGCATTCCACTCCACCCACCTACCACATGGCTGTCTAGGTGCCTTTCACTAGGAACCCTACCTCGTTCAATGTCTGTGGTCTCAATTACCTATAAGCATATCTTTGGAAATGTGACAATTTATTTTATAGGTTTATTTTCTTCAACTAATGTGTTAACTCCACAACTCAGAAAAATATTAAAACAAATTCTCAGAAAAAGGGGCCTTTTTGTTTCAGGAGGGATTGGAATATTTTATTTTGCCCAATTACAGAAGCCCTTCAGCAGACATTCATATACATATATATGAACATTTCCCAGAAACATTGAGTTGTAATACATTCTTAAAATACCAGCTTAATGGTATTTATTTACAAAAAAATATTTCATTACTTAATTTTGAACTTTTCTGCTGTGATGACAGTTTTTTTTTTCTGTCTGTTAAGTTACAGGAATGCAAAATAACTACAAAGTTTGAAGAAGACATTTTTAGTGTTTGCAATAGTGCTATTTAAAAAAATGAAACAGCCGGGCGGTGGTGGCGCACGCCTTTAATCCCAGCACTCGGGAGGCAGAGCCAGGTGGATCTCTGTGAGTTCGAGGCCAGCCTGGGCTACCAAGTGAGTCCCAGGAAAGGCGCAAAGCTACACAGAGAAACCCTGTCTCGAAAAACCAAAAAAAAAAAAAAAAAAAAAAAAAAAAAAAAAAAAAAAAAAAAAAAAAAAAAAAAAAATGAAACAATGCACAGATAATTAAAAAAAAACTGTACTTGGAAAGCATGTTCCAGTAATTATCTTAGAGAGAGTTACTGGATTGAGCAAACATGGAGAGAGACTGCATCAGCTGAAAAGCACACACAGTGTTCACACATAGGCCAGCACTCGGGACCAAGCATGCTCATCCTCAGTGCGGACCATGCTAGGAAGCTAAATCTGTCTTTTTCATAATTTTTTTTTTTGAAAACACATTTACAAGGAACCAATGGTGCAACTAGAAAGCACCCCCACCCCTGATTTCTAGCTACCATGTTGAGCAGAGATCACACCTAAAGTATCACATTACTATTTACACACACACACACACACACACACACACACACACACACACAAATCAAGTCACTTTTTCTCATCTTTGCATTACTTCCCATTGATGTGTTAAGTTTGTTTGAAACTCATTACATTGTCTTTAATACAAGTGGTAATATTAAAAAAAAAACAAAAACGAAATCACATAAATAGAGCTCCATAGCAATTAACCTACACCCGTTTTAAATGCCTGAGTCAAATGACCTACAATGAACTGACACTATTTATTTCTATCTTATAGACAAAGAAGTTTTACTTAAAACAATGGGCATCACTGAAAAATCCTGGCAGAAGTACATTCATGTGTCCTCTGAGGAACAGACACAGGATATCCCTAAGCAGCTCTGCAGATGGCACCTAATTCATGAATGAACTGGGCCAGTAACTTCAGACTCCTCATTGGGAAGTTACTAAAATCATTTACATCCTCAGAAAAGCTCAGGTACAGTATCCCCCTTTCAGTTGAATCAATTGTGTTTTGTCCACAGAACCTTGACAACATCTGAGGCAGACAGCGACAGTGCCTATAGCTCTCTGCAGGTCACCCTGAG
The DNA here is from genome assembly GCF_049852395.1 of Peromyscus maniculatus bairdii. Lineage (NCBI taxonomy): Eukaryota > Metazoa > Chordata > Mammalia > Rodentia > Cricetidae > Peromyscus > Peromyscus maniculatus. The sequence goes on along the minus strand of NC_134867.1, from coordinate 49,135,759 downwards.
GAAGGAGTCGTGGACAAAACCCAGCAGCCATGTATTCCTTTCCAAATCAGAAGCACACTTGGGCACCCATCTCAACCCAGAACAAACGCTGAAAAGAAAAAGACCAAACAGAAAACCAGAAGGGACACTGACCACATAGGAGTATTCTTTTCAAAGTAAATAGAGATTAAAAACCCTAGGATTATTAAGTATCAAACTGATAAGGAACAAATTCTACAAACTACAAAATAAAAAAAACCTTCATTGACAAAAATACGTAAACTCTGTTCCTATTTTTGGAAATTTATTTTTAAAAAAGGTAGAAGAAAATATCTGGAAAACCATTTTAATATATATATATATATATTAAAACAATAGCCAAGATAGGCATCCAACAGCAAGCTGAAGCTACAGAGAAAGTTCCAGAAATTATTCTTGTGGATATTTCCCCTCAAAAGAAAACCAATACTTGAAAATATTCAGCAGAGGATTTTTTAAACTATATAATTGTTTCTTGTCATGTGCGAATACTTTTCAATGATGCATGACTTTTGAAAACTTAATTGTATCTCGATATGAGATACCAGTTTTTCTTACTATAAGCATAAAACATAACTTTTTGTATGGATAATATACATACTTTTTAAGTACTTTGACTTAACAAGTTCACCATTTTTAAAATTAAAGAATACATTTATAAAAATTCATCTAAAACTAAAAGTATATTCTCTAGCAGTGTATAAATATAACGTGTTACCGTGTGATTGTAAAAACAACTCTGAAAGTGTCGCAACAAAGACCAACAACACCAAATGTACAGCAAATAATTTCATTTGTTTTTAATCTTTAAAAGCTCTAGAAAACCCTATTAAAGGTTTTAAAACTGATTGGTTTCAGGTGCAGCTAGCAGCATATTCATGATTTTGGTATGTTTCATACACACATATCACTTGATTTAAACTGAAAATGCAGATAAAATGACAATAAAAAGTTATTATCTAAAAAAGTGCAGAAAAATTCAAGTTTAAAGTTCAGTGCTCTTTATTTTGCAGAAACAAATAAACAAAATCCCCCAAGTTAAAATAAATCTTTGCCACAGGGAAAAAAAAATTACCTTTGGAGATAGCTTTACTAATGTCACATGCGAAATGCCTTGAGCAAAGCACAGATGATTCAAATACAGAACTTACGGTAAACTTGGAACAAATCCCCCCGTTCCTCAGCCGTCTCCCAGCATCCCCTTCATCCTAAAGGTATGTACACTTTCAGGCTTGTTTTCCGTACACGCAGATGTCTACCTGAACTAACTTGAACCGACAAGAAGTTCTAAGTAAATATTTCTTAAAGGAATATTCTGATGAAATTGCAGTCTACTTGCACAGAATGACAGATGTACACAGCAGTATTTTTCCATGAAAATCTCAAATCAAGAACAGGTTTTTAAAATCCATAATCGAGTTTTGGAAATACAGTACGACTGAAATGTGAGTGGGTGTTAAGGTGACGCCATATTTCAAACAGATAGAAAGATTTTGATGAAATGAAATACTTTGAATAACAGTATTCTAAGCAAACATGGACTGATTTTAGTTTGCAGAATGAAATGAATTGGGTGTGTGTGGTACATACAGAGAAATCTCTTCCTGTTAATAATGTTAACTGCAGAATGCTTGGATTTCAGAATCAAAGACATTTCAATGTGACCAGTGCTGAGGGCACAGAGCATACACACACAAACACACACACACACACACACACACACACACACACACACACACACGCTTTCATTTTCTGATTTTTTTATTTTGACCTTTTGTTATTGTTGCAGCTGTTGGATTTCCTGAAACTTTGGCTTGCTGGTGACTACTTCTTTTTGCATCAAAAAAGACAGGCGTGGGTTGGGGGAGGCAGGCCATCTCAGGCTGCAGTCAGTCCCCTGGGTCATACTGCAGACTATTTTATTTACAGAATCAAGCACAGCTTGGGAAGATCATTTTCTCTATTCAAAAATACTCTGTCCTCTCTAATCCTAGTCTCTTAGCTTGTTGTGCACAATATGTAGATTAATTTAAAAAAAAAAAAAGAAACCAGTGATTTCAAATGACACATAAAGATATTCTTATAAAATCCATCTCAGGTAAACACACCTACTTCTCTATTAATAAATAATTACAACTTTGATTTATCTTATTTACATCAGTTAAAATGACTATAGAAAGGAATCTGATACACAAATAATACAGCAACCCAAAGAGCTGAGACTCCACACAGAGTCAAGCAGTTTGCTAGTTACTCTAGTACTTTTCACCCTTTTAAAACTCTCGACTATTGATATTCATAAAACTATACCTTTTAAAAGGGACACAATTCTTCCTATGAGGTATCATGAGACATGGGTTTAGTGGACAATAGATAACGCAAATTAAGCAATTTGTAAACTGCCAAACGTTCGGAGCACGGACACGAAACAGAAATGTTATTCACTTTCTACAGATTGCGAAACTTTTAAAAATGATTATAGTTATAAAACATTTTTGTCTTGATCAATTCTCTACCACATATATTTAATTCTTACTTGATGCTATTTAAAATAAACTTTGATGTAAACTTTTATATCCAGTAGTGCACATTATAAAATGTAAACAAAAGATTTTATCAATGAAAGAGAAACAGGTGAATGAGAGGCTGGGAAACTGAAGATGTGTTACAGGGAACGTCACGCATCACATGGAATAGAAAACAAGCAGGCTTCCTATCAATTTGTGCTCTGCTTATTAAAGGACAATGACTCATTACAGACTTTGATAGAAGACAATATATAAATTTCATGCTCCCCCTTCACTTCTTCCTTTGTGGCTTTCACAATTATAGCCTCCGACTCTGTGTTAGAGACTGCTTTCTTTCTAGGCTGTAACGCTAGAGCAGGAACCAATCATTCAGGGCTTCTGACATTTAATACACATCTCTCTTTATTACAGAAAAAACTTAGTTACTGAAATGAACATATGTTCCTTTCCTTTTTTGCTTCTAGTATTTTGAAAGGATATATACAGATGTGTGATGTAGTTCTACAGGAGCTATTTTGTAGGTCATTAGACTAGACTCTTGGACAATTACTGACAAAAGATGCTTGTAGTCTTCCATGCGGCGGCATGTGCACTAAGATTTAACTGGCTCATCACCTGAGTGTACTGGAATTGTTAGCAAATAAAGGACATTTTAAAAGGGGAGCTGAGCATTTTACTGAAATGATGAAACATCGTTGTTTTAGCAATTTTAATTAAATAATGCAAGGGTACATCATTTGGTTAAACATTTTATAAAAAGTCAAGCAAAATTAAAAACTTAGCCAATTTCAACTTTTCTACAAATATAACCAGTAACTCTTTTGGTCAAATCTACCTTTAGCTGAATTAATGTGAACAAGGACAAAAGACATTGAAGAATTCTCCTCACCACAATGGAGGGTTTCTTACTTTTCACACCGCATGGCCACTACATGGAAACTCTCAGAAGATGAGCAATTCAGTCATGCGCTGCACTTTTCGATGATGAAAAGTGATATATCACCTTGTTTTGCTTTTGAAAAAATAGGAACTGAACACAAAGATAGAGTAACAAGAACTGAAGAGGATCCCATACACAAGCTATGTGTATCTTTGATTAGTTGGAGCCCACCATTCAGCACAGTCTAAAGAGAAGGGGACAATTTGCTGCTTTCACTAATGACACTGATGACCAGTGCCCGAGAGAGAGTGAGTCCAGACAGCTGGTCACAATTCAGTCCCAACACAAAGATGACCATGTCGGACTCAGAACTTCTCATTTATTGCCTCTCCCCACCTCGGATCAAACACTGATGGCAGATACAACGGCACAAAATCTTTTGGCATGTGAAAGTTTAATACAGGAATGATCCAAGGAACAGCCCACCAGGACTTCTCAACATCCCTTTGTGTTTTTCATCCGTCAACGTGACCCCGCTAAGTTCTCTGTCTGTCAACTCACAGCCAGCACACACCATATGCTCCGGTTTGCACGTGGGTGAGTTCTCAGGTAAAGCCATGTGACTGAGGTAAAACAGTGCTTGATTGTGCTGGGATAGAACAGTCCTCAGCGGTGTACATCCCTTGTATGTTATCTTCCCCAAAGATACCAATGACATCAACAAGGACATTTCCTTCTCCTTCTGGCTGAAGTTGGTCTTAGTGGATTCTGGTTGTCAGAACTGGTACCACTTTTTATCTTTGTATTTCAGCATCATCTAAAGGAGGGGAAAAAAGAAAAATATGTTTTCAAAATTCCAAAAAACTATTTATAATTGGTATCTATAAAGCATACCACCCTAAAACATTCCAGTCTGGTATTACACTTCCATTTATTTAAAGTAGCAAGAATTATTCCACTTAGATGAAAAATGGCTATGTTCATTAAAAAAAAAAAAACTATCCTAGGAGATGCTCAAGTTTCTGATATGTATCATAGTTTCTTTTTAATGTGTAACATAGTTTGGTGACTCAGTGAATAACTTCAAAATAAGTCAATTGCCATGCCTCTAATTAGAACCGAAAGGATGAGGGAAAGGAAGGTGAAAAAAACTACCTCCATCTCAAATTTACTAAGCTCTTGCTGTGAGCTAAATAACACTTGACACACCTACCTTGATTTTAATTGATCTGCACAGTTCTGGGGGTTTGTATTATTTCCTCTTCATGTTCTAAATAAAAAATCTCATTTATAAAAAGGGCTTCCAGGTTTTACTCATGGTTAGCAGAATGGTGGGTTACTGGGGATCAGGCCAGGCAATCTGAATTCAAGAGCCCAGGAACGCACCTCAGTGCACTGTCCTCCTCAGACTCTCAAGTACATCTAAGAACAGCAGCTAGAGAAGAGAAGGACAACTGTGCTCCTTGTCAATCGATCGATCGGGACGTGCAGATACTATGAAAGGGACGCAAGTGCTTGTGTTGGGGCAACAAAACCCCTGCTCTACAGTGAGGGCTATTTGCTTCCATTGGAGGTGCTTTGGGGCACTCACGACTCCCTGGGATGCTCTAGACAGGCACCTTCCAGGTCGAGTCATGTCCATCATGCAACTTGAGCAAAGAAGAGATGGCTAGTGGTTGAACAACTAGAGGAATGCTAGCATTATAGAGACTTGGTGCTCTAAGATAAAAGTAACTTTGATACTGTTCACCTGGGCAAGAATCAAAGGCCAGTCAAGGAAGCAAAAATGAGACGTCACCAGCCCAGAGCATGAAGGAGTGGCACACATGCAAAAATAATAACATGTGCCTTACAGAAGGGCTTTTAAGGCCACAAGAACATTTTTTAAAATTTGTTTTTATTTCATATGCATGCGCTTTTGCCTGCATTTTTGTATATGTACCATCTCATATTGCAAGGAAGCCAGAGAAGGGCATCCGATTTTCTGGAACTGGAGTTACTGCGAGCTGCCATGTGGGTGCTAGGAAGCAAACACAGGTCCTCTGCAAGAGCAGCAAGCACTCTTACCTGATGAGCTATCTCTGAGGCCCACAAATCATTGTTTCATAAGGCCCTGTATCAGTCAACAAAATATGGTTGTGTGAGCATCATTTAGAGATGCCTATACTTTACAGAACCTGTTTCTCAGGTCAAAGAATTTACTAGAGCTGAACCACTACCTCTCTGAGGAGGAGGCCCAAATTACTCAGGGTCAGAGAATGTGAGCTTGCTTCACCCAGCAGGGCTGCATAAGGGGATGATTTGACTATGGGCGTGGTTACCAGGTGTTTGGAAGGGTCTACACTTGATTGTATGGTGTGCTTTGATCTTGCAAGGGTAAAGTCTTTTGCCTCTCCCCTTGGTATGTTATAAAAAGCCGTTTGAATAAATCGTCCAGGCCATTTTGCATTATTCCAGGCCCTTCTGAAGCTATCCTGTGTTTCTGTCTTTCTTCTTGTCAGCTAGGTCTCTCTTTCTATCTGATATTTTCTTATCCCTCTTTCCTCCACCTAAGAACCCTAGAATAGGTGGGAAAAGGTGGGAGCTGGACTCCCACGGTCTCCCACACATCTCCATATACATTAGTTTGCAAGACACGGCGACTTCAACATGCTAACTGATTTTTGTTATTTAGATCTACCTGGAAGAATCCAGGAGACAACGGAGTTCCTTCTTAGGTTAAGGTAGTTGCAGACTCTGGCGAGTTAAGGGAGTTTAGTATTTTTATTGAGGTCCCTGACAAACAGCCACAAAGCTTCTGCATTGCTTATGAAGGTCCAAAGGTGGGCACGTGCCTTCACAAGGCACAGATTTCAGGAAAGACCAGAAACCACTGCCATGTTCTCTTAATGGTTCCCTCCTGTGGAAAAGTCAGAACTTGCAATATCACAAAATACATGCTTGTAGAAGTAACAGCATATACACTACGTTGTCATTGTGACATTTGCTTTATCTAGTTCTTTGGGTGGCTGGCCGCACGTTAGGCATACCTCATGAGCATGTTTGGAAAACGAGTCTGCGCTGGATAACATAGCTGCAGTTCTCTCTTCCAGGTCGCCAAGCTTCTGCCCTCTCTCATCCAGGGCCAACCTGGCTCGGGCTAATTCACCCACCACTCCGGATGCTGCTCCTTTGACACCCTCGATCCCACCAGGACCCGGGATGTGCTGCGCAAGGCTCCTTGAGGCCCTTCCTGAGGAGGACTCGCCAACTGGAAGGTTTGAAGAACGGAGAAAAAGTTAGTAAAAGTCCTATCACATGGCAGCATTAAAATACAAGTTTTGGATCATGTGGTAATACAATTAGAAGATTAATATTTAACTTTATAACACACCTTTATTGTGCTGTTTTACATTTTTTCTCAATGCTTTTTCAAATATGCAAAACCACAGTGCACCATTATAAACACCCTATTCTCTCCTAGTTCACACAGCAGAAATCCGGGGAATCAGGGCTAGCTAGCCATTGCTGAGAGAAGTAGATACACTGATGCAGATTTTGTAACTAAAATTGCTTTTTGAGTTGTTAACATTATAGTTTAGGGATTTTAAGCTTTTAACTTTAAGCATAAAGATTTAAGTTTTAGCCAGGCAGTGGTGGCGCACGCCTTTAATCCCAGCACTTGGGAGGCAGAGCCAGGCGGATCTCTGTGAGTTCGAGGCCAGCCTGGGCTACCAAGTGAGCTCCAGGAAAGGCGCAAAGCTACGCAGAGAAACCCTGTCTCGAAAAACAAAACAAAACAAAACAAAACAAAAAAGATTTAAGTTTTAATTTTCACGTTTGATTTAGTGTTCTGATTCCACACTTATAAAAATACTATTTCCATTTTGGTCACCCAGATTTGTAGACATGTTTTCTTTGTCTCCACTAACGTTTCCCTTTTCAGATACATAAAATCACACTTTTTCCTTAAAGGGCTTGCTTGCCTCTTCCTTTCAGTACCCAAATTCTGACTAATTCCCAGATCACAGCAAGTCTAAGAGCAGACTCCGGTTATATGCCCTTGCACTTCCGCTCACATTTCTTTTCCTGAACTGTAAGGACCCTTCACACTGCCCAATCTCAGAACGTCTCCGTCCCTCACAAGGAAGCCCATGGTCTGTCACTATCACTTTCTACTCTTTCTGTCCTACTCAGGGTCACTGCCCTATTCTCTTTCTTTTCTTTTTTCCCCCTGGTTTTTCGAGAAAGGATTTCTCTGTAGAGTTTTGGATCCTGTCCTGGATCTCGCTCTGTAGACCAGGCTGTCCTCGAACTCACAGAGATCCTCCTGGCTCTGTCTCCTGAGTGCTGGGATTAAAGGCATGCACCACGGCTGCCCGGCTGTTCTATTTCTATATATTTGCCTATTATAAATACTCCATATAAATATATCCACACAGCCGTGGCCTCTCATGGCTAATGGATCCACACTGCCAGTAGCCTTTCATGGCTGACTTCTTTCCTTGAAGATAAGGTCCCAGTTTATCTGTGTAGCAACACACATCAGTATCATTTCTTCTTATGGCTGAATAGTGCATCATTTTATAAGTATACCACATTTTGCTGTGCTTCATTTAACCAATGGGCAGTTTCCACTTTTTTGTCTTATTATAAGTAATGCTCCCTTGGACATTTCTGAAAGTGTTTATGTAAACACCCATTTTCAGTTCCCTTGGACATGTATGTCCAGGAATGGAATGGCTGGGACATGGACTGGGACACCTGTTGAACTTTCTGAGGTCTAGGGGGCAGCTTTTTCGAGAGCATGCAGCATTTTCATTCAGCAACATGAGCTACAGCTTCTCTACACCCTACCAATGCTCATGTGTCCTCATCGCAGCTATCCTAGTTAACATGATGTGGTACATCACCATGGCTTCTGATACACATTGGTTCTTGAATGACCAATGATGTTGGACATCTTTTGATGATTTCTGATCAGGAATATTTCAAAAGAAATCCAAACCTTCTGCTCATTCAAAATTGGGCTACTTATTCTTTTATTACTGAATTATGAGTTCTTTGTATATTCCAGATAATAGATTTTTATCAGATACGATTTGTATACAGCTTGTCCTATTATTTGTGTAGTAGAATATTTTAAGGTGTGTTATTTTTGTTCATGTTGCATTTGTTTAACTCTGTGAAACTGTGTTACTGTGCCTGTGTAAAACACCTGATGGTTTAATAAAGAACTGGCCTATAGCAAGGAAGGAGAAAGGACAGGTGTAGCTGGCAGGCAGAGAGAATATATTGAGGGAGAAATCTGGAAAGAGTTCTAAGATCTAGCAGTCAGACGAGGAGGAGGACATCAGGGTCCAGCTACCCAGCTACCCAACCAGAAAGCCATGGAGTAAGAGTAAGACAGAAGTAAGAGAACAGGAAAGCCCAGAGGCAAAAGGTAGATGGGATCACTTAAGTTAAAGAAAGCTGACTAGAAACTAAGCCAAGCTAAGGCTGGACATTCATAGTTAAGAACAAGCCTCTGTGTGATTTATTTGGGAGCTGGGTGGCGGGCCCCCCAAAAGAGCCAAACAACAACCTACAATATATTAGAATTATCATCTTCTCTTCTTGCTATTTATTTTTTGAAACACAAAGTTTTCCCGTCGATGAACTACAATTTCCCTCTTTCATTCTCTGTTTGTGACTTAGGTGAAGTATTGGGGAACAAATGACTAACTGAGGTGACAAAGATTTATTTCAAGTTCTTCTAAGAGTTTTGTACTTTAACCCTCAAGTAGAAGTCCTTGATTCGTTTGACTTAATTTTCATGTTGCTGGTTTTTATTTACTTGAATATCTAGTTGTGTCAACATTATTTGCTGAAAGGTCCATTATTTCATCTTTGGATTGTCTTGGCATCCTTGGAGAAAATCATTGAGCATAAATGCTCTAGGCTTATTTTTGGACTCTCAATCATATTCTATTGCTTATGTCCATGCCAATATCAGATCATAGCTTTGTAGTAACTTTTGCCATGGAAATGTGTGTCCCCCTGGCCCTCTGCTTTTAGACTCTCTGCTTATGGAAGGGTCAGCCTCACCTCCTCCATTTCATAAATCTTACTATTATTTTGTGCAAAAAATCCAGTTTAGATTCTGATGGGATGATTTATATTGGTCTGAGGAGCAGCACTGATACATCAGCAGGATAAATAAAGTCTTTAAATCCAAGAACATGAGATGCTGTTCTGTTTACCTATTATTTTTTTTAAATAATATTCTCAAGTTTTAGTGAGAATGTCTTTCACTTCTTCAGTGAAATTATTTCTAAGTGGTTTATTTTATAAATCAAAACTCCACCAGACCTTCAAAGAAGAGCTAACACCATATAATGTACTCCCCTACGTACTCCATATAAGGTAAAGGGAAGAACTTCCCACGTCTGTCAAGAAGGCTACACTACCGCAACACCAAGACCACACCGAGATCTAATGATTTTTTTTTTTTATTTTTTGATGCGGAGATAAAAGGAACTGTTTCCTAAATTTCCCTTTTGGATTATTCATTGCTATCATATAAAAACACGGGTAACTTTTAGAGATTAATCATAGATCCTTTGACCTTGCCATCTTGCTTATCAGCTTTATCTATTTTTGGTTGGTTGCCTTAGGAACTTCCATAATTAAAATTATGTTATCTGCAAATACAGACAGTTTGACTTTTTCCACTCTGACTCCACTTTTCCTTTTCTTGTATAATTATCCTGGTTTATGCTTTAGGATAATCTGAAAAGAAGTGAAAGCCCTCTGAGCTTCATATAAATTTATCATTAGCCACATTGTTAGGGAAGGACTTAGATTAGAATGTCATGAAGTATGCGTGCACATATGTGCTGGCATTCACACATACATGCTGTTGTTCAGCAGTTTCCTTGAATTGAAGCATGTCCCTGGAAGGAGAGCGAGGCACATGAGACTTGGGAGGTAAACACACTTCATGTCTAGAAGCGCAGGAACTTGGGCGAGTCTCTAAGCCCTGTCTCCAGCTCTATAGGAATGAACACCTGCTGCAGAGTGGCATGGTCAGTTGAGCTGCCGAGAGAGACTCCAGGACTGTCCAGCTGTCTACAAGCTGTGTGAAGAGCTCTAGGCTGGCAGATCTTCTAGACATCACCTGTGTTGGGCTGTTCTGTGTTGCTGCTGCTTTTGAGTCATCCTTACTCCTGGAAGAAAGCCCTCACTGATAGGCCTAATTACTAGTAACCCCCAATAAAAATTAATTGATTCACCAAGTTGGACATTGGTATAATCATTACTTTGGTCTGTGGTGGGTTCCCTTTTTGGAATGAACACATATGTGCATGTCTTCCCAGGAAAAGTCCCTCACACCCATGTATCCATTCATCCATGCACCCACCCATCATCCATCACCTTGTATGTGGTAAGGCAAGCCCCTTTCTACTGAAATTAACACTCAACTCAATTTTTCTAAAAATAAACAACTACTGCAAGATAGAACAATGCCCCCCTCCTCAAGATGGCCGCACTTCAGTTTCTGAAAGGTAAGGATACAGCAGCCTATAATAGAAAGCGGGCTTCACACGTGATTAAGGTAAGGACCTTGGCCTGGGCTGGTTATCTTGCATCATCTAGGTGAGTGCAATAGGGAGGACCTCCAGAAGCTGAACAAAGCCAAGAAATACATTCTTACCCAGAGTCCCCAGTGAGGAGCAGAGTGCTGGTGGTGCCAGGATAAACCGTGCTTATTTCTAACAGACAAAACTGAAGCCTAGATGCCCAGTCAGCTGGGTTGTTTTAGGTCAACAGATTTGTAGAACAACAGCAGCGACAGAAAACCAATATAACTAATAATTGATAAAGACTTCATCTTAAAGTTTTGCATATTGATTTATCCAGCAACTCCGCTAATTTGTTACTTGTAAAGCTTTACCTACAGATTATTTTGACATTGACAAGGACAGCAGGACCTTGGTCACTCCTCACTCGCTACTTCCAGCTGCTATGAGACAACAAACATTGCTTCCACAGACTGTTCTCCCTCACCCAGCTGGAGGTTGGAAGTGTAAACCATGTAGAATCCTGCGGGGCTACAGCTTATAGTGGGAGCAGGCTTGTCCAGCATGTGAAAAGCCAACTTTTCCCCTTTATGTTGATTTCTCGATGTTATTTGATAAAAGGGACAGAACTGTAACACAGTCATCAAGTAATGGCAATCACAAAAATAAAACAATAATGATCACATTTAATGTAAATAAGAACATGTTTTCTAGATTACCAATTTAAAGTTGTAAACACCATTTTTTAGCTATTTAAAGTTATGCTAATTTGGTTCCCTGAGAATAATATTTTCCTGATTGAGAACAGAATGACAAAGTAATTTTATGCCTTTTGTTAAACCATGGATATATTAATTATTATGATAAATATGAAAAAGTAAGCATAGTTGATCCATGTAACAAAATATTTACATGGATTGAATGTTTTTGTCTTAAAGGAATATAAGTCCAATTAAACCAGCCAACTTACATAGTTCTTCTCTGTCGAGAGACTGTGCACCGCCCCCGAACAGGCCTTTAAAGAAGCCCCTGTTGGGTGCTTCTGGCGTTTCCACGGGAGTGAAGAGCTCACCCAGCATCTCCTTTCAAATAAAAACCAATTATACCGTTAAAGCTCTGGGGAAACAGACATTTAATTAACAAGGTCACCACTGTAAATGCTGTGATGTGGTGACAATCCCCTTGAGTATGACTCACCAACAATGCATAAGAAAATCACAAACGGTCAGAGCAGAAACACACTGACTTACTCTAACAGTAGGTTTCCAAGACCAATTGACTAAGAGGAATCTGCTGTTTTCTCCGCCCACCTATTATTTGTTAGCATTACAGCCAGGACAGTATGCCTGCCTAGAGGGTAAGGAGACGTAACTTGTGTCCAAGACTCTCTTGGTATGTATCCCAGGCTAGTCTGGAATATAAGATCTTTTTCTGAGTTCTGGGATTGCACTGCCATGCCAGTCAGTATTTGATTTTCAAGATAACATTTAAATCTAATTCAAGAAGAGCTGATACTTTTCCTGAAAACCAGTTTATCTTCTAATAGAACATTCTCTCCCAGCAGGCCGAGGCATTCAGTGTAGCAATGGCCATAGTTTCAGAATTATCATCTTGAGTGGAACCAGACAAACTGTCATTTAGATAGGTCAACTTCCTTTTTCATAAACATGTAGTTGCCATAAACATCATCTGACACGTGAAAATTCAGAAAACCACAGGAAGAGGGAAGAGCGGTTTTTACATGCCAGTCTTCCCTGAGCTTACTGTCAACATTCTCCAGACAGAAAAAGAGGAGAGCAGAATGGTAACCAACAGGGAGTGGCTAGGAGCCCAGAAAATGCTCCACTCACTCCCACCAAGACCAGAAACAAGACGTGGTGCCCGCCCTTTGCATTCCCACTCTCTACAGCGCTTGAGGTCTTTGTGAGAACATGGAGACAAGGAGATATAGGGATGTGGACAGAAAAGATGACATCCTTTATATACTTTAACACAAAGTTTGATTGGAAAATGGCTTTACCAACATTTTAATACAGTTATGGCTTGTCTTAATTTCTTATGTGGCTCTGTTTAGATCAGAAGTTTACACTTTGAAGTTATCAATTTGTGTTTTTAGAACAAAAAGATGCTTTTGGCCTGCAGCTAAGAAACCATTGCCTAACCCAAGGTGTCAAAAAATTTTTTTTTCCTTTCATTTCCTTTTAGAAGCTTTATAGTTTGGGAGCTAAAATGTAGCTCAATGATCTATTGTGACAGTTGCAGTAAACAAATTAAGTCTTAGACAAACATTACATGTCTTTTTTCCCATGTGCAGGTTCTAGATTTTATACTGATCTGTAAACTGTGTATGTACAGATGACACAAGGGCACAAAAAGTCAGGACTAATTAGGGGGCAGGCAGAGAAGAGAGAAGGCAAAGGGTGTGGGGTATGCCCCAAGTCTATTATATGCCTCCATGAAATCTATGCTATGCAACCCAGACAATAAAATAATGTGATAAAACATAAACCAAACAAAAAGGTTCTGTGCATTCCACGAGAAAAGGGGACACAGACAGCATGAGGGCCCTCAGAGAACCCTTAAGTTCTATAGAAATTCGAATACTTGTGTTGCTCACTTGAAGATTTTCACACGTCTCTTGACTGTAGGTGAGTCTCTGGATTTCTGTAGGTGAAACAAGGTATAACGCTTGTCCATTGTTGGTGAAGCAAAAAGTCCTGGCTATCCGCATGTTGGTAAGGGGCAAGTAGTAGGCGTCCAACAGAGGTCGTAAGCTTGGCAAACTTGAGGGAAAGCAAATATTTGTTAGTAATAGGCAGCAAGTTATTTATAGGGTGGGTACAAGGTACAATGACACTGTATGAAGACATGATGTGAAAACCACTACTCTGAAAGCTAGTCTAGAAAACTGATGAAAAATAAAAGAGAAAAATGGCTGGGGCTGTTAAATCATTTAGTTTTTATAGCCGAGGGAGGGAAAACAGGGTTTATATTGCTCATATCCTTGTTTACCATTACCTGGATGAAAATAAATTCTCAGTTGTGCTGATATATTGTATACCCTAATAAACTTGCCTGAGGATCAGAGAACACAGCCAGCCACTAGATTAGATATAGAAGTCAGGCAGTGGTGGCACACACCTTTAATCCCAGCACTTGAGATCTCATGCCTTTGCTTGGGAAGCACACATGCCTTTAATCCCAGGAAGTAATATGGCAGGGCACAGAAAGGTATATAAGGCGTGAGGAAACAGGAACTCACTTGCTTTAGGCTGAGGATTTCGTAGAGGTAAGAACTAGTGGCTGGCTGTTCTGCTTCTCTGATCTTTCAGCTTTCACCCTGATATCTGACTCTGGGTTTTTTATTAAAAGACCATCTAAGATTCGAACAACACTCAGTGTATAAGACTATGAACAACTCAGTATCTTTTTCAAGCTGAATTTGATTCTGTGATCCAAGCAGGAATGCTGTATGTGTTTAGAAATGACCTCATTCCTACCTGAAGGTCATAATGTGGCCATTGGCACAGAAGCAGGCGAGGCAGACACTGTTGCTCAGTGCTACAACGTCTCCACGAAGCACGAACGACGTCTCAGTAATGTTCTGCTTATACGCACAGTTCTGGGTTGGCAGTGAGATTACCTTTGCTTGCTTTTCAGAACATATCACTGCATACTGGTTTTCACTAATTTCCTGAGAAGAGGAGGGGGAGACTGAGACAGGTCGCCGCTTTTTCAATTTCTCCTTTTCGTCTTTTTCTTCGGGAACGATGTGCTCTTTCCAGGGTTCGTATGCAGGTGGCATTAAGCAGCCCGTGGCATCCAGAAATGCCATTCTCAAGATTGCACCTTTTAACCTCAATATAGTACCTAGAACGTAGAAGTTTAGTATACACTTCCATTTTTAAATTCAGCGCAAATATGTTTATTCCAACTCTGACACTAAATATACACAAATATGTTGAATGCACACTACACTGAATATGTAATTGTATGAGGTCACTGATAAAATCCCAAACTCAAGCCATGTTATTTATGAGTCTGGAAAAATATGTCATCAATGCATGCTCCAAACACAAATGTCAACAGTTAAGAATTTATAAGTTAATTAAAATAATGAATTTGGCACACACACACCTGACCGGCAGATGAATAAATCAATGATATGCTGTTTCCTTTAAATGCAGAACTAGAAAGTTTATTTTACTTTAAGAAAATTAAAACTAATTTGTGTGCACAGGCACCTGTGGAAGTGAGGGGCCGACTTGGGGAGTTGGGTCTCTCCTTCCCCCTGTTTCTGGGGCAGAGCTCCCTTTGCTCTGTGCTGTGCAGTCCAGGCTGGCTGGCCTGAGAGCCGTGGGCCAGTCTCTCTGTCTTACCCTGACATGGGAGTGCTGGGTTTACAGAGGCGCCCCGCCTGCTTTGGCCTATTCATGTGAGTTCTGGGGGAACCGAACTCAACTCAGTAGGCTTGGGTAGCAGATGATTTTACTTGCTGAGCCTTCTCCATAGCCCTAAGAAAATGTGCTTCTTAAAACACAAAACTGCCACTAATACCGTTTGTCTTCACAGTGCTTGGATCAGTAACCGCTAATTAAGCCAGAGCATGTCCCCCATGCAGCAGCAGGGCATACGCACCACTTGGAGACACAATCACGGGCTGAAGGAGTCTTTGCTCGGGCCCTGGGGGAAGGTTCAGTGTGATGATGAACACTGTTCCCAGCGTCGTTCCCACCCACAGACAGGGGGAGGGGGAGGAGTCGGCCTTGCGAGTAAAAGTTTCACAGAAATGAAGAGCAGAGATAGCTTCTCGGGATTCCTTGTCAATGCTGGTTACACTTGAACTCCGCGATCTGCTGAAGGAATTATCTTTTACATCTGAAATGATTTAAAATGCAGGATTGCTTTAGTTACAGCATATTACATTCTGTTGTTTTTGTTACAAATTTGGTCAAGTAAATTTTAAATTTACCCCCATGCAAAAATCTATGGCATATGTCCTTTTAGGTGAAAAGAAAAACGATTTACTTTTATGTTAATAAAACTTCCTGTTTGCTCAAATGTCAAATGCAAATAAATAGGTTTCAGAAGTGAGCAGGTACGAGCTCTCAAAGAAAACACCGAATGTCAGACCTCTGTTGTCAGTACCCACTGTTCTCACAGAGCTGGTGCCCCCTTGGTAGTTCATGATTAGATAAAACTAAAAATGTAAAGATCTTTTCAAGTCTTCACGTGTACAAACTGCACCAAGACGTGCGGGGAGGGGCAACCACTTCTGTTTCTCAGTCTGTTCACATGAGCACCATAAAAACCAATGGAAAAAAATCCTTATTTTCCTTGAGTATAAACAACACTCATCTAAGAAATTTGGCTTCAATATGTATAACCGGTATCTGGCTTACTCTTAGTAAGCCAGCCACATCCCTCTACTTAAGGTTGTCTATAACAAACAGTATAGCTACTGTATTTTAATTTTTTAATTAATTCTATGTGCATTGGTGTTTACCTGCATGCGTGTCTGTGTGAGGGTATAGTAACCTGGAACTGGCATTACACACAGTTGTGAGCTGCTGTGTGGGTGCTGGGAATTGAACCTGGGTCGTCTGGAAGAGCAGCCAGTGCTCTTATCCGCTGAGCCATCTCCAGCACCCAGCGTATCTATTTTAAAATTACACTATTTTTCCTCCACTAGCTTCTCGTGTTCAATTCCAATTCCATCTCAAGCCTTGGCCTCATCTCTCTGTGAACTGCGTCCCCAAACGCCCACTAGTCACGCCCTGTGCCTCGTCTCCTGAGAAATCCTGTCACTAATGATGCATTCCATTCTGCTGACATTGGTGACATTCTGGTCACCTTAACCCTGAGGCCACAGTCCTGCTTCCATGCTTTCAGTTTACCTACACAAGAGCTGGGATGCCAGGTTTGGTGGCAATAGTGTTTCCTCTTTTTGTCTGTCACCAATCTAGTTCCTTTATTCTAAACTCAGGTTCTCATCGCCATTTACCTAGATTGATGATGCCACCTTTTGATGTGTCACTGCTGAAACAACTCAGTTTTATACAGTACAATCATAATTCAATCACTGTGACTAGAAAAACCCCTCAGTAGCTTCCACTTGTCTATGTAGTCATGCTCAGTCTTACCACAATCATCCAGAACCTCGACAAACCTCTAATTTAACTTCCTGACTCTGTCTCCTGATGTTAAACCTCTCCAGTTTGCAATGGGATCTAAATGGAGACTTCTGAGTTTTTCCAAACATAACCTGCATTTCACTTTTGAGACCTTCTGGTCCTTGCATTCAATCCTTTTGGACCAAGCAACGCTGGCCATCTCAGCCAGTCCCTCAGGACTCCTAAGCCACAGAGGTCCCACGAGCTGTTCTCTCCCGCGGTTGTCCCGGGACAGCGGTGCCACGGTCATTTCTGACCTGTCTTAGTCCCTGCTCTAAGATGACGGCAGGGAAGGGCTGGTGTTGTTTTCATGCTCTGCAGAATTTTCTAGCATTTCACTTGTAAGGTTTACTCAATAAACACTTACTAAAGATGGATCTATAACCAACAGTTTAAGCCATTCTGTTCAACTGTGCCATTAGATATATTAAAATTCCCAGAAATTTCTATCACACCTAGTACACATCACTTCTGAAATCATGACTTTTAATGTTTTTTAATGTCATTAATAAAAACACAGCAGGGCTTTCTAAGGTATATTTTTAGTAATATAAAAAGGTATAACCAAATCCTTATACTTCCACAAGCTTCCTGCAAATAAATTTAGATTCACATATTGAAAATAATCCCCCAGCAATTTTAAGTAACACAATTTTGATGATAGCTAGCCTCTAAACTTATTATAATTTCAGCAGTCAGGGCCATATTTAACCGCAGTTACTAAATGTATCTTTCTTTTGTTCAAGTCTGTACTTCTATGACAGATAACAACATGGTGGAAAAGATGTCTGCTATGGCGTGGAGAAGACATGAGTGTGTCAGCCCAAAATGAACGTGCTGGAAATCTAGTCCTCAGAATGGTAATGCTTATAGGACACAACCTTTAAGAGCAGGGTCCAGTGGGGGGGTTGACATGCACTGGGACGTCACCCACAGAGGACATATGAACAGTTCTCCAGGAACCCTGGCTTAATGGACACAAGAAGGACCAGAGTACAGAAAGAAGCCTGGCTCCTGCCTCTGCCTCACTTCTGACCTTGCTGCCATGTGGCCTGTCCCCCGACACGCTTTCGCACCATGATGCCACCATCATGAAATGATGTGGCCAGAAAGCCCTCACCAGAGACAAGAGATGAGGGTGACAAGCAAGCAAATCTTTAAAGTGTGAACTATTAATAAATAAACTCTTTAATAAAGAATTGGGTATTCTGTTATGCCACAAAAAAAAAATGACTGAAGTCCTTCATGTAAATAAAACGACTTTCTGTAATCAATAAATACCACATGTCTGGATGAGTTTATAAAAATTACTGATTATAAGAATTTATGAACTCATTCAAATCTCCAAAGTTACCTTTTCAAAATTAAAATTTAAATGTATTTTTCAATAATAATCATATATTTTGTTCCTTAAACAAGACAACTAAATGACAGACAAATTTAGTTGTGCCCTAGTGATAACAATAGAAAGTAATGATACAAGAAAAGTTGGTCGTACAAACCTCAGCAAACTAACATGTGGAAAATGTCATATTTATTAAAATTACAGACAATTAACAATAACTTAAATTTTAAATGTTAATTCAAAGCCATGAGGACACAATGTATTAACTTAATAGAATGACTTAACTTCAAAATATTAAACTATATAGCAGTTTATTATATGAGTTACCTATAAAAATTATATCACCAAAGAAACTCCTTAGGCTACATCAATGTGAGAAAAATAGAGTGAATAGCAACTAAGTTCCCCCTTGATGGACACAGGTGTCTATTTATCATCTACCTGGAACTGTTCCAAATCAAGTGAGAATTTTCAGTAGCACCTATCCTTATTAAGTCAGTTGGTATGGGTCTCTGTGGCTTGATTTTTTTTTTTTTTTTTTTTTTTTTTTTTTAGAAAGTGAGCAAGCTAAATGAAATAGAACAGTTAATTCATTTGTTTGTTTGAGACACTGTCTCCACGGGTAGATTAGATTGGTTTCAAACTCTTGATTTTCTTGCCTCAACTTAAAAGCTGGGATAACAGATGTGCACTATTAGACAATGTTTAACAGCTCTAGTATGAAGAATACTAGTTATGATCATAACACTATATATTATCATTTTTGTTGAATCAACATAATCACCTTGAAAAGTATTATCACTATTTAGTAATTAAAGAGGCCTGCAAAAGCAGGGAGGGCACACATTGACTAAATTACCTGTATAATTTGACATATAGTATATGTTTTTAAAAATAGTTCATTATAATGCATATATATGTATGCACACACATATTACTAGATTACTAGCTTTAAAAGTACTTTTAAATGAGTACTTGAGAATAGGAGACTTTTAAAGATACTGAAAGGCTCACAGTCAGTTTTTAACTGGCAATATTTAATGTTACTGAAGGCATTAGCCTCTTCAAATGTGTGATGAAAATCCTGGACCCTCTTCTAGAGCACTCATGTACAATGAAAATCTAAGAAATGCTTGGGTTCAAATTATGACTTTCATTTTTTTAGTTATAAAGCTTACTTTTAAAGTATTATGTCAATGTTTTTAATTAAACTTATTCTTCGACAATTCTCTCTCTCTCTCTCTCTCTCTCTCTCTCTCACACACACACACACACACACACACACACACACACACACACACACAGCCCTATATCTACATGGTACTCAGATTTTCATTTTTATAAGAAAAGGATGTTGCTCTTCTAGAAATAGGAGTGAGCTTGTATTCTATGGTGAATTTCATTCCCCTTTAAGAGTGGTTCTGTAGAACTCTACTAAATTGAATTTCCTATAGTCAGTGTTCTACTGATGTACATAATAGGCCTACACTATACTAATTAGTGCATGTTAAACTCGTCTCAATGTAACAGAGGCAAGAGAAATGGCAGAGATGTGCTGAAATTAGAATGATGGACTGGACCAACACCTAAGTCTGACAAGGACTCTGGGAAATAACAGTGGGAGGTGGAATGAGTGGGCAGCTTCCAGAAAAGTAATGCCGGAAAGTAATGACAGTGCTCAGTGAAAGCACCCTTCATTACTACTTCTTCAATCAAAATAAACAGACATTTCAGGGACAGGGATTCTAAAGAGCAATATGGCCTTGCCTGTACTCCATGGATCTTGTTATCTTTATTGCAATACCATTTATCTATGTGAAATATGGGGAGCTGTTATGAGACAGATTAAGCAAAATGTGTGGATGCCTTCCCAATGCTTTCATAATGAATGAGCTACATTAAAGTATTATAAGAGAGTATTTCCAAATTATCATCAAAGTCAGCAGTGACAAAGTTTAATAAGAAATTTGTTCTATATGAAAAACTAGTTATCTAGTTCCGAAATATTAAACTAGTATAAAATTAAGTTTGTAGAGCTTAAGATGTTTTTTGCGGGATATAAACAGTTTTAGTAAAAATTTGGCCAGGCGGTGGTGGCGCACGCCTTTAATCCCAGCACTCGGGAGGCAGAGCCAGGCGGATCTCTGTGAGTTCGAGGCCAGCCTGGGATACCACCAAGTGAGTCCCAGGAAAGGCACAAAGCTACACAGAGAAACCCTGTCTCGAAAAAACAAAAAAAAAAAAAAAACAAAAAAAAAATCTATAATTGAGAAAATTTTACTAAATTTTATTTAGAAAAGAACAAGAGAGGCAAGGAAATAAATACGTATTTTGCTCTGCCTGAGTGTATATCCTAAACACTATTTCAAAAGGTGGGAAATCACGGTGCATCTTGCCACTGTAACAATGACTTCCAGTGTGATCTCCATTACAATAATTTTCAATCTTCTGATCTCCATTTTCCTTCTTTAAGGTTCAATTACTTTGAACACTTATTCTACTTACCTAAATCGGGCTTTAGATCAGTTGGCAAGCTTAATTTCCTTGACATCTTTGCTGAAAAATAAAATATATTTTTAAAATTCTGAGAAATATTTGATTGATATTTATCATAGCAACTGATTTTCAAGATAGAAGTGAATAGTTTTTTTTTTTTTCTAAATCTAGATTCTGGGATAATTAAAATAAGTTTATAATAACATCAGGAGTGGAAAATAAATCTTACTTCAAAATTTTTAAAAGTGTGTACTTACTTACTTGAGGTAGTATCTTTGTGTGCTTGAAGCTCTTACTTCAAGGCAGTATTGTAAACTCTTAACTTAAGAACCTTTATTGCTTAGGGCTTCAGGAGAAAAGTCATTCCTCAGAAGGAATGTGTTGCAGAGAGGCAACAGTCACAAGAACAAGCTAGGGCATGTGACAGAACATCTTCCTAGCTCCTCATTCCATGCTTATTGGACTCATTATTCTTTTAAAGTTAATTTTTAAATATAAGACATGTCTATATTTCTAAACAAATCAAAGTATTTATGCAATAAACATATTTGACTGAACCATTATTTGATATAAATTAATACTTCCATTTCTATTTCAGTGAGAAAAACACAAAGTCATGCTTAATCTAAAATCATGGTATTTGTATAAAATGTCAATAAAAGTCTTTTTATATAATAGAAAAACTAAAAGTTCATCCACAAACTTCATAGAATTCACTTTCCATCCTCAAAATCAGTTATGGTCTTAGTTTAAGAAGTGGTATAGAGTTAGGAGTCAGTTTGCTACATCTATTATGTTAGTGGTATTGCATGCGGCATAGAACAGTGCTCCCTATGTGAAAGTTCGAAAAAAAAAATTGGTTAATACACGAATGCATATATTTGGTTAAAGTTTGGACGGTTAGGAGATATTTAAAGCACAGACCCTGCTAGTCCATAAGGGCGCCATGTAAACAAAGAGAAATCCAGTCATAGTACATAACTTCCACATCTAAAAAAACGACAAATCCAGTGTTAGGAATAGGCATTGGGTAGACTGGAAAGGGCTTGGGGGAGGGGTGAAGTCATCTTGTTACTTCTTAGCTTGACTAAGCTAATTAGAACATTCTAACAAAACAACTGGCCACATTTATCCATCAGCCGTCTCATCTTCACCAGCTTACTAAATCTGAGACAAGAGATAAAAGGCAACACACAATTAAAGTAGATGAATATAATCATAGCTGTTGACCTCACATACCTGGGTGCTATTATACTTGATGTATAAGACCCTTAGGGTTAGAAGATATTGTGTCTCTCAAACAGTCTTCTAAAGACAATGTTAAGTCAACACTTTCTGTTTAGCACTAGGATTTATTTATTATATAAAATATTGAAATAGTTAAATATTTCTCTAGCAATTTTTCAGCTGATCTAATTTCAATAGTTTCTTAATACTGAGAAGATAAGAGTGCACATACAATGACTAGGAAGATTTACTATAACTTTCACAACATTTTAATTATGTACTTCTGCTAACTATATGTCCCCAACTCCTTTTTAACTGCACAGCCTTATAATGCAGTGTCCACCAACTCAGCTAGTCCTGAGGTCAGCACCACACAGTAAGACTATGGACAAAGAACCACACAGTAAGACTGTGGACAGGAGCACCAAGGAATAAGACTGTGGACACAGCACTACAGAGTAAGACTGTGGAGAGAACCACAGAATAAGACTGTGGACACAGCACCACACAGTAAGACTGTGGCTGTGGACACAGCATTTAGCTTTTCTGACTATCTCTTTCTTGAAGCTGTGTGATTTAACTCATTAATACTGTAGAACACAAGCATAAAGCTGTGTTAGAATCATCAGGCATGTGTGAAAAGGACTAAAGAAAAGAGCACATGACCAACAAACAGCACTCACTTCACTTAAAATGACTTCAACAATTACTTGAGGTTTTCCTGAGGAATGACTGAATACCCACGTTCTTAGGATTGGGGACATAAGGGCTCTGAAGTATAGTCTTCTCCATCTTATCAAATGCCACAGAACAAAATCTGTCCACTAGGCAACACACAGAGGTGCCCATTAAAAACAGAGCTGTGTTTCTATTTGTTTTGCCAGACTTACTTAAGTTGCTTTAATTTTGAATCTTTGTTCTTTAATCTCTTACGTTATTTCCCCTCCTCCTAGTTTCACACATTCAGGCAACTTGATAATTACTTGACACATGGAAATTAAAATGGTCTTGGAGACCAGATCAGAGCATGGGATCCAACTAGAAATCTACTTTTAGCATGGCATGAAACAGAATATACATCAAATGGAATCTTCAGGAAAGTTAATTTTGATTTTCTTAACAAATAGTGCTAGCTATTTGGATTGTATTTTATACACGAGGATATCTTGGAAGTTATATATATCCATTTCTACATAAACCAAACTATCAATTTTTTTGTTATTTGTAGAATCTTACTTCTAAATACTTATAAAATATATATGAAGAGTAAATAATAATAGTGAGCACACTTACTAAGAGACTTATGGAAACTGTTAATAGTCAAAGAAAAGTTGCTGATTCGAAAATTACTGATCTTTAAGATTTTACTAACAAAGTCAATCCTACAGCATGAAGAGGCAAGCACACTACATGTGTCCTATGTGCATGTAACTTTCTTTGTGCATGATGCTGTTGCATTATGTTCTGCTTTAATGTATTCAGAGGTTGCTCTTCTTACACAGAAGTAAAGAATCACTGTCAAAGTTATTCGCTGGGGTAGCAGCCAATGAGGAGCCAAGAGACCAAGCTGGGCTCTGGGTTCAGGGGCCAGTGTATTCCAGTTTGCTCTTTTTTCAATCTTGTCTTTGAGATAGACTTCTAGAGACTATATTATACTTAGGCAATGAGTTCCAAAGTGGTGGATATGATTTGTTATTCAGACAGAATATGCTATTTTCTTCAATAAATGTATGTCAAATTTTTATAAACTTTATTATAAAAAACCTTGTAAAAATGACACACAGAATTTAATTAAAAGCCATTTCTCCCAGATTACTGTGTAGCAGAATAGGGCCATAGCCAAATTATCTATTTATGAATTGCATAGTATGTTTATAATATATGTTTTATACCTGTATATTTATGTAAATACGTGGGTGTGCAGTGCCAACAGTGGAACTGGACCCCTGGAGTGCACATTTGGCTTTATCGTTTGGCTGTGGAGCAAACAGATGAGTCACACTCAGTCCCCTCATCTGTACAACACAGAAATAACGGTCCCTGAGATTACTAAGTGCTGGTGCAATGCTAGGATAGCATAATAGATAATTATACTAAAAAGTTGTTCTTGTGTCCTTTACCTCTGCTGTATTGTCAAGGCAATGATAAATAAGAAAAAATGGTTGATTTTCCATGCTTGTGGGAAGGGAAAACATGATCGAAATATACTGCATGGAAAAAAAATATTTCAAAGAAAGAAATAATGCTAAAGTATGAATGGTACCCTGTACCACCTCAAGCAACTCACACACTATCTCTGGCACCAGCAACAATTATTCTCCAACACGTGAAACTTAAGAACAATGCAATTCAGTCAGTGATCCAAGGTAGTTCTCTCATCAGAGTCCAGCTGTGAGTCTAATTCTTACTCACAAGGCCCCCACATAATCACCTAAAGACGTGGCTGGGAGTGCTATGCAGGATGCCAGCAACACTAAAGGAGTCCTAGTGGTTTTTATTTTTAAGATGAAAAATATATTTCAATTTCTATGTGTACGAGTGCTTTGCTTGCAAATATCTAGTGGCTTTGGAGGTGAGAAAGGGGTGTCAGATGTGGATGCTGGGAACTGAACTTATGTCCTCTACAAGAGCAATAAGTAATCTTAACTGCTGCTGAGCCACCTCTCAAGATCCAAGTCCTAGTATTTTTTTTTTTTTTTATTAAAAGTGTTCCACAGCAAACATTAATCTGGTAGCCAGATCATTTACATTTCATGTTTCTCAACAGCATATTTTAATCCTAATTATTATTATAAAATAGATACTAATGTAGAGAGGTACATATAGAGGTTATATATCTAATGCAGAACATTTCAACCACAAGACCTTCACAATGGAATACGGGGCAGACTCCATTTGAAAAAGGAAAGCCTTGAGATGTTTAGCTTTATTTCTATATACCAAAACTGTTATATCAAGAAAGGCACCCAACAAAAATCATTCAATATACAATAAAGATATTGCAGAGGAGGAAAATGTTCCTGGTTAAAAATAATTAGTAAGTTTCATATACTAGTATAACTTTGGAAAGATGGATAAAATCAACATATTTCCTAAGAAGTGGTCCTAGACAAGTTGGCATGACAAAAAGAAAAACACAATGTAGAATGCAGAAGAAACAAACACTATCCAAGACATGTCCTTCCAAACATGTGGTCTAGCCTAGCAAATTTGTTCATAAAGTCTTTCAAATAACTGAACACACATATTTCCAGTTACATATCTACTTGAAGCAGAGAAAAGGGGAAGGTCCACATTAATAAATTTACATTACCCTAAAACTAGAAAAAAGGGGAAGGTACACATGAATAAAACTACATTGTCATAGAACAAGAAGTCAGACAGAAGATGTGGTAACAAATTTAACCAGCTGCAAATTCTTTCAGGCCAGGTAATTTAACTGTAAAAGTTACTTAATGAAATTGCTGTGGAAAAGAACTTCTGTCTATAGTGGTGATGGAACCAGAATATAACAGGATACAATATGCTATAAAGGAAATTAGTTGCGAAGTTAGTACATGATTAAAGTGATTTAATCATTATTACCCACAGATTTACTATGAAACCACAACAAAGAATAAATAATTGATGAAAAGCCCTTTGCCCATAAATAAACCATCTTATTTAAGATTGACCAGAGGGCTAACAGTCATCCACCATTAATACATCTAAACAGGGTTCAATTTACAATTCTAAGAGAACAAGGGTTTTCTTGTAGAAATGTTTGAAAATGCAACCATTTATTAAAGGTTATGAAGCGGGGAAAAGTCAACTCTTTCAGATACAGAGAAACTCGTCTACTTTAACTAGATTAAAGGAGTATGTAGTAGGGATGGTGACATCACTCAGTTGGTACAAGTGCTTCCTTTGTAAGTAGGAGAACCTGAGTTTTATCCCCAGAAGCCACATCAAAATAGCTGGACATGGGGGTGTGCACTTACAGTCCCTGAGCTGAGAAGGCAGAGAGAGATCTCAGGGTCTCCTGGCCAGCCAGTCTGGTCAGTGACTTGGTTAGCTCCAGGCCAGGAAAAGACACTGTCTCAGCAAAGTAACACCAAACAAAGGAAACAAGGAAAAAGGAGATGGCACCTGAGGAATGACACACAGGTTGTCCTCTGTGTGCAAGTATGTGCACACACATGCACTTGTACACTCAGTGCGTGTCCCGTGGTGCACATACACATATACCTAACCCCCCCCCCCCCAAATAGAAAAACAACAGCAAAGGAATATGTGGTAAAGACATAGGGGAAGTAAAAAAAATATATATATATATTAACTGTATAATGAACATTTCATGGTTAAGTCAAAGGTGAACTAGGCCTTTTTCTATAATATTATTTAGTCAAGACTTTCAAAGTTATGGAGCACCCTCAAATTTTTATAACCCAAAAAAAATCTCTAATTTGATTATGTTTCCAAGTATGGTTATATATTTCTTCTTTCGCTTTAAACTTTGGGAATCTTAGACTGAGCCATTCCTTACAAAATATGCACAAAACAAGAGTAGTATAAATACTTTTATTTGTGCATGGGGGTAGTGGTTGGTGCGGAACTGCCAAATACCCTGACACTGTTATTGATTACAGACTGAAAAATGCCATCTTTTAGAAGATCATTTTCTTGATATGGGACCTTAAAAATATGAGAGAGATGGAGTAAAGGCAGAAAAAAAAATACAAGTAAAACTATAAAGGAAAAACTGACTCTCAGTTTAACATGAGAGTGTGAGCATGGTATTGAGAACATAAATTGAACCCTGCTTTATTTTAAAACAAAGCAAAAATAAAAGTTAACAGAATAATTCACACTGTAAGTCCAGAGAAAGCGCCACAACCGCAATTTAACTGATTTTAAGAATTATTTCCCAAATGCATTTAGAATAGACATAGCCCGAAGATTATCATTTAGCAAAGAAATAACAAATTAACATCACAAGATGCAATGCACTAGATCATTTTCTGGTGTTGGGTTAGCATTGCATAGAGCGACAATTAGAAACAAAATAAAAACTTCTATTTCCTACCTAGGTCACTGGCTACCTTCTTGGAAAACTTTCTGCTTTTGGTCTTCACTGAAAATAATATTTTAATATAAAATGTCAAAATCTATTCAGAGTAAACTAAAGAAATTAAGTATAAAGAAAACAAAATATTTTAAAATAAAGATACTATACCCTTTTCTATAAAATTATTCCCTTTTTGCTCATCGTCTGAATTGTGTGGTGACGAAGAACCTACACACGTGAAGACAATGGAGGGAACAGGGGACACTGTCAGTCACAAGCACAGAGACAGCACAGCAATCAGTCACAGCTACAGCCCTGGGGACCCCCAGTCTGAGGGTACCCCAGCACTGCCATCAGCGTGTTATATACAGTCTTTTATGGCAGACCCTACCATATAGACATTTATTTCTAATCATTTTTAATGCATAATATCTTGTTGTATTGTATATTATTTAAAAGTCAAAGAAGTCAGAAAGGAAATGTAACGTTTAGACAACTATGAAGTACATCTCAACATATGTCACAGATTAAATGATTCACCACATTCCCAACTAGAGATTATGTCACCATTTTAGTCGGCATGATACTTTATATACTTCTGATACAATATTCACCATTTAGCTAGGTGGTATTTTTAAATTTATACACAGGTGACCTTCCCTCACTGAAACAAATGTCTATTTTGCACCCCATTTGTGATCATTGGTATGTATTTCATGTAGATGTCACTAGTTTATATTATCTAAATGAATGAAGCTTTTCTGCTAGAAGAAAATATATAAAAAAGAACTGAGAGTAAATAAAATGTTTTCCTTTTTATGCTTAAAAAACTCCCAGTAGAAATAATAAACCTTAGTGAATTAGCTAGAAACTCAAAACCTCGAACTTGACTTTCTGAAAAGTCATCTTTCTTTACTATGGCCAGAGAGACATTCTCACCAAGAAAAGCCTGCCAACGTGGGCAGAATCCAATCACACCTACAGAGGTTTGCAAACACTACTCTCTGAATAATCCATATTACTTTGGTTTACAGCATCCATAGATTCTCCCAAATCTCATATAGAACTATCACAAAACCATCACTAATCTCAGGATAGTTCCAGAGCAGAAACGAGATAGCTGTTTTTCATACAAATACAACACATTTAAAGACTATAATGGCCATAGGAACTTCATATTTTAAAATATTGTCACTTCTGGTACCAAATGGCTGCATAAATTTATGGTAAATGTATATTAATAATAGCTTTATTTTATATATTTCATATCAGAGTCATAGCTGGCTAGTATTTCCATTATATTAATATTAGAAAAATGTCTGGTGTTTTCTAAACATAAACAGGCAATGTAGTTGAAAATGCTTACTACTTGTTGTTGTAATTGTTATGATCACATATAACAAGTTACAAAGTTTATTTGCATACATCTACCTGATTACCATAATTTAACAAACACATAAAATATCTACAACTTCTTACTTTCTTCAGGCCACATATAAACACCAAAAGCCACCATTTATATCATGCTATGTGTGAATCTTCAGTTTCAAATAGCCTAACAGATTCCTAAAATCATCGTAGCATTTTATATGTCTATATAAATATAAGCAGATGCATTACAAAAAGATCGCATCATTTCTAAAGTGGTGGGTGAAATGGTCGCAGTTCCCTGAAGTAATGGTCTCTGCAGTCAGCACTTCCACTTGCTCCTAAGGTACCTAACATGCTGCACTGACGTCAGCTTCAGACAGACCACTGGCTTATTTTAAAATAAATGGAAAGGGAAACGCTCTAACATGTTTTGACACATGTTCTGAAAAGAGCTTTTGTAATAATTAGCTGAACAGCCGGCTATTTTGGTTACAAGATTTAAAAGATTCTCAGTTTTCTCCATTGTATGCATAAGTTTTGGTCAATGCATCCATCAGTTTTGGCAGAAGGCAGATGGGCACTTACACTTTTAAAATACCTATCTTTTCTTAGTACTTATAAGGGACTCATTTCAACTTTCCATTCACTTTTATACATAGTTCCCTCTCCTACAAACGCTAACTATTAAAATATTAAGTATTGTTTTTAATAATTTATTATGTGCTACTTAACAATTTTACTTATTTATACCCTATCTGATTGTAAGTAATTCAGACAAGTATTTTTGTAGTTTTCATGCTATTGCAAACAATTAAAAAAAAAAAAGCTGGGTGTGGTCACTTTTAATCTCAGCACAGAGGAGGCAGGGCCCAACCTAGTTTGTACAGCGAGTTCCAGGTTAGCCAAGCCTGTTCTCAAAGTACCAAAAGCAAATAAATTAAGAAAAAGAAAACTGTGACTTTTTTGAGTCACCTCAAATTAATTTAATCCATTTTTATCATTGGCCTCTAATTTGCTAGTAAGAGAACTGAATGATAATAAATCTTTCCTTTACTTCTCAGTTAGGAAGTAAAAATGGATGAGGGCAATGCAATTACAAATATGTAAGATAATCAGGCCATGACGACATAGAATACTAGTAACGGTCATAACAGAAAAACACACCCAAGTTGCAAAAGGACAGTGACCAGAGGGGCCTGACAAGGGCATCCAGCTGCCACTTTGGGGGGGCTCAGCTCTGCACACTGACACCCACAGCGTGCTTTAGACTCGATCACTGCCTGTGAAGTATGGCCTTTTTAAAGAACACTTTTTCTTGATGAATAAGAACAGACTTGATTCCTCAGAATTCTATCATCTGAACATAAGCAAAGGCTAATCTGGATACACTGCAGGTTTTATATTTAAGATCAAGAATTCATGTCTTATTACCAGTCTTCTTGAGGTTACCTCTGCATTTCAAACTGATAGAAATGTTAGAAACAATAAAAACATGTAGCATCTCATCAATGTTAAAATCATACTGCGTTTGCATATGAACCAATAAGCAAAATAATTTTAAAATGTTGAACTGCCTTTGAGTTTCCTCTACTTTGAGGATCTCCAGGGTGGGATTTAGATTACACATTTATGTACCGTCTATATTTATATACTTATATTTACCTACTCTTTTGCATTTATCTAAAATTGTGTGTGACTATTAAGTGCTTCATCTCCCTGCCATTATAAAGTTTGGCCTAGTATGAAAAGAGATACTAATTTATTTGGGCTGAATGTAACTAAACATAGTAGCAGTTTAAGTGTGGTCTGTTCCATGTTCAAAACACCTCCTGTGCTCAGGTCCTTAATATACTGACAACTATATTGACTGGTCTGTGGGAAAGGTGGGAAGAGCAGAAATAAACTGAATGTACTTGGAAGGAATAATGAAGACACACAATTCTAACTCCAAATTTAAAAAGATGTCAGCCCTACAAGAGGGGAAGTAACTCCTTCCTGTCATCTATAGCTTTACTGATGGGTAGGGAGCAGTGTGGCTTCTGTGGCTCTACGTTTTAGGAGTTTAATGGGCAAATTGAAATAGGAGGTTTACAGGACAAAATTCCTGTGTGAATAGACGTGTGTGTGTGTGTGTGTGTGTGTGTGTGTGTGTGTGTGTGTGTACATGTGGAGGCCAAAGATCAACCCTAGGTGTCACCCCTCAGGTGCTGTCCCCCTTGTGTTCTGAGGCAGAGGCTCTTGTCCTGGAACTTGCCGCATAGGCACAGTTATGTGGCCAGCAAGCTTCGGGGATCCACTTGTCTTCCCTTCCTCAGTGCTGGGATTACAAACACACAGCACTGTGCTGGGCTCTTCCGTGTGGGCTCTGAGGGACAAACTCACATCTCAAAGGCAAGCACTTTACCCATGGACCAGCTCCCTTGACCACTCTTCAATTTTGCAAAATGAAATGATCAATTTGTACAAAAATCATAAAAAAATTGTAAAAAGAAAACACAAAAGCTTCTTTTATCAGCCTTGGCTAATCAAGTGGAAACAGAAACATCCCATCTTACAATTCTTTCCAATATAGTGGAATGGCTTGTGAAAGACAGAAACCCAGACATGGTGTTTCTTATGCCAAGAAAAATCATTCTAGGAGAAAAGCTAATGAAGATTCCTAGGTAGAAAATAACAAATTTAATTAAAATAATGAAGCTAAATTTACTAAAGACTAGCAAAACTACAATCTCATACAATAACAAACTCAAGATTTTATTTCTAAGGATACTCAAATGTACTAAAAATAATGTTGCTGTGAAATACTACTATACACATGGGCCGTATAAAGACCCTGCAAATAAAAAAGAGCTGCTTGGATAAGTCCATAAATACACAAGAAATGACCTCAATCAAAATGAAAAACAAATGTAAATAGGCCAAAATTTTCCTATGGGTCCATTTCTTCAGACTACAGGTATCAAAATCTTTAATAACGTTTGGGGCTGGAGGTGTTGTTTACTGGCAAAGGGCTTGCCTGGTATGTACAAGGTCCTGGGTTTGATCCCAGTCATGGAGCAAAAAAAGGGGAAAAAATCTGTCACAGCATTAGAATGGGTATTATTTAATAATTACCAAAAAGCTGAGTTTTCAACTAAAAAACTCAACTTTTCACATTGCAGGAGTATGCAGAAGCACAGATCTGAGATAACTAGAGCATTCAATAGTTAAGTAGGAAATACATTCAGCACAGTCAACTGTAAGAAAGCTAACTGAGCCATCATACAAGCCTGAACAGACACGAGTTGTGGACTTTTAATCAGCATGTGCCACATTTCTTGTCCCTTATTGAAACAGTTATGACTTTAAGAAAGACAGATGATATATTTCTCATATGTAATTATAAGTGTTTATAAAAAGATATACTGATATGCCATCTTAGCTTTTTTTTTTTTAAATCATAATTGTTAACGAAATAAAACCCAGATTACCGGAAGTTGGAGACTTGCATCGATCTTCCGTGACGACAGTCCCTTCAGTAATATCACACAGGCCCGCTGGAAGACAAATCAGGAGCAAATGAGACCAAGCCCATTTATACAAGCTTGCCTGCTTCTCACAGGGTCTATTTCACTACTAGCCACGAAAAGACAGATTCACGGATATGGCAATAATGAGGCTTGGGATGGGAACATTCTGGTAACAAAATATCTCCAAGTAATGTGGCTGTAGTCCACTGAACAAGAAAATTTAGAAACAGGATTTCTTAATGAAGTGATGTGCTATTCTTGAAGGAGATCAGACATGACCTAAGATCTATACAACACCAGAGATATGGAGATACATGGTACGCTCCATTTACTGCCCCAAGAGAGAAGAAACACTTGAGCTTGACAATTTTTATACCACAAGAGTCCTCAACTCAAATTTCTAAGTGGTTTTCCTTAAGTATGTCTTGAACACATCACTTAAATATTTTTAAATAATTATGAAAATATTTTGTATCTCTTAAATTTGTATTTTAAATCTTGCAATTATCTATCCTATATAGTATCCCTCTTAAAAACTATAATGTCACATTTTAAAACCTCTTAACAAAGACTTCTCCCAAGGTAGGTATGAATTACATAAATTATATAAGATCCATACTATAAGTTGGCCAAAATTATAATTAAGAAGTACTGCAAAGTATTTTATGAGGAGGTAAAGGGACAGGATTAACTACAATGAAGGATGTCTGAAAAAGGCACATGGAAATCTACTACACCACAAACCAATAGTGATAATAATAAAGGATGGAAATGGAGGTACCCTGCATAACTGGGTAATGCTGCTCCCAAAGCCAGACCACTACACAAAGATGCCAGCATCATGTGTGGGATACCTCCCTATGAGATGTTGGTCTGGAAGGCACCAGAGGCCCCGAAACAGTGCCGGTTGCTGCTGCTCCTCTATGATGTCTGCCAGAGCTGGAGGATGAGGCCTTTCTTTGCTGAACATATTACATGCTTTGGCTGCACAGAAACCAAGCTAGAACTGAGCTTCCTCTCTGCTGGCTAGCAGTTATAGCACGAGAAAGTGCTTTGAAGGCATCTGGGGAAAGTCACCAAGAATCTCACACAGCTGTAAACGCTATGGGCTACAGTACTGACCTGCCAGGCGTGATACGAACCACTGGCAAGACTGTTTTAGGGTGATCCTTATCAACCACTTTCTGATTAGATTGAGGCCTACCCCATGGGAGAAAATTCATGCGTCGCATTGTTAAAGTAATAAAAACCCCATGCCAGGGGAAGTGATGGGGCGTGTGTGTGTGTGTGTGTGTGTGTGTGTGTGTGTGTGTTTGTGTGTGTGTGTATGTGTGAATGTGTGTGAGAGCCTGTTTGTGCATGTCCGTATGTGAGTGTGTGTGTGTCTGTATGTGTGTCTGTGTGTGAGTGGTGTGCAATCTACTGTTGTTTTGCTAACCTGATACAGTGTCAAATGTCTTCTAGACAAAGTTATGTTTACACTCATAGATCAATGTTCTCTGCCTCTTCAGAGAAACTTCTTTTGCAGTGGGTGACAGTTAAGGGAGAGACTCATAATTAGTCATAACGTGGAGCATATGTGACTTGAGTGCTCAGCCCTGAACAGGACATCTGCACCAACTCCCCCGAGGCTTAGGGACACTGCAGAAGAGTGGGCAGAGGGACATAGAGCGGGAGGTTGGATGTGAGTGCTGGGAACGGCCGCTGTTGAACATGACATTGCTGCTGCAGCCATGAGCCCATGGCGGTGTAGTTTCTCATGCAGAGTCCACATGACTGGCCAACCAGCATTCCACCACAGGTGTGCAAGGGGAATCCTGAGCCTCTATTACTCTTTTCAGAGTTACAGGCAGTTAATGGTTGCTGAGGGAGACGGGACCATATCCCTCATTGGTTTAGCAACTGGTAAATGGAACTTGTTCAAGTATAACCCTCCCTACACTCATTTTCATGCAAGGACCATAACTAAATGTAGTAGGATAGAAACACAAGCAGGCATGCGCGCTTGTGCACACACACACACACACACACACACACACACGAGAGGCATTTATTGGGAAGTTTGGATTAGCTGAGAAACTGGACTGCACATTAAAGACTCAGAAGAAGCCAGGTGTCACACAATGTATGTCATGGGACCAGTCAGGATCTGCTTCCTATTATTTCATGAAATAACAATCTTACAATTGCTATGTATAGTACTTACTGGTATAAGTGCTTTTTTTTTTTTACACATTCTTTAAAATACTTCTATATTCATGTCTATATTCAGTGTATATGCAGGTGTGTGTGTGTGTGTGTGTGTGTGTGTGTGACAGTGCATGCCACAGTGCACATAACAAAGGTTACAGGATAACTTTTGGAGAGTGGTTCACTTGTTTCACGTTTAGGTTCAGGGAACTGAACCCAGGCCATTAGGTGTGGTAACAAGAATCTTACCCACTAAGGAAGGCATCTGCCAGCACTCCTTCTGCAATCCTGCCTGTGAACCCCATTACACTGAACACACACACACACACACACACACACACACACACACACACACACAAACACCTCTTCCTACAATTTCACTATCTATGATTTCAATTACTCACTGTTAACCTGGTCTGAAATATTAAATGGTAAATTCCAGAAATAATTCTTAATTTTTAAATTAGGCACCTCTCTGGGTAGTGTGCTGAAATTTCACTGCCCAGAGACATCATCACTCCATCCTCATATGTATCTACCTACCCACTAGTCACAGAGGACCAGTTCTGCTTATTGACTACAGTGTTGTAGTGCTTGTGATCAAGCACCTCACAAAGTCCAGATGCTGATGTGCCTACAAGACCCGTAACCTGCTCTGAGTGCCATGCCTGCGGGAGGCACACAGGGAGGAGGAGTGCACAGCAGTAAGACATTTTCAAGGACAGAGACCGTACACACTTAACGTTAATACAGAAATACTAACTGTTCACTTTAGTATTGGTTACTGGTGATAACCTTACTGTGCCTGACTCTAACTGAACATTACCACAGGAGTGTATATGGACAAGAAAACACAATACACAGAGGGTCTGAAATGGGTTTGGGTATCCCCTAAGGTCTAGAATCCCTGTGACAGTTTTACAATGTTCCTTATGAGGCCTCAATCCATATTTCAAGTAATAATTCAACTGTAATGTAATAACAGAGTTAATATTTTCAACTTCAAATGATAATGCTTTATCTTATAAAACAAATTTGTAAGTGACCCTAGAGTCCTAATCAAAATAGACTCTATCTGTTGGAGGTAAATAAAATTCTCCATTCAAACTGACCTATTAAAAAAGGTTGAAGAGCCGGGCAGCAGTGGCGCATGACTTTAATCCCAGCACTCGGGAGGCAGAGCCAGGCGGATCTCTGTGAGTTCGAGGCCAGCCTGGTCTACAGAGCGAGATCCAGGACAGGCACCAAAAGTGCACAGAGAAACCCTGTCTCAAAAAACAAAAGCAAAAAGAACCCAAACAAAATAAAAGAATGAAGAACAGTGTCATGGTACTTGTGCTACAGATCAAGTACATACTGCAGAGAGAGAGAGAGAGAGAGAGAGAGAGAGAGAGAGAGAGAGAGAGAGAGAGGAGGGGGGAGGGAGGGAGAGAGGGAGGGAGGGAGAGAGGGAGGGAGGAAAGGGGGAGAGAGAGAGAGCTAGGTGCTATAGCACATATCTGTCATCCTGGTGCTGGGAGGGAGGGGTAAATGTACCCCTTGAACTCACTAGCCTGCTTTGAATGTTAAGACAGGGTTTCAGCAGGCCAGCCTTGAGCTCAAAGAGATCGTTTTGTCCCCATTTCCCACATCCTAGAGTTGTATGCATACACCCCAACACTTGGCTAAGAATATTCTTTTTATATTAATACAATTAGAGAATTTTAATACCAATTATTATACAGTTAATTTTACATGAAAAATAGGTAAGTCATTTTTGTAACCAGATGCACAAATATAAGATTCCTGGAAACATTTATAAAACAATTAACCCTTCTTTCCTTCCTTTCATGAAGCAGTCTTTCTACCACAGATGTACACCCCCAATCCCACACTATTATTTATTTTTATTTAAGAAACCTTAAATAATGATAAAGTGAGGCAAAATTATAATGTGAAATACTTTAACCTAATAAAAACTTCAAATAGTACTCATATGCTAAACATCTATGTCTTCAATATGAAATGAAGCAAATAATATTAATGATATTATAGGACTAGCTATGTAATAAAGTAGGATGCAGTAAAATTTAAAAAAAAATTAATTGTATAATAAAACTTGTCTCATCCTTAGATAAGTTTGGATAGTCAATTACTAGCAATTTAACGTAAATCTTCTAAAGTATAAAGGGGAATATTTTGATTTCAAGACAAGTAAGATTTGTACAAGTTTGTAAAGTCTAAATTTTTTTCTGTCATGAAAATGTTTTCACATTCTTTCATACATATTTCTTTCTTTGCTTCTTAGAGAAGTTGGGTTGGGACATATTGTTTAAATCGCTGTTATGAGATAAATCTAAATGATGAGTTTAGTCTTTTAGACAGAAAGTATTTTAGTTAGAAAGTAAAATGAAAACGGAAACAATGATCTTACAGACAACAAAACGGTCAAGACATAAAGGACTTACTTAGAAAGGAAGAGCGGAGTGTTTTCACTGATTCACAATACAAGCTAGAAAGGCCGGACATGCAAGAAGTCACACCCCGCAAACCTCAGGGAAGCAATGGGGGGAGGGGGGAAGAAAGGAGACAGGTGCTAGAATGCCGTGGCTGAAACAGAGCTGCTGCTGAAGATAACACATGACAATATGATCGCACTCACAGACAAACAACGCAAAACAAACTCTGAAAAGAAAATGCCAACCATTAAGCAAAATGATAGAAAGGCCTAATAATATCTTTATTTTCTGCTGAGTTTTCTCATCTGTTACAATCTTGGTAGCTATCATTAGCCAATAATGTACTGAGAGCAACTTGAATCTGAGAGAATTTTAAAATGTTATGTGTGTGTGTATGGGGGATTTGTATGCATGCATGTATGTGTGTAGGTAAGAGTACATATTTGTGGTGCTAGAGAACATGGCTCTGCCCACCCTGAATCAAAGAGAACTTTAATTCCGTGGGACTGAGGAGAATGCTTACACCAGTTCCCTAAACAGTGCTCCAATGCTCACCAGGATTCTGCAGATGACTGAAACAAGCTCTAAATAGGGTTCCCCTCAATCTTTGGTTTAGCTGGGAGCGCCCACAGGAAAACCAAGCCCACTGCACTTATTGCTCGAGGTCTCATCAATATACCCCATATATCATGCATATAAAGTTATTTGCTGTATATCATGAAGCAAAATACAGGCAAGAGGTATAGGACACCTAGCCAGAAATATGTGTGTTCTATGTTCTAAGAGATAGCAACATGGAAACAGTTACTACTAATATTAGATACTTAGCAAACATCAAAGCATGCAACAATTTTTTTTTTTTTAATGAACCTGAGCTTGTGCTGAATCAAGGCTTCCTGTGCATGGTTATTATTAGGGATGAAAAACCACCTCTGTGCCTACTTTCACACAGGAATGATTACTTTCATCAAATGGTTCAAACTCAATTATTGGCTTAGAGGGACCAAACAGTACAACTCTGAAATCTATTTCTATTCTATAATAACCTGGACATATATTCCCGGTGTTATGCCTTGGCTGAAGTGTGACACTGGTTCTCGTGTGACATTAAATACAGTCCTAGATTATTAAGAACAAAAGAAAATGTAAAGGCAACACAAAACCAAAACAAGACTCATATTTCTAGCTAGTCTTTGGTTGTTTACATTTACAGTTTAAATCAGACAAGTTGTTTGCTTAAGTGAAGCATGTACAGGCACATGGGACACATGCATGTGAACATTTGTAGCCTTTAAAGCTCAGGAAGTTTTTCTTCTTTTTACCTCCTGAAGGTTGTCGCGATTTCCGGGGTGACCGGGGTTCTCTCCGGTAAGGATCGTTCGAGCCGTACAGTTCAATGGTGCCGAGGTTGAGCAGCACTGCCTTCTGGAGGTAGTCAACCATTGCGATGCCGTTACAGTTGCCAAAAACCACTCTGGCCAGGGAAGCAGAAGTATCTCAGTGCCAACAAGTTATTAAAAGAAATGTAAAATATAAAGCTGAAGAAAATAGGATGGTGGGCCTTTCAGAAAACTCTTTTCCTATTTATTTTATTTACTATTAGTGTATGAAGTGTGTGTGTGTGTGTGTGTGTGTGTGTGTGTGTGTGTGTGTGTGTGTGTGCATGCGCATGTGCATGCTTACATGTGGCGTTAGAAGATCTGGGGATTCACTTAAGTTGCCCGAAACTAAAGATAAGTGTAGTCAGGGGTATACAGAGTATATAGCCCTTCCCAAGGACCTATTCATGTCTCTGTAGATGTTACCTATATCATTAAATCAAGCATTAGCACTATTTATAAGAATGTTTAATACAGAAGCTGAAGCTTGATCAGAAATACTCCCCCTCTCCCACACACATACAAATACTAAGCGATGTTACATCTATTTTTCTGATCCTAGGAAAATGGAAATATAGGCTGGAGCAAGTTCTGGTAATTCCTCTGTCAAGAATAAAAAGGAAGTATAAGTCTTGGGAGTCTTGGGAGACTCCCTTTGAGGTGTTCAAAATCCTTTTTTCATTACAGTTTAGGAACCACAACCTGACCTCTTGTGCATAAAGGATTCTTACTTTAAGAACTCTTAAGGCAATTGGCAGCTGATATTGAGTCAGCAGGAACAAAAGGACAGGTGACTCTCTATAGTTGCTACTGAAAACAAGACATGGCTGTGCATAATACTTCTGTAATAGAAAGTACAGGGACTGTGTATAAACACTTCTGTAACAGACAGTACATAAGCAGTTTCTTACTGTGATGCTGAGGTTCTAAAAATAAACAAACTATAACAAATGCTTTATATATATACAGGCATATACAGCTCTGTATAGAAGAATACTTTGTGAAAACTACTGCTATACTCTTAGAAATTTTTACAAGTTGACTTTGGAAGCAGAAAAAAAAATGACACAGTTACAGTTCAGAAATACAGAATCTGTTTATAAAATCTTATGTTAGAGTTTCTTAAGAGAAATATGAGAATATTTTTTTTCTGGAGGAACACACAGAGAGTATATACTGACTTTATCTCCAATGAGCATTGGCCACTATTTTCTATCATTAATCACAGTACATACCTCCAAGAATTATTCAAAACAAAACCATGTCCCAAATAAAGCAAAAAATATTGAAATTATAGTTACACAGCAACATTTTGGATGATGCTACAATAAAGCCCAAGTTATTTATACTTTTATATTTAAATGCAAAATTATATAAGATATTCTACAAAGACACTGAGAAAAAAGACAACACACAAAACCACACAGGAAGAACCCTCATACTTACAGTCCATAGGAAGAGTTGAGTGCCAGGCTGGTGATCTGTTGTGGAGGTTCTCCACCCACCCACACCAACTGAATAACTAGCTCTGTCTGATAACCTGGAGACTGTTTAAGTGGTGAGCTTCTGACTCTGAAAAAAGAAAAGGGAAGACACGTTAGCTTTTTAACACATTTCCAATTAGCTGATTGCCCTTCGCACATGAAATTGTACATAGTTACATGAGAATAATTTCACACAGGAAACCACACTAGATTCCCTAAAAGGTAAAAGTTGGAATGTTGTGCTGTACAAGTATTTAGCCTAGCTGTAGAGATGAGCACATGCCAGAGTGCCGATGGTAGGGAAATACCGACAAATTGTGGACATAAAGTGGAGACGGGTACGGAGGAGGGAGAAAGGAAAACAAGTGAGGAAGAAAAGAGGAAAGGAAGAACAAGAACAGGGAAGGGGGCTAAAGAATGAGCAAAAGCAGCAACAGGAAGCCAGAAAGAAAAAAAATAAATGAATGAAAAAATAAAGCTTAAAACCACACACACACACACAAAAAAAAAAAAACACTACAGAAGTCAAAAATAAGTACTAACAACTGGTTTTTGGTTGGTAACTTTTTACCACATAAAACAAAACAAAACAAAGCACTTCTCTATATTTTAAGGTTCATTTGTGGATACATGCTGGACCCAGTAGACTAGGTGGACCAATTAGGAAGTTGTTTTGATTGTTCTGACATGAAATAATATTTTAAAAATAGATTTAGAATATATTATGAGGTAAGACTTGATATAGGTTATAAGTTTTGGGATGGTATAAATCAAAATCATCTAACACTTATTTACTAATTTAACTGTGTGTGCATGATGCACACACATACATGCAAAGAGGGCAATTTGCAGGAGTCAGTCCTTCCCCTCCATCAGACAGGTGCTAGGCACTGAACCCAGGTCATCACTCAGGAAGGTAAGCACCTTTACCTGTTGGGCCATCTCACCAGCTGAGGAAGGCAGAAATCTTGGACTGATTTTAATATTCTGTAACAAAGGAGGTATTCAAGGTTCACTGGATAGGTGAATAAACCAGAGGTTGAATCGAGTCACACGAAGAGAGGAGATATCACAGCAACTCTAGGGCCAAAGTCACTAAATGAACCCATTAGGCACATCAGTAACGAGGGGCTAGTTTCAGAGGAGTATCTGGTACATTTGAGGGGATGGCAGGGATCTATATATTTAGAACTACTTGACTGACAGGTAGTAAATATGCAAACCTAACAAATAATGAATATGTTTGTGCTAAACTTGTATTGGTTAAGTCTATGATATTGGAAAAGTGGGGGAGTAAGGAGTTTATAGAAATATGAGACTTTCTGAGGAATATTTGGATGTAACACTTGCCTTGTCTGTATCAGCAAACTTCATGTGCAATAAATATATTTAAACAATAAGAGCAGTTTTTTTTATTTTTTGTTTTTTCAAAACAGAGTTTCTCTGTGTAGCTTTGGTCCCTGTCCTGGATCTCACTCTGTAGATCAGGCTAGCCTCGAACTCACAGAGATCTGCCTGGCTCTGCCTCCCGAGTGCTGGGATTAAAAGCATGTGCCACCACTGCCCGGCAATTAGAGCAATTTACTTGCATGGGTAGCTACATTTTAAGCTGAGGGTGACTTAGATTGCACAAACTCTTGCAAAGTCCAGTCTTCCAACAATTCTTTGGCTTCTGCCTTGGAATGACAGAGTATAAAGGACAGAAAGAAGACTACTCACTGTTGAACAGCCTGAAACCACACTAGGAGACACGAACACCTTGGAATAATTTTGTTGGTACTTGTGTAGCGACAAGGACTATGACACTTGTTAGCAATGTGCTGACTAAGAAAGGGGTGAGAGTTGGTTGTCAAGACTACTGGGAGAATGAGTCACTGCACACACGTGTAATAGGAACTGAACTGGAGTCACCTCTGCTTACACAACATTTGTAGGCCCTCAGAGCTGTACTCTACTGAGAGAGAGTTTTTGATACTTTTGAGGAAACTGACCAACAACCCCTTCTACTTGCTGGTGTTGAGGAACTAAAATGACAATTGAGGCGTCTTGCCCAAAGGCAGCCTTGACACAAGACAGGCTGAGAGTCCAAATGCAGCTGGCTATTCTTTTCTGAATTAGGCAAGAGGGCAAGCCTCGAGGAAGCACTCCTTGTGCCTGGCATACAGAATGTGCATACTGGATGAGGTTCCAAAGAACAGGAGCAGGTCTTACAGTAGTCATTTTATAAGCATATGAAGGCTACATGTAAGACTTGTGATGATACACAGAACTCCTTGCATGGGACTGAGAGGTGAATCAGCAGTTAGGAGCACTTGATGCTCTTGCAAAGGACCACTGTTCAGTCCACAGGACCTATGCCAGGCAGCTGGCATTGTCTATAATTCCAGCTCCAGGTGATCAAACATCATTTTTTAGACTTCACAGGCATCCATACTCATGTGTACACAGAAACACACAAACACCAACCCACACAATAAATCAAACACAAAATAAATCTTTTCAAAACTTCACTTTGCTGAGAAGTGAAAAAAGTAATTAAGAAAATAACAAACCAGCCGGGCGGTGGTGGCACACGCCTTTAATCCCAACACTTGGGAGGCAGAGCCAGGTGGATCTCTGTGAGTTCGAGGCCAGCCCTGGGCTATCAAATGAGTTCCAGGAGAGGCGCAAAGCTACACAGAGAAACCCTGTCTCAAAAAATCCAAAAAAAAAAAAAAGAAAA
Source organism: Peromyscus maniculatus bairdii (assembly GCF_049852395.1). NCBI lineage: Eukaryota > Metazoa > Chordata > Mammalia > Rodentia > Cricetidae > Peromyscus > Peromyscus maniculatus. The sequence goes on along the minus strand of NC_134867.1, from coordinate 49,093,411 downwards.
AGAAAATAACAAACCAAAAACTCTTCTAAATACTAATCTGATACAAAATCTCTAATTCATATATATATATTTTTTTAAAAGTCCTAGAAACCTGGGCTAGCTGGGGGGGATATTTAGGTAGTAGAATTCTTGCCTTTGTGGAAAATTCAGGTCCACCCCAAGAATAAAAATCAAATGACTAATCAGAAGCCTGGTTAAGAAATAACAGAATGGGACGAATCACCAAGCTGGCTCAGCAAGTTACGGCGCTTGTGGAAAACTCAGACACCTGACCCTGATGCCCGTGACCCACATGTGGAAGGCGAGGATGACTCCCACGATCATTGTGACCGCTGTGCTTGCTGTAGCACGTTCATGTGCCCACGTGTGCATGGTTGTGTGCATGTCCACACCCTCCCCCCACACAAATAAGTAAATGTAATAAAAGAAGAAATGACAGAAGTTAGGTTTTAAAAATAGAAAGTGGGAAGGACTGATAAATTTTTGTCTACAACTGTTAAAGTTATACTTTTAATATTTTAAATATACTCAACTTCCCTACTTGTTAAAGATAAGCTGTAAAACCTTTATTAAAAGTTCCACAATTTGTACAAATACATTTAAAAATGTTAAAATGATATTTGGAAGTGTCACAATTTTAAAACAATTGTTTGGACAAGTTTTTTTGCAAAAGGACACTTACAATAGCTAAGTAAAAAAAATGGATTGGTAAAAGGGACAAATAAAACAGCTTTAAAAATATTTCTCTAAAAAATACTCAATGATGTACCAGAACACTTTGTGCGAAGCAGATGAACTCCTGAGTGAATGTATATTGCTGACATGAGCTGTGCCGTGTTAAGGACCCCGATGCCTCAGACCCATGAGAAGGGCAAGACCTTTCCCTGGTCAGGTGTGGATGCTTAGTACAAGCACTTGAGAAAAACATAGCTTCCTCCTCCTGGAGGACTGCAGCCTGAGACAGCGCCCCACAGAGTCCCCTATGGATATTAGCAGAACCGCATTCTCATGGAGCTGTATGTAAAGCAGAGTGTTCCAGCTGTGGGTGGAATTCGGATCCCAACTTTTCTGTATGTGAGTCTATTGTTTCTTCATTCTTTGTTACCCCCGGCAGCTCATTCCCAAAGCTGTGCAGGTCACAGCAGCCTTGTGCATGAGAAACAAGATCTCGTGATTAATTGTATTTCAACCAATTCTTGTTTTATTTGATCCTTTTAGAAATTTGTCTTTGGGACTGCAGACCAAAACAATATAAAGTTAATCAATACTTGCATTTACCTGAAGATTACTAAAAGGGGCTAAGTAGGGTTTAACTAAAACTCCTTGTAACTCAAATAAATGTCAGGAATAAATACATACAGTTTAGTCAAATGTCCCTAAGATGTGTACTACTTCATTGCTGATAGAATATTCTACTAAAAGATTAGTTTTCTTTCTTTAAAATAGGCCTGAATATGGATTATGACACTCACTGAAACTTAGTTTGTTAATACAGTACTAAAATACTTAAAAAGTATACAAATGTTAATTGTAAAATATGGCTAAGTGAATGAGGCAGGAGGATCATGAGTTCAAGGTCAGCCTGGTCTACAGTGTTAGACATTGTCTCTAAAGAAATGAAACTGCAAAGAAAGGAACTGGCTATTATGCATCTTTATTTTTATATTTTCTCCATACATGCTTGGGTATCCTACTGACAGCCAGAAACCAGTGATCTAAATGACCTGAATTTTATCAGTAGAGTCATTACTTTATGATATACTTTAACATGGTTAATCTATACTTTTTTTTAAAAAAAATCAGGTTTTAAAACTCTATTGCAGTTTAAACTTATGTTTTGATATGCAAATATATCTTACACTAAGATTAGTAGGAATTTCTATTCACTTGGTGAAGAAATAAAAACAAAAACACCAGACATACAAAACTTAGATATAACCCCCACACTAACACACAACCCCTGATGTTCCCACACCTACACCCTGGCTCAATTAAGTCAGCAGAAAAAATTTTCACATAGCCTGATGTTGCTCAGGTAGAAATCTTGATGCTCTCAACACCTACTTTCTACTTCTACCCTGGGCAAGGTGGAGTACCTTATAGATCAAGTAAGAAGGGGAAAATGAGGCATGCTTACTTCCCCTCCCACTGTCTGCACTGGATCAAGTGAGCCCAGGGCCTCTTGTCCTGGTCCTGCTGTATGATCAGGTCAGCCTTCTGAGACAGCTTAGCATCAGCAGACCCACCAGGCTCTCGTGCTAGCTGAAATGACTGGCTTCATCAGACATTAGGGTATTGTCATAAATCATTACTTGGAAAATATTTTATTTATTAATGTGCTGAAGAATATTGATGGGAAAAGAACAGTAAAATTATTGAATGGCCTCATAGACACCAAGGTTCTGTGAGGTCAGATTTTGTTCTGGGTGGTCCGATTCTGGATGAATGTCTTAGGCATGTTTCCAAAGTGAAAAAGCTTGAACTTCCCCAGTCATATGATAAAGTGATAGGGCAGTTTACTTCTTAATGCCAAATGTTGTTTACAAAAGGAGCTGTAGGATAAAATGTTTACAGTCTCAAAGTAAGATGAATTAACAGTTCTACTTTATGTGAGGCCAATGTCTTAGTGGTCACTCCAGAAAACAAAGTCTTCCAAGTAACTCAGAACATTAGTCAGACTCCATGTGTTAGCTGCTGTTCTTGTCACTCTGACAAGAGAAGACAAAGGCAATTACAGGAGGGAAGGATTTGTTTGGGGTCTTGAGGGAGTGGATACAGTCCATCAGGATAAGAAAGACACCAAGCAGCAGGTCACCCTGCATTTGGACTCGGAGCAGAGATAGGAAGATAAGTGGTGGTACTCAGCTGGCTGTTTCTTTTTCTTTTTCCCATTTCCATGGGATGAAGACACTTAAGTAAGGTAAGCCTTTCTGGAAACGCCCACACTCTTAGAGGTCAGTCTCAGTGACTTTTAATGCAGTCATGCTCCAATAAAAGATTAATTGTGACAAATCTATTTGTTATTGTGACATCTGGATATAATCACTTTAAATATAACAGCAGTTTTCAACCTGTGGGTTGCAACTCCATTGGGGGTTGAACGACCCTTTCAGAGGGGCCACATATCAGATGTTTATTTACATTATGATTCATAACAGTAGCAAAATTAGTTATGAAGTAGCAATAAAATAATTGTATGGTTGGGGGTCACCACAACATAAGGAGCTGTATTAAAGGGTCACAGCATTAGGAAGGTTGAAAACATTCACTCTGGTCCTCAAAGACCCATGACTATCTGACAACACAAAGTGAATTTAGTTTATCTGTAATTGATGCACCTCATTGCCACAAATTTTAATAGTTCTAACAATGTTCTAAAGCTCAAAGTCTAAAGTCTCTTCTGATACTTGAGACTTATAGGCTGGTGAATCCCTGTAAACAAAGGAAATAAAAAGAGGCATACTTCCAAAGTACAACGACACTGTAAACATTCCCATTCCAAAAGCAAGGAATAGGAAGCAACAAGAAATATCAAAGCAATACGAAATCCTTGAAGAACTGTCAAACCCTGAAGATTCATGTCTGGCATCTAGGGCTTGTGCTAGCATCATCTGGACCCCGGCATGCCCAGGAACCCACCCCTTCAGTTCTGCCAACTGTGAAACATGTAGCTTCTTCCTTGGTCCAGTTCTACTCTAGACCTGTATCCTATCCTGGTGTATTATCACATAGCCCTGGCATCTCTAATACATTGGTATCTCTACTGCAGCTTAAGATTCACCTTGGACAGCTTGTCATTCACATAACTGCCTGGCTTTAAGTGGTTTCATGGAGCCTTGGTGCAATCTTCCATGATCCTTTAACTTTTGGATTTTGCATGCCTGCAACATCAACACCAAATGAATGATGTTGCTATTTGGGGATATAGTCTTCCCCTTTTTTTTTTTATCAGAATGCCTTCTGCATATAAAACCTAGGGAAATACTTCCCTCGGTGGTTTTTGAACAGAAAGCCCCTTCAGTGGCATTTTCAGCTCAGGGTCCTCCTTTCAAATGAATTTTCACTTATATAAGTTGGAGTCTTTCGTGGGAATGGAAGTCTTACTTACAGGGAACCTTCCTGATTATGCCAGCAGAGAAGACTAGATTCTCTTTAGCTGAAGTAATTCTTCAACAATTCCAGCTACTTTCTCTTACTCCTTTCCTACCAAACTGCATATTATCCTTATCTTTTTGCTCCAATTTAGAATAGAGTAAGAACAGTGGTCATTCCACAATCATGACATCATTTATTAGTCTGTTTTAATTATTTATGTCAAACAATGTAGGCTTCTATTTTAAATTCAGCCTCCCTTAAATTTTCAGCACACAGAATGGAGACAGATTCTGTGCCGGACTATAACATGAATGGTCTCTGGCCCAGCTCCTGGTATAGTCTTAACTTTCCTTGATTATGAAGTCTTTCCTGGCTGAATTTCTGTCTGAGTGCTTGTATTCCAAACGCTTATAAGAACAGCCCCTTAGCTCTGCTTAGAGTTTTCTAGGGCCTCTGTGGCCGATGGCTCCAAATCCTTCACCTTCCTCTAACACACTGGTTCAAAGGGCCCAACAGCCACACAGCCAGCCTTCTTACATACAGCAGGACTCCACTTCCTGGCGGCGACTCTCTGCTCTTTTCCTTACTGTTGTGACAAAGGCTGCTGGGAGAATGAAGGTTTGCTTAGGTTCACTGCTCTAGGGGTCATATTCCACTGTGGCAGGGTGACATGGCTGTGGGAGCTACAGAGCTGGTCACACTGGGCTGAAAGGAAGTAAAGGCAGGTGAGTAGTGGTGCTCGGGGTTCCTGCTCCTCCCCTTTCTGTTGACCCAGCAACCTGAATCCATGCTGAGTCTTCCCCCACAGTTCAACCTCTCTAGAAATGCCCCCACAGACATGCTCAGAGGCCTATCTCCTGGGTGATTCCAAATCCAGTCAACTTAAGAATGAAGAACAGCCATCTCACTATACAGCAATTACAGATCTGCTCAAAAGTCTAAAAGACATATACAGAGTTAAATTTTGCCATTCACCAAGCAACCATACTGTATGATTTCAGGTTAATCAAATTTAGGACAAGAGTAGTTTTCAAAAGAGGTTAACAGTTGATCCAAGACTCACAGCAGTTATGGCTGCCTGCACAAGACAGACCGAAGATCAAGGTAGTCAACACTCCAGCACGTGTTCCTAGCTGATAGCTAGGAAGGAGAGTCAGTTTTCTTTAAAGGTGTTTCCCCCTGTAAGTTGACCATGGTCCAGTGTGCCCATCCACTGGATGAGCATAGGGGCAGCAGACATTGGACTCGATGGGTCATTTAAAAAAAGAAGAAGAAAAGAAGAGGACATAAAGTTGCAGGGGGATCTGGAAGGTTAAGAGGAGGAGTAGGAAATGAATTGCACATTGAATGCATGTATGAGATTCTCGAAGACTGAAAATACATATTTAAAAAATAATCATAGAATAATATAACATTTAATGGAAAAGCATAAGGGTTTTAGTTGCTATTTTCTTTTTCTTAAAAATACTTTTTGTAGTTATTATCACTGATTGGCAACTATTATGTAGCAATTATTAGTTACCCGCTGGACAGGTCTAGAAATCATATTTTGTTCTGTTGTTATATTCTTCAAGAAAAGAAGCTGGGCTCCCTGAATTCCATGTGAAGATAAGAAGAGGGCATAAACTACATTATCTTGACAGAAATCCAGGTTGGTCACATGAGGTAGAGGGGGCAGTGTGAGAAACCCCTTGAAAGGAAGCTCCTCCAAAAATGGAGAGAACACCACAGTATACCCTAGAAGTCTAAAATGGTATTCAAAAGTGAAAAAGAGCATCATTATCAAATCACAGTTACATTAATTCTTCTAGGATTAAGAAATAATGTATTTAAGTTACTATATAAGTCCAGGATAGGGAAGTATATCCACATACAAATGTTAACAGCTAATGCCAATAACAAAGAATATTAAATAGTAACAAGTTGGCTTGTGAGACTTCCTAGACATTAAAAATCCCTTGAAATCTGAATTGAAAAGAAATTGCTATACTAAGCGACATTCTACTAAATACTTGCAGATTAGAAGTCAATACATCTCACCATAGATACAAATGTCAGACAATAACGATGGCTATCCATAGCCTCAAGCCTGTGGACAGTACTGAAAACTCAGTTCCAGAAACAGTGTATCTTAAATGGATTTGGACTTCCAGGCTCTGGCTGGAGGTTTTAATTGTTTTTGGTAATTAACTTACTTATTCTCCTTGTCCTTCCTGTCAGTACAAACAGTGGAAAAACACTTACCTAAGCAAAATCAGAGGACAAAGACTCGCTCATTGGACCTGCTTTTCATTTTTATCTGGGGAGCCAAGGCAAGAAGTCTTGTAACTCTGGTTTGAGAGCACTGCATTTCTTGTTATAAATATTTCCTAGCCTCTTGGTATGGGAAAGCCATACATTGACAGTGATTATTCCTCAGGAGGAAACTGATCTCATGTTTCAGACTGTTGAATATTAAGCTTATGAACATTTAGAGGCATAAGTAGTGCTAAAGTCCAAGTTAAAGTATTCTAATTTTGTTGAAGATGACAAAATTATCTCACATTTTTATGTGATAACATTGTGCTAAATATGCTAAAACATTACTTCACATAATTGATAAAACTGAGGAAATATGGAACTATTTTACTAATATCCATAATAAATATATTTTATCCATCTATAAAATTAACAAAATCTAAAAAAATGAAATAATTGTAGTAACATTTTAAAATTTAGTGTTAAAGTAGTATTGTGTCCTTAAAAAATAGCAAAACTATAAATCTGTATTGTAAGTTTTGTTTTAGATAATATATGCTAGAAGTATAGCTAAAAGGAGAGGTGTGTTTCTAAGTGTGAGATAACGAGAAGGTGGGAGGAAGCAAGAAAGAGAGGGGGAAGCATAGAAGAGGAAAAGTAACATGGGAAGGAAGGGAAGAAGCCAGCTTGAGACCTTTGAGACTCCTGCATTTTGAAGGAAGCAATTCTTTGCCATGTCCACTGTAGATCTGAGCCTCATCTCAGGCCCTGTCTACCAAGTCTACCAACTCAACCTCAACAGCAGCCCCAGCCCCTGCTGGGAAACTAACACTGTCTCCAGACACTAGGGCATATCCTGAAACAGGCAAGATCATCCCTGCTGGAGAATCACTCGTTCAAATCCATACTCTCAAGATTTTGAGAATATAGGAAAAAATTCTGTAAAACATGTACTTAAAAGAGAACTGTAGGAGCTGGAGAGATGGCTCAGGTGTTAAGAACACTGGCTATTCTTCCAGAGGACCTGGGTTCAATTCCCAGAACCCAGATGGCAGCTCACAGCTGTCTGTAACTCCAGTTCCAGGGAATCTGACACCCTCACATAGACACACATGCAGGCAAAATATCAACACACAAAATAATAAAATAAAATAAAATAAAATAAAATAATAAAATAAAATAATAAAATAAAATAAAATAAATGAATCTTTAAAAACATGATTGTGATTTTTTTCTTTTTTTATTTTAATGTCTGTTTGCCTTATTTGAGGAGTGGCTTTTTTACTAAATCAACATTCTAACCACCACATATGCACTAGAGAAGCGATTTCAGCTGCTCTACCGTAAAAGCAACACAAAGCCTATTTCTCTACTGAGCACACATGCTGTCTTGTCACCCTCTCCACTTTGAACCCATCCACTTCTGCCCCCATCATGATTTTCGTTGTTTTCTATGTAACACATTGAATCACCCAGTCTTTATGTAATCCAATGATTTTAATTCTTTCCTCATCACTTTATTTCTCTATAACCTCTGAAGAACTTAATCACTCAAAAACAGAAACTGAATAAAAAATTAAAGTAAAAGTACATCCAATTTATCCCTGAATCAACTAGTATGCTCTTAAAATGATACAAAGTAAAGTCTTTTACGTAAAGATAAAGTGATGTTAAGATTCAGGAAAGCATAAAATAAAGTATGAGAACACTGAATCCAAAGTAAAGATGAAAAGAAGCAGAATTTTCAGAGTTCAGAGAAGAGAATGAACATAAACCACATTAAATCTAAGTCCAGGATGAAATCATGGCTAGATGTGAAGGTGTAGTGATACATACAGGGTGACCCACAGCCATCCTACCTTATTATTTTAAACCTTGGTAATATTAGGTGTAACACTATAGAATTACCATTGTTCTTATACCATAAATACAAGCTCAGTTAACCACAGCCAAACACAAGAATACCCATTCTTGCAGGAAAATGCCATCATAGATGTACTAATGATTATTATTTTTTAAATTAAGAGATAACATATAAAACAGACCTAATGTTTTGCAACTTACTTTAAACAAGGTACATTATCACGAAGCCCATCAGATGAGCTGCTACTGGTGGATGGATGAGACTGAGGAGGAATGGGCTGAGGGTTGGAGCTGCCCACGGGGGTGGACAAAGGTGGCGGCTGCTCACCCTCTGGCGTTTCCACATCATTTATTTCATATAACAGTCGAACTTCAAGCATCTGTCATAAAAGAATGGCTGTTTACCTATTCCTAATAATTAAAACTCCTGTATTATAATGAACCAGAAAGAATATTTTTAAAAGTTAAAAAAAAGGACTATATTTCTAGAGACAAAAGAAAAAAAGATTTTTGACTCAACTTTTAAAAACTTGTGTGTATGGGTGGGAGTTCATACATGTACACACATATGCATCATGGTTTTAGAATGTATGGAATACCAATAAGTTGACATTCCTTAAACAAAAGGCATAATATACTTAAAGATTCAGATAGTCCATTAAAGTATATGTAAAAATGCTATTTTCACAAAACAGATAGTGATATAAATACTAAAGTGCTTTTAAATTTTTATGCAAAAGCAATAGTAAACTGTTTATTAAATAATTTTCAAAAGCTTAAAAATATCAGACAACTGAGAAGAAAACTGTTAAGAGGTGATTACCGGGATGACTTCTGTCACCACTTCCTGCTTGCTGAATCTATAAAGGATGACATGCGCTGACACTCCAGCTATGCACAGCATTCTGCTCTCTGGGCACCAGGAGATGATCTGAATGGCGTATGGATCTTCATCTACAATGTCCGTGTTCGGTCTGTCATCTTTACTTCTTGACTTTTCAAACACTTTAGACGTTTTTAATTTATACAGTACTTGTAGAGTTACTAGAAGAAAGTATATTACAAAATTTAGCTGAAACCTCAAAATTGTTAATTCTTCTCTACCACTCCTTTCAATTATTCCTTGTTCATTTTTTTTTTTGTTTTTGTGACTCTCTACCAACCCATAAATCTCCCTCTATCAGGGACCAACAGCCTCCATATTTTACTGGGATTTAGCAACCCCACAGGTGCAACACCTGGCTAGGATCCAGAGTGGGCAACAGTGAGCAAAGACTGAAACAAGCACCCAGCAAAGACAACAGCAGATATCTACATCAAGAAATGCTTTACAGTCATAACTCTCACTACCTAGATCCCAGCGTAAAATCACAAAGATGAACAACTGTGATCCATCTTTCTGATGTATTCAAGAAATATACTTCCCAGGCACCCAGGTAGGGGGATTGGGATCTGTCCCTGGTCTATGGGCAGGCTTCTGGAACCCGGTGCCTGTGGTGTGACACCTTGCACAGCCTTGGTGCAGTGGGAAGGGGCTTGGACCTGCCTAGGCTCAGTGTGCTGGGCTCTGCTGACTCTCCATGGGAGACCTTGATTTGGGGGATGTGGGGATGTGGGGTGGCTTGGGAAAGAGGGCTAGGGGGTAGGAGGATGGAGGAGGGGGGATCTGTGGATAGTATGTGGAGTGAGTAGAAAATTTCTTAATAAAGAAAAATGAAAGAAAAAAATTAAAAAAATAAATAGACTTCACCATCAAGGAAAGATATCAACTTATGGTAAAAGGATAGAGGTATTCCAAGAAAATGGACTTAAAAAGCAAGCTGGTATAGCCATTTTAACATCTGACAAAACATGACTTTTAAACAAACAAACAAAAAAATCAGAAGAGATAGGGAGGGATACTATATACGCATTAGAGAAATCCACTAAGGGATACTCCAATTCTAAATACTTATACACCAAACACAAGTTCAGAAACACTATTATAGATAACCATCACATACTGACTTCCATAAGGAGATAGCACATGACTTCAATATCCCACTGTTGCCAAGAAACAGGTCATCCAGACAAAAATAAAGTAGAGAAATACTGGAGCTAACTGTTATCAGAAATCAATTGGACCTAACGGCCACCTTCAGAACATTCTATTCAAGCGCTAAGGAATATACTTTCTTCTCAGCAGCCCATGGATGTTTCTCCAAAACTGACCACATATTAAGACACAAAGCAAGTTTTAACAGATATAGGAAAACTGAAATAGGACTTGCACCCTACTTGAACACCATGGATTACAGCTGCACAGAATGGCAGGGAGTATACAAACTCATGGAACTCCAACAATTGATTAGTGAATGAAAACTGGGTCAAGAGAGATAACAAGTAGGAAATTAAAAACACTTTATAATTGAATGAATGTGAAAACAAAGCACACCCAAGCTTATGGAAATGATGAAGCAGGTTCTAAGAAGCATGTTCATAACACTAAGACAGCACTAAGCGCTACACCAACAACCTGATGAAATTGCATATTAATAACTTATTTATGACACACTCAAAAGCTCTCAAAAACAAGGAGGAGGAGGAGGAGGAGAAGAAGAAGAACTCAGATGGCAAGAAATAAATTATCAAACTAAGGGGAAAAAATCAATGAAACAGAAACAAACAAACCAAATACAAAAAAATCAAGGAAACAAAGATTTGGTTCTTAGACAAAAATCAACAAACTTCTAGCCAAATTAAGCAAAGGCCACAGAAGATCCAAATTAATAAAATTAGATATTAAAATAGAGATATTACCAAGAAATTTAGGGAATCATAAGGATATAAGTTAAAAATCTGTACTTCACCAAGTTAGAAAACCTACAAGAAATGGATGAATTTCTAGATATATATGATGTACTAAAATTAAAATGAAGTAAATGATTTAAACAGACCCATAATCCATAGAGAAACTGAAGCAGTAATTAAAAGATTCTCAACCAAATAAAGCCGGGACAGATGGATTCAGTGCAGTACTCTACTGACCTTCAAAGGGGAGCTTATGCCACCACTCCTGGGATTATTCCACCAAATAAACTCAAGAAATCCCTTCCAGTTTGTTTTAGAAAGCCCTGATTATTCTCATGCCAAAACCACATAAAGACCCAACAGCAGAAGAAAATTAAAGACCAATACCCCTTATAAACATACATACAAAAAATTTCATCAAAATGCTTGGAAACCGAATATAAGAACACATCAAAAAAGATTATCCACCATGAACAAACTGACTTCATTGCAGAGATGCAGAGATGGTTCAACATAGATTAACAAGTAATCCACCACATAAACAAACTGAAAGACAAAACTACACAATTATCTCACAGATATAGAGAAGGTCTTTGACAAAAGCTTTCATGATAAAAGTCCTGAAGAGACTGTTTTCTTTTGTTGTTGTTGTTGTTTTTGTTTTTTCCTGGATACAAAAAACAAACCTCAACACAATAAAGTCAAACCCACAGCCAACATCATACTAAATGGAGAAAAACTCAAAGCAATTCCACTAAAATCAGAAACAAGACAAGGATACTCTTTCCATAGCTATTCAATGTAGTACTTGAAGTCTTGCTAGAGCAGTAAGATATCTAAAGGAGATCATCAAAGGGATATGAACAGAAAAGGAAAGTCAATTATCTTTATTTGCAGATGATATTATTTGACATATAAAAGACCGGAGAGACTCTACCAGGAAACTTCTATAGCTCATAATACTTTCAATAAAGTATCAGGATATAAAATTAACACATATACATACACACAAAAGCTTTCCTATACACAAATGACAAACAGAAAGATATCAGGGAAACAGTACCTTCCACAATCACCTCAAAACAAACAATCCCAAAACAAAACAAACAAACAAAAACTTAGGATAACTCTAACCAGACAAGTGAAAGACTTGAATAATAAAAACTGTAAGCCACTGAAGAAAGAAGGTGAAGATAATAACAGAATATAGAAAGGCCTCCCATGCTCATGGGTCAGTAAGATTGATAGTGTGAAAATGGCTAGCCTACTAAAAGCTATCTAGATTCAAATGCAATTCCCATCCAAATTACCACACAATTCTTCACAGAAATTGAACAACAAAAATTAATAAATAAACGACAACAAACCAAACAATCTTCAACTTCAGATGGAAACATGAAAAGCCCAGAATTCTATTTTGTTAGTTGTTGTTTTTCCAGACAGGGTCTCACTATATAGTCCTGGCTGTCCTGGAACTTACTCTGTAGACCAGCCTGGTCTTTAACTCAGAGACATTCCTGCCTCAGCCTCTGGAGTGCTGGGATTAAAGGCATGGGCTACCACTGCCTAGCTTAAAATAGGAATAATAAAAGAACTGCTAGAGGTATCATCACCATTGATTTCACACTGTATTACAGAGCTATAGTAATAAAAACAGCATGGTTATTGGTGTAAAAACCAGACACTTTGACCAAGAAACAGAATTAAAGATCAAGATATAAGTCCACACCTAAGGATACCTGAGCCTTTACAAAGACACCAAAGATGCACACTGGAGGAAAGAGAGCATATTCAACAACTGGTGCTGGTCAACGTAGATAGTGCATGTCGAAAATGGAAATAGATCCATATCTATCACCCTTCACAAAACTAAACTCCCACAGAAGTTAGGCAGCTATTAAGGGACCAGGATAGGAGGAGAAGGACTTCCAGGAAGAGGAAGTATCACTGAGCTACAAACTCTGTGACCTACAACAGTGACCTGCTTGCAAAGCACACTAGTACAATAGTAGCACAAACAGCTTGGAAGTAATCAACCACTTTTTTCAAAATTGGATTGGAGATCTACTTGATGACATGGAACCCATACCTAACACTGCTAAAGTGGTCAAGAACCTGAGATAGCTAGGTCATGGGACCTAGGGGAAAAGCTACTACTATTATTCTGGCAAGGTAACATAGGAATAAAGTGACTCATTGGGACACGTTGTTACACCCATAGACCCGTGCATCACTCATCTCTGATCGGAGAAACTTCTTCTTGCAACAGATGGCAATTAACAAAGAGATCCACAACTGGACAATGTACAGAGAGTGAAAGACTTCGAACTCATCCCTAAAGGGGATGTCTAACAAATCCCTCCTGTCAAGGCTCAAGGTACTGATGTATGTATGAACTCAGAGAGAATGTGACAGCATGCACAAGACCTGCAGAAGGTCAAACCACACGAAGTCCCAGCATGGAGAAGAGGAAGTAGATACAAAATCCAGCCCTCATCAACAAGTTATTTCCGACTGCTACATGCTGAGAAAGAGAAAATAGCATTCTCCGGTAGAGTGTCACTGGGTTTACCAACCACAATCTGGCTGATACAAAATAGACTCCATTTTTTTTTTTTTTTTTTTTTTGTGTGTGTGTGTGTGTGTGTGTGTGTGTGTGTATGGGGGGTGCTTTTTGTTTTGTTTTGGTATTTTTTTTGTCCTATTGTTTATTATTTTGATTTTATTCTTTTTCAATTTTGGGGGGGGGCATGAAATGGGATGGGTTGGGAGATCCGAATGATCTGGGAGGAGTTGAGGGAGGGGAAGAATATGATCAAAATATTATATGAAAAATCTGTAAATAAAAAATATTCCACCAAATCTTTAAAAACCAAAAATAATGATTAATTATCATGTTATGGACGAAAACCAGCCTACATTTACCTAAACTCTACTTTCATTTCTCTATTTCCCAGTGTATTATATATTCAGACACTTTCACCATCACAAAGGATTTAGAGAGCCTGAAGAAAAACTACAAAAGGAAACTGGAGCAAAATACTTGCTGTAAACATATGGAGGACATATTTTAGTCCCTAAAATGACATCCTATATATAAACTTTCTTCCAAAAAGGCACCAGTATTATCAAACATTCCTATAAAACACCAGCTATCCCGAGCTAAGTGGATTTCTCTAAATGCTTTCTATAAATGGTCTCCAATCACAAAGGTGTTTCTTCCCTCTTTTGCTACTATCTAATTCAAGGTCTGTTCACAAGGACAACATAATCTTTTGTAACAGTACTTTAGAATTGGACCGAAGCATTTTCTAATTTGAAATATATTTCCACATCTATTTTTGACTTCTTTTTTTTTTTAAAAGATTTATTCATTTATTAGGTATACAGCATGTATGACTGCACACCAGAAGAGGGCACCAGATCTCATTACAGATGGCTGTGAGCCACCATGTGGTTCCTGGGAATTGAACTCAGGACCTCTGGAAGAGCAGTCAGTGCTTTTAACCTCTGAGCCATCTCTCCAGCCCCCTATTTTTGACTTCTAAAGAGAAGTTCTGGAGAAATTTGAAAAAAAACTAGAACACTGTTGAGAATTATTATTTGGCTTACTAATAACATTAAAATATCTGGATTCTTCAAAATTCCCAACTTGCACATTTGATAAGCCAATAAACTGTGCTGATCATCTAGCACTTTCAAATCTAATGTGGTTTATACAATTATTTAAAACTTCATATATAAGGGCAACAGCAAGGAAACATGACAAACAGCTGAATATTCAAAGCTCTTACTTGCAGAAGCATCCCAGAACTTAACTGACCCATCGGCATGCCTAGGACAAACAAAAGAGAGAAAAATATCATGAAAAAGGAAAAGGAAAAAAAAAAAACAACCAGTTACATTGTATTGTTACTTGTCAGCAAACTCATTCACAAAGATGAGCAAAAGGCAAAAATCACTGTGAGCCATCAAGTTCTCACCAATAACTCACTTCTCAAGTTGTAACACAGAGGAAAGCTTTACTTACCAAGTGAGTTAAAATTCAAACTGTCGTAAGTAAGTATATTAGCTATTAATGATTTAATTGGCAAAAATATATGTTTACTTACCCTGTAATAATTATTTCTGGGTAACTCTGAGCACCCAAGCCCCAATTACCTCCATTGATAGGCCATTCCTATAAAAAACATTGAAAATTGACTTGAAAATACATATTATGTATAGTAGATATGCAGTATACAATGTATAAGTATATTACATAGGTATGAACACAGTACAGAATTTACTTCTAAAAATTATTTCCAAACGTTAACAATGTTAGCAGCAGCTCAAGGTGTAAAATTCAAAATAATAATAATAATAATAATAATAATAATAATAATAATAATAATAAGTTACATTAAACAATGAACTCAGTTCGGTACCTTTTTGCTGTAGCCTTGACGTTTCTGCCTAGCTCCAACAGAATAAAGTGCAGGAATGAGGTCCACGGGACAATCAGCAAAATATTCACAACATGTAACAGGGGACTCGTGTATACTCAAAGGGTAGGGATTCTCAAATATAGGGTATCTTGAACAATAGGAAAAAGAAAACCACATTAATACACTGCAACCTGTGATTAACACAACCATGAAGGCATTAGTACACATTCTAGGATTACATTATTCTATGTAAATATGTAAAATAATTGAAGACTTTTATTACAGAAGATGCTCTCTTACCTCCAATAAACACAAAGGTTGCACCCATATCACTGCTACATGAAAAACTGCATGCACATACATATTTGTCTCATGTGCTTCTCACACCTAACTTATGATCCATTCTCTTGACAAAACAAAGGCTTAACTTGTCAGCTAGGAAGAGGCTGAAGCAGAACTGAAGCTGCTGGGAAATCAATGATTTCTCAGCATCATGGTATCAAATACCTCACCCTTCTGCTGGCACAGCTACCTTAAATTCCAATTCTTTTTTTTTTCCTCCATCAATGGGATACCTCATCCAATATTAAAGAAAGCTGTTTTGTGTGATGATTAATCACAAACATAACCCAAATGGAGGGACTAACCAGTGGAGCCCATCTCTGGGTCTATCTGAGGACATTTCCAGAGAGGACTAGTTAAAGGTGGAAGACTCACTCTGATGGGTTAGTGCCATCTCACGAGGCTGGCGCCCCAGGCGGAAGGGGCAGGGGGACCTGCTGGCCCCAGCACACTTCCCTGCCCTCTGGCTGCTGGGAGTTTGTGAGACTGACACCCTGCAGTAGGACTTTCTTCCTGCAGAGGTAAGGTGTTGTCCTCACCAATGTAAGCCCAGAGCAATGCAAAGGTAAGGTGTTGTCCTCACCAATGTAAGCCCAGAGCAATGGACCAGAACCTCTCAAACAGTGGGCAACAATAAATACTTCCTCTCTGAAAAGTTTTCTCTCAGGCAACTTGTCACACTGGCAAAAAGCTAAGGTATTTTAGTCCATAATTACCTAAATTATAATTTTACTTTTCATGGATTTTAAGATATGGAGTCAGACACACTGCAGCTGAGCTACGAGGTTCTCTTGTTTTCTAGTTATGTAATTAATTTATCAAGATAAGCAAAACATGCTTTAAATCATAAAATTAAAGTACAATTCTACCTAAACACATAGTAATATGTTCAAAACTAAAAACATAATAATGTTGCTTAGAATGAGACTAGTTACTTTAAAATAACTGAAAAAAAAAAAAAAAAAAACAAACCCAGAAACAAACTGAGACACTTAAAAGGTACAAAATGGCAAGCCGGGCGGTGGTGGCGCACGCCTTTAATCCCAGCACTCGGGAGGCAGAGCCAGGTGGATCACTGTGAGTTCGAGGCCAGCCTGGGCTACCAAGTGAGCTCCAGAAAAGGCGCAAAACTACGCAGAGAAACCCTGTCTCGAAAAACCAAAAAAAAAAAAAAAAAAAAAAGAAAAAGGTACAAAATGGCTATTCAGTATGCATTAGATTTGTTAATTTGCCTACTGCTGATAATACTAAAAAATAAGCGGTATTTCAGAAAAAAAAAGTTTACAAACTATAAAATGAGCCCGACCATCTCTATCTTTATTCCCAAACAAAAGATGAAACACACACACAAAAGTAGTAGTAATATATAATTAGCCTTCTTCTCTTCATAATAAATCTTTTCCTTAGCTGTAAGGATCTGGTATTTTACATATTTAACTGACAGTTCAACAAAAATAAAACATCTTATCCCATGTGATTTGAATCGTATTTGAATAGTATTTCTTGACTTAATCATATCTCAGTACAGAGCACATGCAACAAATTCCATTATTAAAACAACTTATCTAATAGATGAAAAAATATATTAATAACATATTTTTCTAGGGCTATCATACAGAATTATTTTCAAATGGCCTGTTATTTTAAAAAAAAATAAAAAATCTTACTAATAATTAATATAAGTAACAGATACTAAGCTGAAATTCAGTCAGGATTTAATGTCTTAAAAAATAATCAGGCAAGCAGCACCACTCACATACATTAGGTTTCCAACCTTATTACTATCCACATCTAGAGAAGCCTTTACTTGGAAAGCTGTCCTGTACATTGCAGATGTTTGAAGTGTATTTATCTTTTATCCACTAGATGCCAGTAGTCTTCCACCTAAAAAACTATCTATCCAGACACTGCCAAATAGTCCCCGGGGGCAAAACCACCTTAGCCCCAGGGTGACTGGGAATGATGAATGAGTAAACTCAGAGGAAGCTTTGCTCAATGATTATTTTTTCAGGAGAAAATAAGTAATACGATGATTCCATTCACAGCACTGAGTATCGCTGATAACAGGTATAAATATAGCAAATGCCCGAAGTTGTTACAAAGAGCTGAGATGGGGTTGGGGGATTTACAGAACAGACATATCTGTAAAGAGTCTAGGAAAGCCATAAAGCACGTGGTGAAAAGTGTGTGGATTCTATCGACAGTGAAATAAGGTGGAGGGTCCCAGGTGCCAAAAGTTGTGTAAGAGAAGGTATGAAATTTGAGGTTTGGTAAACATCAAGCTGCTATCCCCTAAATTAAGGCCACTGTGGGAGGACAGGGAGAGAGCAAGTGAGAAACAGCACCGCAGTCTTTTCAAGTTAGCAGAGTGGGCAGTTAAGGTAATAATAGCAAACAATGGTTTAAATCAGAGTAATAAGGGCATGATGTAGGTTACAATTAGTCTGACAGGGATCTGCATAATACATCACAACAGACTGAACAGAAGGAGTGAGACTAAAAAGTTCATCAGAGGTGAACTATGGTGGGTCCATTTTGGACAGGCTTCTTGTGTATGATTTTAGCATATACAAGTATGAAGCTGAAAGGCAAAAAAAATTCTAGAAACTCTGAGTTAAGTGACAAGAAAATCATAAATCATTGAACATGGAGAAGGTGAATTGGGGCCTACATAGAGCCTTCACCCTACATTCTAGTGTCTTTGGTACAGGAAGGTACTCTTCAGGCTACCCAAAGGAAAACACAAATACCAACCTAGCCACAAAACTTTTGATCTATAATCTGTCTTGTCTGTAAAATATGCTAAGGCAATGGTGGCACAAAGCTTGAGGGAATAACCAACCATATCTGATCTGACTTAAGGTCCACCACACAAAATGGAACTCATACCCAATGTTGCTAGGGTGACCAAGAACCAGAAACTAGACAGCCCAAGGACCTAGGGTAAAATCAAATAATACTGGTCTAAAAAAAAAAAAAGTAGCAATAAAATGACTCCTAATAATATTCTGCTATACTCATAGATCAGTGCCTTGCTCAGCCATTATCAGAGAAGCTTCCTCTCATAGTAGATCAGAACAAATACAGAGACACATAGCAGATATTATGTAAAAAGTGAGAAACCATGGAACACTCAGCCCTAAATGGGTTGTCTCCCATGAACCCCTCCCCTCAGGTCTCAGGGAACCCCATGGAAGAAGAGGCAGAAAGAGTTAAGAGGTAGAAGGGATAGAGGACCCCAAGGAAACTAGGCCCTCTAAGTCAACAGGGCGGATGGACATATGGCGCAGGCGCACAGGGTCCGCGTAGGTCTGTACCTGACGACATCCCAGAGCTGAGAGGAGAAATGGACACGTGTCCCCACCACTAACATAGAAGCCATCCATCTCCACTTGCTAACCACCTGCAAATGAGTCCTCAGTATCACTGCAAGGTCCTTATCTCATAATGACTGTCAGGCTTTTCCTTTTTCATTTGTTTGTGTTTATTAACTTTACCTTATTATTTTTAATTCTTATTTTATTTGTATATAATTTTTTCCTTTTCTGTTTTTACCCTATAGATTCTTTGTGAATATATTATGGATTTCAGTTTAGTGTTTTTGATGGGATTCCTGAGTGTTGATGAGTGGGTCTGTGTCTTCTGCCTTCTCTTGGGCTCTTTTCCTTCTGTTTGTTTTGTCCAACTTTAATGTGTTAGATTTTGTTTTATCTTATTACATTCTATTATTTCCCTTAGGAGACTGTTTAATTTTTAGTGAGAGACAGAAAGGAGGTAGATGTGGATGGGAGGGGAGGTAGGGAGAGAGTGAAAAGCAGAGGGACGAGAAACTGTAATGAGGATATATTTAGTAAGGAAAAAATAGATTTTCAATAAAAGGAAAAAAGAAACAAAATTATAATCAATATAATATATCAACATTAATATCAGTATAATCATTATAATAAATAAATTTAAGATTATAAAAATGTGGTTCTGGAGCATTAAAAGGAGATCATTAATATCAATGTGAAGTTTTCAAAGGACTGTAATAGCTAATGACATGCTAAAAGAGATTCTTGTGTTTTTTTTTTTTTAAATCCCCCCACATAGGAATGGAATTGCTCACCCAGTGTTCTTACCCATTTTGTGCAAGGTCTATCAGTACCAAATCCTTTTCCAGAAGAACAACCACAGCATATGGTTCTTGAAAATCTGGAATATGAGAACAATGCATGATCAGTTGCTTTACAGATGCAAGAGGGCAGCCACAAGATAAGGACATCCCTTACTTCCTCGTCTTGTTCCAGTTTCTAAGTGTTTAGCATTCTGATGAGTCCAGGGTGGTTCATATAATATGTATGGCTTGAATGAGATAAACATACAACATAATCCATTCAAAATTCTTAGGTATTTGTAAAGATGAGTAAGACAAGAACTTCAAAGAAATGTCTGTGATATTACATATTCCAGGGGTGTGGCAAAGACATCAAAACTGCAACTTAATCCAGACCAATTCCTATAGAATCTCAGAATAAACTGATAGAGTTCTGTTATTGTTTTCAAATGTTAATATGTGTCTGTTAATAACTACAAAATGCATTGCATCTTTAAACTTCAAGGAGATCCAAATGAAATGAGAAGATGGACATTTGAATTCATTCTCTGAATTAACTTGTCTATGCTTTGGTGCCCCTAGCTGCCTGATCGGCACTAGTCTAACTCTGCCATGAAGGAATCTCTGAGAAATGACTAACATTCAATGTGGTAATCTTAACAAAGCAGTTACTCTGAATGGCTGGGCCAGCCTAAACCTACCAGATGAAGGCCTTAAGGGCAAAGACAGCTTTCCCTCAAAGACATAATGCTGGGTGAGGGTTAAACCCACAATTCCTTCCCGAGAGTCCCAAACCAGGACTTGAACACACTCTAGAATTTTTAGACTGTTAGTCCCCAAGTCCTTCATATATACCACATAACTCTATTTCTCTGGAGAAATATAGCTAATTTGATATACTACTGTTTCACAGAATTTAAAATATTAAATATGGGCAGTGTCTTTCTTTGAAAGGTATTTAATATTAAATGTACAATACAGAAAAGGTAGAGTGTACTGGAAAAAAAAAAACCTAACAGCTGAAATAAAATCGGCCATGTTTAACAGCAGGAACTCTTCCCTTGAAGCATTAAGACAACAGTATATGGAAACTACTTAGGACAGCAGACATCTTTGTTGAACATTAATATTTATGGAGAGTGAGCCTTACCGTTCGGGTATGGTGTTTCACAGAGTGTGAGAAAATCAACAATTGAATAGTCCATTTCTAGCACAGCCGTGCTTTTCCCATGCATCACTGTTAAGCAAGGCCTCCTTCCCACAGTATCATATGACAGGCCTCCCGACAAAATAATAAAAGGTTCCCTGGAAATAACAAATAGTATGGATTACAAATATTGGAGTGGACACTGTTTTTACTGCTGTATCATATGGGTATTTCAATGACAGTATCTTCTGAAAAAAATTTATATACCACATAATGAAAGAATTGTAGATGGAATTTTTAATGTGATTAAGCTCAAACCTAGTTTGCTGAAGAAGATTAAACTACAATAAAAATGAGCATGATCTATTTGACTCTGACCTTCTCCTGGTGCTTATTTTATTTCCTATGGACAGCTGTCATAGAGTCTTCTCTCAGTTTGTGTGTGACTTCTACCTTAGTCCTAACAAGGTTTCTCAACAAACGTTCACCAGAAAGCCTTACAGCTTTAGATAGCTGTGCTACAGAACACACTACTTTTTCAAGGATACATCAAGAACTGGACAAGCTTTAAACCACTCAACAGCTGGAAAAAGAGTCATTCAAAAGATTTCCCACAGGCCTTACTGTTTCCTAAGAAACCTCCTAGATAAACGTTGACGTCTTCACTCCCATCACGCCCTTACAGGCTGCCACTTGCCCCGTAATACTTACATTTCCAATACCACAACCCCGGATACCATATGGTCATGATGAAAACTATATGACTTATCTAGAGTCTAGAATCTAGACCTAGGTTTTAAAAGCAGCACCAAAATAGCTTTTCATATATCACAATATGGTATATTTCTTTATCTTTGCCTTAATTTGATATTTGTTTGTATGAAGTTATTTAATGTGTAGCATGCAAATTATTTAAAGTTGTCTACATGATTTTTAAAACTCTCTTCATTTATGCTTTAGAATTTTTCTAAAATATTTTATTTTCAATTAAAGGTATATCATCTGTGGGAATGTGCAGTGAGTGCAGGTCCCTGGGGAGGCCAGAATAGGATGCCATATTCCCCAGAGCTCTATAGGCAGTTGTAAGCTGTCTGATGTGGGTGATAGGAACCCCACTTGTATCCTCTGTAAGAAGAGTATGGTCTCTACATTGTTACTCTGTACCTCCAGCCCTTCATTCATAATGTTTTAGTTTTAAAGAATAAAATGTTTACATTAAGCCCTGTATACTTATTTTTCATGATGGCATCCTACTTTGTTCACGTTTGTGGAGTTTTTAAGTCTTCATATCTACCATAAGTAGCACACATTGACCGGCAATGATAACAGGGCCAGGTCTTGGGCTCAAGTACCAACATTTACATCTCTGCTCTGAACTCCTGCATGCTGGATTCCACATCTATGCACGGAGACCTAAGCCTTAGACAATTCGTAACCAAGCAGTGCCTGGTTCAGAGAACCCTAAGTAAGAGTTATCTATTATAACTGCTGATGCCATCAAATCATTACAATTGTCCACTGTGATAGTTCCCTTTTGAAGCGTGCACTAAAATACATACATAAATAATACAAAAATAAAAATGAAAATTATTTTTATATAAAACAAGAATAAATATTGTTGAGATTTAGTTAGTTAGATTAGCAGTTAGTTAGATACCTTATAAGTAAATATAAGTATTGGAGCAAATAATGAAAATTTTCTTACTGAGGTACCTTATTTAAAATATAGAAAATGTGGGGGAATGAAAAGTGTGTGTGTGTATGTGTGTTTGTGTGTGTGTCCAAGTGTATTAATATTGTGAAAATACACCCTCATGCATCTACCTTCCTTGTTCGCTCTATTTTTCTACAGTATTTATGATTTAAAATGAATTTATTTTGCCCATTGTCTGTCCCAACAAAATAAACCTTCCATGAAGTGTTTTTAATCTATGTTGTTCATTGCTCTATCTAAAACAGTTTCTTGAACAGTGTCCATCACACTAGAAAAATGTTATAGTGTCCTTCAAATGAATTAATAAAGTATGTTTCATGACCATTTTTAACATGTTCTTTATATTTATCATTAAGATGATTTGGATAGTATTATTTTTCTGGCTAAATTCCAAAACTCAAGTTTCAAAGACTTATCTTGAGTAAAACCACACTCCTATAGACATTGTTTCAAACTCCAGTCATTGTATGGTTATGATCATATTGAGCAGAAACCTTTTATTTTTCTTGTATGAATAAAAACAAATTTAGCTTTTTGCTACTTTGCCTTTACTATAACTTACAACTAAATTGAAAATAGTTAAAGAGTTCACTATTTAATAAATATTTCTTAGATGTCTACAGAGTAGGATCCCTGGGTAGTTTTATAAGTGGTATTTCAAGGATGGTAGGTAAGTATAAATTTACATGCAACCAAGTTTCAAAAAAAACAAACAAACAATGACATCAGCACCACAACTATGAGCAGAGGACAGCTGAACTACACTACAATGTCTAAAGCCACCCGTGAATACCAATTGAGCTAAGCAATCAGTTCACAGTCTTAAATAACACTATGGCAATTAGTGGGATTTTCCTCATGAGAGAACTGATTTTCTCTCTCTCTCTTTTTTTTTTGTTCTGTGACTTTGCAATATCTATTTCTTTCCTAAAAACAAAAGGAAGCTGGGTGGTGGTGGTGTTGGTGGCACACACCTTTAATCCCAGCACTCAGGAGGCAGTGGCAGACGGATCTCTGTGAGTTTGAGGCCAGCCTGGTCTACAGAGCGAGATCCAGGACAGGCACCAAAACTACCCAGGGAAACCCTATCTCAAAAAAAAAAAAAAAAAAAAAAAAAAGGAAAAGAATGATGTCAAAACAAAACAAAACAAAAAAAAACAAGAAACCAAAAAATAGTTGAAGAGAATGCTGACTGACTCATCACTAAGCCGTTTTCTGTTTCACTGTAAGCTTGCTAAACCTAGCAGTAACGCCTTTCACATTACATGTCATTACATGCCGTTTCTCTCTTTGTAATGTGGCTACCAAGAAACTCGCACCCAACTTATGAAACTCCAGTAAGTTCCTTATATCCAAAGCTTAAGGAGAAAATATTAACAGTTTATCAGGATAAATTAGTCATGTACAATAAGTTTCAAGGATTTAATGCTACATACCAAAATCTGTAACATTTCAAAGTTGTACCTGGCATTTGGACTTCAAAAAGTTCTAATGAGCTAGATTATTTCTAGGTAATATATGAATTGTGGAGGGGAAGAAGATTTGATATTTCTTAAGTGAGAAAGCTAAGCTTTCTGATGTTATTGAGGAGTTCTAGAGGTGACGTAACTTTATTCTATGACTTTAAGAAGAATGTTAGTATTGTCTCTTAATGGCATTGGAGGTCAAGCAGAACTTCATTTAGTAGCTATCTAAGTCCTCTGCAGCCCTTCTAATTTGACTGGACATCATTCGGTGCACATGCTTTCTTCATTTTATAAACTGCTCCAACCCAGCCTGGAGGTAGCTTTAGGGTAAGCTGTGTGCCCATAAGAAGCTGTCGTCACTAAATGAACCTACTTTATTCATCCAAAAAGCTCCACATGTAAGTGAGTCACCTACTGCAGTTCCAGGAAAGCAGCTATCTATTCACTGACTTGAATATTTCTGAGTATTTGTGCTTTGGGGGATAAACAAGTGCTCTCACATCCAGTTTAGCCACACAGTTCACATACTGAAGAAATTAATAAGGTGGAGAGATGGGCTGGCTGTAAGAGTCAGGCCAAGCCACTAAAGTGATGACAGGCAAGGTGATACCAGAATGAGGAGAAACCAACTGTTCAGAGGAGTTAGTTTGGTGGGGAGAAGGAGGTACACACTGTCCATCCAAAATGACTACTGAAGACTAGGAAGATGACTCAGAGGTTAAGGACACTGGCTGCTCTTCATAGGACTCGTGTTCAGTCCTTAACACCTACATGGTAACTTAAAGTCAACTGTAACTCCAGTTCCAGAAGATCCAATACCTTCTGGACTCTGTGGACACTGTATACACATGGTGCACTTACATCCATGCAGGTAAAACACTCATACACAAATAAAATTGAAAACAAACAAGTACTGCAAAGATCAGCTTAGTTTGAAGAAACAAGGGCCATAACAACAGTCAAGGTGTCCATGGTGATGGGATGCAGGGCTCTCTCTGTGTATTCTATTAGTGTCTATGGAACTGGCCACCACCTTTCCAAGCCACAATTCTTTAGGCTGGGGCCTTTATGAAATCTTTGGAAAGTAATTACCTTTATCTGGTTAGCTCCTGTTTTAAAACAGTCACGCCAATATTTCTACTCCCCAAAAAGCCTTTCTTGACTCATTCACTCTCAATAGGCAATCTTCCCCTACATGTTCCTAAGAACCTTCCCCACATCACTACCTGCATTTACTAGCATGAATTGCCAGAGTTTATCTATTTTCCCTCTGTAAGCTCTAATATTCTAGACCCTGGCTAAGTCACAAATATATACATATCTAAAACTGTTTTGTGAAAGGCATTTTCAATACAACTAAAGGATAGCATTCCTTTGACAATAACTCCCCTGCTCTCCTTACCTGCCTGAGGTATGACTACTTGGACTCATACACCAGAGCAAAGCATGCACAAGAAACAGAAGGCTCCAGTGAGCCTTCATATGCCTATTCTTTGAAAGCCAGGACCAACACTCACACTAAAGCTAAAGAAACTCAAGCAATTAGTCAAGTAGCAAATGACTCTTTGCCTTAAAAAAAAAATTAGAAGCAAATAAATAACGGTCAGGCTTGCCACTTGGTCATCTATTTGGGGGACAACAAAAACAAAAGAAAAACTGCATTTGGATGTTTATAGATGTAATCAAATGTCACTTGGAGACGGTGTGAAGTGAGGCAGCTGTGTGAAGAGCATGCTATGACATTCTTATATTTTTTCTAACAATTTTATGAAGTGGTCCTTATTAAGGTTCCTACTTTAAAGATAATGAAACAGGCACAGAAAGCATAGCTGGTCTGAGCAATGAGAATAGCAGAGGCAGGATGCAGACTAAGTGGTCTGCCTATATACACCCCTCCCCACTGTGCTGATGGACATGTTTTACCACAGCATGCTTCACCTTCTTATTGCTCAAAGAAATAACTTCAGCAGATCTGACTTAGCATTCTTGACTCCTGGCTTTTTAAAGATTAAAAAGAAGAAAAAAAAAACTTGTATGTATGTGTCTGTGTCTATGTGAGAGTAAGTCACATGTGTGCAGGTATCCTTGGGGGCCAGAAGATGGTGTCAGAGACCCAGGTGGTTGTGAGTCAACACATAATACACATGAGTGCTGGGAACTAAACCAACGTCCTCTGTAAGAGCTGTAGGTGCTCTTAAATGCTCAGTCATCTTTCTAGTCCCTTACTTCTTGCTTTTAATAAAAACTAGGTGTTTAATGAAGTAGTAACATATTTTAAATAAATTAATAATTAAATAAATTATTTCTTAATTTGCTCTATCTCTAACTTTATTCCATCAAAAGAAGAATCCATGCTTTCTAGATATAACAGCAATATCAAGAGTCCATACATAGCTATACTTTATATACACCTACCCATACCTGTACACGCATACCCATACATACCCATATTTACACTCTAGCTCCTAACATTCAGCAACACTAAGCTAGGATCTGGACAAATAGAAGACAGAGGCTGGGGATATAGCTCAGCAACAGAGAACTTACTTAGTATGCATAAGGCCACAGGTTCCACCCCTAACACAGAGGTGTATGGTGGGTGGGGATTTAAGGTGAGACAATTGTATTTCATGCCTCATGCTTTCATCAAATTTAATACTTAAAGGGGATACATACATTCAATATTGACATGTGTAAGTCATAAAAAGAAAACTGTCTCCCTCAAGAGGGTATTTCTGGAGACCCTATGGAATATTCCTTTACACTGTGTGAATGAATATATGTCACTGTGATTGGTTTAATAAGAAGCTGACTGGCCAATAGCTAGACAGGATAAAGTTAGGCAGAAGAGCCAAACTGAGAATGCTGGGGAGAAGAAGGGTCATGTCAGGAGTCTTGAGGAGACACAAAGAAAAGCAAGATGGGCATGCCATACTGAGAAAATGTACCAAGCCATGTGGTAAAGTATAGATAAGATATATGGGTTAATTTAAATGTTATAAGATATATGGGTTAATTTAAATGTAAGAGTTAGCTAGCAATAAGCCTGGGCTATTGGCCAAGCCTTTATAATTAATATTAAGCCTCTGTGGTACTTGGGAGTGGCTTGTGGGACAGAAGCTTCCACTTAGAACCCTAAGCTAGCCAAGGAGGCTAATACTCTAAAAAGAGAAAAGGCTGAGCTAGAAGGAAGAGAGAAGGGTCCTTACTCCCAGAATGACTTCTAGGCAAGAAAAGAACAAGACCCCTGCATATGTGATGACAGCTCTCTCTGAAGACTCACAGTTTGCAAACAGGAAATGAAACAGCACGCTTGCTATGGACAGCACCAAGAGATGCTGCTGTGGGTGAGCAGGGGACGGTTTTAGTACTTAGAGCTAATCAAAGAAGAAAGCCATGGAGCACAGCAAAATAAAAACTTTATTGAATTTCCTATCCAGGATAAAAAAAGAAATTTGAGGAGACAGTTAAAAGATGGCCCTACTGATCATATTAAATAGTTTAAAAAAAATTACCTACTAAAGAACAATATATCTTTTTTTAATCTTCATTTCAAATCTGCAACAAGAAAGCAGTGCTGCCATCTTGAGGAAACTGGGACTTGAGGAAACTGACACTGTACCGGTAACACTATCATGAGAGAGAACTAACAGACGCACAGAAGACAGCGGCCTGGTCTTGCTCATGTTTTGCAATATTTAAGGAACTCACTGTTGGGGGTTTTTGCTCTTTTGAGGAGCCTGCCACTTAGCTCCCAAATAAATCACACACAGAGGCTTATTCTTACTTATAAATGTTTGGCCTTAGCTTTGCTTGTTTCTTTCCAGCTTTCCTTAAATTATCCCATCTACCTTTTGACTCTGGGCTTTTCCTGTTCTCTTCTATAAATCTTACTCTTTCGCCAGGGCTTGCTGTGTAGCTGGGTGGCTGACTCCTGGAGTCCTCCTCCTTCTCTGGCTACTTCCTTTCCCTCCCATATTTCTATTTATCCTCTCTGCCTGCCAGCCCTGCCTATTTCTCTCGCCTGCCTTGCTATTGGCTGTTCAGCTCTTTATTATATGATCAGGTGTTTTAGACAGGCACAGTAACGCAGCTTCACAGAGTTAAACAAATGCAACATAAACAAAAGTAACACATCTTAAAATAACATTCTACAACAACTCACTTTATGATACATATAAATACAGACTTTTTTTGGTTTGTTGCCTTTTTAAGTTTTCTGTTAGTTTTGCTTTTGCTATTCCTTTTTTTCCCCCTATTTTAATTCTTTTGTAAAAGGACAAATGTGACAAATAATAATTAATTAGTGGCCGAGGGTTTCCTAACACAAAAAGTTTAATGCGCATACATGAGCATCTCACTAAATTCATCATAGTCACCTATAGTACATTATTTAAAAATGAGAATATCCAAGCAAAGAGAAATCAAATAACTCTGTACCACAGATTATATAGTGAGGGCTTTCAAGGTCAACTAAACAGATGTTCTTCTTCCTGGAATTCATTCAACTTATTATCTGTTTCTGAATCAACTCTAACAGTGTATTCCCACCAGATCTCACAGAAAGGCTAGGAATGATGAAGAAATAAATAAGAACATTTTTTTTTTTTTTGTCCAAAATAAGTCCAGGGCCTTTTCTCACAAGAGGACAGAGCAAAGCCGAGTCAGGAGGACAGGTTAAAAAGGGAAAGAGGGCAGTTCTCACACCATGTTTATAAATTGGAATGTGCAAATAGATCAGCAGCATTAGAATTTCCTGTAGATTGAATCAAAACTGATTTCTGGACCTCAATGCACAGTTTCCTGATGCACTTTGAGAACCCTGCATTATACTATATAGTCTTACTCTTTAGATTCCTTTAGTAAAGACAACTAATAATAATTAGAATAGGAAGTTTTTAAAAATTCTTCCAACAGAAATTAAAAAGATGCAGAATTTTCAAAGCAATAGTTTAATATATATATATATATATATATATATATATATGATTTATACTTTCAGTATAGCTTTTGATACATAAAATTAAGACATTTAGATTGTGGGTACCATCTAATTCTTATAACTATTTCATATGAGTATCAGTATTGTAATATAATTGACAACCCTTTTAAAGTAGTAAGTTGCATTCATTTCTGTAACTGCCAAATATTATGAAATTTAATTTCTGAATATATGACTCTTAGTTAAAACATGTAGGGTAGATTATATTTTAATTATTTCCCTTCATCATCTTTTCCACACTTTTTATATTAGCAAATAAATATTACTGTTTCCAAGGATCAACAGAAGATATTAATTATGTTGGGATGAAAAATAATTTACTTTCCAAGATGTAGAAATCAACTGCAAAAGCAAGAAGAGCCTCAGGTAATTTACCCTAACTATGTATTTTATTAAATTATGAAAGCAGAAAACTTAAGACAGGGTAGCCTAGTCAAAAGTAGGGCTTCAAAATTCACTATACAGGTTCCAATGCTATTTGAATCACCTGTAACAATGAACACAACGATGAAGGAATCTTACCCAGATCTAGTCGTTTTGAACTCCACCTTGAGGATAGGCTTGCATGGCTCTGGTTTCTTCCCATCCTTTAACTGTTTTCCTAAAATATATTTTCCTGCATTAAATTCTATATTACTCTAAGTTCTTACATTGATAATTTATAAAGTGAAAATGAAATATAATAAAATCCCCTTTTAGACAAATAACTCTTAACTTCATATATACATAGTTAAAAACATGAAAATGAAATATAATGAAACTCACCAATGAATGTTTTAAAATAATTTTGAAAGAAATATTTAGTATAAAATAAGATTTTTTTATAATGAAGTCAAATTACTGTGTGAAATATTGTCAAAAAGGCAAATAAATTGAATAACCTAATGTTTATGTGATTAAATCCTAGCAAGAGAAAATGGCAGTCTTTCTAAATGTTAACTGTGGCTACTAGATAAACAACATAGAATTTCAAGTTACCTAGTGAATAAACATCTTAAAATAGCACAATTTGAAAAAAATAAATCTCTATCACATTTTCACCCAAGTACCACGGGCTGCAAAATTAAATTGTCAATCAATTCATTGACATTTCTTCTAAAGAAAATTCCATATATCTATTATGACAAAATGAGTATAAACCAGGCGATAGTTATAAATACCTTTCATTTAAAAATTATTGTTATTCATTATCTAAGTTTAGAGGTTCATGAAAGAAACAGAAAAAGAAAACACCCATCCTCCTTTTTTGAAAAAAGAAAGATTACACTCAGTATCATTACCTTTCTTTTGACAAGTCATGGAAATTGGGGATGATCTTGAGGACCCTTGGAAACTCCCACCCCAACACACTCTATGTTACAGCTCGAGCTTCGTGCCAGAACCATTACCACACTCTGTACCCTATGTTTGCTCCTCCCTTTGCTTGTTGTTCAGTGTGTGTGTGTGTGTGTGTGTGTGTGTGTGTGTGTGTGTGTGTGTGTTTTCTATATTTCTGCAAACAGTGTCTAGCATATATTAGATATCCAGTATATGTTTAATGAACGAGTCCTGAATTTTTCTTTGGGATTACTTCCTAGGTAAAGGACATATGAATAAAATGGTTTTCCAGAAAGTCTATGACCTATGACCTTTCACCAGCAGTCTAATAGAATGTCATGCTAAGGGCCAACTCCTCTTCAGGAAGATGTACAAATAATACATATTTACGATAAGGGTACCAAAGTAGATGAAAAAAAAAACTGAACCAAAGAAGGTAAAAACTGACAGTCCAACAATAATATTTAATAATAACAATAAGGACTTTAATGCCTCAGTTTATAAAGGATACAGGATAAGTAAATGGAAGGCCTACAAGACACAGAAGCTTCCAACTTTAATTAGATTAAGAGACATGCACAAAGCACACCACCTAACCATTAGAATATACATTCTTCTCAAGTATTTCCAAACATTTAAAAATGAGAAACATGTCCAAAGCAGACCTCATTAGGCTATAATATAAATCTTAATAGTATTTAAAGGATAAATTCATACAAGGTAAGTCTCCAACCAAAAAAGAGTGAAGTCAGAAATTAGCAGCAGGGAAAAAAAATGGAAATACTACAATTATGGGAAAATTAAACAACATATTACTAAATAACCAGAATTAAAGAAATTCAGATAATACTTTGAGGTGAGACACTAAAACTGACCTTTAGCCCCTCTAAGAGAAGAGGAACAATCAAACCAGAAAGTCAGAGACAGAATTATAGAAGAAGCAGGCTGGAAAGATGGTTCAGTGGTTAAGAGTGCACTGTTCTCTCAGAGATCTGAATTCAGATCCCAGCACTCAACTCCAGCCCCAGGGGACTCTGTCTGACCTCTGCCTGAACTTCACTCATGTGCACAAATCCACACACAGACACAAACATATATACATAATTAAAAATAAAAATCTCTAAAACAGTCTATGGAATTCTGTGCCAACAAATGAGATACCCAAGGGGAAAAAATGTAAAAGTCCTAGGAAGCCAAATACTGAAACTGACTGAAGAGGAAACAGACAATCTAAATAAAGTCTGGAACAAATGAAGAGATCTATAAATTAAAACTCAGAAACCAAGACATGGTGTTTAGCTCAGAGGCAAAGCACTTGTACTGTAAGTGCAACATTCTGGGTTCAAACCCCAGAACCTCTAGAAATCAATATGTAAGTAAAATCCCCATTTAAAAAAAAAAAAAAAAAAAAAGCCCAGACTCAGATGGCTTCTCTGTTCACTTATGAAGGATAACCTTTCTGGAAAACAGTTTGAGAATATTTGTTAGAAATAGAAATAAAGGAAACTTTATTTTGCAGATATAGACACTGCATTTCTAAACGTTTACTGGGCAGACATGAAAGGACTGATTCTAAGGGCAGACGTACCAGGTCAGAACTGCACACCACGGCAGAAGAGGCCCATGAGGCTGTCAGATCCCCTGAACTGGAGTCATGGGATTGGGAGCTGCTGAGTGGACTTTCCAGCCCCACACAGCTGCCAATATTCAGAGGCCATTAGCGAATTTACTGAGCTTTTCTGAGACTAGGTTTGTACATCTCCTATAAAAACTGGCTAGGGACAAGACTCTTATCTCCTTTTCTTGCTCAATTGTCTTTTGAAATTGCTTAGACTGTATTTTAGCATTCAGTCTTACAAGTTCTATTTTTATTCATTTGTGAGTTAAGTTTTTCTCCTTGGGTTAATCAATCTTCATGCACATTCTGTTTTCCCAACTTGAGCAGTTTAAATGATGGCATTGGCTCAGGCTAGCATTTATCTCTAATTCTAAAGTAACCAGTTCCTAAAGCAAATTTAAAAAGGCCCTTGCTCTGATTTTATTAACTGAATATAAATTAAAATGCTTATAAAATTAAAGTGCATATAAATATACAATAAATCACTGACTCACTAGATTTCACAACTAAGTATTATTTTACTTGAGTAAAAACACAGGCTAGTTCTTTAAACTCTGTAAACTGATTGTCTTGACAAACCACTGAAAATATCTGATTAGTTATAAAACACAACTTAATAAATTACAACAATCCCACTCCACATCTTCTTTCTGCCTTGTCTTTCAGAATATTAGTTTCTTTAACTTCTTTGGTCACCGAGGTATAATGAGTTGGTCTAAGACCTACTGACATTTTATTCCAGAATTTCATCATGCATATCTATTTTCCTTTCCAATACTGAAACTATCTTTATTTACTCTTAATATAATAGCTAACTAACCAGTAGCCCTGTCAGATTGGCCTGATATATTACCACTAAAGTCATGTTTTTAAGATGTCAATTTTATGTGTACCACTGAAAATTCATTTACTAAGTTTTGGACATGAGGTTCAAATTTTTTTTTTCTATTGTACTCTGATGTATATCCTTTGTGGTGATATATTGTGTACCCTAATAAACTTGCTTGGGGATTGGAGGGCAGAGCCAGCCACTAGATTAGACATAGATGTCAGGCAGTGGTGGCACCCACCCTTAATCCTATCACTTGGGAGACTGAGATCCATCTGGATCTTTGTGAATTCAAGGTCACACTGAGAACAGAGCCAGGCGTGGTGGTACACACGCCTTTACGCACTTGAGATCTCATGCCTTTGCTTGGCAAGCACACATGCCTTTAATCCCAGGAAGTAATATGGCAGGACACAGAAAGGTATATAAAACAGGAACTCAGGCTCTTGAGAATGAGGATTTTGCAGCGGTAAGAATGTGGCTGGCTTGCTCTCTGATCTTTCAGTGTTCACCCCAATAACTGGCTCCATTTTTTTTTTTTGTTTTTTTGTCTGTTTGCTTTTTTTTAATATCAATAAGACCTTTTAAGATTTGTGTTGCAATCCTTCATCACACATGGCTCTGTTTTCATTCCTGCTACTTGTCAAGACTTTACTCATGATAGACTAGTATTGATTTTCAATAATGCCCTGCTTTTTATGCTTTTGTTCCTTTATATGTTCTCACTAAAAGAATCTTTCACTAGTCTTTTCTATTTCATAATACCCCTCTTCTTCAAGGTCCAGCTTAAGTATCCCGAATTTGTTAACTGTTCCTATTTATCTTCAGTCCCAGACACAGCCATGTAGCATTACATATGCTGTTATCAACAACTATTAAAATGTTTGCAGTTATCAATTTACAAATCACTTAAAGTACTTGACTGTGAGCTTATCAAGGCTGATACATTTCTAGTAATTCATCCACAAGAGACTGGAGGCCCTCAATATACATCTGTTGAGTAAAGGTTCATTAAAAAAAAGAGAATCTGACAAAAAATAGACTATAATTGTTAATTTTGCTAAACAGAATGAACTGAAATTGTTGTACTACACATAGACCCTCAGTCTAGAGCAAGGCCCCTAAGTTTGCCACCAATTGCATGTGGCTAGTGGGCACTTGAAATGTGGTCAGTACATGGTCAGATGTGTTGGGAATCTAAAATACTAGACTTCAAAAATTTGAAATATCTCACTTCTGTGTGTTTGGTTACACAACAAATTATTTTTGCATACTGAAAAGAATAAGAAATATCTCAATTTTGTATATTTAGTCACATGATGAAATAGCATTTTTGCATATTTAATGTTAGATAAAATACAATATTAAATTAGTTTTGTCTGATTTATTTTACAGATTTGATACTGCTATTAGTAAACTTTAAGTTATCTAGGTGGCTAAAATTATATTCCAATTAGAAAGCAACTTTCTAAAAAAATTGACCACTAGAAAAAGACATTGCCAATGCTAATAATGTTATTTTGAGATAATAGGCTGGGAGAATTTACTATGCTTACTTGGTGTAGAAATGAAGCTCATTTGAAGCAGGAGGCTAATGGGGTTGTGTTATCTGGGCCCTGACTCTTAGCAAGACAAGAAGAATACAATTTATGATGCATTATTGAAAGTCCAATTCCCCAGGGTATGCCCCAAGCACTGACCAGTGACTCACTCACTCCAGGAGAATTCCCTAGAGATTCTTTTTGAGCTCCAGAAGCCAGTTGTGATGGCTGCAGCCAGAAACTTAGCACAACCCTGCCCTTGGGAGCTGGCATACAGAAAGCTTCGAAATTCCTCCATGTATTCATTCTTCTGCCTTTTTGGTTCTTTGAATTTAAGTAAGTCTTATTTGGGCATGTTCAGGAGTCTACAAAGTCCTTTCAAATATAAAAATTAGAGGAAGCTTTATATAATCAAAGGTATGGTTTTAATTTTTAGGCTTATGGTGAATTAAATGTAGATAAATAGAACTCTTAGTATGCTTCATTCTTAATATATAATACTGATTTTCAGGCATGTGAGCTTCAATATAACTTTAATTCAGTGACTCTTAATCAGATAAAAACTCCCCTTCATGTACTACAGATAAAATTGTTGATTGAATTGATGAATATGCTCAAGAAATGTAAAACATCTAGAAAATTAAAAGGTCATTTCCCACTGAAGACATCTATTGATTGTGACTACCTAGCACCTCCATTTCCTTAGGGAGTCAACTGACTCGTGAAACTGACAATCACAAAAATTCTTGTCTAACGATACACCACTCCAGCCCAGGGCCACAGCGCAGACCGAGCTGGGCTCCCTGACCCAGCAAATCATGTAAGCAAGATGATGGTTTCAGGATAGGAATAGCCATGGCAGGACAATCAAACATTCTCTCTTAAATACAAGCCCTTTAGTCATAGCAGTAAGGCAAACCAAAAAGGAGTAGTAGAACTTAGCCTAGTTCACCACACAAAGCATTGTCTGCATACATTGTCTGCACTTACTGTAAGTAAATTTGTGAAGTAAAATTCTGCTCAGGTTCCACACATTGATAAATGCTTGATAACTCATTCATTTCTACAACTTCATAATTGATAGAACTAAGTCCCAGAGAATAGAAATTATATTCAGAAGGCATGTGTGTATGCATTGTGTACATGTATGTATGTATGCATTCATGTTCATATATGTATGGGTACTTGTGTTCATATATGTGTACTTTTACATGGAGTCTCCAAGTTAATGTCTTCCTTAATGGCTCTCCACTTGATGATTCCTGCTGGTTTAGCTGGCTATGTAGCTCCAGGAATCCCCTGCCTCTGTCTGGAGAATGCTGCATTGTAGGTGGCTGTCATTATGAACTTGGCCTTTTATAAGGGTTTTAGAGATCTGAACTTTGGTCCTCACACTTGCAAGACACATAAATGCTTTATCCACTGAGCCACCTCTCCAGCCCCTTTACAAAGCTTCTCATGTATATCAAAGTTGGAAAAAGACTCAAGGTTGTCAGATTGCCAGGGAAATGGTTTTTGATATTCATAAGAACTACAACAAAAAGAAATACTACTTTCACTGTTTAGACAATCAAAAATCATCTGCTGTGTCATGCCATTGAGAAAAATTTCAACTGAATTAACAGTAAGCTCCAAACTTTTTAAACTATGTTATACTTCTTGAATCAAAAAACTCATCACCTACAACAAAAAACAAACAGGTGTGTGCAGAAAACAGAAATATATTTTGTGGGAACACTAATCTATCCCACAAAGTAAATACAATTCCAAAATCTCTATTTAGTAGAATCACACATGCACATCACACATCATAATGTCCAGGTACTCTCAGTTATATAGTTTATGATCATATTGTAGAGCCAATAAATATTTGTTGAATAAATAAATTCAATTCTCAGAACAGCATGAGAAAATTGGATTAAGTTTCATTATCATTTCTAGTTATAGATGATAATGAGATTCAGAAATGCTAACTGGCTTCCCAAAGGTCATAGACTTTCTGCTTGAAAATCCCACATTATGCTGAAGTCTTATTATGTCTTCTGAATACATCTTTCAAGAACGTATTAACTTCGGGGCTGGAAACACAGCTCAGTTGGGAGAATGCTTGCCTACCATGCAAGCGTTGAACCATACCTGGGTTCAGTCTACAGCAGCTCAACAATGAAACAGAACACATTAACGTCTACTTTAACATGAGACATGGTAGCACTAACCTCCATGCTAATGCACTATTTACACAGTGCAGGTGGTTACCTAATCAAACTAATCAAAACTGACTAAAACTAATAATGCACAAAAAATTAAAAGTAAAGTATGTTTAAGATAATTTAACAATTGTTAGTCTAAAAATTTAAAGGAAGAAAATGTAGTATGAGAAAAGAAAGAACTAAATTATATTCTATGAGAATGAGTGGTTAATATTCTGAAAATTATGTATCACAAATATGCTATATATAGAATAAATGGTATCTTGTTTGGTACACAAGACATCTTTTTGCATTGTAATGTGCTGAAGTGGACTCGGGTCTGCTGCAGAATTTAGCTGGTAACAGAAATTTAGTGTTGGTCAGTTGCCACTGCCAGTGGCA
Source organism: Peromyscus maniculatus bairdii (assembly GCF_049852395.1). Taxonomy (NCBI): domain Eukaryota; kingdom Metazoa; phylum Chordata; class Mammalia; order Rodentia; family Cricetidae; genus Peromyscus; species Peromyscus maniculatus. The sequence goes on along the minus strand of NC_134867.1, from coordinate 49,056,335 downwards.
AGCTAAGCAGTGACTGGAAGACATAATAAAATTAAGTTATATAGAAAATGTTCTATAGAAATAAAATTAAACATGTAATAAAACGAGTGCCATCTACATTTAGACTGCTATACTGTGTAAAGAAAACTATTCGATTTCCTCACATGTACCATAAGAAAATAATGCACTTTATTTCTGTTGTTCGCCTTCTAACTTTGAAGAAAAGCCATAAATCAATTGTTCTTTGCCTTGCTGTGGAGCAGTAAGTTCGGCTAGTGACTTTTCTGCCAAGAGACTATAAACACTGTGGAAAATGATCTGCATCACATTCTTTTGATGTAACAAACACTGCAGGGGGATGCCTATGTGCTTGCTGAGTCCCGTGGGATCAACAAACTCTGGATGACCTTCAGCACTCATACACCATTCTTACATGTATAAAATTGCCTGCAGTTGAGGCCTTGATGATTCAACTACATTGTCACATATACATCAACAGCCTGTGACAATTTTAAGATGACCAAAGTTTAAAGTTTCTTACAATTAATAACATCATCTACCTTTTGGACAAATGAAGAAATGATATTCAGAGATATTACAATATTCATTCCATGAAAGGATCATATTCTTCACTCATTAAAACAAAGCCTCTCCCTCATCCCCCATGCCCGCAAACCATACAACAGTCCATTTCAATTTGGGTAGTCTTTAAGATGGAGGCATCCTTACCATGAGGAGTGATGGTCTGTACAGGTTTAGCAGGGGACCTCACATTCCATATGGTCAAAGTACCATCAGAATGACTGCAAATAAATTGTTTTCCTTCATGATGCCATGCCACAGAGTGAATAGCCTACAGAAGGGTGAAGAATTCTATTATCACATTAGTGATAAATGGTTTGGTAATTGATATTAATAAATTTTTATAGTTTCCTAGCTAGTCAAAATATTAACTACATTTCAAAATAACTTAGTCCTCTTACAATACAAATAAGACATTTTATAGTGAAACTATTTAATTCCTCCCAATCATTGTATTTCTTAAGTGTGCATTAGGAAGCTATGACAATGATATATGCACTATTTTCTGACAAGTTCAGGAAAAGAATGTCCTTAGGGCTTATCAGAATAAACCCTACCCAAACACAAACTACCAAGTTACAATCAATGTCGGATGGAAGAAATTAGCCACCTTGAAATACTAAAATTTGTTAAAATGAACTAAAAATCTATTCTAAAATTAAAAATATGTTTAGGATTAAGATCAATGAAAAATCCTCAGGATGAACATCACAGCATAATTTCAATACCTCAGAATAATTATGGAGGTGACTTTTAATCTGAGGAGACCACCCTCTTTCCATTTTCATTATTTTATTTCATGTATGTCAGTGTTTTGCCTGGATGTACGCCTGTAAACTGTGCGTGTTCCTAGTGTAATCAAACAGAGGCCAGAAGAGGACACTGGATCCTCTGGAAATGGGAGTTACAGACAGTTGTGAGGCACCATGTGGATACCAATAATGAAACCTGGGTCCTCTGAGAAGAGCCCAGTGCTCTTAGCCATCTCTCCAGTCACCCAAGAAGACCCTTAACTGCTATGCCATCTCTTCAGACCCACGAGAAGATCCTTTTTGATTGGAATATTATACTTCTAATCTGCCATCCAGAAAGTATTTTATGTGACTGACATGTGTTTGTCCTCCACTTTTCCCCTCTAAATTATGAATTTTCTCTTTAAATTCTTATTTTCAGAAAATCAGTTCCCAGGGTTTGCTCTGAATGTCTTATTCCCAAGTCATGGCGATGCACTTTTCATTCTTAATGGTTAATGACTTTAAAGGTGCCCTGCTGAACTATGGAATTGCATAGCACAGCAAGAATGCATTCAACTGAAACTCAAGAAAAAGTTCTATTATACACACACAGTCAACACTTTCAATTAATTCAACATCTGCTTATTTGGGGTCTTTGTGTGCTTATAAATCTGAGCTAAAATTATATAGTATTTTAATACAGGCTGGATGAAAACATTTACATGATGATGAGCACAGAAAGTATATGCCAATATTTAATACAACATTTCTGACTCGAAGTATTTCTACCAAATTTTGAAATAGAGTAGCTAGATAAATTGCTCCAAAATATATACTTAAGTCATTATAAAACCTCAATCTTAATATAAGCCTTACCTTTATATATACTAGAGTGAAATTATTTCCATGAAATGTAATATATATATATATATATATATATATATATATATATTTTTTTTTTTTTTTTTTTTTTTTTTTTTTTTTTTTCTTCTGAGACAGGGTTTCTCTATGTAGCTTTGCGCCTTTCCTGGAACTCACTCTGTAAACCAGGCTGGCCTCGAACTCACAGAGATCCACCTGGCTCTGCCTCCCAAGTGCTGGGATTAAAGGCATGCTCCAACAACGCTCGGCTTAAAATAATTTTTAATAAGTAAGAGAAAACACATGTATTGTGTGGGATATGACTGCTGAGCACTGCAACCTGAATCTAATTGAGGAGAAACATTAGCGAAGACAATAGTCCCTGAAAGTACCAGATTGTTCTGTGGAAGGAGCTTGTGAGGATCTTCAGTTACAACATGAGCTGTGGATGTAATGGCATCGTTTCTCAGAGAGAACTCCATGACTCAGAAGGTTCACTGGTACCAACAATACACTGTGTGCTCTAACTCCCCAGAAAGGAAGGTGATCTGAACATATGACTAACAGAAGAAACTTTGTGTTTTAATGCAATTAGAAAAACTTTGCAGCTAACCTAACATCAAATCGAAGCTAAAACTGAAAATTCAATTCTTAGAGAAGCTACTGCGGATTATAGCAATGGCAAGATCTGTAATGAGGATAAACATTGCTGTTACCTCGTCGTATGTGTATCTGTAGTCTGCCTTCTTTGACTTGAGGTCCCATAAGACAACTGTTCCAGATTCAAAGCCAATCAAAAGCTGCGGAAAGGAAAGGCCACCTTACTGAGGAATGACTTCTTTATGCTGCAAAATACTTATTCTGGACAATAAAGCTAATCATCGTTCATATCCTTCACACATAAAACTTTAATATAATTAAACACCTGCACTGGGCGTTACTAATCACACAGACGACACATGACAACATGGCAGGGCAGGTTTACATGCTCTTCGTCATTAGCGACCCAAAATACAACTGATACTGAATGGAGGAAGCGGACTTCTTGAAGTCATGAGTCTACATCCTAATACATTTCTAAAAATTACTAATAAAATTGTGTATTTGTATGTGTTTGCGATATTTCAACATTTGTGTGTGTGTGTGTGTGTGTGTGTGTGTGTGTGTGTGTGTGTGTGTGTTTTAAGACAGAGTTTCTCTGTGTAGCTTTAAGCCTTTCCTGGAACTCACTCTGTAGCCCAGGCTGACTTTGAACTCACAGAGATCCACCTGCCTCTGCCTGTGCTGGGATTAAATGTGTGCACCACCACCACCTGGCTCATACTTTCAAAGATCTATATATCGCCAAGGAATTTCACTCAATGTACACACTGATTAATTTCAAATAATCATCCCCTTCCTTCATAAATTTCAAGCTCACAGTTCCAATAACCACACTACTTCCCAATACTAAACCAGAAAGTATGTTCAAGACTATGTACACCCTCTGGAGCCTGCTGGCTCTCTCTACTGTGCGTCCTGATCACCACAGCTAATCAGCTGTCTGTCAAAGACCTGGCAGTCATCATGAATGCTAGTCTCACCTTCAACAACAACAACAACAAAAATATCAACTCAATTTAATTTCATGTTCTGCATCTAATTTATATCCCTTCCTCTCTAATACTTCCCTCCTGGAAAAATACACAAAGATCTCTGTTGTGACCAATTCACACTGTAATTGGAGGACTGGTTAGGAAATCTAAAACTGAAAGGGAAATGTATGCTTCTACTTAAATTGGTCAGCCTTGCTCTTCTTTTCATGATAGAATCAAAAGTCCATTACACAATGTAATATTTATCACTGTCTGATTTCTACTTATTCCTCCAAAATCACCCCTCATACCTCTCCTGCCCAACACACTCCATTTGCTGATTCTGGAGTTTGTTTCTCCATGCATGTGCACTCCCATATTTAAGCTTTTGTACAGGTTGCCTTCCTGGCTGGGGTGAGGGGTGGGGTGCCATATAAATGGAATCCCCTGATTAGTCCCCTTATTCTTCAGACGTACTCTTAGCAACTGGTTCTTTGGGGAAGACTTCCTTGAAAGACCAAATATTGTATCAATGCCTTTCTAACATGCTCTAGTAATACTCCATCCTTTTATGGTCTGAAGGGTTACTTTTTAATATAACATCTCATTTGAACTCTCTTACAGACTACAATACTGGTTCATTAGACTGATACTATCTTGTTCACTGTTATACCTTTAACACATGCCATAGAGTCTGATAGGTTCTTGCCTCATAAACTGTGGACTGTCCATCTGTTGGCCCACACCCCTGGCCCAGTGTGACAGTTGTTGACACTGACTGTTATTTTGCTAGGATCTAGAATCATTAAAGAGAAATGCCTTTGGGCATACTGTGAGGGGTTAGTGTGATTATGTTAACTAAAGTAGGAAGAAATTTCCTAAATGTAGACAGCACTCTCCATGGGCTGAGGTCCTGGACTTAGAGAAGAGAAAATGAGCTATCAAAGATGAAATACATACTCCTGCAAAGACTTTGCAACAGCCTCCTTTCCCTCTAGATATCTTGGATACATGATATGGCAATGTCCCATAGAGAAGGAAAGAACATTCAGAAATAAAGAAAAGAAAATTTTACAAACTGATCAACTATGTTAGCAGCTCAAGATGTAGGTAAAGAGCTCTAAGTGTGAAAGCACCACTTCAGAGACTTGTAACTTTAAGGAATTAGCTTTGCCTGTTCACATTTTTAATAACCTAAGAAGGTCACAGCAAACTTTTAGCCTCTTTTATCTAGCTACAACATCCTAATGAAATTAGAAATATGCCCAACAGGTTAGGGTTGAATGATCATAAGTTTCTTAGATCTTCTCTACAGATGTAGGACAAGGAAAATGAGAACCTAAGTTATGTAAGTCCTTGCAAAGTCTCCACAGGGTTTATTCTTACGAGGAAGTTTCATTTTGCCATGGATAGCAGTTAATGCAGAGAGTTCTAGCTGGTCAAAGTGCGGAGAGTGACTATTTAGTGTTTAGCCCTAAGAGGGACATCCCTATCATGCCCACTACCATAACACACACAGACACATACACACACAGACACACAGAGACACATATATACACAGACACATACACACAGACACACACAAAAAAACACACAGACATACACACACAGAAACACACAACTGGGAAACATCATGGAAAAGAGGGTACAAAGAATAGGAAAAAATGCTATAAAAAATGTTATGAAAGAGCATTCTAGACATGACATGGCTACTGTGCTCATAAATTCCCGGACACTGTGGTCACCTGATCTAGATCTGGCCTGCCCGCGTTGTAGCTGGAATGAAGGAGGGACAAAATAAAATAAGCTGTCGATGCTGCAGTAAAGAACCACAACCTGTTCAGAGAAGGAACCTCAATGAAACCCAACAGTAGTTAAAAAACTAAATAAAAACAGGAAACCCTAAGAACAGGATGGGGACTTGTGGGGGAGAAAAAGAGGTCCAGAGAGAGGAGCGGGGAGGTAATAGGGAGTAATGTGATCAAGATGTATAATATACATGTATGAAACTCTCATACATGTATATTAAAATTAAAATGCATTTTAAAAAGAATTGTTCCTACTAGAATGGTGTATAACTTAGAAAGATAAAAATAATTCTGCGAATCACTCACTAATGTCCTACTTTTTCTCTTATAAGCAAGCGTGGTGATCAACACTTGTTATCTCAGCACTTGGGAAGCCTTTGAGACAAAAGGATTGTGAGATCCAGGCCAATCTGTGCTACCTATTGAAATCCTGCACAATCAAACAATTAAAAAGCCTGGAGATAGAGAGTACTGGTACAGCACTTGCTTAGCATGTGCGAGGCCCTGAATCAACTTCCACCACCAAATATAAATCAATAAAACAAGTGGTTGCACTGAGGATGAATACAGCTCTATATGGTTCAGAGGAACAGTGATACACATGCATTTCTAACAAAGGCAGTGAATCATGCATGCCAGAACACTTGCATGAAGTGCTATGGAAGTAAGAGAGAAAGTATTTTCTGTCAGAATTATCTGGGAAGACATTGTTTATATGTACTATTAATTTGGACCTTAAAGTGTGGAGAAGAAGTCAGCACAATGGTAAACTAGCCCTGCAAACAAGACTGACAGAAACCAAAGCATGGAGGCAGCAAAAAGCAGTCTGCTTGGGAAACAGTGACTATGGCTTCAGTATGTCCTTCTAGTGAGGATATCATGAAAGATAAAGAGAGCCAGACTGCATCCTAAGGAAAAGTCAGTCACCCCGTCCGACTGTAGACACACCCAACACTTAAACGAGAAATCATCAAGATGAGAATGACACTCTAGGAAGGTTGGACTCAGTCCTCAAAGGGATGTCTTCATCAAACACTTCCCCCTTCAGGCTCAGGGATCTATGCAGAAGAGGAGCGAAAAGATTGTGAGAGCTGGGGGTGGTGGAGGGCTTGAAGGAAACATTCTTCCAGACACAACTGAGCTGATGTACACATGAACTCAAAGACTGTGGCAGCACACACAAGACCTGCAGAGGTTCAAACCAGATAAGATCCCAGACAAGATACCAGCCCCGAGGAGGGGAAATAGACACAAAGTCCAAGAAGCTATTTGCAGCTGATACCTGCTGGGAAAGAAAGGTTTTCTCCAATGGAGTGACACTGGGTATATCAACCATAGTCTAGGGTAGGCTCCATGCCCAGGAGTAGCTGGACAACACAAAAACAAACTCCATTTGGTGTGTGTTGGGGAGGGGCTTTTTGTTTCACTTTGTTTTGGCTTCTGTTAGTCTTACTGATTTTTTGTTTGTTTTGATTTTCATTGTGTGTGTGTGTGTGTGTGTGTGTGTGTGTGTGTGTGTGTGTGTGTGAGAGAGAGAGAGAGAGACAGACAGACAGACAGACAGACAGACAGAGACAAAGAGAGACCGAGAGGGAGAGAGGGAGAGAGAGAGAGAAATGCAAGAAGTTGATGGGGAGGGAGGCAGACAGGAGCTGGGGAGAGAGGAAATGATTAAAATACTTTATATAAAAATTTTAATCAATAAAAAAAAAGAAATAAAAGAGTGTGCCAAACTCCATCAACTCTAACACACCTTACAGGAAGAGACATTACAAAGAAGGGTTGAAATGACTCAGTGAGTAACTCCATGTGACAGGAACCTTGTTAATTCACCAGACTTTCCAGCCAGAGGTTTGGCTTTAAAACAAGCATCTTGTGTAAAAGAAAAACAAAGCAATAACCAGGCTACTGTACATTTGCTAAATGTACAGTATGTAAACATATGTAGAGTTTCCTTCCAGTCATATAGTTCCATGACCACTAGCTAACTCCCAGCAGTCCAGGGATGCTTTTGTCTTTCAGTGGCGGGATGAGAACAGTGGTAAATAACTGACAGCTTCGCCCTTTCTCACTAACTGAGAGAAGAAAATATTTGAGTCAAATCCCTTTATAAGACAAAGTTTTCCATCCTTGATTTCTGACACTTTCTGGTGCTCATTCCTGTTAAGATCCTAAAATCACACAGGTAGGAAAGGGCCATTATTAAATAGAACTACCTGAAAGACAATTAGTGTAAGAAAACGGAAACTCACAGAAAAGGAAATAGGAGTTTTAAATGTATTAATTAACTCAAGCTAACCGTAGCTAGATACAGACTGCATGAGTATAAAAAAAAAAAATCAAACAGGATTTTATATGTTAGGATTAATATACTAATAATATACATTATTAAGCAGATGTACTTATGAAGAAAAATTTAAGGAAGCTGAGTTACAGAGACTACTCTGAGATAATGTAATATATGATAGGCACAATAAAATCTGTAAACTAAATGAAAAGTCACATGCTGCCCCTGTCCTCCCCTACCCCCCACCTCAAAAATCCTGTCTACATTATCTGAAAATCAGGGAAAATATTCTGAGTCAGCCGAATACAAATGAATACCTTATATTTATTAAATTCTATTTATGCTTTAGGATTTTTAATCCTTTTACTTAGGAATCATTCCAATTCTTCACCTTGTTCTTCATAATGAGTAACAAGCAATTACATTACTCACTATACAAACCTTGGTCCAATCTCAATTTTTGGGCAACAGTGCAGTCCTAGGACAGTTTGCATATTTAAAAGTCAAAACAGCATGGATTAATTAACAAATGTTTGTTTAGAAAAAATTCTACCTTCCCCTCATCCATGGGATTATCACTTATATGGACAACAGGACCCGGGTGAGATTTAGATGACCTGAGAAACAAAACAAAACATAACAAATAAGGTTTTTTACTCAATTAAAAGTCACAGCAAATCATCACAATAAAAAGATCAATTTATGAAGAAAATAGTTAAGTTGCCAATCAAAGAAAAAATGATGAAAATCATAAGCCTGTAAGTTAATAAACTTTATAATTGCATTTTATATATAGGAAAGATTTCAATTTAGTCAAATATTTATATCTCTTTTCATTATGAAGTTAATATTTTAAAATAATGCAACATTTAATGCTAGGTGTCAGCTGGGATATCCCAACCAATTCTACAGCTCATACTAGAAGTTGAAAAAACTTCTGTTTTATTTTTTGAAAACCCAGAAATTAATGGTACCTATACATATACCAGAGAAAGAGAGAGCATATAAGTAAAGATTACTGGAACAATGCCCATGCATTTAGAAAAAGTATATCCCTATTCATGAATGCTGGAGGCTGGGGACAATGCACCCCTTCAGCCTGTGAAGACTTAGACCATCTCTACCTACTAGATGTTATGATCAACTCAAAGAAAAAACTGAAAACCCACACTTCCAAGGAAGGGTAGCAACATCTTTGTCACAGAAAGAAAAACTGGCTTTCAGCACACTACTCTAGCTACACCAAAATGTTATCTGAGACATGTCACAAATTTTTCTCTGTCAAAAGATTAAAGGTGTGCAATGAATTTTTAAAAAGTCTTGTCAACATTGTACGTTAAAACTTACAAAAAGAGATGATACAAAAAACACTAGGACGTAGAAATTAGCACTACAAATTCTTGGCAACACAGTTCAATCTGATTTTTGTTAATCTTGGTGATATACTAACTTTAACAAACATTTACATTGGGTGATTATTAGAAGATATAAAAGAAAAATAATTAGAAGGTTAAAGAAACAAATTGAATTAGAAGATAAAAGAAAAAAAATGAATGTTTTCAACCTAACAGGAATAACTACTGCATTTCAACTATTAAATATAACAGTTTATACACAGATGAAACTGAATAATATTATACATTTATAAATATATGTGAACATAAAAAAGTTTAAAGTTATTAAATGTCATGACAATAGGATAATACTTATGAAAAAATCAAAAGATTTACATATAATATCAGGAATACCTGACACATCAATGCCACAATGATTCACTAACATAAAGCTATAAGATACTGACACTTGATAATTTCAGATATGGAATATTTGCTCAAACTTACAGTTCAATGGCTTTATTCCACATAATGACATAGCCTGAGAGTGTGAAGGACTCCACATTGACAATGTGTATATTACCTCGTTCAGTGCCCACATAGAGCCACTTACTCTGGAAAGGCAGATGGCAAAATGTAACCCTACAAGAGAAAACACAGACAGAAAGGGAATTAGAAGAATATCTGATACACTTCCCTGACTGTATTAGGTGGTTTCTTATGAAATAATTTATATATTTACTATACATAATAATTATATATAATTTTAAAAGGCAAATATAAAATAATTATATTTATAATTAGAAAATGCAAAAATGACAATGAAATAATCAGATTCATCTATTCACTGTGATTGATATTTAATCATGCTAAATTTAACTTGTATGTTAAACATATAGCCTTACACTAAACAGTATGGCATGATTAAGAAAGAATGGTTTTGAAGTAAGAATATGTTTCATATCTGAATACATTATTCACTTTCTTCCTATGAGTACATCACAGATCTAACGTACAAGCCAATGCTCAACCATAGTAACAAACAAACAATTAATAATAATAATAAACCTACAATACAAACTGAGAATAACAACTTCTAGACTTTATGTATCAACGTAATGCCTGGTCTCTGGCAAGAGCAAACACACTCCATGTTTGCTATTTCCATAAATGCACAATTTTATTACAGAGATTCTGCAAGATGAAAATACATATTTAAACAATAAAATATAGCTTATGTTCTTATTTCTTTTTAGTGTTAATGTTCAGGTAGACCTTAAGGTTTAGATATTTGAAGTTTTTAATGTTTTATATAATAAAATGTACTCTTTCTAAGGATTTATATGAATTTATTATAATAAACTATAAACATACCTATTGAATCAGCAAAATAATTTTATAGTACAGCCTAAGTATTACTTTTCTGACATTCTTGGGGCTAAATGTGTTTTAGATTTCATATATTTTCATATTTTGAAATAGTAATAAATAAATAATAAGATATCCTGGGAATGGGACATAAGTCTAAACACAACATTGATTGAAATCACATATATGCCCTGTATATATAGTTTGAAGGTAATTTTGTACAACTTTTGTGTGCCTACATTTTGACTTAATCCTGTACTATGAAGTAAAGTGTAGAATTTTCAATTTATTGTTATGTGGGTACTCAACGTGAATTTTCCATTTATTGTCATGTGAATTTTCCATTTATTATCATGTGGGTACTTAGTGTTTCAGACTTGAGATCACCTCCTACTTCAGGTTTTTACATTAGGGATGATCAACCTGTACTTTATTATTTCCAAGGCAGTAGAAATCCATATCACCTTTTTGAAAACCTTAAGGGATAAGGAAAAGGAAGAAATTTGGATTAATGGATAAGTGTAGTATCTTAGGTGTGATAATGGTTCAAAAGAGTGTGCAGATATGTATCAAAACTTAAACAGTATATATTAAGTTTACATTTTAATTCATGTCACTTATAACTCAAAAACTGCCTAACATTTTTGTTTAAACAGATCTATGGATTTAGGAATTATGAGAAATTATCTAGTTCTAGTTAACATATAGACATGAGCAATAGTTAGACTGCCTAGGTTCAAGTTCCAAGTCTCTCACTTATTAGCATATAGTCTTAGGTAAACTATTCAACTTTTCAGTCTCCATTTCTAAGTAGCAAAACACACCTACTTCACAGTATCCATCAATGATCAGTAAGACAAAGCATTTTAGATACTTAAAACAGGGCCTGACATTAAATATTCAATGAATGTTAGCTATATATTATTAAAAATAAATTATATTCTCAGGCCGGAGAGATGGCTCAGCAACCAGTTAAGAGCACTGGCTGCTCTTTCAGAAGACCTGTCTTTGATTTACAGCATCCACATGGTGATGTACAACATGGTAGTTGCAACCTGACCCATGTGGTGCTAGGAACCAAACCCTGGTCCTAATTTGTTTTTCAATGTTTTTGGAACCCAGGTAGCACATGATGAATTCCACATAAGACAGACAACGTCAGGCAGGACAGGTAAAGCCAGCCAGGACACTTGAGAAGGGCTGGCCAGATTGTCTGACAGGGAGGCATCTTTAACTGTGGTTGTCCAGCTGACTGTGGACAGAAGAAAACCACTCTGCCCCGCACCCCCAGAACTATGAGCAAAGGAAACACTCATCATAGCTGCCTCTTCAGCTTGAGGATGTTTTCTTATGCAGCAGCTGATAGCTGAACTACTACTATCATAAGTCAAATTTATGTTAGTTGAAAATGAAGAAAAGACATAAAAATCAAATAGGAAAATAAATTCTTACACTTATAAAATCAAGTTTCAAAAGGCCAGAAAAACTTGTCAGGAATACATACAGTCCCATGTACCACAAGGCTAAAATACTGCCTTGAATCAAAACCAAATTCATACCAATGCTCTCATTCTCATATTCTTTCTGTCTGTCTATCTTTCTCTCTCTCTCCACACACACACATAAGCCCCTATTTATGCACTTACACAAACTTGCTATTTTAAAATTGGTTTTTATTTGTTTCTCCTTCCCCCAAATTTGCTATTCCTGTAAGTTTTATAAACAACTGGAATATGTTTTCTATCTTTCGATCATGTTTCCAAAATAAGCAAGACATGAAAGATTTGAGGTTGGGAGAGAGCTCTTTTTTCCCCTTTTTTTTAATTAAAAAAATTATTTGTTTATTTGTTTGTCTGTGTGTGTGCATGTGTATATGTGGTGGGTATGTACCTGTGAATATGTCTGTATCATGGTACACACGTGCAGTTTGGGGCACAATTTTCCAGAATCCGTTGTCTCCTCTAGCATGGGTTCTGGAGATCAAACTCAGGCAGCCAGTCTTCTGGGGCAAGTCCTTGTACCCACTGAACCACCTCTAATGCTTTGTTTTTAAGTCAGCGCCTCACACATGTAGTTCAGGCTACCCTGCCACTGAACATGTGTGCCTCTCTTCACACATGGACTTCTGGACTCGTTATGGGCTTTAGTCCATTTGTTCTCTCTTGGAAATTACCGTTTCTAATTTCTAGCACTTTTGGGGGGAGAGCACAGGAGTTCCTAGTAAAACAAGTACTACCACCCTGTATTTCTTTTTCAAAATTATACAGTCTCAGTTATTCTAGATTTTTCTTTTGCCATGTAAGTTTTAGAATCATGAACAACCTTTTGAAGCTTCTGATTACAATGTCTCTTGATTTATAGATGAATTTGGGCTATCTGCATGAGCCCTGGCTTAAGACTGTCACCAGTGAGGCAGGGGACACAAATGAAGGCAATCACCCCTTCTCTCCCTGCTCTATTGACGGGGAACAGTTCAGCAGTGAGGGGTAGGGCCGCCTGGACCCCTCCTCTCTCCATGTCTGGCTCTTAATGTCTTGTTTTTAAATTGACCGATTGTACATGAATTAGGTACAAGCTTATTTCAGCTCCAACTTTTCTTCAGCTACACCTTTACCATTCCTTTCCCTCCAAGGTTCCGTTTTCTGTAGCATGTCTCCTGCAACTGTTTCAAAGGAAATCTCTGTCTCAGTCACCTCATCACAGAATCAGCTCACGGCCTTGAAGTGTTCGTTTTTTATTCAAATAAATTAATTGTTCGTTGGGTAAGTTAGCAGGGAAAGCATTGCCATGAAAACCGGCACTGAAATGTTAGGTCTAAGGAAACAGGGAACTAATAAATGCTGCTTGTTTTCAGACACCTAAGCAGACCGAAGTCTAACAAACCATATCAATAGAAATAAGGCAAAATAAACACAAAAGAAACCCAGTAAGCATAGAAGGGAACAGGAGCACTCAGTACAATGGGTGAACGCCTCTGATCTTCACAGCACAGACACTGGATCGTAAAACTCAGTCAAGAAATCCTCCAAGATGGAGAAGCAGGAAAGCGGCGCCAGCACACGGTGCAGCCGCGGTCTCCTGTCTCTTCCACTCCAAGCTAGTAGTGCTTTTACTGATGCTGTTTTCTCACTAATAAATGAAATGAATAAATACCACCAGGTCTCACCCTACTGCACACAAATCCCACCATCTTCCAAGAGTGACCCCCTAGGCTCTCGCTAAGACATGAGGATGAGATTTTAAACTTTACATAGGCCTTCAGTCTGGGTGAGAGCGGTGGGATTACCTTCACTGTGGGGAGATTCTGAGACATCCTGTAGTCATCACCTGCTATTTCTCTCTAGGCTACATTTTCAAAAGTATTCTCTCCTTTACCACCTCCATTGAAGTGAGAATTCCACTCCAGTTCTGGCTCCTTGTCTACATTTCCTTCAATTTAGCACTCTCTACTTGCATTTTATCATAGAGAAGCAAGGAAAAAAATATCAAGTCACACCTTCAACATTTCCCTGGGAAATATCAATTAAAAATACACGCTAATCATGTATTCAGTATGAAGGAGACAAATCTCTGAATCTTTCTGCCCCGTGGAAAGAGGAAGCACTTTCTCAAGATTCCACTAATGTGTTTCTCACTCCATCCTGAGTTCCACTGGCAACCAACAGACAGGCATACTACAGACAGCCTACTGGAGGCAACTGGAGCCTTTTCTCTCGTGTTCCCAAAATTGAAGCCCCATCTACCCACTGTCGAATTCGAATACCACTTAAACATGTTTAGTCAGTCAACAAGCACATATATAACCCAAGACTCTATTTACTAGTGATGTCACAGCGGTCCTAAGTTCATTTAGATACGTTCCACAATGCTGTTGTGAAATTTTTTTTTTCTCTACACACAGTATGGCTGCTGCCGCCTGGAAATTAGAGCAAAGTATTCCCCAAACCAGAGATTCACAAGATCTGTCCTATGGTCCCCATCCGAGATTATAATCCCTCCCTCCAGCCTCTCTTCACCCTCCATATGATTCCGCCTCAGCTGCAAGTGTTTTGGGATGGTGCTAGAACAGACGAGAGGGAGGGGGTCAACTCAAGGGAGGAGTCCATCCATGCAACTTTCAGAAGTTGGTCATCCATCCTTGGGATGGGACTTTTCCATGAGGAAGCTGTTTGGGTGCCATCCACATTCTTGAAACACTTCACCCAAGCTCCTGTAACCCTGCCCTCTAAACTCACTTGCTCAGCAAGCTTAACCTAGAAGGAATCATTGTTTTGCCCTATCAATGGTACCAGTTGAGTAAATGTTTGTTTCCCCAAGGAAAAGTACCAACAGATGCTTGCAAAATGAAACTAGACAATGATTCATGTCTCAAAGCACAGCCCCCTTGCTAAGTGACACCATATTCAGATTCCAAAATCTGTAGTAGTTTTTATGGCTATAAATCACTACCAACTTAGTGAACTCAAACTCACTTACTGTTTCAGTTTCTGCTGGACAGATGTCTAGACCCTGCGTCTGGAGACTCTGATTAGAAACCCAGAAGCCTGAAACGCAGGTTATTGGGCAGCCAAGCGGCAACCTAAATACCTTTCCGAAACCAGTGTAAAAAAATCTTCTCCAAGCTCAGTTGAGCTGCTAGAAAAATTCAACTTCTACAGTTGCAAGACAGTCTACATGTCCTAGCTCTCCCTCAGGCCCTTCAATGTGACTCACTCCATCTTCAAGACCAACACAGAACAAGGTCCTTTTACTGAATCCATCTCAGTCTCTGAGCTTTATGTGTTAAGTAGACTCCTGGCCCATTAAAAGATTCACCTGATTAAGTCAAGCCCATGGTGACTTGTCCTATTTGTAGGTGAACTAAACTGGGAACTTAGTCATACCTCACTTAGATGAATGCGTGTTTAAATGACAAAGGACAGGTATATGACATCAGCAGATGCTTAGGTCCCACTAGCACCTGCCTCTCGTTCATATTTAGAGTGGAGCTCTCCTGGAGAACAACACCACAGCTTTGCCAGAGTTCTTGGAACACTGTTTTCTTACCAGCAGGACATGAGAAATTCAGTCTTGCACTTTCTGAAAGGTGACTGGGGTTTTAGTTAGTATTTTCCTGGTGACAGATTTCCATTTAAAAATGATGGAAAAGGACCACATAATTATTGCATTACATGTGTTAAATGCCCAAACTTGAAGCAGTACTTGCACTGCCCGTCCCCCCGCCCAGCTATGTGATCTCAGTCTACTCAGCACCCCAGGTTACATTCTGTCCACTGCACAAACGTAATGAACTATACAATTTCTAATTGTTCCAGCCACTGTCTAAGCATTTTATAAAGGAGGGGGTTCTTTCTCATTCTTTTTGTTTTGGTATTTTTATAGGACTTATTCTATTGAATAAAACATATGAACCTACTCTTGTATTACATGGCCCCTCCGTTCATCTAATGCTTTTACATGTTAATTTATTGCAAGGCCCCTACATGATCTGATGATTCTCTCTGAGTAACTCCTCTTTTTGTCCAAGGTTTTGGTTATTACAGATACCTAATCTCAGAAGTTACCCAACACTTATCATCTTTTCTTTTATAGTTTCAAATTCATCAAATGGTAACTCATTTTATTTGACACTTTCAAACTTGGTCTAAGTATATCCATGTTCTAAAATGACTTGTTCTGTCTGCACCAATCACCCATCTTCTTGTGGATCAGGGTTACATCCAGATAACCTGTGATAAACTGCATCCATCTCTTCTGAACAGTGCTGGCCAAGATTCTCAAATGCCATTCTCCAGCCCTGAGTTTCACCCAATCAAATTTTTCATTCCAAAGGCTTGTACCCTTCATTAAGCTTCTTTCAAAGAAAAGTATTTTATCTGGAGTGAGGTGGTACACACCTGTAATCCATCACTTGGATCAGGGACTTCAAGGCCAGCCTGAGCTACATGAGACCATGTGCTTCTAAAAAAAAAAAAAAAGGCTGGAAAGCATTTTGATAATATTGTACAATTACAAGAGAGGTTGTAATTGTAGTTTTTTAGTTCAATATCGAATTACTTTCTTCTCATTTAATCTGTGCAGTAAATTAATTCAAAATCTTTGAAAGACAGCTATAGGTTGGCTTTTGGCCAATGGTACTTTTCTAGCTCTTAGTTGTATGATGTCCATGTGCCTGCTGAGAAAAGTATAAGGTACGTAAATCAGCAAAACACATGCTTGGTTAATATTACGGGAAATAAAGGTACAATGTGGTAAAGGAGCTTTTGTTGCTATGTTAATTTATTTATGCCACTCAGAAAGTGACGCATGGCGAACAGCCAGTGTCTGCCGCAAACCAGGAGTGCTCACTCCCCACCGCGGGGCTGCAAGAGAAGTGAGTCACTCCAACTGCCAAACAGTCCTTTTCTTGTGAGATTTTTATTAAATATCAATGATTCTTCCACGATAGTTAAAGCAAACTAAATTCTGAGTATGAGAACTAATGCATTAGATAATTTAATTTAGAATGCATAATTATTCTTTAAATTAAAAATATGCACCTATAATTAAATAAAATAGCCATATATAAAAACGCATCTTTAGAAATATATTTCAGTATCACCTTGCAAGTATTAGGACATTTGAGGAGGAAAAGTCCTCCCTATAACATTTCAGTGAAGAATATTTTCTTGATTTCCTGAGAATAAATAACATTTATATGGAAGTTTCATAAACAATAAGAACTATATGATCAAGGTTAGCTTTAGACAACTTTAGCCCTGAGTAGGGAGTCTATATATTTAATTTAATTTTTAGTTTTCATTTTTTATATTGTTATTTCAAAACTCATGGAAAAAAACAGCACTGTTGAGAATAATGCTCATTCTAATTCATAGTGATGAGTTAAAAGGAGGAGGAGGAGGTGGCTGTATCTGCTTATTAATCCATGACTTCTTCCTAATTAAATGTCCTTCAAAGGGAAAAATATCAAAGTGGAAGCCAAGTGGAACATTTTCTGCAAGTGCCAAATAGAATTTCGCTTATCAAATTCTCAGTTGCTATCAAAGCCAAGGACTTCTCCTCTGCATGAATAAACTCAATGGTGCATGACAAGGTTGCCAATACCAAGGAAGAACAAGAGAAGCATGTTAGTGTCGAGGACCAGCACGGTAAATTAACACAAGCAGAATTTCTTCTCTTGCACTTCTGAAAGTACAGGACGGACACCCAGATGTCCATAGGGTTCTGAGGGCTCTGGAGCAGGCTCTGCACCGTCACCCCCGGCCCCTCTCTTTTAGCTTCTGGTATTGCCAGCTATCCTTAATTAAAGATTCATTACTCCAATCTGTTATAATATCAAATGTCATTACATGATATTCATTCTCCCTTCCCTCCCCGGTGTGTGTGTGTGGGTGTGTGTGGGTGTGTGGGTGTGTGTGTGTGTGTATGTTCATTTTCTCTTATAAGGACATCAGTCAGGTAAGTGCTGGCCACATTAACCTTGCTTCATTGGAAAGACCCTACCTTTAAATAAGGTCACATTTAGGGGTTAGAACTTGAACATTATTTTGGGAGACACAGTTGAATCTGTAACAGGGGTCAGAGCAGTAAAGACCACGCTAGAGTATTCCCTAATACATAACACTTTACCAATTCCTTTCGATGCTATGGTTCACACCACTGGCAAATAAATTCCTGTGGTAAAAAGTACATGGCAGATTAATCTCTAAAGGGCTCTGAACCTGGAGATCGCATAAGAAGCTGCATACTAATTATAGGGAAAAAAATGAAATTGAGTTTTTTCTGTGACTTCTGAAAATATGTTTACTTTTTCTTTTTAGTCTTCACTTCTACCCTGTACTCTGATTGGCTACAAACCACTTCATTTTATGATCAACCAGTTTCCATCACATGTTGAAGTCCTAGCCATCCCTGTCCCACAGCAGAGAAGAATGTGACTATATTTGGTGATGTGACCAAGATGAAGTCATTGTATCAGCTCTACTCCAGTGTGGCTGCTATTCTCAGAAGAAACGAGGGCCCAGCACATGAGGAAACCATGGAAAACAGGGAGAAGACAGCCACCTGCCCATCCACAAGCTACAGGAATGGTAGGGAAAAGCAGCTCTGGTGTTTCAGTTGCCAATCAGGTGTCTGTTCAACCAGGACATTCCTAAGGTTTTCTTATGCAAAATCGAAAACCATTCTATGGAAACAGAAATGCATATTTACTCATTCAGTATGAATAAACGGCATTTAATTGGGCATCTGGGAAGTTTAGTCTTCTTAGCTTTGACCAATATCCTAAAAGTAAGACCCACATCACTCTTGTTTATTATGCCAAATATCTGCTCAGCAGTCAGGACTAAGATACATGTTCTACAACTATCCTCAAGTAAATGGGGAATTAGGAAAAAAAAAAAAAAAAGAAAAAAAAAAAAGAAAAACTTCAGCATTTAAGAGAAATAAAACAGTCAGGACTACAAGGCTTAGAGAAAATTTTTCCGTAAATTAGAAAATCATCACACAAAGCTGCAAAGTAATTTTCTCAAATTTGTAGACTTGACACTCAACTGTTTTATTTTTTCTTAAACACCACCAAAGCTCAACCTATTAAAAGATATTCACATTATGGATTTTCACAAGACTATAAGCTTAAAATTAGCTGTAAGTTAAATTTCTAAAGAAGTGGTAATTTTATATACTATAATTTACTACAATTCAAAAAAATAACTAACTAGAAATGTATATTATGAAAAATAATTTTAATTACTATATAGAATTTCTATTATATGTACAGAAATCTTCACTAAAATATAATCTAACTATTACTTAAGACAAAACAATGCACAAGACCTGCAGGCTTAGGACAACAATTCTCCCGAATCTTACAAATAGCATTTAGTGCATTTTTCATGGTTTTCCTACCTTTCTTAGTTTCACAAGCAAAAATGCAAATGGCATAAAAGAGAAACAGTAATTCAGTAATTAACTCATGTAGAGTTAAACTAGAGAGAGCAAACGAGGCTCCTGTCCCCAGAAGTTTGATGCCCACTGTAAAAGTAAGCAGTGTGGTCACCGCCTCCCACTGCTGCAGTGTGGACATCATCACCTCCCACTGCTGCAGTGTGGACATCACCTCCCACTGCTGCAGTGTGGTCATCATCACCTCCCACTGCTGCAGTGTGTTCATCATCACCTCCCACTGCTGCAGTGTGGTCATCACCTCCCACTGCTGCAGTGTGCTCATCATCGCCTCCCACTGCTGCAGTGTGCTCATCATCACCTCCCACTGCTGCAGTGTGCTCATCATCACCTCCCACTGCTGCAGTGTGGACATCGCCTCCCACTGCTGCAGTGTGCTCACCGCCTCCCACTGCTGCAGTGTGCTCATCATCACCTCCCACTGCTGCAGTGTGCTCACCACCTCCCACTGCTGCAGTGTGTTCATCATCGCCTCCCACTGCTGCAGTGTGGTCATCACCTCCCACTGCTGCAGTGTGCTCATCATCGCCTCCCACTGCTGCAGTGTGCTCATCATCGCCTCCCACTGCTGCAGTGTGCTCATCATCACCTCCCACTGCTGCAGTGTGGACATCGCCTCCCACTGCTGCAGTGTGCTCACCGCCTCCCACTGCTGCAGTGTGGACATCGCCTCCCACTGCTGCAGTGTGCTCATCATCACCTCCCACTGCTGCAGTGTGCTCATCGCCTCCCACTGCTGCAGTGTGCTCATCGCCTCCCACTGCTGCAGTGTGCTCATCGCCTCCCACTGCTGCAGTGTGCTCATCGCCTCCCACTGCTGCAGTGTGCTTATCGCCTCCCACTGCTGCAGTGTGGTCACCGCCTCCCACTGCTGCAGTGTGGTCACCGCCTCCCACTGCTGCAGTGTGCTCATCGCCTCCCACTGCTGCAGTGTGCTCATCGCCTCCCACTGCTGCAGTGTGCTCATCGCCTCCCACTGCTGCAGTGTGCTCACCGCCTCCCACTGCTGCAGTGTGCTCATCGCCTCCCACTGCTGCAGTGTGCTCATCGCCTCCCACTGCTGCAGTGTGCTCATCATCACCTCCCACTGCTGCAGTGTGCTCATCGCCTCCCACTGCTGCAGTGTGCTCATCATCACCTCCCACTGCTGCAGTGTGCTCATCGCCTCCCACTGCTGCAGTGTGCTCATCATCACCTCCCACTGCTGCAGTGTGCTCATCATCACCTCCCACTGCTGCAGTGTGCTCATCGCCTCCCACTGCTGCAGTGTGCTCATCGCCTCCCACTGCTGCAGTGTGCTCATCACCCACTGCTGCAGTGTGCTCATCACCCACTGCTGCAGTGTGCTCACCGCCTCCCACTGCTGCAGTGTGCTCACCGCCTCCCACTGCTGCAGTGTGCTCACCGCCTCCCACTGCTGCAGTGTGCTCACCGCCTCCCACTGCTGCAGTGTGGTCACCGCCTCCCACTGCTGCAGTGTGGTCACCGCCTCCCACTGCTGCAGTGTGGTCACCGCCTCCCACTGCTGCAGTGTGCTCATCGCCTCCCACTGCTGCAGTGTGCTCATCACTACCTCCCACTGCTGCAGTGTGCTCACCGCCTCCCACTGCTGCAGTGTGCTCATCGCCTCCCACTGCTGCAGTGTGCTCATCACCTCCCACTGCTGCAGTGTGCTCATCACCTCCCACTGCTGCAGTGTGGTCACCATCACCCACTGACTTACTGCTGCAGTGTGGTCACCATCACCCATGACTGCAGTGTGGTCACCATCACCCACTGGCTCACTGCTGCAGTGAGGTCATCATCACCCACTGTTGCTGATTTCTCTTTTGCTGGATCTATCACTCAAGTTAGGGACAGCCACATGATATGCTCTGGCTCTTGAAATAAGAGTGCAAGAGATGAGTATCACTTCAGTGTAGGATCTTTCTTAAGGGCCAATGGTTTTAGCACGTTCTCTTCCCTTTAGCTTCAGGAACTGACAATATTTAAAAGACTGACTGTTCCTCAGAGATTCTGGGGTAAACAGGGCAATAAAGAATAGTATTTCCAAGAAGCCCACAAAATGGTGTACAGAGTAGCTAAATAAGCATAATGCAGACCATATCCTGCTTGATATAGAACATAAATACCAACTATAAAGCACTTACAATTAGCAAAGAACAGATCCCTACAAAGATGGATAGATGGGCAGAGCATTGCAGATTTGCCCCCTTTCCCTCTCCCCAGCCAGGGGAAGCTCCTTTGATAGAAATCTTCAGAGCACCATGGAGTTTTTTAATGCAAAGCCTTCAGGTGGAGCAGGCACTGTTGCCCTGGGGAGCCCCACAGCTGAGGCAAACCCCTTTGTGGTGGTATTGTGTTCCCCAAAATATTGTGTACTCTAATAAATTTATCTGGGGTCAGAGAACAGACAGCCACTAGATACAAAGGCTAGAAAATGGTGGCACTCACACCTTTAATCCTAGCATTCCAGAGATAGAAATCCCTCTGGATCTCTGTGAGTTCAAGGCCACATTGGAAATAGCCAAGCATGGTGACACACACCTTTAATCCCAGGAAGCAAGCCTTTAATCCTAGGGAGTGATGGTAAAGCAGAAAGGTATATAAGGCTTGAGGACCAGAAACTAGAGGCATTTGGCTGGTTAAGCATTTGGCTGGTTAAGATTTTGGCTGGTTAAGCATTCAGGCTTTTGAGCAGTAATTCAGCTGAGACCCATTCCAGATGAGGACTCAGAGGCCTCCAGTCTGAGGAGACAAGACCAGCTGAGGATCCGGTGAGGTGAGATAGCTGTGGCTTGTTCTGGCTCTCTGATCTACCAGCATGGACCCCAATAACTCGCCTCAGGTTTGATTTTATTAATAAGAACTTTTAAGATTCGTGCGACACCCCTTCTTCCATCTCCCCGTGCCGAGAGCCACATGCTGAGGAAAACTAGGCACCTGGTCCAGTACCTCTCACCTGGCAGCCACATGAAGACAGAGGGCCATTGCTAGCTAGGTCCTATCACCCCAACTGTTCACAGCCATCACAGGGAATCTCTTCCAAAGGATGTATTCAAGAAACAGTCCTGCCTCAATTTCTTGTTTACCGCTGCCCTCATAAACACTTTGGGGGATCTGAACTTTGAACAGGCTTAACTAGCCTCTGTGAGTTATGTGCAAAACCATCTTACAGGTCTAGAATTGGGAATTCCATCAGTTCACTTCATGTGCCAATTTTACAACCATGGCATACAACTGTGCAAGCTGCCAAGCTGGCGCCTTACATAATGGTGCCCAATCAAGGGTGGGGGAGGGGGTAGACAACCAACACCAGGCTTCATTTACTGAAAACGCCACTGCTGTGCATTTCTCACGAAGGGATCTTTACCTGCCAACGCATCTTAAGCTGGCGTACCATTTCCCCACCAGTGTCTACCACAATTCCTTGGAGGCTCTGTATTCATTAACTTTCATTGCTGTGACCAAAGCACCTGATTAAAACAAATTAAGGGAGGAAAGAGGACTGACTGGGGCTCCCAGTTTCCCAGGTACCGATCACAGTAGACTGGCCCCACGAGAGTAGCCTGGGTAGACATGATGGCTGGAGGAGCATGTGACAGAGGAAATTCTTCACTTTGTGGGGAACAGGACGCAGAGCAAGCAACAGGAAGGGGTGAAGGGTAATATATTGAAGACTCCACACCTAATGACCTACTTCTTTCCACTAGGTTCCACCTCCTAATTTCCATAGCATCAGAAAACCAGGCTTGCAGCTGTGGGGCATCGTCCTCTGACTGGACTGGACAAGCACCACAAGGACTCCATATCAAAACTGTAACACTATCCTTGGAAATACCGCTATGCAGACAACCTCCATATTTGATTATCGTCAGTTCCTAACACTGGATCCCTTGATATTTAGTTATTTCATTAAGAGTATTTAACAGGTATCCCATCCTGAATATGCTTGTGAGCCTGGACAATGTCCTGCCACACTCCCCTGTCCAGCTGAAAACATGGGCACATCACTGACAACTGAGGCACCAGACACATCCTTCTGCTGGAAGTCTTGCTCCTGGAAAGCTCTTTCTAATGAATAGTTGTAGCATGAATCTTAAAAGTTCTTATTAATAAAATCAAACCTGAGGCCAGTTATTGGGGTGAATGCTGGAAGATCAGAGAGCCAGAACAAGCCACAGCTAACATCCCCTGGCCAACTTCTCAGCTGGTCTTGTTTCCTCAGACTGGAAGCTTCTGTGTCCTCATCCCAATGGCTCTCAGCTGAACTGCTGCTAGAAGCCTGAAAGCTTAACCAGCCAAATGCTTCTAGTTTCTGGTCCCCACGCCTTATATACCTTTCTGCTTTCTACCTCCACTCCCTAGGATTAAAGGCATGAGTCACCATGCCTGTCTGTATCCTTGAACAGATGGATTTCTGCCTCTGGAATGCTAGGATTAAAGCCGTGTGCTACCACTGCCTATCCTTTATGTTTAATATTGTGGCTGCTCTGTCTCTGACCTCAGATAAGTTTATTAGCATGCACAATATTTGGGGGAACACAATACCACAAATAGTAGTTTACAAGAACTTCTACATCACTACACTGACCAAATGCTGTCATTTTGACTTGCTACAATTCGGGGTTTCTTAATTTTGATGCTTCTCCTATTTTGGACCACACAGTTCTCTGTTGTGGGTATCATCTATGCACTGTAACACAGGGAGAGTAGAATCCCTGGCATTTACCCACTAGAAGGCAGCAGGACGCCTCCTCCTCCCTGGACATTGAAAGTTGTCTCTCGACATTGCCAAATGCCCTCTTGGGGGCAAAATTCTGAGTGTGGCAGCCATCCTGCTACATCTCCAGCTCCACCGCAGCACCGCGCTGATGGGAGCGGAGGTACAAGGACCACATGTCCATCGACATCCATGCCATGACAGCTCCACCAAAGCACCGCGCTGATGGGAGCGGAGGTACGAGGACCACATGTCCATCGACATCCATGCCATGACACTGAGACAGACAGAGCTGCCCCTGAGATCCCATTGGCAAACACATGAAAGAACTGTGCAGATGTCAAGAGGTCAGACTGATTCCCAAGAGACAGAAAACAGCCTAATCTTGACTTTTTGCTTCTTTGCTTTCTCCACGGACTTTGCTACTAACTTCTCGTTTACTCCTGCCCTTCCAGAAGCAAGCATGGCTGAATTGACATAAGTTATGTGTTTTAGCTTCCCAATCAGGATGTAAACAACAACAAATAGTTCCTGACCTCTGGATAGGTTTACTCTGTCTTCCCACCCACTCACATTCAATGCAGTTATGCCCTCAGATTGGTGGCACTATGACATACTGTATTTTCAGAGGCCACTTTGGCTTGCCTTGCCCTAGTGTGGAAGGCTATTTGGGGCAGAAGCCCACAGTCAAAGACTGATCTGTATATACAGATTATATATGTCATATATATATATATGTATATATATATACATATATATATATGTATATATATATATATATATCAGGTAAATACAACCCTCATCAAAACAGTAACATAGGCTAATCCTTGGAGAAAAGAAGTGATTTTATCTTTAATGCCAACTACTTCTATTACTATTACTACCACACACACACACACACACACACACACACACACACACCTAGAAACAGTCTCATAAACTGTGATTATATACTAACTCATATTTCATGCCAAAAGTAAGTTCCATATGAATCAAAGATGAGGCATAATAATGAAAACTTAATAGTTATATAAAAACATTTGGAGGACAGTGTTTAATAAAATTGGGATGAAGACATCTTCAGTCAATGCCTAAAGTTCACAAATCTTATGACGGATTTTTTAGACCAACTATTCTATGTCTAGAAATTTATCTTTTAGATATATTTACATATGTATATATATATATGTATATATATATATATATATATATATATGTATATTTTCTAACAGCCCAACACAAAGAAGCAACAGGAACAATAGTCTGAAAATGCTACAAACACTGAGAATGCCATATGGAGATGATGAAGATCACTGAACACATTAGGACCCTCTCATACACTATGAGAGTGAAAATGACCAGGAGAGATGTGAAGGTGCCGATGTAAGATAACTATTAGGTATGCAGTTAAAGGAAACAGGTTACAGAAGACTGTATACAGTGTCCTTTCTTCATTATAAAGAAAACAGGAGCTACAAGGGGATTGTTATCACCTTTATGCCTATATTGTAGTTATTGCTATAAAAAAAGATAATTTATACAATTCTCTTTGGAAAGGAAGAACTCTGCTGTGGGATGTTAATGTATGTCCTGTGGGAGCCCTTCTTGGGTTCCTTGTGGAGTTACCCAGCAGGTTTGCATAGAGGATGATTAGGACCATGGGCCTGAGTGCAGGTGTTTGAGATGGTCTGCACTTGGCTGTACTGGGGGATGATCTGTATGTCAAGTTGCTCTGATTGGTCAATAAATAAAACCTGATTGGTCGTAGCTAGGCAGGAAGTATAGGCGGGACTAACAGAGGAGAAATAAAAGAACAGGAAGGCAGAAGGAGACGCTGCCAGCCACTGCCAGGACAAGCAGCATGTGAAGATGCTGGTAAGCCACGAGCCACGTAGCAAGATCTAGATTTGTAGAAATGCGTTACTTTAAGATATAAGAATAGTTAACAAGAAGCCTGCCATGGCCATACAGTTTGTAAGCAATATAAGTCTCTGTGTTTACTTGGTTGGGTCTGAGCGGCTGTGGGACTGGCGGGTGACAGAGATTTGTCCTGACTGTGGGCAAGGCAGGAAAACTCTAGCTACAGAACTCTGCTGTCATTGTGTATCCTGTGACACTGAAATTACTTCTTATAGTCTACAGTAAGTGCACCACACACAACCCCAAAAGAATATAGCCCAGAAAAGTACATCACAACAGAATAGCAAATGTTCTATTTGTATGAAAAAAGAGAATCCTTACCTTTCTCTGCAAAATTTAAGTGAATGTAGTATGGCAGGCCTTTTCTGACGTAAATTCCACAAGTGTAAGGTGTCATCAGCCAAGGCACTCACAAGGGCTCCCTTGAAAATAAAGTGTATCTTTTATGCAACAATGTATTTTATATGTAACAATTTTACAATAGTGTTTCCAAAGAGGTGCCAAAACAGCTTCAATTTGAAAACATTTAGCCAATAAATTAGAGTTTTAAAGAATATTTGCCTCACCCAAATTCTCAACAGCAGATGTAGAAGAGTATGATATATATATATAATTAATGTTTTAACTTCTTCAGTAATTTAGCACCTTATAATCCAAAAGTATACTAGGATCTGATGGGAGGGCTAAAATCTCCAAAATTATTTAGACTCTAAATCATTTGGTCATTATTATAGATACATTTTTAATAAAAACAAATTATAAAATAAAGCGACCTCATTTTATTTATGTACAACAAGCACTAATGGGAGTCCTTTATTCAGATTATAATAATAGAATAATGATACTATTCCGCTCTGAACAACTGAAAACTCTGACTGGTTACATTAAAACATCCTGTTAGTTTATACAATCACTCACAGGTAAGAAAGTGAGTGGCCCTAGAGCCACACAGGTGACTCAGTCTTGCCAAAGTCCAACAAGTCAGAATTTTCAGAGCAAGAACCTCTGCAAGTCCATTTCCCGAAAAGCTCAGAGAGAGAGAGAGTGATCCGTAAAAAGGATGAACAATCTGTAGACTAAGGGGTCGATTTAGTGACATGTCTAAACTCACTAAGATGCCTTTGCCCAATGAGCCACCCCACCGGCCCATCTGTCATGCACATTTTGTGACTTATTCCATAGACCCTAAGTATCTGGGGCAAAAAGAATGTCTACAGACTATCCTCAGATTTAAAGGAAGTAAGTCTTTCTCAGCAGTCTCCCTGCGAGCAGTTTCCTATGTTATAAAATGGCATCTTCTCTAGTTCCCTTCATACTTCCTTCTCAGAAACAAAGCCAATAAGCAATACAATACACTCTCGAATGGAAGCTTTTCCCTGCATATATTCTGAAGCACCCTATTAAAATACATTCTCTTACCTATAATGAGCTCTGTATTTAACACCATCTCAATATAGACGACTTTCTGATGTTATGTAACTTTCAAAATCCTTGAAATAATAGCTAAAATATACCATCAGGTATCAAAAATATCTACCCACACTATTGTACTTGCAACATTATTCCAAGAAAACATACTGGGTGACTATCTGTGGTAGCACCTTAAAATGAATTATGACTGCCTCTGACTCACAAGAAATTACATTTAGGTTCAGATATTTAAATATAAGTATATGCGAGCAATCAGAAAAACTAGATGTGCTCTAATTTCGGCTCTAAGTAGGAGGAATAAACACAAGTCACTAACCTCATTAATCAGGAACTGGAGTTGAATTACCGCCGCTCCGCTGTCATGTTGGCAATAACACTCCACTCCTGGACGACCAAAGCTGCCATCGGTCCCATTAAGGAGTTTTAGCAGGTGTACTTGTAAAAGAAACTTTTATCTAAATAATAAATATTCTGATGACCTGATATTCAATCCACACCACTTAATGAGGCTGAGGTAATTAGGGCTTTAGTTTTCTTTTTTCTTATAACTACAAATCTTATAGATTATAGTTTTAAAATAAATAGGAAAACCATTCCTTCTAGAAAAAAAGCATTAAAAATCAGTAATAAACAAAACAAGATAATAAGGTTTATTAGTATACTTTGACCCAAACTCTTTCATTCCTCTTAAAGTAACAAGAGAAAAATGGTAGTTGATCTTCAGAGTACTGATTTTTCCCTTAGCAGGCAAATATCACTTAAAAATATCCTTTTTACTATCATTTTTCAATCCAACAGTGGCATTTTAAAACTAAAAATATAACCAAGAACTAACTATATAACCACACTGCTCGATGCAGCATGAAAAAAACAATCAATGTTCTAATGCTTTTCAGTTAGGATGGATGGGAGACATTGCACATGTAAAAGCACATTTTAACTAATATTCTCTCTGTACTGGGTATTATTGTAAATGTTATATAAACTAATTCATTTAGCTGTCATAATCCAGGAAGAACATATTATTATTCCTCATTTAAACTAAACAGACAAGAAAAGTGAGGCACAGAAGTTAATTAACATGAGATCTGTGTATACCAGAAACTAGCAGAATACAACCCAAATATCCTTCATGGCTCCATGGTCTCCATTTGTCTTCTCCTCACCTCCTCCTTTCCTTTTTCCCAGTGCTTGGGATGAACCTGGCTTTTGTGCATGTTAAGTACATGTTCTACTAGGTTACATCCCTCGTCCTATTTTCTTAGATACACCGAATAAAGATCGAAACCTAACAAAAAACATACATTTGCAGAATTTTCTGTGAGGCACTGCTGTGTGCATTATACTTTCATTAACCTGAAATGAGAATGCAATTGTTTTAACACACTGCCACCCTATTTTTGGTAGCTACTAAATAATACAAAGTAAAAAGACAGGTTTAAAACACTTGGTGATTTTAATAAACTCCAGCCCAAGTTCTGCTTAATGCAAAAGCAAATGCACCATAAGTTAAATTCTATTTTGTAGACTTTTCCTTTCTTGCTATGCATCAACCTCAGGGCCTCATTCATGAAAAGCAAATGTTCTACCACTGAGCTATAAATCCCTCCACCCACTGCTCTTTCAATATTAATCAAAGACGTGTTCTTTGAGCTGAGGTCTGTTGTCTGGAGCTCAGAGTTGTTTCTCAGGAGTAAAACACAGCCGTAACTATCCAACTATAAGATGTGAGATCAGCCTTGTCCCTGCAGAACTTGAAAAGAGCCTAGCAATGAGACACGAATGTAGCACTGAGGGTCTTACTAGCTGAGTGTGGTGGTTCCTGCCTGCTATTCCAGCACTTAGAAGGCAGAGGCAGGAAGATTCCACAGTGGAGGTCAACTGGAGATTTGATTTTCAAAAACCAAAGGCTAAGGATATAGCTCGTGTTACAAGCTTGCCTAGTTTGTATAAAACTCTGGGCTTCAATCTCCAACAACATATACACCAAAGATTCTTATTCTTGTTTTTTAATCACCCACAGTTATGTTAACCACACTGGACAAGAGGGGAAATTGTAGAGACTAGTTTTGTGAAATCCTCTTAGACATTTTTTATTTTTATTTTTAAACAGATCTGTTCTGCAATTCAGATTTTAACAAGATATATAATAGTATGGAGAACTGCTTTATAAGAATATAAAATTTAATAGACAAAAGATTTAACAATAAACAAAACTGACTACTAGAAGCAAAGAATATAAAAGCAGCTCTCCTCACTGGGGCAGGCTTAGGAGTAGTCTCCTGGCCTTGAGAAATCCTCTTTACTTTGAGTGTCAATCAGTGGTTTATCACAGAAAACACCTTGAAGTCCAGAAGTCAACTGCCTCAAAGTCAAGAAAGCTTCTGTTCTTGTGCTGCAGACAGTGCTATACAAAACTGTCCTGTACCACCTAATACAGTCACCTACGGGTCATAAACACAACATCCAGACATGACAGAATGACTCTCACCATCTATCAAAAGTAAGCACTATGCCTTAGCACATCTATGTACTTGGTCTAAGAAGCCATCCTGCCCAGAGTTCCTGATTTCATTCCTCTCCCTTTGATTAGTAGTGATGCAGATGTAGCCAGCCTCAAAGGGTCCTACCAGCATGGCCCTGTGGACAGAGGATGGGTAGGGAGGTATCACAGTAAGTCATGACTGCGCTTTAACAGAAAGCTTAAATAAACTTTAAAGAATGGATATGGTGTGTGTGTGTGTGTGTGTGTGTGTGTGTGTGTGTGTGTGTGTGTGTGATCATGAAATACAGCATGGGAAAAGCATACAATTTACATCAAGCAGTTCTGACCCTGGTAGTATGTCGGAGTTTCTGCCCTACTGCAAATATAGTAAGCCCAGTCTGCCGGAGGAAATGTGTGGGTGGGGAGAGTGGTTAGCTAGCTCGTTTACTTTCGGTGCCACAGGAACATCTAAGGTACAAAGAGAATTCAGATTTCTGCTTCCAAGTCAGCTCATATGCCAGCTCTACCATGTTCACTATGACTTTCAAATAATTATTCATTCTATTTCTCTACTTCCTAATCCACAGATGCACATAAGACCTATGCAGTCTAGAGTGCAGAAATGCAGTGAGGACTAAAACACACACGGACTCATCAAATAATACCCTTTATGTTGTTTAACTCAATGAATTTGTTACACCAGCTAAGACTGTTACTTTAAAGGACAAAAAGAATCACACCAAATACCCATATCGTTTCATACCAGTGACTGTGCATGCATGCTCCTTAATGTTGACGTTTTTGAAAGAACATTCTTACTACAAAATAATCCAACTTTCTAACTATCATCTACTTGATAAAAAACATTGCCATCTCTCATGGGTACAACTAGACAAGGCATAAAATATCTGAAATTCAAATTAAAACCAAAAGGATTGTACACTGAATGATTTTGTTAATATATATGTTAAATGGAGAAATGTTCATTTATTATCATGTACTCTGATATATTTTTTATGGAACAAAGCTGACTAATGCTAAATGTTTTTATTATTGTTACTCTACCTTGTCACTCCGAATTCCAGTGCGCTCTGTTAAAAAGGATACAGATTTCCTAACTCGGACACCCTTCTGCATTCAGCTTTTCTGCTGTTTGCCTATCAATAACTAGGATGCCTACCTAACTATTCCCCTTGGCTTCTGAAGCAAATCAATTGCTTTACTTGAGGATCAGTACCTGCCTGACACTTCCTGTAAAGTTTGTCCAGCTTTCCTCATCCAAAAGAGGAGTTGCAGAAAGCAAAGCTGAAATATGCAAGATTCTCTCAAAGATGCCCTGCGTATGCAGCAGGAAAAAAAGCGAAGAATTCCACAAATATAATGAAAGTAGAAATGAATGAGGAATAATAAGGGAGTAGTATATAAAATGGATAAACAGAAAGAAAAACGAGAGCTAATAAAATCTTAACTTTTTGGTATTGCCGAGTATGGAATGTAAGGTCTTGAATACATGCTATAAAGATCACTCTGTCTACTGCTGATCTACATCCACAGCCCAGGAGGATTCATGAATGGAATAAAAGATCAGGAGGGCTGCAGAGATGGGTCCAGGATAAAACACTGTAGGATAAGTGTGAGGACCAGAGATTGGCTCTCCCAAGCCATGCAGAGGCTGGAGACATGCGGTGGGTGGCTGTCTATAATTCTGGCACTCAGAATGCAGAGACAGGGTCCCTGGGGCAAGGTGGCTATCTAGACAAAGTCAATCAGGGAGCTCTGGGTTCTTTGAAAGGCCTTACCTTAATAAGTAAAGTGGAGAGTGATGGAGGAAGACAGCCAACATCAACATTAAGTGTCTAATGGTACACACTCAGTATTAGACCAGAATACACACACATACACACACATACACACACGCACGCACGCACGCACGCACGCACGCACGCACGCACGCATGCATGAGCACCAACCACAAAAATCATAGCTAGCAAAGTATTTTACTTTTTGTGCTAGATATCCATTTCAAATTAAGGCTGGAGTTCACTGCCTAAATGACTTCATTGTTGCTATGACTGGGTGGGTGGTTAGGGAGGGACAAAAGGGGAATTTGGAGACAATTAAGTTCATTATCGACCCAACTGAGCTATGTGGAACATTTACTACATGAAAAGCATTGTGCATGATCACCTCACAATAACACCTGAAATCAACTATTTTTACAAATTAAGAAAATTCAAGTACAAGTTTAAGTGACTTTCCCAGAGAACACAGCAAGCGGGCAGAGAAGCAGAGACGTGATCCAAGACATTTAATCTTAGAACTGACAGTGTAAGTCATCAAGCATTATTACACAGAGAAGTATATTAAGGGCAATTTGCATTCGTAAATGTCAATTCCTACCTTACTGTAAGTCATCTTAAAACTGAAGAATGAATACAGAAGAATATAGTCCGCATTCCATCTCTAAATATTTCATAATGTCAGAGTGGTCTAATACAATCAAGCTGGGTCATGTAACTTTCAGGAACAAATAAATATGATAGATCAATTAGTCCTAAAGCTTGGACAGTGAATATCTTCCCAAACTCTGTGTTAAAGTGCTATTCGGCAATGTGAAGATGCTGAGTGGCGGAGCTGAGGGCTAAGTTCTCAGGCTACCGGTAGAGGTCTGGAAAGAAACTGGGGGACCCTAGTCTCCTAGTCCCCTTCTTCCTGGCTCACCAGGCCACAGTGTGGCTTAGTCCCCACTCCCTGCCACTGCAACCAGTGTCCTCACAGAAGCCCCAGAAAGGAGGCCAACTGATCTTCAACTAGAAACTGTGAACTAAAAAGACCTTTTCTAAGTAATTATGTCATCATTGTCATTAATGTAGAGCAGATAAACACCGATAGAAAACAACATGCCAATCAAAAGGATGGAATCTTAGGTTCGTTTTTATGTTACCTCATGGGGTTACATTAAATATTAGTTCACGAAAGAAGCAACATGGAGCCGGGCGGTAGTGGCACATGCCTTTAATCCCAGCACTCGGGAGGCAGAGGCAGGCGGATCTCTGTGAGTTCGAGGCCAGCCTGGGCTACCAAGTGAGTTCCAGGAAAGGCGCAAAGCTACACAGAGAAACCCTGTCTCGAAAAACCAAAAAAAAAAAAAAAACAAGAAGAAGAAGAAGCAACGTGGAACAGCAACTTAGACAGAAACTTGGAATTCTATATCCTAATTCTACTTATAATTTTGAGACAAATTCTTGACAGACATCTAAAATAACAAGCACACACTTTTTTCTAGAACTGTGTGAAAAAGCAGGACTGGCAAAGTTAAATGGGAATGACTGGGATCTGGCAATGCAGAGCAGTACCAGTGTGCACAAAGTGTGCATTTGTGTAGCAGGAATCTTAAACGTTCTTATTAATAAAATCAAACCCGAGGCCAGTTATTGGGGTCAATGCTGGTAGATCAGAGAAACAGAACAAGCCACAGCTATCTCACCTTGCCAGTTCCTCAGCTGGTCCTATTTCCTCAGACTGGAAGCTTCTATGTCCTCATCCCAATGGCTCTCAGCTGAACTGCTGCTAGAAGCCTGAATGCTTAACCAGCCAAAATCTTCTAGTTTCTGGTCCTCACGCCTTATATATCTTTTTGCTTTCTACCACCAATCCCTGGGATTAAAGGCTGGCTTTCTGGGATTAAAGGCGTGTCACCATGCTTGGCTATTTCCAATGTGGCCTTGAACTCACAGAGATCCAGAGGGATTTCTATCTCTGGAATGCTAGGATTAAAGGTGTGAGTGCCACCATTTTCTAGCCTTTGTATCTAGTGGCTGTCTGTTCTCTGACCCCAGATAAATTTATTAAGGTACACAATATTTTGGGGAACACAATACCACCACACATTTGAGTACAGGATGCCGGAAGTTCTGGGTCCAACCTTCAGCACAGGGCGAGAGGGAAAAATGACTATCTTCAAAAGACTGGATTACAAAGTTAACTACGTGGGCAGATTAAAGGAATGAAAGCTCATGATTGGTTCAACGGGCATAGGGTGGGCAAAAGCGTCCAGAGTGCTTTCACAACAAAGCACTCAACACTGGCAGAAGAGAGGAACTGCATTATGAGAAAGGGCATCTAGGAAAATCTCACGGCGAGAAGCATAGGTAACGGTAAAGGACTGACGCCTCCAGCATGGTCTAGAATGTTCTACCCTGGGGAAAAGGGGTACTACTACTACTACTACTAATAATAATAATAATAATAACAATAATGTAAAATAATCTAAATAGGAAGGGAACAAGAAAATTCTCTCCATTCAAGGATGATGCAATCCTAAACATGTTAAAAATTCTTAACCATTCACCAAAAAAAAAAACCCATCCTAGAACAAATAAACAAGTATAGTAGGATTGTGTTGTTACACAAATACAACCATTTATACATATAATACATAATACATACATACACACACACACACACACACACACACACACACACACATATATATATATATATATATATATATATATATATATATATATAAAATCAATTATCCTTCTTGACACTGGCAACGAACAATGCAATCTGAGAGTAAAGTTAAAATAAATCCAGGGATTGGAGGTGCATCAGACTAGCAGAACTGTCAACAGTTTGATGACACCAAACTGGATGGAGAAAAGCCCACGAGACCTCAACCGTACCCAAAGAACTATAGGCAACACAGGAAGCTGAGGCTGGGAGGAGTGGCCTTCCTCAGGGAGAAAGCACAAGAATAATCGTCCAGTGCCACATGTTCAGCCCTGACAACACACGTACGACTAAGATTATACAGACTGGACAGGCTCTTTTCGGGAATACATGTATACATATACATACATGTGTGCAATGGTTAATGGAAAAATGGCCCATGAGTTTCAAGAAGAGCAGGGAGGCGTACATGGGAGGGTTTGGAGGGAAGGAAGGGAAGGAAAAAAAATGTATAATTAAATTATAAGTTAAAGCAAAACAAACAACAACAACAAAAAACACACTTATCACCAGGACTGGAGATATGGCTGAGTGGTTAAAAGCAATAGCTGCTCTAGAAGAGGACCCAAGTTCACTTCCCAGCACAAGGATCCAATGCTCTTTCCTGGACTTTGTGTCTACCACCCTCCCCCGCACACACACTCAAAAAGAAATCTTAAAAATTATTTTTAATTATGACAGAATTCAATTTTGAAGAGATCTGAAGAAAATTTTGAATTTAGAGTTTCTAATTTTAAGGATGTCTGGCTCAACAGAATTAAGTATGTTCACAAAAACCTGTCCCCTAAGACATACATAATAGGAAAACAAGTCACAATACACACAGTTTGTTCATTCTCAACTTTTATAAACAGGAAGTCTACAATAAGTACATATGCAGAACTGGAGTTGAAAACAAGGAACAGGAAGTCACCACAGGAAGAGTGGTGAGTAAGTGCTCTTGTTTGAAAATGCAGGGATCCACGCACAAGGAAGCGATACATGCTTGGGAGAGCAAGAAATACAGAATTAGCTGTGCCATAACTATTGACATTCACAAAGATACCCAGCAGAAACTAAGAACAATGGATGCCCGAGAGAGGAAAGAGAGGAGCAGCAAAGACTTCAGCAAGGCAGGCCACGTGCAGCTCCTGTCAGGAGTTGAGAATCCAGGGAGGGTGGAGAGCTAGCTAGTGAAGGC
Organism: Peromyscus maniculatus bairdii; assembly: GCF_049852395.1. Lineage (NCBI taxonomy): Eukaryota > Metazoa > Chordata > Mammalia > Rodentia > Cricetidae > Peromyscus > Peromyscus maniculatus. Next base: position 49,020,590 of record NC_134867.1, on the reverse strand, counting down.
AGCAACATGACCAGAAGAACTTACATGGCTTCCTCTGAGAAGCCCAGGGCATGGCCATGTGTACACTTTCTATCAGAGCCCACCCACACTACTTAACATCTTTACACATGTTACTGACGTAGTGTCTTTTGAGCCTGTTCTCAAAGTGCAGAAGAGTCGCAGGACAGAAGCAGAAGTAGCATTCTGGTTTTTCCCGATTATGCTGCTGCAGACGGCTGACTCGCCCTATTAGCAGCAAGAGGGAATCAAGCGGGCCTTTCCCTGGGTCCTCACCACAGGACAGCCTTTCACACGCATGCATGCTGCCTCACATCAATGAACAATGAACGCCTCATCCAGTCTCTCTTCCTTGTCCAGAGCCACCGTGTCTTTCCAGTTCTAACTTCCTTCCTCCACTATTTACAACTGTGAGATTATGGGCCAATTAAATTAATGAAGAGTTAACAGTCCTGAAGAAGATACATTTATCTCTGTGTTTTCCCATAGTGCAGTTCACAGAGAGTAAACACGTGGCAAAGCACAGAAGGATACCCCATAATCCACTCACTTATTTTTTCTTATTTGAGAACTTTAATTATAGTCCTCATCCTCAGAGGTCTTAAGGTCCAGCAATAGAAATGTAAAATTAATACAACAATTATGTCCACAGACACTGTAAAAGAGAAAGAGTGAAGCGGATGATACTGCTTGGAAAGAACAAAACATTATCACTTGTACAAATCCCAGCGCATCCAAGACTGCAGAATCTTGAACTGTAAGTGTGCCCACACTTGTTTTTCTGGTTCCCCTTACTGATTCTACAGCGACACTGGATTCTGTAGCTACTACCTGATTCCCTTCTTTTGTAATTGTCTTAGTTAGGGTCTCTCTTCCTTTGATGAAACACTATGACAAAAAAGCAAGTTGGGGAGGAAAGGATTTGGCTTATATTTCCACATCACTGTTCATCATTGAAGGAAGTCAGGACAGGAACACACACGGGGCAGGAACCTGGAGGCAGGAGCTGATGCAAAGGCCATGACAGGCTTGCTCCCCATGGCTTGCTCAACCTGCTTTCTTAGAGACTCCAGGACCACCAGGCCAGGGATGGCCTCACCCACCATGCGCTGAGTCCTCCCCACCAATCACTAATTAAGAAAATGCCCTACATGGTTGCCTACAGCCCGATCTTATGGAGGTATTTTCACTGAGGCTCCCTCTCTCGGATGACTTCAGTTGTGTCAAGCTGACATAACACTGTGTAGCACAGGAACTATCTGCAACTTCTGTTCACAACTCTTCTGGCCTGTGGGCTAGGGAATCACTAGGCCGGTCTCTGGTAACAGGGAGATGACAAGCTCTTCTCTTTACTCCCAGAGCTGAAAAAAGAATATGCACACAGTAGATACTCGATAAATATTTATGACCAAATGAACTTTTCAAAACAAGAGCATGTTTACATGCAGGCCTATCTTTTTTGGTCTAATATTAGCTCACTTCCTGGATAAACAAAAAATATAGAGTGGTATAAAGATATTCTACTCTTGTACTTATGATTAGACTGGGCTAGGATACAATACAGCTATTAAATTTTCATGAGTCAACATTTCCATTCACTTTACCCTCTGTCTTAGTTTCCTTTCCTGTTTCTGTGATAAAATAACCTGAGAATTTAAGGGAGGAAGGATGTGGCTCACATTTCCAAGTGCTAGTCTATGGCTACAGCCGAGTCCAGGTGCCAGAACTTGAAGCAGCTGGTCATGTTATATCTGCAGTTAAGAGCAGCGCAATGAATGAGCGTACACACACACACACACACACACACACACACACACACACACACACACACACACAGGCTGCTTTCCCCACTCTCAGGCAATCCAGGATGCCCTGCCTAGGGAATGATGCAGTCAGGGCGCACACAGCTCTTGGGCAAGTTTTCTCCTTGACAGTCTTCCTGTTTTTAGGAAGATGCCTGACATGTGTGACGGGTAACCACCATTTCAGGCAGAATGCTTTCAGAACAAGACTAGTATGCAGGTAGTGAATTATTAATGATTTAAGGATTATAACTTCACTGAGCACTTGTTCATCAATTACTAGCAATTAAGAAAGAGGCAAGGGAAACGGCATTAGCCTGAGCTCTAAAGCAGTGAACACCAATGCTGAACAGGAGACCAGAAGGTCAGAGTGCACATGAAAAAGCAAAATCTACATGGTTCTGAGACTCTGGAATCTCTGAAAATACAAATTCTCAACAGACAAGTTTGAAAATGAATATGATAATGATTTTTATTTTCCCCGAGTTCTTATTTATCCAACAAAATTTCCTGCAGCATTATATAATTAGTCACATAATAGTCCCTCAAAGTTATTTTTTGAGCATGTATTCAGTTTCCAAAACAAGGAGGGATTTTAATGGCAACCCGCTTCCTCCTGCTACTGTAGTACAGGGCAATATCATCACACGGTGGTTTTTATTTGTAAGAAACATTGCACACATCCTGGTATGGTGGCTCATGCCTGGAATCCTGGCACTTGGGAGGCTGAGGCAGGAGAATCAGGAGTTCAGGGTGAGTCTAGCTTCATAGAAGTTCAGGGCCAGTTAACCCTGTCTTAGAAATCTCCCAGTGAGCACAGCTGTGACTGTGCTGGTGGCTGTGTTACCCTCAACTTTGGTGCCTTCATATACCGGCAGCACCGTTAGTGTGCCAACTGCACATTCTAGAGCTTTTCTGAGGCTGCTGCTCTACAGTCTGTAGGACTGTGCCAATAAACACCAGCGAGAGCTCGTTTCAATGGCAGAAATCTTATAGATTTAACATGCGATTACTTTTCCACTAAGTTATAAAAAAACCACTGCAATGTGGTCCCAGAATACTGACTAAAGTCTCTAGGAAGAGGATGAACTTGAGAGAAGGTTCAGTATTTTATTTTGTGTGGACATAGAGAATTCATCTGAGCTTTGTTGTTGCTGGTTTTGTTTTTTTTTAAACTGCAATCGCATAGTGCTATGAAAGATAAATGAAAACTAACAGGTAAAAAGAGACACTATATCACACATTTAGTTTACTAAGGAAAATAAAATCTGTTCAAAATGTGACGTTTCAAGGCAGCTGTGGTGAAGAATGTCTGTAGTACAGCATCATTAGGCTGAACCAGGACAACTAACTCTTCTCCATGTGAGGCCTGCCTGGTCTATACAGTGAGTACCAGGCCAGCAAGAGCTACACAGTAAGAGCCTGAACAAACAAATACACAAACAAACGAACGAACGAATAAGTAAATGACAAAACCACTTTAAATAGCAACACTGACATTTCTACAAGTAGCAGGTTGCAGGGGTAGGGGAGACGCAGGGGTGAGGGGTGAGGGGTAGCGGGAGGCAGGACATATGACAACACAGATGGGCATGGAGACAGACTCTGCAATGACAACGGCCCATCTGCGCTAGAGTCCTGCCGTTTAGGGAACGACACTGGCGTCCGGATGACCATGATCACCTGCACATTTAAGGGCTGTGCTCTTTCAACCTCATCACTCAGGCTGTAGAGCCTTTTCTACTGCTGGCTTCATGTCCACAGGGAAACCACGAGGAGGAGGAAAGAGCACAGGTCAGCCCCGGAAGGCCAGTTTCTCCCCCGTACAGCTTGCTCTGCAGAGAGCGGCTCCATGGCAGCCTGTCGCTTCACTCACACGGGCTTGAGTACTTCAGGATGACGCCCTCCCTCCCTAAGCAGACAGTAATGAATATGGCTCTTAACTACCATCTGCCTCACTAAGAGTACTGCTGTCCATATGGCCAAACATTTAATCCAGTATTTCTCAATTCTGGTTTGGAATCACAGCAGCCATGGAGATTAAAAAAAAAAAAAAAAAAAAAAAAAAACCAACCCGGCAGATGTCACGTCATGCCAGACTCAGGGAATCAGAATCTCAAGGGAAACAGGCAAGCATGTGCTTGGACCTGGTGTTGTTTTCTGTTTGTAAATGATTATAATGTATAACACTGTCCTTAAATGATTTATACAACTATGAGACATATCAACTTCTAAATATTACCTTCCAACCATCATGAACTCCCTAAAATACCTCTTCATAGTTATTTCCAAACTATTTAGTAATTTCCTCCTTCTATGTGACTCTTCTAATTGCGTAACCGAAATATGCTCCAAACAAAGGTGGACGGAGTCTTTATCAAATGACGTCACTATCAAAGAACAACTATCATAGTTTTAAATTATATTCTATAGTTTCACTTACTTAGGAAACACCAGTTTTAAGACCTCTTTTTGAAGGTTACTTTTTTTCTCCCACCTATTAAACATTAATATAAAAATCACCCTTTCTGATCTGGTATATACCAATCTTTGGGAGCAAAAAGCTGAAAAAAAAACTGGACAACAAACAATTCTTAGGTCTGTTAGAAAAGTGAGTTTACAATGTGAAGTACTGTACCAACTTGGACAGACAGGTGACTAGAGAGAATCTGGTTGCTGGGAAGCCATGGAGTGAAGAAATGGGCACTGTCATGGATGTGCTGCTGGGGGCTCAGTGGCCAAGTCTGAAAGTCAAAACCAGTCACGGAGGAGAGGAGAGGAGAGGGCCACCACACTTCCACGAATTTTACAGTCAAAGCTGAAGAAGTCATCACAGTATCTATGGCAAGGAAAAATCCTCTTCTGCTCTCAACACACAAAGGAGGCAGCGAAACCATTCTCAATATGCCAGAGCAGGCAGTTCCCAAACTGCCTTTCAAAGGAGTAGTTCTCCAGGAGCCTAAGATGGCGAGGCTCTACCTGAGTGAGCAAACACGCAAGAGGGAAAATACCAACTCAGTGGGCTGAGGCCTTGTAAGCAAAGGAAGGGAAACCTTCAGCTGCAGCATACTCAAGCCCTCACTCACGGGGCTGGTGAGGAAGGGAAGAGCAGAGACACCAGGAGCACAGGCTCACTGAAAAACAAAGACTTAACCAAAGAACGGCAGACATCTCCCTTTCCCGACACCTGGACCATCCCGTTAATAAGATGCCTTCCCAGAAAGAGTCTCGTTACTCGGTGTATCACATCCAGATAACGAGAAAAATAATCATAACATATTCTGGAAGGTAAAAATCAGTCTCAAAGAGACAAAGCAAGCATGAAAACTCAGAACCATGAGGGGAATCCGGATTAAACCAGCCATTTAAGATAACCATGACCAAAGTGAGAGTGAAAATAATGTATAAAAGCTGTGTTCAAGGCCAGAGGACAGAAGTCCTATGACAGAATCAAAAATGGCCCTGAGCTATATGAACTTATATTGCAAACTCAAGAAAGAGTAAAGAAGTGTAACGGTTAAGTAAGAGAGAAAAGAACATAAAGGTCATCTGGAAAAGAGAGTGAGCAAAATACAATGACAGAAATGTCACACCTTCTTAGCGGTGGACCAGATACCAGTAAGGAAACGAACCCTGAATATAAGTGGCATCACACAAACCTTCTAAGATTGTAAAGCAAAGAGACAAAAAGAAAAACAAGCAAACATAATCCCTGCCCCACCCCAAAAAAAGCAAAACCAAAAGTCACAGACAAAATATCAACACTGTGGGGGTACTTACAAAATAAAACCTTTGTGTAAATGGAATACTAATACTAAAAAGAAAAACAGAATGTTTGAAGCAAAATCAGAGAATTTCCCCTAATTAATCTAAGACACTAAATCACAGATCCAAGAGGCTCATAAAATATTTAGCAGAATAAAACACACAATGAAAGAAAATTCTTTATCTTGAGTAGGGCGTGGAAGCATTAAGCCCATAATCTCACAACTCTGGATTACACAGTAAAGACTTGTATAAAAATAAAACTAATAAAACCTAAACAAAGCCCCCTTATTGGTACATTCAAATAACAGAAAATTGAAGGCGAACAATAATTTTGTTTACAATGAGGATAAAAACTGTATCTCACTTCTCAGAGACCATGCAAACAAAGAAAGAATACTGAAGTATTTAAAGTATATGGGAGATGAGGCGAGTCCCCAAAACCATGAAACCAGAGCTCTGTATGAGGAAGAGTTAAAGATTCAATCAAAGAACAACTGCCGTAGTTTACTGCTTGTCATCTGTCTTGACAGAAAAATTTTAAAGGTTATTTTAGAGAGAAATAGAAAGTTAAATAGGTCATAAATTCAGATCTGCAAATAGGAAAAACATTAGGGGAAGAAACAAAGAGAAATAAAAATTTATTTTTAAATAGATTCAATAGGTGATAATTTGTTCAAAATAATAGCAATACTATATCCAATTATGCATGTTTATTTATATGTAAAATGACTGTCAGCAACAATAGAAGAGATATAAGAATAAGATTTTTATCTTAAGATGCTCATAGGACCTATGAATCTACATGGTGTTCTCTAAAAATGAACTCTGATTATATTTCACTATTTAGGGCATTAGTTCTCAACCTATGGTTCACTACCCCGTTGGGAGTCAAATGACCCTTTCACAGATATCAGATATCCTACATATTATATATTTACATTATAATTCATAACAGTAGCAAAATTACAGTTATGAAGCAGCAATAAAAATAATTTCATGGTTGGGAAACACCACATGAGAAACTGTATTAAAGGGTCACAGCATTAATAAACTAAAGAATCAATGATCTAGAGTAACTGCTACAAAATGTTTAAAAAGAAAAAAAAAGGAAAGGAAAAAAGAAAGACCTGTTAAACAGTGGAGGAAAGAAAGGAGCCATATATTGTAAAACGCATAACTAAACTCATAGGAAGTATAAAAAGTAGAAGATGGAAAGCAGGATCAAAAGTAAGGGCCATGAATATAAAAGGCTGAGCAAGCTCCCAGCTGGTTTGCAACAGTAAGTTATCTCAATCAGCTCCTCAGTTACAGACCCAACTACTCATTTACTCTCCTTATTCCGCAGGACTGCACTTGACGGCTCCTTTGCAGAGCTGCCTGCTCTCAGTATTCTGCCAGGCTGACTTTTATCTGATTGTTCTTGTTTAATCGTAATTGTCTTAAATCTGTATGACCAAGTAGCAATGCTACTTTTAAGTCGTCAAATGGCAAGGATACAGAAAAAGAAAAAGGAGGCTACTATACAGTCCTTTCTCCCTGGAAGCTAACAATGACTTTGGGGAAATCCATCACAAGCAAAAATAAACAAGACTCATGAAGATAGCATGTGTTATAATAGATCAAAGGAAGGAAAGGCAGTGGGCATAAATAAATGAAAAAAGAGAAAACATTAACAAATATGGTAGATACTAATTCAGTTCTGAACATCAGTGATCTAACTGCACCAATTAAAAAGAGCAGACTCATATGAGGATAGGAAGGGAAGATGGAGGACAAGATCCAGCTCTTTGTTGTCTACAATCTGCTTTATTTTTTGTTTATTTTGTCAAGAGAGAAATCTGCTTTACATACAAAGACACATGTATATCAAAAGTAAATGAATGAAGAAAGGTATAACATTCTATAAATCATCAAAACAAAGTGGGACTGGCCATATTAATTTCAGACATAGCCGAACTCAGAGGGATCAAAATGGACTTTAAATAAGATAACGAAGCCAATTCTTCATGAATAGTAATAATACTATGGACTGTTACACAGTAAACTACATAAGGTAAAAACTGTAAGAATGGTGAAGACCAGAGGTGGATCAACTACATGTAACAACTCAAGACCTGCAGCACACTTGCATCAGAAACAGGCTGTGCAGGAGCTGGAGACAGCTCAGAGAATGAAGTACTCTTGGTGTCCCAGTTCTCAAGTAAGAAAAACCCAGCACAACAGAGGTAGAGACAGGCAGATCCCGGGAGCCTGACAGCCAGAGAGTCTTGCCAAATGGATGAACTCAAGATTCAGGGCGAAACCCGGGCTTTAAAAATCAGGCCAACAGCAACACAGGACACCTAGCGTAGACTTTTGACCTACACCCCACAGCCCCTACACACAGTTAAACAGATCAAATGATAATAAATGATATGTATAGGCTACTTCACCCAATAACAACAGATTACTCATTCTTCTCCAACTCACACAGGACAGGAACTGCAAAGGCAGATTGTGTTCTGAGGACTTAAACACACTCTCATCACCCCTTTATCACTGCACCAGAATTCCTTGCTAATAATAAGAAAGCACATCAGGAGGAATACACTCACAGATGACATCATCACCTGTATAAACATTCGGACAGAAGAAGCTGCTGTTAATACATGATCAGCGCAACACTGTGGAGCACTTGCCCTGAACGCTAACAAGTAGAATTTCAAATTAAAGACGAAGTTTCATTCATACACACACACACCCCAAAAATTAATTAGATATTGAAAATGTATACAATCTATATGAGGAAGACTACAAAATTCTCCTCAAAGAATTTAAGTAAAAGTAAGTCAGTGAAGAAATATTTCATATTAGTGGATATAAACTATAAGTAATATTAAGAGGTCAACTTTTGTGATCTAAAGATTCAATGTAATCCCCCTTTGAGCTATTTTGTGAATATTAACAAAATCATCGTAAGGTTTATGTGGAAAGTAAAATATATAAAATTATACCAAAAGAGTTTTGCCATTATCAGACTTCAAGAGTTACTATAAAGCAATTACGGTGATATTTTATTTGTACTGAAATGTGATTTTATTTGTATTTTAATAAATAAAGTTGTCTGGCAGTTAGAACTAATAGCAAGCCATAGCAGGAGCCGGGTGGTGGTGGCGCACGCCTTTAATCCCAGCACTTGGGAGGCAGAGCTATTCGGATCTCTGTGTGTTCAAGGATACAGCCAGTATGGAGACACACACCTTTAATCACAATACCAACCATAGAAGACCTGGAGGTCTGTATAGATAGGCAGTAACGAGGAGGTCATGTGGTTGGGTTTACAACCAATGAGAAGGCAGAACAGAAAGTCAATAAAAAGACAGACACACAGGAAGTAGGCCTCTTTCTGAGGGGAAGGACAGCAGCAGCAGTGAAGGGTAAGAAAGGGTTTTTAGCTCTTAGCTATTGCTCTGACCTCTTGAGCTTTCAACTCTGCATTTGGCTCTGTGTTTCTATTTTAATAAGACGGTTACATCTACAAGCAATAGTAATCACAAGGGTGTAGTACTTGTATAGAATACACAGATCAATGGATCAGAAAGAGGGTATAAAAACAGATCTATACAAACAAAAACAAACTTTACATCCCGAACAAAACTTTACTAAAAATATCCTGCAGATGTCCAGAAGCCCTCTGACTGGACAAACGCCATGGTATACTCAGACAATGGATTATTTATTAGATGCTCCAATGTTCCGAGCATCCATACTCAGCTATCTACAGGTTCTGTTTGTATGTTTTTCTAAGAATATTAAAGTGGGCCTTGTGTGGTGGAGCATACTTTTAATCCCAGGACGTGGGAGGCAGAGGCAAGTGGGTCTTTGTCAGTTCAAGGCCAGACTAATCTACATCATGAATCTGAGGTTAGCTAGAATCACAAAACAAAAACAAAGAAGCAAAGTTAATTTTACCAGAAAAACATAACACCTAATAGAAAACGTAGCCCATGGCATTGGTAGATGGAGAAGGGCATTTCAACATGTTTTCCCTTTGTCTTCTCTGCAGAGGACAGAAAGAGAAGACACACACACAAAGTGAAGCCCACTAGCAGGAAGGATTGCAGTAGCTGACGTCCCCAAATGTCGACTCTCGTGGGCAAGCATTCTAGCAATGGAGACAGAGGCACCGCTCTTAAGGGGAAACATGCTCTTTCATGGACTAGGATTAATCACTCTTCAATAGAGGATCTCACCAGCAAAAGCTTCAAAAGTCCCAGAAGACACTTATTCAAAAGGGAAACAGGATCAAAGGCTATAAGAAAAGCAACCAGTGGAAAAAATTATTTGATAATGACCACGGAAGTTGTAGGACTGGTTCTATGCTGCAATTTACATCACACATTGAAAAAAAAAAAAACATTTTTCAAATGAAGAATAATATAAATCAAAATTACCAGCTATTTACTTAAAAGCTTTCATTCTCTCCACCATAATAGAATCTCATTTACTGTGTAGATTACTATGTAGTAAAACTTACCACAAAGAAATGTACATAAATATGCTCAGAATGTGGCCATTTTTCAATGCACACAAAATATACACCCTTCAAAAAGGATTAATACCATCTGGAAAAAGGGAAGTAAGGAGAAATTGTGATTTTTCTGAATGTACATCTACATTTACTATTGAAAAATGATGCAGAGAGTTTCTATAAAATATCTTTTTAAAAAGTAGCTACAACTTTTGTTGCCAATTAATGGACCATATGCTTTCTTTCATGGACGTATGTATATAACATACTGGATTCTCAAGAGATACCGAAGTGCCTGAATTTGCTTCTAGGAGCCTATGAGTGAATTTTTGCTTTTCAATACTGTATTCATTTTTCCGATTGTTTTCTATCATAAGTGAAAGGTATGTCTAATAAAAGTTTGCATACACCTGAGGCGTCATGATATTTTAGTAAGATGTTCTCATTCTTTTTTTTTAACCTTTAGAGTTATACATCTGAAAGTATATCCATCTGTGTTTATTATAGGAATGAAAATATTAACTCCCCAAAACATCATTTAACTAAAAATGAGAGGTAAAATACAGGTTGGATGCTGTGAGGACACAGTTGAGTGCAGAGCTATTCCCAAAGGACAGCTAAAAAAAAAATAGAGCTTTGTTATTATCCTAATTATAATTCAATGGGAAGATCATGAAGGCCCTTCTTAGTATTGAAAAGCACTTCTGTAAACAATTCAATTCTGTATATGGAATACTAAGTATTGCTAAGAAATTACTGATACTTTTTAAAAATGGCTTATTAATTACAAAAGTTTTCATGTCAACTGGCATAACAGTAAAATTTACGTAGCTTAAATATAAAAATGTCAGCAGTAACTCTGACCTGCAGATCCCTCCACATGCCTGCTTTAGAAGTAAGGCAGACTGGTCAATCAAAGCAGCATGTTGCAAACTTTCCCTATAAACCAAATCTACCACCTGCTGCCTGATTTTGGAAGAGAAGTTTTATTGAAACATATCCCCCCGCTTTACAAACTGTCTATGGCACATTATGTGTTGCATGCAGGTAGAGTTAGTATTTATTACAAGGACGATATGCCCCCCCAACCATACTAGTTAGTCCTCTACAGCAACTGCTGCTGCCTCCTGAAGCAGGGACAGATATTACTTTTAATATGTGTGTACAAGCACACATACACAGACTTAGTAATAACTAGTGAACATATTGAATTGACTGTGGAGAGTTCTGCATGTTCCCTCTGTCTTGATTTGGTAAACTGTACACTGAATACTGTCTCATTTCTGGGCCGCAGATAAAAATCATGATACTGACTGGTTTTAATATGTTGTGTTTTGAATTATTCTACAACTTCTCGCATACAGTAACACTGATAACTTTTTCAACGTGTAATATATATATATATAAAATTTAAAGAATGAAATGTAGAGGACGAGCAGCGGTGGCGCACGCCTTTAAACCCAGCACTCGGGAGGCAGAGCCAGGCAGATCTCTGTGAGTTCGAGGCCAGCCTAGTCCACAGAGCGAGATCCAGGACAGGCACCAAAACTACACAGAAACCTATCTCAAAAAACCAGAAAAAAAAAAAAAAAAAAAGAATGAAATGTGGAAACTTAGATGTTAATGCTGAATAAAAAGGTGCCTACAGGTAGCATGAAATCAGGTGAAAAAACATACATATGTGACAGGGATTCTAAGCTTTTAAACATAAGAATTATGTAAACAATGAAAAGAATGTTCTCGGTTAAGCACTCACTAAACATAATCACAATGCCCATTGTGGAACACTGAGCAGTAGCCCATGTCACCAAGTGTGTCCCCATCCCCAAGCATCTCTTAAACTTGCTCTCCACCCATAGCCAGAAGAAAAAAAGACATGTGGTAAGCAGAATTCGTACTACAATTTCTTTAAAATAAAAACAAGGAAAACTAAAACTTAAAGCAATCAGAATTACTAAATCTGAAACTGGATGACTGCCATGTATCTAAACTCTACAAAAATATTAAAATGGAAAACATATGCAGATATTCCTACTTTGCCTTTTTTCCTACAAGAGGTTCAGAGTACCTTTACAGGAAATGGAACTCAGAAGGCATCACATCGCCATTTCTGTAAATAATCTAGCTTACATGTGTACGGGAAGGGGCGCTTCAAGTACTTTCTGGCAATCTTTTATGATTACCATTTTATTAATTCTTATAAAAAGTCAACATTTTAAGAGGGAAGGGACAGAGTCATGTGTAGTGGCACAAGCATACTTCAGCACAGAAAACATGAGGCAGGAGGATTTGGAGTTCAAGGGCAGGTGGCCTTGGCCACCTGGCACCCTACCCAATTTAAAACAAAACAAAAATTACATCAATGATTACTCTGGTTGCTCCCTCAGAAGCTTCATAGCATATATTGGGCTCAAGCTCTATCTTAACAAAAGTATTCAAATCCAAAAGGTAGCGCAGGGTAAAACTTACAGGTTAAATCAAACCTAGTCCCTTAATCTGTAATCCCACAATGCTAAATATATGTATTCTGAGGATGCTATGTGCCAATCAGGTCAGAGAACGCTTATTAAAGTACTGTTAAAAAATCAATACTAACAGTGATAACGAACTGTCCTTTTGTAAATAATGTGCCTCTTCCATTGCATTCCATTAAAGCCAAATTAACTGCACACCCACCAAAGATTACCTTCTACTTAATGCTACCCTGCAGTCCAGTTATACATACACATGTAAAGTAAAAGTAATTAGCTTTCCAAGTTACTCTATTATTACCAAATTTAGAACGAATTCTATACCAGCAATTCAAGAAAGACAGTCTCCATACTAAATAGCAAAACCATGAGCCTATTGGTGCACATCTTTAGTCCCAACACTTTTAAGCAGAGGCAGACAGGTCTTGAGTTCTAGGCCACACAACACAGAGAGTTCCAGGCTAGTCAGAGTTACATGGTGAGACTCAGCCTCAAAAGAAAAAAAAAAATGTGTAATTAGAACTTACTGTTTTTAAAGTAAATTTATGTCTCAATTATTAATACCAAAAAAAAAAGCAAGGCAAGCTTTGCAAATGTTCAGTGTATCTGTCAAGTCAGGATCCAGCATAATGCTGGCTTGACTCGCATGCACCTTCCTGATCTCTTCTGCAAACACTTATGCATCTACTGAAGGATTATGAATGTATTTAGGGGACACAAAACAAGGCAAGCCACAACAGGATGGAGTCAAATTCTTCATCCTGTGTGACAGGCACTCACAATAGTTAACCTGATCACTATAGGCAAACACAGTCCAAAGAACCCCAAGCCTTCCACAGAAAAAGAAACCACAGCACCACAGTCCAAGGAGGACTCTTCAAGACCACCATTCTCCAATTCCTCATCCCCAGCCAAGGGAACCAATACACTGAGATTTCAGTTCACCTAACATACAACATCAGTCTTAAGACTGAGCACTAATCTAATAATAAGGTAATTCTTCCAGAATTTATTTTACTCCTTTAGAATAACAACAGTAATTTTAAAAAGAATTATACTAAAACTCAAATGGGAAACAGAGACTATCAGAAAAAAAATACACCATTTTACTTAAAGCAAACTAGCTTTATAAAGCACAGACTTGATTTTCCCATATTTAACAGGTTTTTTTTCAAGTCCATATACTTTCCTGTTTTATTTCTCATGACACACACACACACACACACACACACACAACAACAACAACAACAACAACAAACCTCACTGCAAATCTGTTTCTAGACAGCCCAACTTCTTGCTTCTTTATGAAGTGTGCTGAGAACCATGCCTCACAGCTAACATGGGCTCGCTCTTCCGTTTACGCCAAGTGCTCTTTAACAGGGAGCAGACCTGAGATGTGAGTGTGTATGGCATTGCTTACTTTTTCTCCACAGCTCTGTTCCCAATGATAAGAGTCCCCTTAGGAATAAACACAGCCCTGCAAAGGGAAGATGGGATGGAAGTGTGGCTATTCGTCAACTAGTTCATTTCAACTAGTTCATTTCATTATTTCAAACCAAGAGTCTTTCCCAAATCTTTGTTTTAGTGTAATTGTGTTATGAAAAATAACATTAATAAGTAGGGAAGTCAAACATTCTAAATGCTATCTTATAAGTATAAAATCATTACATATTAGTTTATTAAGTACTATGTGCAAGAACTTTTATGTATGCTATTTATATCTCATATTTATTTGCAATTGTGTGAACTTACAGTTGAGAAGAGTACAGCCATTTAAAAGGCAGAACTGGGCTGGACACATGGCTCACAGATTCAGAGTACTAGCTGCTCTTCCAGACTTGGGTTCAGTTCCGCCTACACAGTGGCTCACACTGTCTGCCTGCCTCTTCTGGCCTCCAGGCATGCAAACAGTGCACAAATACATGCAGGCAAACATCCACATCCATCAAACATTACAACAAGGGGCAAAATTAAAGCAAGACCCAGTTATTTTCAAGAACTTTTTTTCCAAAGATTATATCAGCTACAGAACTGATGAAACGGAGGCCGTTCTAAAGCCTGGCACTGAGCTGTTTCTCATGCTGCATTTGAGGAACACATGAGTACACAACCTGAAAATCAAAACAACAGAGAACTCTCATAATAATACTTATTAATAATACTTATTAATTCGCAGTCACCAGCGAATACTCTGCAGCCTCAACAGCTACACGTTTACTTGTCCCGAACCCTGACAGTCTCAGGAGGTGGGTTACTGACTCCTTTTTAACTAATGGAAAGCCGAGGCTAAGGAGAGTGATTTGCAGCCAGATACACCCGAAGCAGGTGCCTGGAGCTGTCACACTGACTGAAAAGCTGATACTGACATTTAGTAGGTGAGAACCAGTTTTAAATTTTCTCAGATCTGTTTGGGAGGCAGCTGTGTGTTGGTGCCGGGTCCGGGGCTCGTTGCATGAGTTGGCTGTTTGAATCCTGGGACCTATGCAGGGACGCTTGGCTCGGTCTGGGAGGGGGGGACTGGACCTGGCTGGACTGAGTCTACCAGGTCGATCCCGGTCCTCGGGGGAGACTTTGATCTGGAGGAGGTGGGAATGGGGGGTGGGATGGGTGGAGGGGGAGGGGGGCGAGAGTGGGATTACAGGGGAATCTGTGGCTATTATGTTGAACTAAATGATGTTGTAAAATAAATTTACTAAAAAAAAAAAAAAAAAAAAAAAAATTTCTCAGTGTCCTGAACAAACTAACAGAATTAAATTGTCCAATCCACTACCAACTACTGAGAAACACCAAACAAACCCCAAACGCTAAACAGCTTTTCATCACTCTACATCATCAATTATAAAATTCACAATATCTATCTTAGTTTCATTTAAACATAAAACTAAATCAAATTCTCATGCTAAAAGCAGCAGCCCAGACTGCCTTCTGAGAATGGCACTGCAGTAAAGTAGAAAGTGTCATAATTTCCAGATCAACATTCATCCTTTTCTGTTCTGTAGTTCCCTGGGCACTTTCATCCTGACTCACTCCCCGAGATTTCATAGAAAGCAGCCACAGCCCTTTCCAGTGCCCATTCTGACACATCTGTTTGGGGTCCATGTTACTGACTCCATGATTATGGTAACCCATGAAGTTCCCCTTGTTCTTTCATCCATGATACTGTTGCCTGACCCAACAAATGCACATGAACCATACTTTCTTCCTGTCAAATACCTTCAATGACTGCTGGTGCAAAAGCAGCTCCAGGCTAAAATTCTATTGGCTTAGTGTGTGTGTGTGTGTGTGTGTGTGTGTGTGTGTGTACATTATGTGGTGTGTGCAGGTTCACATGTGTGTCCACACACACAGCCTCTAGGCCAGCCTCAAAAGCCGTCCACCTTGTTTTTTGAGACAGTGACTCTCACTGGGACCTGAACTTCACTCATTTTCCTAGGCTGCCCAGTTACCTCCCCAGCACTACAACGCCAAGAACACACCACTGTTCCTGGCTTACACATGGGTTTCTATGCTGGCAGAGCAATCTCTTTACTAACGGAGCCATCTTCCCAGCCCTCTCATTAGCTTGTTTCTACTCTCGACTCAATTAGGATCATTATTCCAATCAGAAGTTTTCCCCAACATTCCCTCAATCTGCTATCATCTCCTATACCGCCGTCACGCCCACAGTTTTCCCCGTCACAACTTTTCTGAATCTTCATACTATCGCTGTGCATCCTTATCTACCAATGTGCAGAAATGGTGATCAAGGGCTAGGAATTTAACCTAGAATCTCTCTAAAGACAGGGAATCTCTATACAGGTTTCTAACTGCAAGGTTTGACTAGTTCCTGCCCTTTGATTAGAACTAGAAGCCTTTAGGAAGGCCATATATTCATTTCTTTTGAATTACTCGCCTAGACACACAGGAATCTGAAATCACAGAACTGCCTCTGAACGAATCATCCAACACAGCACCTTAATTTTAAAGAGAAAGACGAATTCCTTGTTGAAAAACAGGCAAGAATGGGGTTGAGAGATGACTCAGCTGTTGAGAGCACTGGCTGAGGACCGAGGTTCAATTCCCAGGACCCACATGGCAGCTCACAACTCCAGTTCCAGGGGATCTGACACCCTCACACAGACATACATGCAGGCAAAACACCAATGCACATAAAAATAAGAATAAATCATTAAAAAATGTTGAAAAAAGAAAACAGGCAAGAACTGCAGCTCAGGCCACACAGTCTACAATCTAATATTTGTTTAAGGCTTTGTGAAGTCTTATTAAATAGGCTTCCAAATACAGACACCATTCTGTAACCCTGTATGCAAGACTTCACCTCATCAAAACAGGCTGCCCAGTACCTGGACTGTGCACGAGTCAAGAGTACAATAAAGGAGGTTATCTGAGTTTCCTCTCTGACTGCACATTGAATAAATCTGAAGTTCTATTTTTCCTTAGTCCTTTAAATCGTAACAATAAAATGCCTCAGTTTTAATACCCCCACTGTGCATAGATAAAACTTGATGTTAAAGTATGATCAAGGCCATGATAACTTAAGATGAAGCAATTACACTTGTGACCCAGAGTCTAGAAAGGACAACAGCACTATGGGTTAAAATGCCTCCGTTCTTTAGCATGGCCTCCCTTTCCAAACTTGATATCTAGATTACTCATAAAAATCAAATGTTATTTATTTCCCTGTGGCAAATAATGGAAGACAAATTATATCACTATTATATGACCTGCTACATAAGATTGTGTTTTCCTGTTTCTTATCAGTAAACACATGGCAACCTCAAGTCCTCTTCAGAGACCAAGAAGGTTGACGAAACAAAATGGTATCATCCATCATGTGTTGAACATTAATGCAATAAATAGATTAGCTATTTTGCCTCAATATTGGTTAGCTATTCATTAAGGATTCAATTTTCACTACCCTTAGATGTAACCATTAGATATGAGATATAGCTTGCTCGATCAGCCTTTTGGATGTGTTTTGCTTTCAAGTCCATGTAAGCCAGTCAACTTAGGCTACACTGCCACCATTTATGTATCCCATTAACAAACAGGCTATGCTTGCATTTGGAATCCCCAAAGCCCAATCCCACTTAAGAAAGTATGCTTGTTTGTTTGTTTGTTTTTTGCTATATAATTAATCAAAGGATATTTGATTTACAAGTATTCTTCTTCCCTAAAACACCTTTTTGGGAAAATATAGTCTAGAGAATAAAAAGTCTAAAATGACAGTGCACAGAAGGCCTGGAAGAAACCAGTCAGAAGAGGAAACCAGAACAAACAGGATAATAGGCAGGCCTGTAACAAACGTGCGAGTTAAACCAATACGGAGGTCTAAAATTAGAATGCATACACTTAGATATCTGTCCAGTTTCAAAAAAAAAATTAACAGAACAAAAAATCTAATATACGTGTTAAACCTGTAGAAAGGTCTCTGTCGCTTTCTATACATCAGAACCACAGCAGGCAAAGCTCTAGGCTCATCCGGCACTTTCCCCCCACAGAAGGACTGACTGGGGGTTGGGGGTTGGCAGGGGAGCGCTGCCAGGCAAGCCAGTTTGCCAACTTAGAGTGTGGGAGCAAAGCCCTAGAAGGGAAAAGCAGAAGAGACCAGGTAAAGAGCTCTCAGGATTTCATTCTCAATACAGCAAGGAGTTCTGAAGAAAAGGACAGGGTCACTGTAACCACAGGACCACTTTCACTCCCTAATATTTAACTATAAGGAGATATAAAGCCCAAATGCTCATGGGAGTGATCGTTTTGGACACCTGATCCTTTGAACTAACGATTACCACAGGCCCGGCATGTTAATTGTTCTGTTGGGTCCACTTGCTAATTATGTAAATTGGAGTTTAAGGTATTTGTAAGACAAATAACTGCAACTGCTTTACGAAGTCGGTCTTGCTGGTGGCACATATAATTAAATATCAAAAGGCTGTTAAAAAGTTATATAATAAAACTGTTGAGGCCAAAGAAAACAGGAAGAAAAAAAAATTCTTCAAAAGGAAATAAAAATAATCTAAAAGTAACTGATTACATTAATTTCCTGCCCCCTCCCCTTCAGTCACATAACAGAATTCTTTTGTTGGAGGGAAAAATATTTCAGTTCCAAACAGTCCTTCTAGAACAATGCTCTGTGGTCCTGAAACTGAATTTCCCTGAACATAGAGAAAATTAACTATTCCTATCATTGCAAGACTAAAATAAGATGCCTTTGTAAAAATAAAAACAACTAAGCAATTGAAGTCAAAGGATATTCTAGTCTCAACAGTTTAGCCATCTGGCCAAAAGCAGCCTGTGCACGCTGCAGAAACCACCAACTTGAGGCTTTACCATTAGAGGCAGGCCTAAGCCATGCACTACTCTGAAAGGCCGTCATGCTCCCAAGACAGCAGCATCCTCAGAGTTCAACGTGAGGCGTATTCTGATGCCAGAAAGGACACCTCTGAAATGTCTGAAAAGATCGGAAGTGAAATTCCTGGCTCATGTTTAAATCAAATGCTGAAAAACCTGACCTGTAAATAGAATAAGCCCAGCCCCTCCCACCCCCACCCCCCCCTTTTCTCTTGTCAATAATAACGTCCAGTGAGATCACCGGTGGCTGGCCGGTTTATTACCGGCATAGCATCTCAATAATGGGCTGGCCAGGTATGTTTAAATGTCAGAGTGAAAGCAATCGCACATTTTATTTGAAGTTAAACAGCATAAAAGAGGAAGTGGGAAAGTCTTCGTTGTTCAGACCAAAAAGATGTTCTTGAAAAAATTCTTGTGAAGAATCTGAAAGATGCCTATGCCGAAGCTCTAGAATTCACATACGATCAGGAAAAAAAAAAATGATTTCTCTACATGCTAATGTACTTCGTAGCTTTTGCCGCACACAACAAAAGGAAAAGTCTGTCACCACAGCACATTTATGTCTGTGTATTTTCCAAAACAAGGCCCTGAAATCTAGAAATACCAGCCCTTCTTATGTATCGCGAAGACTAGTTTGATAAGGTGTCACAGCTTCATGCTTTTATCTGGGTGGACATGTGGAAAAAACAAATCAAATTCAAATCCCGCTTCTAATTCATGCGACCGCTAGACAGTTAAGTTCAACACCCACTATAAACAGCACGTCACAAGCAGCTGCCGGTGCACTGGACTCGGGCTACTTTGGTCTTGAACTTTACCTGTCGGCACTGGGCATTAATCCCCTAATACACGCACTTGTATTCCCCTCAGGATCTTGGAGTCATCCAAAAAAAAAAGCAGATACTACAACAAACTTTAGACTGATGTTTTGATTCATGTTTAGGAACTGCTGAGAGCCCAGAGCCATCCTTCTTACAGCATACCACCTAAACACGGCTATAATAAGGGAAAGCCAGCACCACATGATTTCTTATAATACAGACCTGAAGAGGAAATACAGGATTAATGAGCAATAGAGAAGGGATGGGGATGATAAAGCAAGCAAACAAAAACATTTCTTTTCCTTTTTTCTTTCTTTCTTTCTTTCTTTCTTTTTTTTTTTAAAAAATTCAAGAAAGGATACAGTCTTAAAGCACCAGTCTGAGTTCCTACTGCCAGGATCTTCTGTACGGGATCAAAGGCCAGGGCTGAGGGCTGATAGGGGAATCCATGGCGAACAGTCTGGGGATGCACAGTGACATCACAGGAACCAAGGCAGCAGGCAAAATCCGAAAACAGAACAGCCCACAGGGGCATTAGACTTGGAACCAACTACACTTGACACAGCGCACACACAGGGACTTATCACTTTAAGGGGGAGCTGGGGGTGGGAGGGTGGAGTCTATCCTAAGGATCACAGAGCCAGGAGCACAAATCTACTTAAACTCCTGCTTTGCTACAATGCTGGTAACTCCATAGAGGGCAGTTTCCTAGGAATAGCGGATACGATTCTGTTTGACGCGACACGTTACTTAAGTCTGAGGTGGTTCAAAATTCTGTAAAATCCTTGCAAAAAAAAAAAAAAGTGATTCGTGTTGCGTTTGAAGGGAAATCGCCCAAATCGTAGCTTTATTTGAATGCTAAAGGAGGGATTTCTAAGGAAAAGTTGTCACGAAACTAATTTGAAGGGTTTAGCCAACGAAGCATCAACCTCAAATTATCAATATCTGCAACTCTAAGAATGGAAATGGATGCAAAAATAATCTTGCAATTTCCTATTAAGTCTGGAATAATTTTAGGACATAAGAACAAAAATTGTACGCAGGCTTGTAAGCCCCCGACACAGGAAGGACCGAATGGCTATCTATGAGGCAGGCACGTCTGGATACGGAGGCTCCTGTGCTTTTCTCATTGAGCATCTGGGAATTAATCCGCTGCATCATTCTTTCTGAATTACAGGACCTTGTGGCAATCACCGTGCCATTCACAGCCAAAAAAATCTCCGCACTAACTTTTTAAACGAACAAGCTACTTCAGGTGGTGAGCCGCTCGCCCGCATTCTAAAAAGTGATGCGCAAAAAGATCTGGTTGAACAGGTTTGCCTTGCCCACAAGGCGTTCATCACACACTGCTGGAAAATTTCGACGTCAGTGGAAGATAATAAAATATGCGCGAATATAAAAGTATTCCCACACCATTGTTACCAGTGTCTGGATGGGAATTAAAAACAAGGAGGGAGTATGCCTGGATTGCCTTGAAATGATTGCTTTTTATGAAAAGGGAAAGACATCGACTAAAAGAAGTAGGGGATCTGTCCAAAATCCCCCGGCAAGGCACGTCTGTCAAGGGTGGGGGGCGCCTTCCTGGAGCTCTGAGCTCTATTGGCGCGCTCTGCCCTCGCGCTCCCAGGTACTGCCCAGCGGCCCCCTCAAACGACCCCAATCTTCCCAAGACAGCTCGGCGGGGGCTGCGCGCTCCCTTCACCTTGCACAGTTGGAAGTGTTCGGACTGGAGCGTCTCCTGGATCTCGGGTTCCCGGTTCCCCGGCGGGTGCTGCTGCTGTTGCTGCTGTTGCGAGGCCGAGGACGAGCCTGCGGTCAGGCCGTCCAGCACCTTCCTGATGTTGAATTTCCTCATGGTCTCGCTGCCCAAGGGGGGTCCTGTCTCCTCGAGGCCCCGGCGAGCGGAGGCACCGGGTGGGAAGGAGTCCGAGCAGCTGAAGCCCAGCGGCGGCTTCGATCGCGGAGTGCGAAGGAGCGGAGAGCAGGAGATAATCCCAACAGGAAGGGCTGCGACGACGGGCGCGCGGCGGCGGCGGCGGCGGCGAGCCCTCTTCCTCCGAGGCCGCCGCGGCTGCAGTGGCGCCCGACGCCGCCTCCTCACCTGGTGGCGGCCGGGCTCCCGCCGTCCCGCGCCGCTGCCGCCGCATCCATGGCCCCGCGGCCCCGCAGTCCCTCGGCGCGTCCCGGGCTCGGCCCTCCCGCTCAGCGCAGCCGCCCGGCCCGCATGGCCCGGGTACCCGGAGCCGGTCCCCGACCCCGCCTGCTGCTCTCTCCCCGGCCGCCCGGCCGCTCGCTGTCACCTCCCGGAAGCCTCGGTCCCCGGCCCCCCAACGCCCGGCCGAGCAGGCGGCGAGCCGCGGTTCCAGCGCCGGCCGCGGCGGTGGCGGCAGCTGGGCCTCCGCGGAGCGGGCTGCCCGGTGCGCATGCGCGCCGCCACCCCCGCCCCCGGCCCGCGGCTTAAATCATCCTCCGCCGCCGCCGCCGCCGCCGCCGCCGCCGCCGCCGCCGCCGCCGCCGCCGAGGGCCGGGGCAGCAGCTGGCTGCGGACCCGCGGGCTCCGAGGCCCGCACCTCCAAGTCCTGTCACTCAAGCTCCCGCTGTGTGCTTTCAGGTGGCTTTGTAATCTGGGCTCGCCAGGGAGCGTCCAGGCAACGATTATGTCAGTGGCGAGATGACAGCTAGGAGACACCCAAAGGGAGAAGCCCAGCCTCCTTCATGAAGGTGTTGCTGGAGGTAAAATGAGGGGGACGGGTGGTGGCTAGACTGGGATCGGTCGCCCTAAGGGGAAGAATTCCAACGCCAATCTCGACCTCGGTCACCCACCACCCCGAATCTGTTCGGCAAGCGGAGTGGGTGGCGGCCAGCACTCCTCGCCACTCCTGGTTACAAAGTCCTGTCTACCGGCCAGTTTGATTTGCCAACCGACAGCCCCCTTGGAGCCTCTCTGATCATCAGACCGGAGAGGGAGGTGAAATTTTTGCTCAGATCGGCCCGCCAGTGTCTCCCCGAGTGCTAAGAGACGAGAAGAGGAGTGGTTCAAGTTTGCAGCGGTGGAGAGAAATTGGTGCTGAGGGCGGAGAGAGGAATCCTTTCTGGCCAGTGCTTTCTACAAGCAGAGGTGGTGAGGGTGGATAATCAAAAGGGGAGAAACGCAGGAAGATCAGATTCTGTAGAGTCAAGGGTCTCAGCGAAAGACCAATCTTAGGCTTACTAAGACCCCGCCCCGACTAGGAAAAAACAAAAAACAAAAACAAAAAACAAAAACGCAAATGCTACCAGGGTTTGTTAGTTCCGCACCAAAATCAGAGGCACCTCCCTTTGCCTTGTGATTGGCTACTTTCTCCCGTTCAGAACAGTCTCCTCACCGTATTGGCCTATGAGCAGATAGAACCTGCCTTCAAGAATAGTCAGCAAACCAATTAGGTTTGGGGCTCAAGGCATTTCGGGAAGTGTAGTTCTCTGGAGTTCTGTGGTCCAAGAAGATGCCTTCCACTTGGAACTTCTAAAACTTTGCTTTGTAGTTTCATACTTGTTGAAATAGGAACTTAATTCATCAAAGGGAGGGAACGGAATAAAACAAATTTGAAGACTTTCCTAAACTAGTTCTGAGTGGCTCCACGCTTTGGTTTTTGTTTTGTTCTGTTTTGTTTGGGATGGGGGTGGGGAGTTGATGTTTTTTGAAACACATTTTGTCCAGTTTGACACATTATATTGGGCACAAAGGGCTTAAAAAACGCAATACTTCTCTTCAACAAATTTGTTGCTGTGTCAAGGGGACGACATTACATAACCAAATGTAAAATCAAAATCGTATGATTTCAGCGGTGGAGGGCTGAGGAGGGACATTGAATTAATCAGGGAAGGCCTGGAAATGGGGATAGCCATCTTATGCTGAGCAGGCAGTGATCCTAGGAATCAAGGAGAGGAGAACTTCCCAAGGGTGGCTCAAGGGAGGCTTTTAAAAATTGAACTACCTCCATAGTTTCCTTAAAAGTCCAACTGATCCTACAGAGGAATTTACAGAACAGGTAAATCACACCCTTAAATTTTATGATATGCTTGCCCACCTAGGTTTAGAATAAAATTGTTGAGAAAAATCATCACTGAATTACAAAACTGAAGGGAGACCACAATTTTCTGTCCAGAGGCCCTGTGATATAGCAAAAGGTTTCTGGCTTCCATATGCCTGACAGAAGTTCCAATCCAACCCCTGGTCATCTCTGCAAAGTTGGGCAAATTTATTTATTTACCTCAGAAACAAATTCATCATGTGAGTTACTTCATGTGTAGAAATGAGATCAATCACCTAAATAGGGGTGGGGAAGAACAAAAATGTTAGTGCTACATTGCTTAGCCCACTGTTGCTCTCCAAGAATGTTAATTTCTTGGTCCATGGGGGTCTCTGAGATGAAAACCTGAGGTCACCAGGTTAGGTCAGGCCCCTGTTTTTGCTATAGAGTTATTGCTTTGATCTCTATACCTTAGCAATCTCATCAGATTCTGAATTCATCCTGCCATTCCCACAACACCAGTCCAGAAGAGTCCTAGAATTGAAGGTGAATGTAGATCTGTTTTATGATATTACAGGACAGTGGAACATATCCAGAAATCCATTTAGTAAGAAATATTGGGGCATTTAAATGGTTAGTGTTATAATAACAAAGATAAAATGATGTATCCTCAGACTCCTTTTCTTTCTGTTTTACATTATGTTTATTTTCCCTGTGTGTGTATTTTGGGGTGAGGTGGGTGCCCACATACACAGAACATGGATGAAGTAGTTGGAGGACAATCTTCTGGGGTTGGTTCACTCTTCCACTTTGTGGGTCTGGGGATGGGTTGACCTTGGGTTGTGACTTGACGGCATGCACCTTAAACTACTGCACTATCTTGCCAGCTCCTGCTGGGGCTTCTTATAAATCAATTTCAACTGATGGCTGTTTTAAAAAATTAAGATTGAAAATTTTAATAAATAAGTGTAAAATTTATGAAAATTTAGCCTAGACTAAGACTTTAGTTGTTGTTGTTTGTTTTTTACTCTTTTTGGCTCCCCCAAAAAAAATCACTCACAGACGCTTATTCTTAATTATGAATGCCTGGCCTTAGCTTGGCTTAGTCTCTGGCCAGCTTTCCTTAACTTATCCCACCTACCTTTTGCCTCTGGGCTTTTCTCATTCTCTGACTTCCGTACTCCATGGCTCTTACTCCATGGCTAGCTGGTTGTGTAGCTGGGTGGCTGGCCCCTGGAATCCTCTCCCATTTCTCTTCGCAGATTTCTTCTTCTATTAACCTCTCTGCCTGCCAACCCCGCCTATCCTTTCTCCTGCCTTGCTATTGGCCAACTCTTTATTAGACCATCACGTGTTTTAGACAGGCACAGTAACGCAGCTTCACAGAGTTAAACAAATGCAATATAAGCAGAAGTAACACACCTTAAAATAATATTCTGTTACATTTAGTAATTTATAGTTTGGTTTAATTTTTAGCAGAAGGGATCTAATTTTACCTGTAGTAATTTCTCAGCAAAGTTTGTGTTTCGTCCTGATGAATGAATCAATATGTTGACTTCAAGCAGTTCAATAGCTCTATGCCTTCAGGCAAATGATGGTTTCCTTCTCAAATGGAAATTTTTCTTACCTACTTATTGAAGAATGAACTAGAACCGGGTATTATATGTATAGCAGACCACTGCCAACTTACCAATAAGTGGATTGCATTTAGCTCAACCTGGGTAACACATAGCAATACTGACAGACTTGACACAAAGCAAAAAGAAATCTAAACACACACAAGAAAGACAGTTCGTTACATTATGAAACATGGAATGATAAAATCCAGAAAGGTATACATTTCTGAACCTGCGAATCTTCGTTATCAGATTTAATATTCACCAGATTAATGGAGATTATGTACAGAGGCAGCTGAATGAAAGCTATATGCAGAGGCAGCTTGGCGTTGATTGAGATAACCTTCAAGTACATTGTTTGTTTGTTTGTTTGTTTGTTTGTTTATTGGCAGACTTTCTGGGAAGTGAGTGACATCTGCATCACTGACTAACATTCATTTTTATTGACTCAACTTCAGTTTATGAAGTCCCAAAGGGTTATAAGTGTGACAGTAACTGATTCACAGCGTGTTTTAACAGAGTATTGAATTTAAATTATTTGCCAGTTGCAGCATAGATGTTAATGAGTTTAGACTCCTTTTATGGAAAGTGTTTCCTAGATCTTGTCAAGACAATGAGCCCTGAGTGACTGTTTTTAGTCAAGGAATACTGTTCCCAGCTCGCAGAATCAGAGGTGGGAATCTGAAACCAACCCAAGCCCAGGAATAAAAATTCTGGGAATTTGGAATTGAATTATGACGCTCCCAGGTGGGCTGAACTTTGGAGTCATATGGAGGTGAGGCTGGGTGGTTTACTCTGCTTCTCGGATACAGAAGCTTTGAATGTCCATGCCACATGCGTCTGAGGGGCAGCCACTGTCACACCATTGACTCCAGGCAGGCAGAAAACAGCATCTCCATTCCCAACATGCCATTCACTTCCCAGCGGTCTTCCTTATACCACCATCTACTTACTGCACATCCCTCCCTCTTTTGTGTAAATTAGCTAAGTGGATTTCTTTTCTTACAATCAAGTATTTTAACAGAAGTTTAGACTCCATCTACCCCCCCTGAATAAAGGAATGGAGAGCAATGTAGCCATCTTCCACTGGCCAGTTTTACATTCTCCTGTCACTTCTCTCTACAGTTCAAAGGCTACTGCAATAATCCTTGGTAATTTGGGCCAGAGGGGTTAAAAGTGGTAGCAATGCAAGCTGTCAGTCATATTCTGAATTGCATTTTAATAGTGGTACCCAGAGGATTTGCTGATAGCCGGGGAGAGAGAAAGAAGAGGAGCCAGACACACAGCTCAAATTTCAGCCTGAGCACTGCAAAGGTTGATACTGTACTGCTTCATTTCCACAGTCATGACTCATGGGTAGGTAATTTCCAGTCACCGTTTATACCTGCATGGACTCCACAAGAATGATCAGCTAAATAAACAAGCTTTGCCTGAGAGCAACAAGCAGGATCTACTACATTGTGATCTTTGTCCAGCTTTAACATTTCCAGAAAAACAGATCAGACAGATGTTAAGTCAGACTAAATAAAACCACACACTAGTTTAGCTACTTCTATGGTCTTTAAGTTGTGGGGTTTTTTGTTTTGGATTTTTGTTTTGTTTGTTTGTTTGTTTGTTTGTTTTGTAAGATATCATTCAACTATAAGCAAAAATTATCCAGTAAGGTCATATGAAGAGAACATTCCAGAAGTAAAAACGGAGACTAACAGAACCAAGTGTATGCAAGCTATGTGGCATTTACCTAAGGTGTGAAAGAACAATCTTGTCAAATTCTTTCAAGTATTTCAAATGCTATTTCTACAAAAGGAATTATTTTTGATAAGGAAACAGGTCGCTCACTATTTTTAATTAGAGTACCTTTTTGGGGGATGTAAATGTTGTATTTTGAGCATTTTGCTAAATTTGTATCACCTTTGCTTTTAAAACACTTGTGAAAATTAGATTTGTGGGCTGAAAAGCTAGCAACAATATATTTTATGCAATTAGATC
The DNA here is from genome assembly GCF_049852395.1 of Peromyscus maniculatus bairdii. Lineage (NCBI taxonomy): Eukaryota > Metazoa > Chordata > Mammalia > Rodentia > Cricetidae > Peromyscus > Peromyscus maniculatus. The sequence continues at coordinate 48,993,255 of NC_134867.1, read as the reverse complement.
CCTGTAAATATTTTGTGGTAGCAGAGTAAGCTCTGAACAGAAGTTTAATTTCATATTTTTCCCATGGCCCCACCCTTCCTGTCCACTTGAACTTTATCCCACAATGAACCTCTTCTTACCTCACGCACCCAAAACAAAGAGATGCTGCTTGACAATGATGTTGTTGCTTGGGACACAACCCACAGAAAAAGGAAGGTATCTCATGATTAGACTTGGAGTCACATCTGGGCATTGTGGCCTCTCCCGCTGATGTTGGATATCCTGGAGCCCTGTGCTCCTCACGTGGCCTCTGCAACCCCTCACAACTCCTCCAACCCTCCACGGCCTGGTGTAATACCTTAAGAATCCTCTCACGCGCCCAGTGATGCTCCTGTGCCTCTCATGTGCCCCTCACATGCTCACAGGCCTGACTCTCACATGTATCATTCAAACACCCCATCTGTCAAGGGTCTCTCATACCTTTGCTCTTGCCCCTCAGGTGCCCCTTACAGGCCCCTGACCTGACTCTCACATGTATCACTCAAGCACCCCGTCTGTCAGGGGTCTCTCACAACCTCTCGTGTGTCTCTTCACAGACCTCCAACCAGACTCTTCTATATCCCACATGCAGCCCTGTGTGCCTCAGCTCCCATGGCCGCTCCTGCAGACCTCATGTGCCTCTCTCTCTCCCAGTTCACATGCCTCTCAGATGACTCTCACTGGCCTCTGCCCTACCTCTCAGAATCACTCACATGCCTCACACATGCCTCAGCAGCTCAGCCTTGAGCGAGGAAGGATGAGAGGCTGTCTTGCCTTTGATCTGTCCAAGAAAGACCCAAAATGCATCATTGCTGATGTACTACATACCTGAGGCTTTCAAGCCATCCTGAAAAATCAGACTTGCAAACAAAAACTATTACTAATTGAATCATTGAGCATCAACTTGGGTACTCTTAAAAAAAATAAAAAATAAAAATAAAATCCCTTAGGCTCAATCAAGTATATTAAATGTGAATCTGACATCATTACCAAGGTCTACCTCCCTCACAGCCTGCCCCACCCCAATTCAATTACCACACAAAATACGTCCTTTATCTAGCAAACAGGGCACCAAGTGCCAGCTTCCTAACAGAAAACTGACCACCTTTCCCCCTGAGAATGGCTGACAGGGCCCTCCAGCAGGTAGCATCAACTGAGATTGAAGTGACCTGCCTCCTACTTAGGCTCTGGGACTCTATACAGACCAGTGTCACAAGTCTTAGTCACCTGTCAGCTTTTAGATGCTAAGTCACATTTCTTTCTGGTTAACTCTTAAGACAATTCAAAGAAATACAAAGAAAGAAAAAAAAAAAAAGACTTCTCTGTGTGATACCTCAGTAAAACCCCCCACTCTATCCCCTACAGACAAAGAAGCTTAAACCAGGATTCCTAAGTGTAGATAAGAACTTAGACCCCTTTTCCCCAGGTGGCTGTATCTGCTACAGGGACTTTGGAAAACACAGTCAGGATATTCGACCAAAAGACTAAAAAGGGAGGCGGGTTAAAATAAATTATATAGTCTGTGCCTTTAAGAACTAGCCTCACAAAGAAAGGGGAGCGCTTCTTCCAACCTCCCTGCTGTGAGTGAGAGATTTGGAAGAGCCTCCCTGGAGGCTTGTAAACTTAGAAAACACCTTACTTTTGCATTCTGTACCTAAAGTCTCCAGTGGAGGCTTGGGGATGCGATCTAGGTACAACAAGACCCTCACTCTATTGTCTCAAAAATGGGGCATTAGACAAAGATATCTCAATATAGATAGACCCAGGCCAGTTTCAAGTCCCCAGAAATGATGGTGCCAGCCCCAGGAACTCAAAAGAACAGAGTCAGGATGTTTGATGGTAACCAATTAACCAGAGAGCTATCCCTCTCCGTAGATAACATGACCAGACCTGGGAGAGGAGTTGTAAAACTCCTGACAGGGCAAACAGATAAGCTAGAATAAGATAAAGTCCAGGCCCGGGAAAAACTGGACCAATCAAGGATGGACCCGTACTAACCCCCTCCCCTCAAAGAAATTTTATGGGTTTTGCCTATAAAAACTAACTTCCCCAAGAAAGAGTAACTCTTCCCTGCCTCACTTCAGATGACTTGAGATGAGTTCCCTATCATGACTTGTAACAGATAAACCTTGCTTTTGCATTCTGGTATGCTTGTCCTTGGTGGTCTCTCTGGGGATTACGATCTGGGCACAACACTCTGCTCTTTGAATTTTTTAATATTGTGGTGAAATATTTTTTTTTGTACACTGTGAAGATGTGTCTTTGCCACGGTGCCTTCTGATTTGTTTAATAAACAACTGAATGGCCAATAGCTAAGCAGGAAGAGGTTAGGCAGGACTTCCCAGCAGAGAGAGGGAGAGGGAGAGAGAGAGAGAGATGTAGTCACAAGATTTCTCCTCTGGTCCGCCAAGCCCCACAGTCCTGTGGCCCGCTTTTCTCAGTCCTGCCTTGTCATCTTGCTTCCTCTGTGTCTGGATGATGACTCCTGACTCAACCCTTCCTCTTCCCAGAATTCTCCTTGTCTGCTCACCTGGCCGATACTTCCTGCCTGGCTACTGGCCAATCAGCATTTTATTAAACGAGTGTACAAAAGCACATCCCACAGCAAAGAGGAGATGAATTGAGGCACAGGAGAGACACCAGAGGAGATGGAAGAGAGTTGAAATACAGATCAATATAAATGGGCTAATTTAAATTCTAAGAGCTAGTGGGACAAGCCTAAGCTGCTGGCCAAGCCTTTATAATTAATAAGAAGTCTCTGTGTTGTTATTTGGGGCTGGCAGAAGAAGAGGAAGTCCATCTACATAATACATTATTTACTGTGTGTGTTGGGGGGTGTGGAGGGACATGAGAAGCACTTTCCATGTCTGATGTTTGGAGGTCACAGGACAACCAGTAGTCCTGGGCTTCAGATTCAAGTGGCCAGGCTGGTCAGCCAGTGCTACAACTTGCTGAGCCATCTTGCTGGCCCTGCCTTTTCTGCTCTAGGTCCCGTCTTATGTAACATCATTGACTCCACTAGCTAATATCCTCAGGTAATTAAGGCGCTAACGGGTGAATAGCCTGGAAACCCAAACGAAGGATAGTCTTTACAAAAGAGGGACAAGGAACGTAATTGTTTATCTGTTAGTAGTTTAGTTCAATTTGTCCTTCCATAAATCATCCAGAAAGAAAACTATGATTTTAAGAACACAAATGATGAAAGTCCCCCCAAAGTGAAGGAAATAATGTTAGTCAAATAACTGTACAATTTCCAAAGAGAATACCTGGGGTCTGAGTCTTCGTGTTTATGTTTACAGCCTACAGGCTGATGCTTTGTGGTTTATTCCACAAGTGGCTGCTGTGTGAAGACTATGTGGCAGGTACTTCACTGAGTATTGTGAGTTTTACAGTCATGATAAGATAATAAAACTGGTTTGGAGCATCCTATAAGATAGCGCTAAATCGATAAGGAGGCGAAATCCTTAAAGGAGAGAGCAAAACCCAACCACAAGCAAACCAGTTTTATTTTTTGTGGATTATTGTTATTTATTTATTTCACAGTCTCCATGGAAACACTCTCCCGCCACCCCTGTTATATATGTATACATCTTCATGAGATTCCCCCCATCCCCTGAGTTTCCTTAAGGATAACATCCTAAGATAGGAAACAGGTAGATTGGGAGGAAGGATACCAGAATCACTCAGTTCTGGATTGTTCATCCCAAATCAACTTATCTCCTTTTTGTTCAGCCCAGCATAGTCTGTACATTTCATTAAAACTTAATCTTTTTAATAAGCTACAAGCATGGTTTTATTTTGTTTCCTCATAACTATGATGAGGGTTTTGGCCTCACAGTGTGGCTTTTTTGTTGCAACATGTGAAAGTGTTCAAACTTTCATATGGGATAGTTCCTATTCAGCTTTCAGCATAGGGTACTGAGCCTCTTTTGAGCTACCATGATCCATTTATCCCCAGCCTATAGGGGGTATAAAAAAAGGGGGGCGGGAGAAGGAAGAGGGATTCCTGACTTTTCTTTGTTCCCCATTATTTTTGCAGTGGTTAAGTCCAGCTGCACTATTGAGAAGTCCATGAAGAAAACAGTAATTTGAGACTGGATGTCAAGCCAAAAGCTTTTGCTCAGGGCCAATGTATTTGTGAAGGTAAATAGAACATTGTAAAGTATTTAGTGCCACTGTGGGTCACATCTATTGATGTGTAATGGCCTCTGACCTCCTGTGGTTTCAAATGATTCACATTTAGTTCTAAGTCATGAAGATTGCTTCCTCTAATTTAAAGTAGTATTTTTCCAGAGTCCCCGCACAGTGCTGAACATCCGAAGCAACGTGTAGTTTGGCTAAAATGCAGTGTGTTTGGCTAAAATGGATTGCACGCTGTCGATGCATGAGATCCTTGAACTGGCTGCTTTTTCTGCTCTTCAGCTAAAATGGTTCTGCTTGTTCATGCTGAGAACGCTTGTTAACTTCAGGAAACTGAGGAGGAAGCTTGTGAGAACGTTATCATAGTTCCTAAGTCCAACGGTTTCCTGAGAAAGGACTTCTCATTGGAATTGAAGTAAAGAGAGAGGTACCTACCTGTGACAATATTAGTGCTAATGTGTACCGTTCAGATGTCCCCAGCTGATGTTCACCTAGCTAAATTCTATGTGTTTGTGTTTATATTTCTTAAGTCATGTAACGAAGGAGAGGGCTGAGGCCATTGAAGTAAAGATACCAGAAGCCTAGTTAAATAGAATCAGACAAGTCACATAACAGCTACATTTCTGTTTCTTTGTATGAAAACTGAAGGCACAAATATCTTCCTAAGCAAAGCATTATGAAAATGGAGTCAGAGTAGAAGGTTCCTCACTCAAAAACCAGTGACTTGTTCTAAGATTAAGTGGGGAGCACTGACATCATTTTCTAATGTCCATAGCCAGGTTGTGGATGATTTCTTTTTCTGTTCTTGTGACTTACAAATTGCCTAAATGTGGATGGCTCCCACATTTGCGTGCCTGTTCAAACCTCTTCCCCAAGCTTCCGAGTTGATTTATGAAGCCCCTTTCACATCTCCATTTGGTCTTCAGAAGATATTTCAACTTTAATGTTCCAACTAAATCAGTCATTTCCAACTGCAAACAGTACTCTATACCTCCCACAATCTTTCTTTGTGTCTGCGCCCTTTCATATTTAGACTCACACCAGTCAGCTTTGAGGACCTGCTCCCCTACTCACATTCATAGCTTGCGCACACACAAAACCTCTGTGGAATCCACTGCCAAGTGTTGCCAGCCCTTCTTTTAATCCATATCCAGAATTTAAAAAATTCTCACCACCATTCATCCCCTTTATTGCTTCGTCCACGCCAAATCATTTTCCATGTGTATTTTTGTAGCTTACATCAACTAACCCCTATCGTCTATTCTGAAAAGAGAGATCCATTTAGAATATAAGACCAATTTTGTCACACCTGTTTTCAATAACTCCAGGACTTTTTTTTTTTAATTTTGCTGTAAATAAAGGTCAAAGTTCTTCAAAGTGACCTAAAGAGGCCAGGCAGGATCTGTCCCCTCTCCTGCACTTCCTTCCTATTCACATGGGGACATTTGCTTTCCTGTTGTTCTCGGAAGACAAGTGTACTTGCTTCTTAAGGGTATGCATTTTTTTTTTGCTCCCTCTAAATAAACCGAGGGTCAGTAAATTGTTTTATCAGTTAGTCAGGTATGTTGTGGAACATGTATTTCCTGAAGGACAACCACTTGAGGATGCCAACGTGGCCACAGATAATGTGTCCATACATGACTGAGGATGGGAAACTTCCAGTAAAACTTTATAAGGACAGGTGGCTGGGCTAGACTTGGCCCACCCTCGTCTTCCATCAGATATTTTCATAATGCATTCCAATAATTCCTTCATGTGCTTGCCTGGTTGCTACAAGCGTATAATATTCCAAGGACATAGTAATATCACCTCATTAATTAGCTCTCCTAGATGTTTTTTTTTCCCTTAAAATAGGAATAGCCCCCTTGCCACACACACACACACACACACACACACACACACACACACACACACACACACACGTTTCTATTTCTTCCCATTTCTATTCAGTACCTCTACCTCATTTTACTTTCCTCCTTACCATTGTTCTCTGAAGCACTGCACTTTTATGTGTAAGAGACTTTGTTTCTTTTTGATGGAATCCCTGCAACAGTTAATTGAGATAGAATGATTCAATAGACTCTGGGCTGGAAGACAGGGCTTACACAGACTCCAGTCTCAGCCATTGTAACCCTCGCGTTTGTTGACAAACATCTCTCCCAAATGGGAAGAAAATAAGATCTGCTGCAGAGATCAAGTCTAGCAGTACTTGCTAAAAATAAAAAATTGTCACAAGCTACAGAAGTCACCCGTGCTTGTTGCTACACCTGCCTTCTCACGGGAGAAATGTAAACACTCTTCACACAAAACCCTTTGACTTAATACCAATTTCTAAGAAATCCAGGTAGTTGCTGGTTTGTGCTCAGTTTTTCAGGTCATCCTTTCTATCTTGAAGAAACTGTATGTCTTCAGAAATAATGTGTATATTCAATGTAATTTCTTCTCTTTTTCCCCAACCATAGTCCAAATATCCACTACCAAGACCAAACACAGGCGGCCATTTCAGCCTATAAATGTTATTAAGGTTATTAAATTTGAATGAGTTGATCCTACAGTAGTATCACTGACCCACCTATTTCTGCCAGTAACTGAGCTTGAAAGCTATCAATTATAATTTAAGTGGGATGATCATGTGTCAAGAACCTATTTATTGTCTCTGACTTGTTCCTTGTGCACTAATTCTGACATTAGCTTTTATTTATTCTAAAGTGATCAAGTTTCCAAGATACATAAAGCCATGTCTAATATCAAACCCTCATCTCCTAGAGAAAGCTTTGGCACATTCAGATAAATTAGAGTGAATCATTTCTATACCTTTAAAGCCTTGGGATACTATTGGCCAGAGAAGTAGCATTAAGGTACAGAGGACTTGGAAAAAAAGACAATGGGCGGGGTTAACCAATGAGCAAACAAACAAACAAACAAACAAACAAAAAGAAAAAGAAGTCTGACAGGATAAAGCCCATTTGTCTGCTACCCTGGAGCATGGATTGTTGTGTCCAATTAGCAAACATAGGACCTGAGATTTTCTTGGCTTCTGTACAACTCAGATTACTGCTTAAGGAGCAGCCAAGTGATTATCCAGGAACACATCAGGGAGAAGGACAGAAAACCCCAGAAGAGCCTATCTGAGGCTTTATGATTACAGTGGCGAACCCGGGGATGCCAGCGTACAGGAGAAGCTCTGCATTTTCAAATGCTAAAATTAATTTCTGATGTGTAGACCAGCCTCTTTTATTTTTTTCTTTGATGTGGAAAATTAATCTTGCTATATCAGATAAGCGGGAGAGAGGCCATTTTGAAGTTTAAAAATCAGCCTTTTGAAGATGTTTGCTTCTTGGGTACATTGCAACAATGGCATAGTCCAGGGAGACAGCAGCAGTGCCTAAGGTACTGTCCCTCATGGCCACAGAAGCTTGAAGAAGCTGATCGCATCGCACCCATAGTCAGCAAGCAGAGATAGACGAATCCTACTGTGTAGCTCACTGTCCTGGACACAGTCCATGAAATGCTGCTGTGTGCATGTAGGATAAGTCTTCCTACTTAAACTAGTTCAGTCGAGAAAAGACCTGACAGGCCAGAGGTGTAGCTATAGTTTTTTCCAGTCCTGCCTGGAAAAAACTGCCGGCAGCTGGCAGTGTCTCCTGACTCAGCCTTCCTGTTCCCAGAATTCTCTTCTCTGCTTGTCCCACCTATACTTCCTGCCTGGCTACTGGCCAATCAGCATTTTATTTATACAGAGCGATATCCACAGCACAGACGTGAACCTAATCTAGATAATCCCTCACAGACATGCCTGGAAGCTCCTCTGCAAGGCAATTAGAAATCTTAACCTAGGTGACGAATCAATGTAAACCCTCCTTGGTTGCCCCTCCCAGGTCTTTACAACAGCGATGAACCTCGGTCCTTCAAAGAGAGGGATGACAGCGGTGGTGTAGCTGGCAAACGTGTCAGCTAAAGATAGGGATGGACACAACTGATTTCCATGGAGTAGGTCTCCTCCTAGCATCTCAGATGTCGTTCCTTTGTATAGTGGAAAGACATGGCGGAGGGTGGAGAGTCTTTCTCCCTCTCGTCTGCTGTTATGCCGTGTTTTTACGTCAACAAGTCACTGAGGGAAGTGACTTCTCTGGGAAGCTGACATGTCCCTAGACCTCACCAGAAGAGGCAGCACAGGTTGTCTCCAGATGAATTATAACACAAAGCTTAGTCCACACGTTGTTTCAGACCCCAGAGGATTCTCCACTGCTGAATCTTAGGGCTGAGAGTTGAGATTACGTTCCCTCGGGCACAATTTCTGGTCTTATTATTTTCCTAATTTCACCCGCCACCACGGTAACTAAGAGACATAGACGGGGCATTTGTGTTTTTCCTATTTGCCTTTCTGTCATGCCCTTTGGGACTGTTACAGGTGAATTTACTGGGACATGATGGTGAGAAGGGGAATGAGTCCTTGACCAATATAGAATAACCTCCAGCTAGCCAGAACACATTAGTTTAAATGTTTCCAAGATTTACAGGCTGAGATGAGAGAACCCAATATCTCATATGCAGTGTAAATTAAACTAGTTGTTTGAAGTCTGGACCCCTTTCTGATTCCAAGCCAAGCATATATACCTTTCCACATCTGAATTGGCTGGGAGTTTATATGACAGAGGACTTGGCCCCTGAGTGTAAGTGTTGGACTATGGGATCAAAATTTTAATCATTCCTCAGGTTCGGCTTAGCAGTACTTTACCTCTCCTTCCTTCATCAACTTCCTATCTACCTAAGAATTTCAGAAGCTTCACAAAACTGAACACTAAGCTGATACCAAAATAAGAAGCAAAAAAAAAAAAAAAAGAAGAAGAAAAAACATGTTGTTATCATTCTGTCTGTATAGAAGTTTACTGAGATTTAGAGAGTTTGGGACTGGGCATGTATTTGTTTGGCTACCTTAATCTAACTATGTGATTTTGTGTGTGTGTGTGTGTGTGTGTGTGTGTGTGTTAATTACAAGAAAGTGATATTTATATTGATAAGCTTATTTTATTGTCTAGTTAGTATTCATAGCAACACCTACATATTATTGATCCTATTTTAGGACTGAGACAATAAAGCTCAGAGGAAGAGTTGACTTGTGGAATCACATAAGCAGGAAATGTTAGGGCAAAGGTGGAAGACTCAGCCCTTGGGCATGTGTGGAGAATTCATTATTCTGTACCACAGTGTCTGTGAGTAGTTCAGGTTATGGGATTACAAGCAAGCAGAACCCAGAGCTGTAGCAAATGTGTTTTATTCTGGCTTTGATTCACAGTCCCTACTGGCCACCACATTTTCCCCATTCCTCTTTAAAACAAAAACAAAAACAAAAACAAAAACAAAAACAAAAACAAACAAAAAAAACCAAAAAAAAAACAAAAATTTTTTTTTCCTGTACTTCCTTCTCCTTTCAGGTGAATTTGATCTGGATCTAAAAGTTCTTTTCTTTCTACCTCCCAGATTGTTTTTCCATCATCAAACGTCTTTGATTAGTCCTAATTATTAGGACTATCTTAGAGCATATTCTTAAACTGCACCTGAATACATAGGTTCAGGAATTGTCCTGGTCTCTATTAATTTTCAAACCATTAAATGATTTTTGGAAAATTTTATTGACATGTAATAATGGTGTATTTGTATGAGTCACAGGGTGATATCTGCATACATATATACAATGATTAAATAAGAGTAATTAATATTTCCTTCTCCTATCATTTCCTTGTATTTGGTGTCTTTGAACTCTTCTATTCCTTCATGAAACAGGTAGTTGTAATGAGAAAAGCTTCAGGCTCTAAAATGGAAGAGTGTACCATCTTTTTCTACCAGGGTCTTCCGTTCCACAAACTACAACCCTCATGGGGATTTATATTTTTATCATGTTTTACTATTTGAAAGTTTCATATATGCATATAATGTAAACTCATTGTGATGGTTTGAAGAGAAATGACTCCCATAGACTCGTAGATTTGAATATTTGGTCACCAGGGAGTGGCACTATTAGAAGGTGTGGCCTTGTTGGAGTAGGTGTAGCTTTGTTGGAGGAAGTGTATCACTGAGGGTGGGCTGTGAGATTTCAGATGTTCAAGCCAGGCCCAGATTTCCTGGTCTGTTGCTTACAATCTTTCTAAACCCTTCCCAGAAATGTCCTCTGAACTTTAGGTGTGAGATTTATGTTATAGATTCATCCACTATGGCTGGGTACCCCATGATCATGTTCTCTGCATTTTGAACAGTTTTTTTTTTTTTTTTTTTGTGATAGTCTCCAACTGCTGCAGAGAGAATGAGGAGCGAGAGCTATACTTATCTGCAAGTATAAGGATTAGGAAATGTTGGTTTAATAAGGTGGCAGTAGCATGTTTTCCTCTAAGCCAACTTTCCAGTACCAGGCATGGTTTCTTTCCTGTTGAATGGTCCTTGAGTCCAATTAGGGGGCTGTTGGTTACCTCCAAGATGTAACTGCCACTATTATAACCTGGGGCTTCTCATGCCTTGCTAGTTGTGGTTCATGGATGGTGTAGCTGGGTAAGACTACTGTTTGCTTGCTTGCTTGGGAAGCTTGCAAGGTACTTTCCAGTCTTATGAAAGGTAGCCCTCAGGCTAGAGGCTTTCATGTCAGGCCCCTCTTGGGCCCTCCAGGTTTTATGTACAAAATAAAAGTGGTGTCTTCAGTAACAGGGACTTACCTTCAACTTCTGGAAGGCAATGAAGGGCAATAAAATATAAGCTGTTGTTTATTTTGAGACAAGGCTTCAATCTGCAGCCCAAGCCCACCTGAAACCCCCTCTGTAACCCAGGGTGGCCTTGAACTCTGGCCAATTCTCCTACATCTGCCTCCTGAAAACTTGGATTACAAGTGTGAGTCACTGTGCCCAGTGTCTTTTTATTTATTTTTTATCACTAAGGATAAAAGAAATGAAAACAATTTTCCTGTTATTCAAGGGTTCTTCTGCTCAAGCTGTTTGGTTCCCTGACCTGAAATAGAAATGTATTTTAATTCCTAAAATATGCATGCTGAAGCGCATCATCATTATACTGAAAAACTCAAACAACAATAGAAATAACAAGCTCAAATTAAGCCTGCAGAGAATGTATAATCAAACACTGTGATATAATTCAAAAATTACTTCTATTTAATATGGTGCCATGTGGGGTGGTTTTACCGGCACCCATCATTTGTACAGTCCATTAGAACAAGTACCAGTGTGATAGAGATGCTACGTCAGCAGTACTATCCCAAAGTCATTCTGGTTGCAGTGTTTTCACCCTTACCTGTGAGGTCCTCTCCTCACAAATGATTTGTACTGAATTATCAATTATCTCACTTCTCCTTTCAAGTCATTCCCAGGTTTTTTGTTTTGTTTTTCATACTCCTATGTTCATAAAACCAAAACTCAACATTCTACAAACAGCTGAAACTTTTAGTCCTCCAATAATCTTTTCTTAATACTTTGACAGGAACATTATTATTTCTCCATAGTTTATGTCAGTTTGCCATGTTTTATATACAGTTCATGTCTCCAAAGGCCTTGAATGATATAGTGTAGTGATTCTTATGGAATACCCACAAGAAAATTTCATCAAACATATTCTTAATAAATACAGTTTTCTTGATAATTGGTAGGTTTTTTTCCTTTTTTCTTTCTTTCATTTATTTATTTATTTAGATTTTTGAGACAGGGTTTCTCTGTGTAGCTTTGGAGCCTGTCCAGGAACTCGCTTTGTAGACCAGGCTGGCCTTGAACTCACAGAGATCCATCTGTCTTTCCCTCCTGTGTGCTGGGATTAAAGGCGTGTGCCACCACCACCACCACCACCACCACCACCACCACCACCACCACCACCACCACCACCACCTGGCTAGTTTTTTTCTTTCCTTAATTGGATGTTTTTTAAATGCTCATTTTGGGCATTTCCAACTCACTCAGCTCTTTTGCATCCACAAGGACACCAGCTAAACACTGTCATGGTCACAGAGAAGACTGATCTACATTTTCTATGCAACCATCCTGACTGTAAAGGAACAGATGGCTCCCAGTATTCAGGGTCAGCAGGAGGCGTCTCCCAAAGAACAGCCCCAAGTTGCCAAGCCCACTTCCTTCTGCATGCTCTCTCATCCCCCATGTATACATCTAACAAATCTTGGGAGGCTGATCATCCTGAAGACACTTTTTCCATGTCATAGCAGTCATCTGATCACTCCTCCAGAGATGTCACACGGGGACTCCTCTTACAGAACTCCAAAGTCTGAGCAACTCATGTCCTCAATGAAGAGGATTGCTATTCAACTCTCCCACCATATCCAGACACAAAGCTCCAGCACTCTGATTCCAGTCACCAAGCTCCAGCACTCTGCTTCTAGTGACCAAGCATCAGCACTCTGTCTCCTGCCACCACTCACTCTACTTTGGGCTCTTATTATTTCACTTAGGCTCGTGGCCTCATCCTGCCTCCAATAAAAACTCCTCCTGGTGCCCAAGAATTATTCTTTTCTAAATTATCATCTACTAATGTCTGTCTGTATTCAAAGTTCTTTGTGTCTCTTCACTCCCTGCCTCCAGGATCCAATCTTTCTCTCTTTATCATCACCATCTGCTCCCAGCCTGCTCCTCTTTATCTTCTGCCACTACCCACCTTGCACTTCCCATTTCAGAAATATGGTGAGCTGTCTTCCCCTGCCAAGTCCTGTTTTCACTTGTGCTTAGGGGACTTCTTCCTTCTTGCACCTGCTAGTGTCAAGTCCTGTGCCATCTGATCTATGAAGACTGTCATTTCTTACAAGACATTGTGTTCTTAGTCACCCAGTTCTCCATGGCCGATGCTTTCGTTGGCTTTGCAACTTTTTGTGACTGCTGAGCGACTCTGAGTTACCCGATTCATGCCTTAGTCTCCAGAATGGGCGGGCCCTTGGATGTAAGAGACTATCTAGCACACCCATTGCCGATAGATTGCAGTCTCTTAGTGGACTAGAAGGGTTTTTACTTCTTTAAATGCCCAACAATTACCATCAGGGTCCCCCTTCCCTTTCCTCCCTCCATCTCCATTCACCTGCCTGTCAACACAATCACTCCTAAAAGTTAATTCTCCTTCTAAGACAATTTAAGCATAAAATACAGTGGCAGATAAGCAAACTCCAACCCCATCCAATTAGAGAAAATCTCACTCAAATAGAATTAAGCCAATTAAACCTGTTTGTGTGATTTCCTGACATATTTGAAGTGATTAAAGAATTGCATGTCAGGGTTTTAGTTCTTATTTTTATTTGAGACTGTGTCTTCTACATACCCTAGTCTGTTCTCCAACTCTATATGCAGCCCAAGCTGAACGCAGCTTCCTGAGGTCTGTGAGTACACTCTCCAATACCCTCAGTTCTGTCTTAGGTTTATAAAAAAAACTTTCATTCTCATCAATGTAAATGTTCTTCTATTAACTTTATTTTCTAGAGCACCATTAAAGATTTTTAAAAATTACAAAACTAATCAAGACTAATATTAGAAGGTTTGGAAAATGAAGGCAACATACACAAATATAAACCAAAGCAGTATGCAGCAGCAAATCCTTACTATGTTAACATTTGTTTTTGTTTCTAGTATTTATCTGTCTATGTTTTCATCTCTTATGTATATCTGTATGTACATAAACACAAATGTACTAAATATATAATTACACATGTTTGAGCCATGCTTTCTGAAGAATTTTGTATTCTCTTTTTTTAATGAAATGGTGTACTGGTTAGTTCTTTGTCATCTTGACACAGATTGAGTAATCTGGGAAAAGGGAACCTCAGTTGAAGAATGGCTGCCATTAGACTGAGCTGTTGGCAAGTCTGTGGGCATTTTCTTGATTAATGGCTGATGTGGGAGGGCACAGGCTTACGGATCGTGCCACCCCTGGGCAGGTGGTCCTGAGTTATGTGGAAAAGTAGGCCAAACAAGCCATGGGGATCGAGCTAAGTAAGCAGCATTCCTTCTTGGTATCGGCATCATTTCCTGCCATTAGTGCCCACCCTAACTTCCCCTCATGATGGACTGTAAGCTGAAAGGTGGAATAAACCATTTCTTTCCCAAGGTGTTCCTGTTATCACAACGATAAAAAGCAAACTAAAACACCTAGAATGTATTTTATTGTGATTATTCAAATGCTCAATAAAATGCACTAAATTTATTGTGTATATGAGTGAATTGTGTTACTTGACATTCGAGTTGTTTTATACTTGGTTTCGCCAGGAGGGATAACTGTTTAGAGCATGACCTCTGACATGCAGTGTAGGCTTCTTCACAAGGAGAGAGTTTACAAAGGCACTATGGGATGAGAGGATAGCACATGGACCCTTCATGGAATTCTATCCCATCCCCCAACTGAGGAATCTTTTCTGGAGTGTTTGTGGTCTTTGGTCTTCATAGAGAGACCACCTAATAAAGGCCGAAGGAGAACTGACCTTGTCTTTGCTGGTGCTACAGGGGTAAAGTTCTAGTTCAAAGTTTTTATAGGTTGAAAAAGCTATTCAATATATCTTTATTTTAATTTATCACTTGCATTCTTTGGTAGTGTTGGGGATTTGAATTCAGGGCCTCACCCATGCTAGGTCAATGCTCTGACACTGAATAGTATCTCTAGCCCTTTGTTGGTTCATTTATAAAGCTTAGATAATAATGTTTTGTACTGATCCTTTTAGGAGTATAACTGCACTAAGTACATGGGATATCTTTAAACATGCATCTAGTACTCGAAGAGGTGGATTATAATTCCAAACTCTGCTGGAGCAGAATTTACTAAAACTCCCAGTTCCCTGAAAAGACATCTCACTGTAACACACAGGGTTAGCTGTGGTGGATGGGACTTGAGATGAAATACCTGTAACATATTTTGATTTTTTTTTAAATATTGCAAATCATAGTCTTTTAGATCTAACTTCTTTTCTTATTTTCAAGTTATGCTATTGAAACCTGACTACCATGTGATTGCTAAATGAGAATATGATCTTTTCAGTATGAGTTAAAACATGAATTATTTCAAATACGAACACAAGGTTGATGTAAACAAAAGAGGTCAGTCTTTTCAATTGTTTTTTTTGTACATCACTCATGGAAATTGTTTGATTAGTGGAATAAAGATGTATTATGCACTGGATCTACTTACCAGATTCAGAGAACAGAATTTGATAACTCCTTAAGTCACTTTTAAACATTTTTTTTCATTTTCTTACAGAAAAAAATGCAAAATTAATTTTATTTTGCTGAATTCTTAACATTTTGCTCCATTTGCTTAGCATTTGTTCGCCTTTGTTTTTATGCTAATGTATTACAAATTCATGGCAATGTGGTTCCTAAGGACTTTCTTTTACATCTCCAAAGAACTTTTATAACAATCAGCAACATGATACAATATTATTATCTAATCCACAGTATTAATCTAAATTTCACAAACTTCTGATGATTTTTCTATTAACTTTAAAAAAAAAAATCTGATCCCAGATACAATCAGGAGAGGATCTGTCCACAAAAATCCCAGCTGTCACCTTAAAGGGAATAAGAAACAACTTGCTTTGGAGCCAGGTTGCTCCATGTTCCATGTTCCCATGTGGAGGCAATTTCATGAAGTTTGATAGTAATAAAACTAAGAGACATCAATCAAGGCATGTGAAAAATGAACTGGTAGAAAATACTGCAAGATGGAGGTCTCTCTCCTGTAGACCATAGATGTTATCTGATGGCATGCTTACCTTTGCATTGGCAGAAATAATTGTCTGCTAAACTGACAGATTCCCAAAGGTTTTTTAATTTACTAGTCATGGAATGTTCTTTTTGACACAGAGGTGGAGGACAAGAAATGGCTATTTGGGTGGGTACAATTCGCCCAGCCAGGATAAAGGAGATTGGGCTCTGGTCTGCAGCAGTCAAAGAGGGAACCTGACTGCCTGGAGTTACAGATGGCTGTGAGCCACCATGTGGATGCTGGGAATGAAACCCTGGCCCCCTGCAAAAGCAAACGTGATTTAACTGCTGAGCCATCTCTGCATCGAATCAGTCTTTGCAGATACAGCTTCTCTTGAGGAACTTCTGTTCACAGAGCTCAGATTTTATTCACAGTCCTATCTCGTTGGTGTGGAGAATTCTTTACCCTTATTTTATGATGTAAAGACTTTTGGTAGAGTAAGATTGACAAGTTTGTAGACGATTCTTTGAGGTTTCCTTACAGTTAGCTTCAGGTTTGTATATTTTATTATTATTCAAATGATCGTGTATCTTCAGGGAGCCCTGTAAGGAATCTCCTTGTCTTAGGGTTACTATTGCTGGGATGAAACACCATGACTGAAGGCAAGTAGGGGAGGAAAGGGTTTGTTTGGCTTACACCTCCATATTGTAAGTGTCTATCATTGAGGGAAGTTAAGGCAGGAACCTGGTGGCAGCAGCTGATGCAGACCTCATGCTTGAATGCTGCTTACTGGCTTGCTCAGCATTCCTTTTTATAGACCCTAGGACCACCAGCATAGGAGGCATGACACCATCTACAATGGGCTGGACCCTCCCTCATCCATTCCTAATTTAAAAAAAAAATGCCCATTTCTCAATTGAGGTTCACTCCTTTAAGTTGACTCTAGCCTATGTTAAGTTGACATAAAACTAGTCAACACACTCATGATGTCAATTCATTTTGCTATTAGTAATAGTAACTTCCATTACTTAAATTTGTGACTGTTAGGTTAGTCCACCAAAACATTACTATTTTCTCTTTGCAATTAAGCACTTTGTAGGGGGTTACTCGGAAACTATTTTGTAAATATCTTCTTACTCATGAAACATGATTTCATTTCTACTAACCTTGGACCCTTTTCAAGTGAATTCACTGGAATTTGTTTCTCTGCCTTTTCTTAGTAGTTTAGGTTTTTCTTACTTCCTGACATAGCAAAACACTCGAGTTGCACTTGTAGATTCTCTGACCGAGGCTTTGACTTGTCCATTTCTTTAAGGATCCCTGGTTCTTATGAATAAAAAAATATTTAGATACCAAGCTCTTCATGTTTGATGTGATAACTGGTCTTCTGTTTTTGCAAAACACACACACACACACACACACACACACACACACACACACACACGAGACTTGTGTTTCATATATCTCTTTCTGTCAGGTTATGCATGTATTACTTGTATAATGTGTGTGTTATAATAGTGCCTAATGTGAGTTCTTCAAGGGCAATGGAGTCGGTCTCAACTCTTGATGATCGTAACTTGGAGAGCTTGTGTTTGACAATTTACTGTCACCAAAGTCACCCCAGCCAGTGTCTTTTGGGTTTGTTATCTCATACCCAAGAAGAATAAGGAAACGAGGAGAGAAGCAGGTGGAGGAAACATAAAAAAAGTAAAACTATTTTAAGAGTGGGAGGGACTCCAAGAGAAGGTAATGATGTGCTGCTCTGTGCAATTACTTATTATAAGACTTATGGTAGAAATTGGCTAGAGACTTAGGCAATCTCTATTGAGATTGGTTATTTGTGAGCTCATTGTATGCCCAACCAAGAAGTGGCCTACACATCCTTTGCATTACTTCTCTACGCAATTGGAGAGGCAATCATATGTTATATGTACAGTTAGGAAAGTAGTCATGTGTATGTCATGGGCACCTGGGTCTACTGTCTTTCCCATATCTTTTTTATTTATTTTGTAGGCTATTGATCAAGCTACTTTTCTTTCTTGTCTAAGACTGTATGACCAGCTGATAAGTGGTCATGGGCCCTCAATGTCAATGGAGAGTTAACTCCTATCTCATTACTTGGAATAGAAGTTAACTCTCCATTGACAATGAGGGCCCATGACTGAATTACTTCAAATTTGAATTCAGTATCATAAAGAATCATGGATTGTCTTAATAGATGAGACTTGATGTGGATTAGGTGCTGTATAAAAGATAGAAAGAAGCAATGTAGTCATATTAGAATGGAATGCTCTGTTTTATGCACCAACATTTTTGGTACACATAGCAAAAAAGCTAAGATTTAACAGCTATATCAGAGTATTCCTGTGTATTGATCCTATAGTCAAATAAAATCAAGTTCTTTCTTGTTAACTGATGTTAAAAAGAGGTTTCTGCATCTCCTCTTATGCATTTAATTTTTTAAAATGCTGATGCTTCCATACCTGTGAAATTTTATAACGTCCCTGTTACACTACCATCCATTAGCCTCAAACTATTTTGACCACAGATTAGCTAAATACTAATTTTTCCTCCAAATTGTTATATGAATGTTTTAGAATATGCTTCTTCTATGCTTGGGTTGATTTCCACAGTAGATAAATCAGAAAATCCAGAAGTCTCAAGATGCAGCATGCTGGTGTGTGTGTGTGTGTGTGTGTGTGTGTGTGTGTGTGTGTGTGTGTGTGTGTGTGTTGCTGGAGGGCTTTTCTCCAGGTTCCACCAAACCCCGCATTCCCACAATCCACATATAAAATAATCACTCAGACGCTTATAGTACTTATAAACTGTATGGCCGTGGCAGGCTTCTTGCTAACTGTTCTTATATCTTAAATTAACCCATTTTTATCAATCTATACCTTGCCACATGGCTGGTGGCTTACCAGTGTCTTTACATGCTGCTTGTCCTGGCGGTGGCTGCAGTGTCTCTCCCCCTTCTTTCTGTTTCCCCAATTCTCCTCTCTCCTTGTCCCGCCTATACTTCCTGTCTGGTCACTGGCCATCAGTGTTTTATTTATATAGAATGATATCTACAGCATGTGTGTGTGTGTTAACTCTGGAAGAAGAGTTAAGCTAGGGATTATTTCATATCACCATATGGTAATTTATAAAATAGCAAATCTATAGGTACTAAGTGCTATAAAAATGAATGTAAGGTAAGAAATTTGCTAGAAAAAATAAGAGACAAGAGAATCTGACATGTATACCCTAATGATGCCTAAGTAGCCTGGAAAGTGTTGGTGGTGTGTGGATGTGTCCTCTTACTTGTCTTCAATGGCTCTGAAGAGACACCATGACCACAGTCACCTTTAATTTCGGTGACTTACAGTTTTAGTGGTTTAGTCCATTATCATCAGGGTGGGAAGCATGGTGACATGCAGGCAGGCTTGGTGCTGGAGAAGGAGCTGAGAGTTCTACATCTTGATCCATCAGCAACAGGAAGTAAACTGTGGCTACACTGGCCATAGCTTGAGCATAGGAGACCTGAAAGCTTGCCCCTACAGTGACATATGTCCTCCAACAAGGCCACACCTACTCCAACAGGGAATATCTCCTAATAGTGGCCCCCACTCCATTTGAGGGCCATTTTTTTTCAAACCACCACAGTAGGTGATCCAATCCACTATGCCTTTAAATTCTCTAAAGACTCTCCTAGAATAGGAAATTATAGCTAGTTCTTTTCAAAGTATGATAGACTTTCATAGTTTGTGTCAAACAGGGAGCATGCCTTTACTGGTCCTACTGCAGTAGATATGGACATGGGGTGTCTCCCAGAAGCTTGTAGTGTAACTATAAAGAAATGCACATGGTTCATCCTTTACTTACTGAAGAAGAATGGTCTGGCTTTAGATTCCCCCTCTTGTTTTTATGCAAGGATCCTGGAGAAACATGGGACTTAGTCGCTGACCTGAAATACCTGCGCTGATATTTTCTATGATTGTATCTGAGTCACCTTCTGTCTCACTTGATCAATCACGTTTCTCATGCGTCTCTCGAGTGCTTCCCATTTGTTCACCGTATTGTTGTTGTACTTTATCCACCATGGCTGATGCAAATCTGACATATTTCCTTCAAATTTCCTTTCCTTCCAGCTGCTGTTATCTCCCTAGATCGGCAAGTGGGGATATTATTACTGTCTCTTTTCCTTTTTGTCTGCATCTATCCTGAACAAGATTTGTGTTTGTATCTGACTTGTTTCCTCTTCCTCTTCCTCTCTTTTCTTCTCCCTTTTCTGGTTTAGTGTGCCATATTAAGCTGAAGTCCTCTCAGGCAGGGATTAAGACAACAATGTCATTAACTGGCTTTTTTGTTTGTTTGTTTTTCATTTCTAGTCTTGTTTCCCTTAGATTTGTTCTTGAATGTGATTCTGTATTTACTAGCATAATCATGCTGGAGACTAGGGTCACTAAAGTGTTTATCTTGTGGAGTTCCGTAAGAGCTCGCTGAGGTGATGCCTGTCAAGCAGTTAGCAGGGTGTCTGTGATGTATGCTTGCTATTGTTTATATAGTCATTAGCATTTTAGCTGTGTTAATCTTGAGACCTTGTTATATTATTAGTGTCCTCATGTCATAATTTTTCTTAACATTGCCTCTAGGATAAAATCAAATTCCCTAGTGATCATGGCTAATACTCTATAATTTGTTTCCCAATTGGTCCTTCAGACTTATGTCTGGTTCATATTACCTTTTTAGTCTGAGATTAGGTATATTAAAATACTTTTAGTTGCTTCAAGGTGTGGACTCTTCGCTACCCCTGTGCATGCTGATTCATCTGATTAAACACCCTGGTTCATAGTCTTTCCCTAATATATTATCCATTCATTTTTCAAATCTCAGTTTAAATATTACCACTTATGAGCTTCCCACGGTGTTTTCTGCTCTAGTTGAAGTACTTGTCTATGTAGGTCCATGATAACATACATTCTGCTTCATTTTAATAAGTAAGATAACATTCAATTGAGCTTTACCAACATAACCTCATTGTGGTGTATTCTTTGCTCATCTTCCTGCCCTGAGAAACCATCCTGACTTGGTGGAGTTTTCTGGCATTAGTTATATGAGGTTTTATATTATATTATTTATTATATCTGAGTGACACATACCCAGAAACGGGGCCAGGAAAAGATGTTATACCTATTGAAAATTTGAATTGCTATATAACTATGATTGATAAACATATAGTCGGAAACTATAAGGCATGGATGCATATTTAGAGCCAGAGTCCATGCCTTAAACAGGAAAGAAAATAGAAAGCTTACAATATAAAACCATAGGCAGAATATAGAAAAGCAGCATTAGTACATAAGTAGAAAAAGTAGATCTTTAGAGGGAAATATAGAATTGAAACTGAACAAGAAACTGGACAGAAAATAACCTAAGAGAGTCATTTCTTGATCAATCTGAGTTTAGATTTATTAACTTTGAAAATTTGCACCAATAACAGAGCCATGTCCTCAGTGAACTTTAAGGTTCATTTAGTATATTACAAATTCAAAGTAATATACAATAAGATATTGGTGATGTTGATTAATAACCAATGACACAGGGATTGCATCATTAAATAAATAAAAGAGTGAAAATAGCTGAGGTCAGTGTTACTTCTACTGTGAGTACAAGTTTATATATGGTTCAGAATGACAATAACTGGAAACTCGTGGCCATGCACCGATCATTTCCTTCTGTTGCCAGCATAGAATAACAGAAGAAGGGGCAAAAGTGCCTTGCTTTGCAGGTGCTGTTACTCGAGGCAGCCTTACATTCTCACTTCTTTCTCTTTTGCAGATATAAGTCCTAGTGTTCCAGAGAAAATGTTTTCTTTCATGCTTAAGATGTGATATGGTTATTACATTTTTGCTTTCCCACCTACTTTTTCTTTTAACTCAATTTCATATTCCAGGTTGACTTGTCTATTTCTGTAAGTAGTTAAATCCATAAAATCTGTAAGATACAGGGACTGAATGGGCAGAAATTTAAGAAGTATCTGTGGGCAGTTTACATGAAAACTATTGAGTGAATCATCAGAAGGGCAGATCTGTTATTATTTCATTGTATGTTCTTGGGTAGGGAAGTTGCCTTGAGGTTCCCCTATTTCTTCACTATGTGTTCCTGGGTATGACAGTCACCTAGAGCATCCCCTGCCCCCACCCCACCCCCAACTTCAGTTTTCTAAGAGTAAAGATCAGAATTTGTTCACTGCTTACCTCAGAGTTCTAACGATCAAATGGATACTTTGCAAACACGAACAGTTTACATGCAATATCCTGCCGTAGAATATGTGCTAAGGTTGAGGAACTTGTCAACCCACAGGTGCTCTGTCAGTCACAGGACAAGAGGCCTCCAGTTACATACCACATCCTTACAAGCATAGGACTCCATTTTTCACGGCTCATGAGTGGTATTTAACAACGACAGAAGGGAATTGGATTGTAAAGAGTTTAATATAACTCCTGCATGAGTAAGGCTTCTTGGAGAGTTAGGTGTGGAAGTACAAGTTAACTCAGTTATTTGACCTGGAGTAGAATTTACAGAAGGGGGTTGTTGATAAGAAGCATGAAGCTGTCCAGGGTCAGAAATGTGTTTTCAGGTGTGGAATTTCACAGCAAGTCATGTTTTGCCCTGTCTGTAACATTTCCTAAGGTACAGGAGGATCTGGATCCTTGTGTTTGTCTTACAACAGCTAAAATGTGATGGATCTTTAATTGCTGTGTAATGTCGTTTAATCAATTGATCTTATTCAAAAAGCCCATAACCAATTTAGTTAGACAGAGAAATTTTTAGACACTTTTTTGATAAAACACTGTAGAACTGATCCAGTGCAAATACTAAAATGTTTATCCAGCACTGCCTAGTTTATTTAAGGGTTTTCAACAAATATTTATAGAAAATTATCATTGAAACAGCACCTGTATTTTAATAGATTGGCAAATAAAATACTTAAAAAACATTTGAGATGGATATTGCCTTATATGACAGGGTGCAGAAATGGAAAATACTCAAAACTTCATGAAGAATATTACTTTATAGATATACATGATTTTCCTTATGTTTTCTCTTTGATTCCTGTTTTTAAGACAGGGTCCCATTCTGTAGACCAGACTGGTCTGTAATCTACTGTGTAGACACAGGCACAAGGCCTTACTTAAACTCACTACACTCTCTTGTCTCAACCTCCCAAGTGTTTGTATTATAGGTATGAACTACCATATGAACTTAAATGGACCTGTTGATAGTGTTAGCTCCCTTCATTTCTCTAGATTGTTGTTAGATTATTAGGACTATTATTCTGAATTACATTCGTAATTTTCTTTAAGATGTAAATATCCTAAGTGCCTAATAGACAGAGGCTAGGATATTCAGATTTCTTGTTTTTTGTTTTTTTTTTTTTTTTGGTTTTTCAAGACAGGGTTTCTCTGTATAGCTTTGTGCCTTTCCTGGAACTCACTTGGTAGCCCAGGCTGGCCTCGAACTCATAGAGATCCACCTGGCTCTGCCTCCTGAGTGCTGGGAGTGCGTGTGCCACCAACTGCCCAGCCTATATTCAGATTTCTTAAAAAGACCAGTTGTTATTGAGAAAACAACTCCAGTGTGGCAATAATAATTATAAACTATGCAAACTACAAATAATATACCATAATATTAATAATGGAACAATCACACAATATTAAATCATAGTCAGAAAACAGTGAGGTTTATTGAACTCTAATGTAATGCTTCTAATTTTGACTTGTAACTTAAACTCTAACTTTTAGTAGTAATTAGTTTTAATTATTTTTCTTTTTTTTAGAGGAAGGAATACATTAAAAGGGAATCATATGACACAAGGACATTATTTTTGATGACAGTTTCTATGCCATTCTTTCGGTTGGAAATACCTGTAGCATTTAGACTGTCTTTGTGGAGAAACACCATGTAATTGGCGTCTGTGTTTACAAGCAACATAACACAGTGCTTTACTTCTACTGTAAGCTACATACTTCCATTAATTAACTCTTAGGTTGGGTGACTCTACAGATCAGAAATCAGATGAGAAAACAGCCTCTGAAAATCCACTGGAGTTTATAAAGTACTAGCAGTTTAACCATGAAGATATGGGCCTTCAAAGTGTATTGGTTTTCAAGTAAATTATGTTTTTTCCTTTCAAATCTAATCATTCCACTTGTATTAATGTCCATAACAGAGTCTGGATATTAACAGTCCTCAGATTCTATAGTTCACAACAATATCCTGAGTTGTCTTTAAAAACTGTGTACTTTCAAGTTCTACACCCCATCCCATCTGGCAGGTCTAGGGTGAATGCGAGAATCTGAGATTTTAACAAGACATCAAGTGATGTGATATGGATGGTCTAACCAACATATTGGAAACATACTGAGGTGTTTTGTTTTGTTTGTTTTTTCCCCCAGGACAGAAGATTAAACTCAGGGTCTCATACATGCTGGGAAATGCTCTAGTACTGACCTACACCCCTGAACTTTATTTTTTTTTCTTTTTTATCTTTTGAGATAGCATCTCACTAAGTAGCCCAGGCTGACCTCCAATTTGTGATCCACTTGCTTCCGCCTCCCTGAGTAGCTGGAATTACAGGTGTGCACTGCTAGGATAAATGGAATTTTGAAATGGCAATGAGAAAGAAAATAGCTTGTTTGCAACTCATGCATCTTCAATTTTAATATGCCTCCAAGGAACATGTAGACTCATTTCAAGAGAGGACACATATTTCAGTCAGTTGATATTAGGTTTGAATGCAGTGCACTGAGCCCTAGATTTTGTATTACTTTTGAACTCTGTATTACTTCTCTTTTGTTGTTAAGGGTACACGTGAATATGTGTGTCTTGATTATGTCTCAGGTTTTTTCCCGTGCAATATGATTGTGCTCTCCTGGGCATGCAGGGTAGATGTCATATGTGTTAAAGAACATTCCCAAGATGCACTAAATGTGTGTAACATGCCTCAAGACCTACTAATATAATAACCAGAGCTACTTTTGAGAGTTTGTGGTTGTCTTCTCTATCTTGGAAGGGGAAAAATAGTAGAAAGTACAGTAGGTCTGACTTTTACTTATTTATTAGAATCCATGAAATAATAAAGCAAACTTCAGAATCTGTAAAGAACAGAATGTATTTAACTTTTCAAGTAAACAAGTACGCCTGCCTGAAAATTAATCTTGTGTCATCATTTACAGTTTATAAACTTACATGATCATTTGAGGAAGGTAGAGAAGATGTCATGTGACTCTGTTTTTTCTGTTTATGGGCATTCAAAAATGTTTTGTTACCCCTTAGAAAATTAAAACCACCAGCTATTTAATGTGAAAATGAGCTTGAATGAAATAGCATGACAAATTATATCTAGCTCAAGCATCTGTCAATAACTTCCCATGCTGCACTAATCCATGGAGAGAAAGAAAAGGGGCTTTTGATTTTTAAGCCTTCTAATTCCAGAAACAGAATATCCTTAACTTTAAAATGGATCATCTCCAAAAGAGGGTGGGGAAATGAAGAGATCATGACATAGTATTAACTAATTGTTTTTTTCAGTTTTTCAGAAACTCACTGTGTATCTTCTCTCATTGAAATGTGCAGTTATGACATTTCAAAGAAGTGATGACATCTGGTGTTAAGGACAAAGAGCGGGGATTTGCCACAGGGACCTGATTCTCCTGAGTGTTCTGTCTGAAGAGGAATGTTATCTGAGGCCACATATGGTATCAGTTGTTGCCTACTGTGAGAAAGACATACGTGTAAAAGCTCAGGACTGCACACCAACTTTGTTGCTAGTGAATAGTAAGAAACAGCACAAACACACGTAAGTCTGTGAATGCACACACACACACACACACACACACACACACACACACACACACACACATATTTAAACACGTAACTGTAATAGCAGTCACTATTACTTCCATCTTGCCGGTATAGAAATGAGCCATGAGGCTGGCACAAGATTATTTGGCTGACCAATGGTCGAGATAGGATTCAAATACAGTCAACGCAACTCCAGAATTTCAGTTTTGTTTTACCCGTACTTCCCAACGTAAAAATCATTTGTCCTTTTAAGTGGACATGCTAGGAGGAAGATGTATAGTTATTCTATCAATATTAGCATTACTGAGAGCATTCATGCATTGCCTTTAATGTGATGGATTGCTGATAAATTAGAAGGCAGTCCAGACAAAGAGTGAAATACCCCCAACAGCTCAATCTTGTAATTTAAAAGGGAAGTAAGCCATCCCTCTGGCTAGACCAACCCACAGACAAGCTTTGTTTGGTCTGTGGTTTTGACCTTTACAGTGTTTTACATTTTAATTAGTTACCGAAATAGGCACAGGAAAATTAAAAGCTTTATATACAGATCCAAATTTCTGCTCTCTTAGAAAACTGGAGTTTTCATACCACAGTCCTTGCTATTTTCTCCCACAACCTGGGCCTGGGTGTCACTTTGTGTCCTCTGTACTTATTCCACTATATCATATTTGCATGTTTTAATCCTTACACATTTGATTTTGTCACCTTAAACCAAACAATTATTTTTATGGGACAAATGATAGCAAATTCTTATAACTTGTAATTATAATTTTAGAAAGGTTACTGTTAGAGAGGGAGGATATTTATTTCCACTGTATGTCATAGTTGTTAAAGTCAGTTTCTCAACTACTAGGAAGAACAGCATGTTTTCTTTCCTTTTTTTTTTTTTCTAAATTCTAGCTACTAGTCTCACTGAAAAACGGCATAAAGAAGTATCTTCAATGCTATGGTTGATATATACTTTTCCATAGAAGACTCACATATGGGCAGAATGAAAAGATACTAAAGCAAATCACAATTCCTTTCTTTTTCCTCCAAGGGTAACAATCAATTCTTTAATAAATGATTCCTCTGGGAGTAACCACAATTACAGACACTAGTTTAGAAATGTTTTCTGGATAAGAAATACACAAATGTGTTTTCATAATATGATGCTTTTACCATAATTGTAAACATCCTCACCAACTGCCCCATGTAGAATTATGTAACTAAATGCACTTTAAATAGTGTCTGGGAAATGTTTGCACATACCTATACTCCAAGTTTAGTAACTTTGCACTAAAATGGAACAGGTCTAGAAATGTCTAGAATTCTGCTCCCCACCCCCCACACCTCAGGAGTGTATGTGTGTGGAATATTTGTATATACTGTACCAGATAACTTGGAAATGGGATCCAATTTTAAACGCAAATTTTATTTGTTTTATGTACACTATATATATAACTACCTGAAGAAAATTTTATGCAATATTTTTAGTACACCTGCGTACTGATTGTGACCTACCACTTGAGACGAGGTATGGAATTTTCCATGTGTGTTGTGTTAGCACTGAAAAAAGTCTCTGTTCTTGGACCATTCTAGACGTAGGTTTCATGTTCAGTCTGTGCCTGGGCACCAATCCATGCCATGTGTCAACTAGACTGAAATGTGTGGAGAGCTATATACCTACACCTCCAAATAATTATGAGTTCATTCACTCCTTCAATTTTGATAATTACTATGGTGGTTTGAATGACAATGCCCCCCCCAAAGGGTCATATATTTGAATGCCTAGTCATCACGGGGTGGCACTATTTGATAGGTTTAAAAGGATTAGGAGGTGTGGACTTGTTGGTGGAAGTGTGTCATAGGCTGGGCTTTAAGGTTGAAAAGCCCACACCAGGATCAGTGCCTCTCTTTCTCTCTCTGCATATGGACCAGGACGTAGCTTCAGGGCCATGTTCCCCACCATGATGATAATGGACTAAGCCTGTGAAACTGTTAACAAGCTCCCAATTAAATGCTTTCTTTTCTAAGAGTTGCCTTGGTCCTTGTGTCTCTTCACAGCAATGGAACACTGACTAAGGCAATTACTGAATGCCTGCCACACGCTAGCATGTCTCAGCTTTACAGTCCCACTTGAGGACTGTTGAAACAGTGCTGGATATCCATTTGTTATACAGGGTGTCCTGGGTAAACATCGTTTTTTTTTTGTTTGTTTGTTTGTTTGTTTTTTTTTTTTAGTTTGATTGGTGACACTGGACACTGGTATTCATAATAAATTTTTACCCAATTTGAGTTTGAAAGTAACTAGCAAAGGAACAAATCTCATATACTTACATTGTTTTCAATGGCTGTGACCTAAGCTAGAAGTGTCTGCACAGTGGTATCATAACATCTCTGTATCACCAGTCTTGTGGCATGGCAGGAAAAAGGATGACAAGGTTTTAATGAACTAATGACTGTATACTGTGAAAATTTGATGTTTCCCCTCTCTCCTCAAAGTTTCTCAGTTGTTTTAAGATGTGTTACATTGCTGGGCAACAGTTTCATCTATCTATACTGCCTTTCCTATCACCTACCTCTTCTTTTCAGTTTCACTTTATTGACTATATTGAAGAAATATTCTCAGTCATGTATATCAAGGCTTCTTTCCTACC